>NC_041047.1:30082715-30731548 GCF_900634775.1 Gouania willdenowi | reverse complement strand
AGGTATCCCAAAATATCTTGCCTGTTGAAGGCCAGCAAAACACCTTGCATTAGGGCCCAACTGTAGTCAGTTTCCACTTGTCTAACTTTATTGGCAGTGATTTTTCTGACTTTCGTCAAAAATTTCATTAACCAAAAGGACAGGTTGGCCACAGTGTGGTCATTGGTGACATTTCACAGACAGGAAGAGGTGGTTTGTTTTTGCCATCACCTGACAAACAGAGGGCATAATATAGAACCCTCTTGGGTTGGTTGGGAAGCCGGCGCACAACGCCACCTGTGGCATCAAGGAAGAGGGTCACTGGAGAACGTTGGCGGAGATGATCTGCAAGAATTGCAATTCCTTGCTTGGTATACAAATGGACGCCAAAGGGATCCACTTGCAGATGTTGGATGTACCCTGGACAGAAAATGTAACCTGCATCAGACTCTCTCATTATTTGCTGTGTCAGTATTAGCTCCAGCAACATGTCATCATGAAGCCTTGTGCTTCTACTTATCTCTGCTGACACAACTTTGAGGATGTCTTTTGACAGTGCTCGAGTGAGGTTACCAGCAAGTAGCTCCAATGATGGCGTTTTCCCCAGCCTCTGATAAAAGGTGTTACTCACACCACCAGTGATTGCCTTCGCAATTTTTCCTCGCTTCTTATTGCTGGCTGGCCTTGCCCTTGTCTCATCACGTAAATGTGTAACTTTACCACTTCGACACACGTGAAATGTAATGTTCTTAGCATTCTTTGAGGGTTTTTTTTGGCATTTTAAAGAAGTATTTGGCTTTGCATGAAGAAAACATGCACACTGCTTTTATTTTGAGATAAGGTGATGAAGTCTTTCGGCTCTTAGGTGCTCTAAAATGCTGGTACTTGAATGCAAGCGAACAGGAAGGGTTGTGCTTTCGAAAGCTACTGTATAGGACATGTGTCCATGATTTCCTGAGTTTTGACAATCCCTGACATGGCTTGATCTTGTCCAATTTGTCCCTCTTAATGTGCATTTTAAATGTTTTAGGTCCAGGTTGTGTAGGTCTGTACTGATCTTTTTCACTTGTACTTTGGATCTTTTTTAAAGGTGAGGTTTTTCCAATTTTGAGTCCCTTTTTAAAGTGCTTCTTAACTTTACTGAGCTGATGTTTTCCACCAAGGCAAGAATCAGTCACAAGGACGGCATTTTCTTCACTCTTCACTTCATCAAAATGTTCATTGTCTGCATCTGTTTCTGTAGCTGTATCAATTGCTGCAGCTGTATTTGTTGCAGCATCTGCATTTGACTCCTGAAGGTCATCATCATTCTCATTTCCTCCATCCAGGTAGGTATCATATGTATGAATTGGACTCTCATCACTCCCCACTTCATCAAAATTTTCAGTGCCTGTATCTGTTGCTGTAGTTGTATCAATTGCTGCAGTTGTATTTGTTGCAGCATCTGCATTTGACTCCTGAAGGTCATCATCATTCTCATTTCTTCCATCCAGGTAGGTATCATATGTATGAATTGGACTCTCATCACTCCCCACTTCATCAAAATTTTCAGTGCCTGTATCTATGGCGGATGTAAGCACAGATTCACTGGAACAAACTTGGTCTCCAACTTGTACATAAGCATGTGACGTTAGTTGTTGGACTGCTGTCCTAACCCCTCGTCTGTCTTGCAGCCATACAACATGTAGCCATTTCTTTAACCTCTCTTGATTAAGAGCAAACAAACAAATGGAAAGCTCTGGCCATACTTCAGAGTTCCAAGATGTTTCCCTTTTGATTATTTGCAAATGTAATAATTCCCTGATTACGCGCTGTTCACCACCAGCCCTCACCCATAGATCCTCCCTTGGTATTCTACCACCTTTCCTTGTACGTCCCATGTTGACATTGCAGGCCCTTCAAATATAAACATAAGAAAAACATGTAACAAGTAATTAGTTTGTGCTGCTAGGAGACTTTATGGAACCAAGACATGTAAACACATGGTACATGAATGCCCCGTAAAAGTTGGTTTCAAGCTGGTTGCAAACCACTCAGAACACTCAGCTAATTCACAACAAAACCGAGAAATAGTCCTAAAACGTGTTCAACGAACAAGAATTGTTTCGAAGATATCTTTTACGTGATTTTCTGTGAAATAATGGCTGTGAAAGATAAATACCCACCTTACAAACAGATGAGAAGTAGAATGGTGTTGTTAGGTTGTAATTACACTCAGCTATTTCAAAATAAACCGAGAAATAGTCCTAAAACGTGTTCAACGAACAAGAAATGTGTTGAAGATATCTTTTACGTGATTTTCTGGGAAATAATGGCTGTGAAAGATAAATACCCACCTTACAAATAGATCAGAAGTAGAATGGTGTTTGTAGGTGGAAATTCCAGAGAGTTATTTCAAAATAAAACCAGGAAATATTCATGAATAATGTTCAATGAACACTAATTGTTTCTCAGATATTTTTTGCATTATTTCATGGAAGGTAATGGTTGTGACAGATCAATATCCACCTTACAAACAAATGAGAAGTAGAATGGTGTTGGTAGGTTGAAATTCCAGAGAGTTATTTCCAAATAAAATCAAGAAATATTCATAAATAATGGTCAATGAATACTAATTGTTTCTCAAATTTTTTTTTACGTGATTTCATGAGAGATAATGGCTGTGAAATATCAATATCCACCTTAAAAACAGATGAGAAGTAGAATGGTGTTGGTAGGTCGAAATTCCAGAGAGTTATTTCAAAATGAAACCAAGAAATATTCATAAATAAAGTTCAATGAATACTAATTGTTTCTCAGATATTTTTTTTACATGATTTCATGAAAGGTAATGGCTGTGAAAGATTAATATCCACCATACAAACAAATGAGAAGTAGAATGGTGTTGGTAAGTTGAAATTCCAGAGAGTTATTTCAAAATAAAATCAAGAAATATTCTTAAATAATGGTCAATGAATACTAATTGTTTCTCAAATTTTTTTTTACGTGATTTCATGAGAGATAATGGCTGTGAAATATCAATATCCACCTTAAAAACAGATGAGAAGTAGAATGGTGTTGGTAGGTTGAAATTCCAGAGAGCTATTTTTACAAGATTTCTTAGGAGATAATGGTTTGGAAGTAGAATGGTGTTGGTTGGTTGAAATTCCATATTTTTAGTTATTTTAGAATAAAATAAAGAAATGTCAATTAACAATTTTGAATTAATACTTTTCTTTGGGACATATCTATACCCACCTTACAAACAGATGAGAAGTAGATTGGCGTTTTTTTTGTTTTAAATTGGTGCTTTTGTCATTATTTTTTCAGTTGTCCGAATTGAAAAAACAGGGATTGTAATTTTACGACGGTCCCTAAGCGCTCCGGCTGCCGCACGGTTCTCCGACAGACATTCAGCGTCGTTCTTTTGAGATTCTGCCACAACCGCTTAGGTTGGGGAGTTGGTGAGACCTGTGAAATGTGTGGCTTGATTTTCTCTACAAAATAATGCCAACCTTGATGAGAATGGTGCAGTTTTCATGGCGCTATTAAGATTAGAAAAAGGAAAAACAAGCGAATGTCGAATATAAAACCAATTTCACCTCGCTTAAATGTTCTGCAGAGCTGCTAAAAGTCCTGGGTAGAAATGAAAAGGGGCTGTGTTTTTATACTGTATGTCACTAGGGGTTTGGGCATTGCCCAATACATGTCGGCCTGAAAAACTAATACCAAACTCCAACATGGTAGTATGATCTCAGCTTCCTCCTATGGTTACCAGAGGTCCATGTGGCCTTTGTCCCATCTACTCACCTCATGCAATGCTTCAACAATAATGCCACTGACACAGTAACAGATCATATATTTAGAATTGGTAAAGCATTTGTGATGGAATAAAATCTGACAAAATATTATTGATTAATGAACAGTAGTGATAATTTCGACTCTGTCCATAATCATTTTCCTACTGAAAAGATCAGCACAGTACAAAAAAAATTAAAAGGGTTGATGATGGGTGATCTAAAAAAAAAAAAAAAAAAAACTACACACCAAAATAATAAAGAGCCTCTGCTCTTTACTTGGATGAATTATTCACAGTCAAACTCAAGCTTTAAAGAAGACCAGCACATGATGCCAAACCTTCTGAGTCCAATTTCTCACAGCAACTGAATCAAGAATGAAAATCCTCCTTATGTACTCCAGTCCAGCTGATTGTCAACAGCTCACAGCAGTGCTCAACTCTACATGTGCAGCAGATCTCCCTGTTTGGCATGATGAGCTGGACATGGCTGTGCACTTTGTGCCAATCTGTAACAGTATGGTAAATCCCCCAATAGATCCCCTGGAATTATGAAACCTTTTGGCCTAAGTAAAAGCTAACCAACAATTTGATCTTATTTCAAATTTTGTTGGTATTTTCCTGCATGGAAACATCAGAGTGAAAGAATCTTGTCAAAAAAATTGCAAATATGGCAAAAGCTGCATTTGTTTGCACTGGACAAATGTTTTATCAAGACCTTGATGTACTTTGCCACCATGTAGACCCCTACTTGTGTGAATGTGGACAGAAAAATAGAAACGTGGAGAACGATTAAAGACAGATTCGCTCAAATTTAGCCAAACATTGGCTCATCCATCTTATTTAAGTTGTAGTGAGTTGTATTTCACAGTTTCAGGGTGATCAATATGCTGTATTACTACGATACGTTCAATTAAGACTTAAACTTTCTTTATTCAAACTTCAACTTTACAGTACAGATAACAATGAAATGTCGTCGCATTGGCTGCAAGATAAAAACAGCAGCAACATAACAAATTTACATAAATGTTTGGTCAACTTATTTTTCTAAAACAAAGAAGAAATAGGTTTATTACTAAAAATGCCAGTAGGTTAAATTATTAGATGAATCAAACAAGTGATAATTCTGAATAAGATGTTTTCTTATTGTTGTTTTTTTCCATTATATTTTACTCAACAGGATAGGTAAAATTCTGAGAAAAATTCCCTTGTAGGGTTAAACTGCATATGACATTACATTATTATGTTTTTTAAGTGTGGAGGAGTAGGGGGTACATGGTTTTATAGGTTTAATGTCTGAAGCGGTACGGGACTGTGAAAAGTTTGGAAGCCACTGTCCTATGTAATGTTTTGGATTTTCATGCTCAGGGTTGCGAGTTCGAGTCCCGGTTAACTGATTTTCTGTGTTGTTTTTGCTCAACTATTTTCCTATTATAGTGTTCTTTGGGTTTAGAGGTTTAAACCCACTCCCTGTTTTGTCAGTGTGTTTACTATGGTTGGGTAAAAATGCAATGCAAGATAGAGGAATTATTTAATTCAGAATATAAATCGGAATAAACCAGCCACCTAATTCAGATTTAAGTTTAATTTGGAATACAATTTGCATTAGGAATTAAATGTTTAAAGATGATTTAACTTTTATTCTGAATTAAAGAGGAATGAAAGCTCCCATGTAAACATTTCCAGTGACAAAAAAAATAGAATAAATAATAACAATAATAACTAGAACTGCAAGCAGTTATTAAAGGGGGCAAAGCCTTCCCGTGCGACTCGGCCCCCAGGTTTCGTGGAGCCCGTGGAAGTACGTCACAAAGGATGACGGGCTCGTGGCGAGCGTCAGGATACAGGCCAACGTACCATTTGCTGTGAACAGGTGGATATGAAGTTTTGGAAAATGTGATTTAAAGTGTGAAAGTTACAGGCCAAAATGCATTTGCACCCATTATAGCGCCACCTAGTGGTACACTTTTTGGTATGGGTGATCTGTGTGCTCTTCTATAGTTACCCTGTAAATTTCACAGCCCTCAACATATTACTTCAGCTGAAATAAAGGTTTGTTTATTTATATGTTATGTAGTAATAAGCCACGCCTACTTTCACCAATCGCGATTAATTTTGAGATACGGTCCCAGGAGCGACCCAAGGTCATACCCACCAAATTTGGTAAAAATCAGTTGTGCCATTTAGGAAATATAAATTTCTCATAATTGCAGTGCCCCCTAGAGGCCTAAGTTATTCAAATCTGGCTCATACACCCACAGTCTCATGGCAACCAAGGATCTAAGAATTGGTGGTGTTAGCAATTATTTTGACTGAGATATGCAACAATTTGCGTTTTAATAGCTAGCTAGAAAAGTTTACTCGTTAATATTTTGCGCATATTTTGCCCGAACAAAATTTTTTGCTGAACTTTAGATCAAGTCCAAGTGAAGACTAGTGCCAAGTTTCATGCTGATTAGACAAATCCTCAAAGAGGAATTTGAAAAGGTAGGTTTTTGATGTGTAGTGACTTACAAAGAGCAATGTGCTGTGGGAGTGGGTGTGGCCTATGTCAGACGATGCGACTTTATGTATGAAACATGTGGATATGAAGTTTTTAAAGATGTGAATTAAATTGTGAAAGTTAAAGGCCAAAATGTTTTTGAAATTATAGCGCCACCTAGTGGCGTAATTTTTGGTATGGTTGGTCTGTGTGGTCTTCTATATCTACCCTGTAAATTTCACTGCCCTCAACATAATAATTCAGCAGAAATAAATGTTTGTTTATTTATGTGTTATGATGTAATATGCCACGCCCACTTTGACCAATCGCAAATAACTTTGAGATATCGCCTCAGGAGGGACCCAAGATCATACCCTCCAAATGTGGTAAAAATTGGTTGTGCCATTTAAGAGATATAATTATTCGTTATTTGTAGCGCCCCCTAGTGGTCTACATCATTCAAATTTGGCGCATTTCCTCACAGTCACATGTCAACTGTGGATCTCTGATTTGGTGTTGTTAGCATTTATTTTGATCGAAATATGCGCCAGTTCGCATATTTATTGCTAGCTAGAAAACTTTACTTGTTAATAATTTGTGCATAATTTACCCAAACCAACTCATTTAGTTAACTGTATATCATGTCGAACTGAAGACTCTACGTGCCAAGTTTCACGCTGATTGGAAAAAACCCCAAGGAGGAGTTCGAAAAAGTAGGTTTTTCAGTTTTTGCAATTTTGCTCCAGAAAAGTTTAGGCGGAAATGGGCGTGGCCTAGCCCAGGTGATTCAGTGCTATTCAAAGAATCTGTGGATATGACGGTTTTAAATTTGCAACAAACGGTGTGGGAGTTATTGGCCAAAACGCGTTGACCTTTGTTATAGCGCCACCTGCTGTCAGACATATGTGAATTTTTGTGTCCAAGGTCCCCTGGTGCTTTTGGACCCAACCACCAAAGGGCACCGCCCTACCTTGCACGGTTTAGCCTGCAGCACTACTTTTACCCAAGGAAACATAATAATAATAATAATAAAAAAACCTTGTGTTTACAATTGGGTTCCTAGCACCGCTGGTCCTTGGAACCGCGTATGCTTACATACGCAGTTCCCTGGCCCTGCGCGCTTGGCCCCCTAATTAAGAAGGATAAAACACAATTAAAACTAATAAGAAAAATAAAACCATAGAAACAATAAAATTGCCAAACAGTGAATCTGACAAATAATTAAATACTGTAAGATTATTTGCACAAATACGCTCATGTACTTTAAGACACTAAGAAATAAATAAACACACACATTAGACAGTATGACTGCTATCTACAACCTGAGCTGGTTAAATTTAAATCAACTCTGGCCACGGTTATATGATGTTTTTTTAATTCAGAATTATTTATTCTGAATTAAATTATTTGGAATTAAAGTGTTCTGTTTTGTGTTTACATGGATATAGTAATTCTGAATTGAGGTTTACAGTGTTTACAAGAAAGACAAATTATTTAATTCGTAATTGAAATTGGAATAAACCAACCACCTACTTCAGATTTAAGTTTAATTTGAAATTAGATTTGCATTAGGAATTATGTGTTTACAAGGTAAGTTTAAAGAGGATTTAACTTTTATTCTGAATTAAAGAGTAATTAAAACTCCCATGTAAACGTGGCCAAATACATGTGACTCCTACTGTGATATGCTGAGATACTGTACAAAGGGACGCTCTTAAAAGCTAATAATTGTGATGGTGGGTCCATTCTAGAGATAAAACCTAGAGAGGATCAATTTAGAGACGCCATTAAACCCAGTATACGTTTCCCAAGACAAGTAAGGATGAAACCACACAGAGGGTGAGAGAAGAGTTTCATTGTGCTTTGTCCCAAAAATAAGCACAATGGATTGCTTGGTTCCTCAGACATGGAACAGCTTTGAATGTTTTAGAGCATGTTGAACATTCATGAAGGGCCCCATGCTGTGAATGAATCTGGACTCGATTTTTCATGCCTCAGTCCTTTTCTCCTGAGGGAAACTATTAGGACCTCTATAAATTTAACTTTTTGTGGAGTAAATCAAATCAATACTGTTTCTACGGCGAAGAGGCGTGGGCTGTGTTTACATAATACTGCAGTGACAGCACTGTGACTAATTCTGAACAGCTCATAACCAGTGAACCATTGAGACTTTATACAGGTCACTCAGGAGGGGGTTGGCATATTGTGTTTACAACAATAAATCCTGTGAAGTTAAACTGTTGAGCGAGATCATTGGCGCCTAAATGTTTTTCAAATGCTTGTGATGATTAGTTATGATAAACAGAATCTTTAGTTTGGTTTAAAAAATGTGAACGTTGAGAAATTTAATGAACCCATTTAATATGCCAACATTTTGATGAATCTTTTTGAAAACATACTCCAAGATGCCTTAGAAATATATTGTTGGTATTAATATTTAGTTATAGCATTTTACCTCTGAATAGAAAGAAGAACCAAAATAGATCCCAATGGAACAAAATCACTTAAACATACCTTCATGTATGTTAGGGATACATTGAAAATATTGAATATTATATTGAATAATATGAAGTTTCTAATAAAATATTGGTATATATATATATTATTATTTTTGCATGTCCAAAATAAATTACTACTACTACTACTTTAAACTGTAGACTATGCATGAATATATAACATTGAGATATATTTGCAATAATAAATCTGCAATAAAACCTCTTTTTAAATTTCCTAACAAAATCTAAAACTGGATTTATTGTACAGTATTTCAGCAGACACTGTTTGACTCGACATGTGTGCATGGATTTCAGTTTAAACAGTTGTTTTTCTCCTGCATGAGCAGAAACTGATACTGTGCTGAGAATATAAAGCTGCAATATTTAAATGTGGGATTATGTGATGTATTACAGTTACATGATAAATCAACATCATTCTTTGTGTAGGATTCTATGTGGGTGCAAAAATAAACCTCACTGGCTTTGTAACATTCTGCAGTGAGGAGGTAGTAGACATGGTTTTTGCATTGTATTAAGTGGGGTCATTGATATTTGTCCTAAATGTGTTCTGATGTGGACCAATTTTTCCAAGAGCGCTCAGCCAAGGCGCCCATAATCAAGTTCAGTCAGATTAAATCTGAAATGAAATTACATTTTATTACAGAATATATTTATGGTCAAAGGATTGGATATGTATATGACTTGGTGTAAAATTATATGAGCAGTTTCGAAGTTGTCTGCGGCTAAACCCACTTTATTGACTTTTTGGTGAAAGAAAAAACCCCAACCGAACAAAACCTTTTTTTTTATCTGAATTATGTAAATGGATCCCTCCAAAGAGAAACACAGCACGTTACAGAAGCAGGAGTCCTCTTTATTCAGCGCTTACTTAAGACAGAGATAAACTATCACAGTGCAGCCAGCTCATTTTAGGGATGAATATACATCTCCCCTGGTTTTCAGATACTGTAATTCTAAAGTGTGGCGGCAGCAGCCCGGAGACAGAGGAAATGCTGCCAATTAGACGCCTAAAACATAAATCACACTTTACGACTCTGTCACATCAAGTGGGCCAATATCCAGTTTCCTCCCTGCAACCGACACCCATTAATAGATAGGCATGAAATGAGATGAATAAATGCACAGCATATGAGTCTGTTCATGATATCATCTTTCATCCTCAGAGGAAAAATGTGCTTGGGAAGGTTTTTTTTCCCTCTCAAACAATCCTGTAAACCTCACAATGACTTTATTTCCAGAGGAGGGAACCCAGTATACTAAGCAAAGGGAAAATAGTTTGACTTTTGGAAATACATGTTATAATGCATTGTCTTAGGCTATGATATATAACAGCTGTCTGTCACACTGTGAACTGTATTGGGAGTGCTCAATACCTCATGGTGGTGTGGAATGTGCTATAATACGTATTCTGCCTTGTAGATCTGATTTCCAGCTTGGCAGAAAGCTTAACATGTTCCTCAATAAACATCCAAGAATCAGCAGGTAAGTTTAGGATACTTACTTCAGAAGCACTGTGAAAAGACGCTCCTTAGAGTGCAAAACAACAGCTTTGTTTAAAGGCTCACTGCTGTTGAAAAGAACAATGAAGAGTCTTCATTTGGTCTGACTGTCTTTTAAAAGAACAATATTTCCAATTTGTCAGTTTGATTTGTGTTCTTCTCATTTCCTTTTTGGCTGGGCTGTCACCAGGTGCCTCAAAGGAGAGTCCCCTGATCAGGCTCTTGATACAATCATTATCTGGACAAATGCTGTTGTTCCCTGTGGAAGTTCATCTACTTTTGTAGTGTTAGTCTTTAGAGCTGTAGCACAGGATCAGACTTCATGAATGAGCTTGGCTAGTTTATGTACAACGTAGTTTCCAGCTGGAAAAAAGCAGCAATCCCAGAAAAACTTGGTGTTGGTGTAGAACTTTACTGTGTTAATGTTAACATCTAGCCCAGGGGTCAGCAACCTTTACTCTCAAAGGAGCCATTTTGCCTAATCTCACCAGGATTAAAGTCCTTCTGGAGCCGGGAAAAAAAAGAAAAAGAAAAAAAAAACCTTCTCAATGCAAACAATACAGTGTATAAAATTCTATAAAGTTGAAATAATGTCAAATAATTTTATGAGTTAATGGATTTAATTTCTTGCAACATATCTATTTTCTTCCAGAATAGTCTTTTTGTTTGTTTAGTTATCTTACCAGGGATTTCATTACAACTTAAGGTTAGCCACAGGCGCAAGTCATTGCACAATGTGATTTATTTTTAGGTTAACAAATTGTTTTTATCCTAATTTTATTTGAAGTTAATGTCATTATTCATCAATACCCTCTGCAAGAAATAATAATTAATTATTTTATTAAGTTTTTGAAAGCTATCGGGAGCCGTTGCTAAAGAGTCAAAGAGCCACATGAGGCTCCAGAGCCGCAGGTTGCAGACCCCTGGTCTAGCCCATCCACTAACATGTCAGCTAGCCCACTAACAGCTCGCTCAGCTGTGAGCAGAGCTGCACAAAGCTCCAGATGAAGAACATGCTAATTTGGATTTTTTTTCCCATTCAGATTCCTACTTGAGTCTGTCCATCATAGCTCTGGCAGAGAGATGGCTGTGATGGGTGCACTGAAGAAGACGTATAGTTCGCTGTGCTCAATGAAGAGCAAAGAAACAGATAGGTATCATCTTGCTATATTGTGATGGCCCTCTGAGTCCTGCTGCTGTGTCTGTGCTGTCTCAGCAAGACCCTGATGGTTTGTTAGATGTTCCTGTAACACGTGGCCAGTTCCCAGGGCTTTACAAGCTGCTAATTAGAGCCTCTTCTGTCAGCCACACACTCCTGCTGCCTGACCCTACATGGATCTGGACCACATCTTCTTGTTAGGTTTGGTCTTTGTTTACCATATAACCTGTTATTTTGTTGTGGCCTTTCAAGCCAGGCAGTGACAAGTTGGGCACTTGTCCTACTAAATCGGATTTGAGTGAGGGACGTTTTCTTTGGATTTACCAAATTTAAGCATTGTCAGATAAGGTGTTCAGCTTGTAGGAAGTATTTGATTGGATTACGGTTCACTGCTTCTATTAAATAGGCTTGGTTGGCTGCACATGGAGAAGATGCCTTAAGGTTTCAGTTTTGTGTCTACTTGGAGGTGGTTTATCAATAAATCCTTTTGCGGTTGGTTAGTGTTTTTTAGCTTGAATGGTTAGTCTCTTGCTTTCGAGCAGAAGTCCCCTGCTAAGCACAGTGACTGACATTAGTTTTTTGGTAGTATTGCAGTGATGTGGTTCGAGCTTGCAAGGGAGTGTCAACGGTATCTGGTGCATGACCTGCGTGAAAACTAGGGTTGAGTTAATTTAGGTGGACTGTGGATAGGCAGTGTAGTTAGAGGGGGTTTTATGTTTTCTGCTTGTTGTAATGAAATAATAACATTATGAATAAACTGTCGTCGTATTTGCAGATACAGCTGAGACAATTAAAATACACTATTTAAAGTATTTTATGAACAAGCCTCGGTACATGGTAGTTCTAATTGCAACACAAGACAAGGATACGTCGCCGATTACAGCTGTTCCGTCAGTGAAAACTTGCGGTTTGACTTTCAAACAACATTAAGAGCTGCTGTTACAATTACAATACGAAAAGATTAATCATCAAACAAAGGTGGACAAAGAGTTGGCTGTGGAGACAAAGCTCCAAATACACAGTAAAGTTGATTTAGAGGCACCAAGTGCAACCGGGTCCAAGACTGATAATAAATGTGCTTGTAGATTTTCTTTTTTGAATGTCCCTCTTTCAGTTGTCCAGGAAAGCTGATGGTCAAGCAGCAGTCTGATCCATCTCTAAAACGGCTGTTTAAGCAGGGGATCCTGGAGGGGGAGGTGAGAATAGCTCTCAGTGTTATTTCAACTCTCTGGTCAGGAAATGGTTCTCCCATGGTGAGGATTTATTTGTAAACCTTTTATTCAGGTGGCAGGACACAATAAATTCTGTGAGACATTCCTTCAGTTGACTCATAATAGTTTTGGACATTGGCGACAAGAAAAACGAAACACATGCCAACTAACAAGCGCCCAATGGGCAACCATTCGAACATTTAATCAATGACCTTGTTGGACAATTGCCTTGTGCCAAGTCTGGTGCAATTTATCTTTTCGCTGTAATGTGCCAAAGCACAGGTTATCCAGCTGCTTACCCCTCGAGTTCGATAACGTCTGTGGTTAAGGCCCTTAGCCAGTTTATCTGTGTTTGGGATATTTTTTTCATCTAATTTATTCTCCTTTTGAGGAGCTGCATATCAAACACAACAATACCAAACATCTGCAAATACCCTGGAGCGTTGTAATACGTTTTACGTAGCTATTGCACTGAGATGGACAGGGATTGGGAGCAAGGGTTGCATGGCTAATTCTAGCAGCATGTGAGGTGACTGAAGAAAGTATTGGGTTCAGTGCCAACAATTTGTTTTTTAGACACACTGTACGTGGACCAATGTCCATTTGTCAGAAGAGTGGAAGAAAAAATATCTCATTGATTTTGTAAATGGTTTTCAGCATTGTGCATACGCTGCTGGATAGTTGGCAAAACAGTGTCAGTGACTGGGTTCCGCATTGTTGTCAGTTATTGCTTTTCTATTTCAAGCATGCTTTGCTGGTCTTTATGAAGTCATAAAGAAGACATCTGATCTGAATGACATTATAGTTACTTCAGATTATAAAAAAATACACCCAACTTTGCCATGTGCTTAAGCCATACTACATCCATCGTTACTGGTACTGCAAGCCAAACTGGTGAACACGTTCACCCAGTATGTGTTATGGAAAAAGTGTGGGTGTGTTATCCATAGTCAACGGCAGCTGAGTTAGATGATGGGTTACCATGTTTGGATCCCTCTGTGACGTGATGGCGTTTAAGGAATTCTGAGTATCTAAGCAATTTGAAAGATGGTTGGAGCACCTGACAGGTACAGAGAAGGCCAAATTAACCTCTTACCTTAGTTTATTTGGTGATGTCCCAACTAGCGCGCATCTTATCACAAATGATATTGAGAATGGAGATACCCAGCCAAATTAACAAAGATTGCCGTGAGGTTTATGTGGTAAACAGAATGTATTCTTTTTTCACATATGAATGACTGTATAGATGAGGTAGGCCAGGCCTAACGTGTAAGTAAATTTGATTTACCAGAAGGGTATTGGCTCTATTGAGCCAAGGAAATAACTGCATTCATTCGTACAGCCTTTTTTCTTACAACGTTATGACTTTCTGGGCTAAAGAATGCCCCGGCAACGTTCCTAAGGCTCATAACAGTGGTTGTACATGGTCACATGACGAGACATACCTGGTCACATGATCACTTCTCTCAGAGAAAACATGACGTGGTACGTGTAAACAAAAGAGGAGACGGGGACATTTCTTAGCATTATACCTGAAAAACTATTATTGCCACATTATACGTGAAACAACAAAGAAAGATAGAGTTTTAGAAGGAGGTTTGGAGCATCCATCTTCCTGCAACAAAGTCTCGCTCAATGAGATTTCAACAACTTTCAATGGAAATACGTGGAAATACTGTACATTCAATTTATACATTGTCGACATTTTTAAATAAAGCTTTCATTTTGCGAAAATCTGTAATGGAAACCAAGCTAGTGACAAAGTTTCTTAGAGGTAAAGTTACCTTTGTGTGGTTCATTGCTTGTGTTCAAGCTTTTCACAATGTAAAGACATTATTGCATAGTGTTCCAGTGGTCTTCCTCTTAGCTGAGATGAATGAAACTGATTAATCCTATAAATCCTGTAGTTGTTTTTTTTAAAGTGGTGTTTTTTCCACACCTGTCTGCATGAGCACCTACCTGACGAATATATGCTTTTCCTTTGAGAAGAAAATAACAAAAGAATTTCATTTTCTTATGAAGTTAGTTTTATTCATGAACCAGGTATAAGCATTTGTTTTCTGACATGGTGGCCTCTCTGTAATTGGTTTGGCTTGACCTTGTCATTCAGGTTGAGGCCACTGAAAGATATTATAAGAGGTATTTTAGGGCTAAAAGATAAAAGGGATATGTCGGTAAAATAAAATCAAAGCTAAATTTGTTTTGCCCTCTAATGTCTCGTTGAGTTTCTGAGGTCACAGCCAGAAGAAAGAAAACTGCAAAGCAAACATTTTTGTTGTCTCTCATGGAGCCTCAGGTTAAACAAACAAAGGAAATATCTATTCATAACAAAGCAATTAGATCTCATTCTGATCATTGGCAGCGATGGATGACGGAAAACAAGTTCCAAACAAACAGAGCCGCCCTCTGGGCCGAGCAGCTGGAGACTATATGCAGGAATATCTTTTTTTGACTGTTGTTATCTTCTAAAGTATGTTCCCTCCTGTTCAACAATCCAACCACAAACATTCATTCCACAAGCGCCTTACAGCTAATCAACTCCATCGGAGCAAATCAGGGCTTCTGTGGTGACACTTTTCAGTTTGATTCATTGGGTCTTGAATTCTCTCCCTCCTGTTTCCTTGACTTCTGCCCAACTAAAACCTTGTCGGTCAAATTAATAACAGCTAAGCATGCTGCACTGGCTCGCATCCCCAGCACATGAATACAAAGCACTTTAGTTGTGTGGGACAGACAAGAACAGATTATGTTGGCTCCCTTAAGTAAAAAATCAGATGTGGGTTAAGCTGCAAGCCATGATGTAGCGAAGCGCTTTTATTAAAGATGGTGGAAACGCGAAGAATATGGAGCCTCACCGAAGCACAATAAAGGGACATTTAGCCACATCTGGTTCACTGTGAGGGGAGCCTGAATGTGGCAACACAATTTTATGCCACAACAGCTTAAACTGAAGTGACAGATGAAAATGAACTCCGTTAATATGTGGGATTTTGGAAGTAATACTTTTTGGCGTTAACATCTCAAAGGTGCCACCTGGTTATTGTGAGATGAAATTCAAGTGAACAGATCCAAAACTCGGGTACCACAACATCAAAAGGAAATTGACATAATAGGGTTTAATCTGCACGTTTCTGATGACTAATGACCCCAAAATGAACTGTCGGGTTAGATTAGACAGCACAGCTTTTAACACTAACCTACGCGAGCTGGGATTAAGCTTGCTACTGAAATGCTGTATCAAAGAGAGTTTCAAAGAAGTCAAGTAGAGGGGTTGGAACAGAGAAACGCCAGACTCAGGAGACTATAAGAGACAGTGGCCTTTCTACTAGAGGCTTAAGTTTCTTGTTTTTTTGTGATAGACAACAACAAAGAAACTCTCTTTCCATGATATGCTCTTAATTATTATGTGTTGTCATCTTATTGCTTTTTTCAATTCCCTGGAATTGAGGATGTTTGTATTTGACCTTAAACAACAAAGAATTCTATCAACTTCTTCCAGGCGTTGTTTGATTCCCTTTATATTTCGTATGGTTTACAGCTGGTTGGTGATGATGATGATGATGATGATGATGTGGTTGGTAATGAAATGAAAATCAACAGTCATAGAGAAAATTATTTGTCATTTTTGCCAACAAAAACTGAACACGTGATGTGGGTCTCATTTAGTTTTGTATAATTTTACAGTTTTTTTCCCAATATAATTTCCATTCTTTTAAATTTACCTAAAACGGTAAAACATTTTATTATGACATTTATGATGAATTATTATACATCATACTAATTATACTTCACACATAATAAAGCACCAATATGGATTTTTTTTTCTCCAACTGACCTAGTCTGGAAACTAGTAGACACAGGAACGCTAGTCTGGAAACTAGTAGACACAGGAACGCTAGTCTGGAAACTAGGGGACTCAAGAACGCTAGCATGGAAGCTAGGGACTCAGGAACACTAGCATGGAAGCTAGGGGACTGGAGAGGCTTGGCCTTCTTCTTGGACCGACCTTTCCTTTGTGGACTCCAGGGTCCTCCGAAAGCCAGTCAAAATCCCAGGTAGGGCTCGTTAGCAGGATCGTCATCCAGCTTTCCACCCCGAGGATGAAGCTCTGCCAGAAGAAAGTCGCTCAAGAAAAATCCTTTCTGCTGGGTCCATTTCTGGCTGGATCATTCTGTCATGAAGTGTTGATGATGTGGACCCAAATGCAGAGAGAGAAGGAGGCAGAATGCAGGCGTAGCATTCTTGGAACCAGTCTATGTTTATTCCAAAGCTCAAAAACCAAAAAGACACAAGGAAGCACAGGGAAGACAGAACACAGGAGACGAAACGCAGCGGCACACGAGGAGGTCGTAACGACAATGATCCAGCAATCACTCTGTGTCAAAACACTCAAAACAAGAGGCAGCTAATCACTCACAACTAAGGGTGTAACAATACATGTGTTTGTATTGAACCGTTTCGGTACAGGACGTTCGGTTCGGGTACACGGTTGTACACGGGTGAGTTCCCGGAACGAAACAGAAGTTGCGTGTGTTTACTTCCGCCTGCAGCTACATCTACAGCCCTTGTACGTCATAGTTAACGCTAGCAAGAAACCAGAGCTGGAGGACCCTCCCCTGTCGCTAAAGTCTCCTGCTTGGGAACACTTCGGCTTCCGGGTGAAATACTGCAACAGAGAAAGACCAGTGGATAAAACGAGGGCAGTGTGATGACATTGTTCAGCTGAGATCGGGTATGTTTCCGGGAACACGACGAACATGCGACAAGAAAGAGCCTTAGTGCAAACGCAGCTGACTTTGGCATTCAAGCAGCCTCTGCCAAGCAATTCAGATCTGGCCAAAGCTATAACAACTGCCATCGGAGTCTTTATTGCAGCGGATAAAAGCTGTTAACATGCTGCGAGGATCTTTTTTTTTTTTTTTTTTTTTTACAATATTTGATGTATTTTTTGTTTGAGAATATTATCATTACTAGACAGCACTTAGTATTTCTTTCTTTTTTTCTTTTTTTAACTTTATTTTCATATTCTGTATAATGTTAAATACATTGTTGGTTTACTAAAGTTTTGAATGAACAAGCAAATGTATGTTTTGCATTTGTAACTGCCAGCAGTTCTGCACTTACTGCAGACAATGTGAACAAGTAAATTTTTCTGGCCAAAAATATGAAGGTCTAAACCAAGGGCTATACGCTGGAACTGTGCTGTACTTTTTGTTTGTTAAAAGCTGTTAACAAGCTGTGAGCTTATTTCTACAATATTTAATGTATTTTTTGTTTGAGAATATTATTACCAGGCAGCACTTTAGTATTGCATTTTTTTTTTAACTTTATTTTCATATTCTGTATAATGTTAAATACATTTTTGGTTTTCTAAAGTTTTGAATAAACAACAAGCAAATGTATGTTTTGAATTTTGTTTCATATTGTACCGAAAATGAACCAAACCGTGACCTCAAAATCGAGTAATTTTTGTGTATCGTTTACACCCCTACTCACAACCCAAACACACTGACATCACTGGAAGGTGGAGACATGAGCAGGAATACCTGGACAGAGACAATAGTTAACACAGGAGATGACACCAGAACAGAATAAATAAAGACTCAGAACAACTAAAAGAGAACCACAAGGGCTAAACAAAAGCAAACAGAACCTAACAATACGTCATTTCAACTCTGAACATTCACTACCATTGACGAGTATGTACGTCGATTGTGTTTTTTCACTACTACTGTGGTGTAGTGACCAACTCCTACCCTGTAGATGGCAGCACCGCACTTTGGGTTGAGAGATTAACCAATGGTTAGAAACATGAGGGCGAAAATGGAAAAACGAGTCTAAGATGGTGGATTTAAAGCAGCGCACACCCGGAGCAGGGCATGTGTGGATCTAGGTGGACTATTCGGAGTGTGTCGATTGTGTTAGAAGGCGATCAACAATCGGTGAACAAGCAGTGAGACTCGGCGCTTTCCACGACACCGCATTTCATTGTGCAACGAAACATGTTTCTTTACTCTGCAAACGACAACAACCGCTTTGAATCTTTGAATCAAAAGCCTGGTCGTAGTGTTGATTTGTTGTTTGATTGACGGAAATCAACGTTCAGATGTTTGAGGTGTCACAAAAGCTAAAAACATTAGCCTCAAAGAAAATGTTGTGCTTGACAGTTTGTTAGTTTTTTCACAAAAAGCCAAATTTCTCAGCTTCCGTGTCAAAATTTGACATTTTCTGTGAAACCTCCCATTAGATCTTTGCGATTGATGTCACGGAACTTTGACCCAGCGCCATCTTGGAAGATGACGGCCCTATACGGATGCACCTGCGTGGGTGTGTTTACTAATAGTGTTATTTTATGACTTATTGAAAGCAGTCCATGTGCTGAACGATTGTCAAAGGTCGCCTCTGTTTGGCCTGAATATGTCGGAGGTCACAAATTATGTTGACAGAAGTTGGTACAAGGAGAAACTGGGTCTGATCGGTGGGAATATTACCCTGCAACGTTCCTATTGACAATAAAATGGAATAAAGTTGTCTCTTATTTACAGGGAGTGATTTATCCTGACAACCTCGTCTTTACGTCTACTGTAGCTCATACACAATGGACCACATGAAAAGTTTCAAGTTTACAACCAGTTTGTTTGTGGCTGCATTTGTGAAGTAGTAGTAGTGCAATGCTGGTTTTTCAGAATCTGACCTATTTTATTGATGACCTACATCTGTGTGAAAAATAGATCTGCACACTTGGATCAATGCAAATAAAACAATTTAATTTCCCAAGCTTTCAGTCAAAGGACCTTCATCAGGGTAACAAACAACATTGCGACAATGAACAGGCTTATTTAATACAGGCAATCAGTCACACCTTTGCTCGTTTCACGAGAAAGTGCCTTGGTCCCAGCCGTGTTAGAACATCTAAACACAACGCAAAAGTTTACCATCGCTGTGTACTCTCTGCTTTGCTATATACAGTCTATGGTTTCAAAACGTTCCCTGCGGTGGCTTGTTCTTCCAACATGGCGGAGGGCCGTACATCACGTGACCTGTGAGGTCATGTGGCATGGGTCTATATTCATCTGCTGATTACGGAAGAACGAAACAAGCTAGACACAATTTTTTTTTTTTTTTTTTATTGATTTCAGAATCTGTTTCAGATATTACAAAGTCATAGTAAAAAAATGTTCTGTGGGTCTTAAAATATCAGTCAAAATTCTCTAAAATGGCTGGCCGTTAAACTATACATTACTCCTCAACAGGATAGGTAAAATTCAGAGACAAATTTCACCGTAAGGCTACATTATATATTACATTACATGATTATGTTTTTTAAGTGTGCAGTAGGAGGTACATGGCTTCAGGTTAAATGTCTGAAGGGGTACAGGACTGTGAAACGTTTGGGAACCACTGGTTTAAGACATAGATCTAAGCCTAAGCTTACGACTAAGCTGTTCTGTTTTAAACGACAAACTTAACATTTCGTAAACGTTGTGGTGTTGGCAATAACTTGGAGTGGAATGGCAGATTTTCACACTATAAACATTTCCTGTAACTCAAGTCTAATCAAACATCTCTGACAGATGGAATTTGTAAGTTATCTGTTTTTTTTTTTTTTTCTCTCTCAGTTTTAAAACTTTAGAAAGACACGAGTGCCAAATATAAATGTTACATAAACCTTTTCAGCTGAACACGTTGCAGTGTTTCTTCAATTAAAATAGAGACAGGAACAACGATGCTATAACAGAAGTGATGTTTTATGTTTGTAACACACTGCAGGGATCATTGAAATAAAGTGGGAATGGAAGCTTTAAATACATTTCTGGTTATACCATTCGCTTTTCTTACACTGTCAGCCAGCTTGCTTTAGTTTCTCCCTCAAAGCGCTGCTGTGAAGATTGTTACAATGCAGCCGATCAGGATGTGCAGAATATTCTTAGCCCTATTCTAAAATGAGACACCAACTTGCAAAGAGAACTTTGTGTTGCATTTTTGTTTTTTTTAAAAGTTTACACAGGAATAAGAATCAGCCCAATAAACAGTAACTCTGCTACATAAACATTTATAATTGATTCCTTGCCAGATTAAACTTCCAGACGTGAATGCATTTGCTTCACCGTATGTGTTAAAGTAATAATGAAGCCGCTGACCACCGAAGGCTCACCTCACACTTCTGACACCTGCAACACAACGTGTGAACTGACACGCGGGGGCGTTTTAATAAACTGAGCTGTGAAGAGTCCATAAATCTCTCACACTATTCCTAACAGTGCAGCTTTAAGACAACCAAGTGAGATGTAGGTTAAGAAATGTTTTTTTTCTTGTGTTAGTACCTATGGTAGCTTTTCATTGCAAATTAGTCACACAGATAAACATGTTTTAAACATGCAAAAACATGTAAATCTATGTTGAAACTGGAGTGAAATGTCTCTGTTGTGCAAAACAGATACATCCTGTTCTTGTCTGCATGTTGTGTAGCCTCTTTGTGACTGCTCAATAAAAATTGTAACTCTAGATGACCTTGTAGTCACATGGCCCGTCACGTGTTAATGAAAACGACATGGGCATGACTCGACCTGAAACCTGAAGCCTCAACAAACACAGAAATCACAAGTAGTTGGCAGAGATCAGAGATGTAAAGAGTACTGATACATCCTACTCAAGTAGAAATACTTAGTTGATTGAAATTGTAAGTCATGCTGTACATAAAATAATTGAGTACCAGAAAAAAGTAGCTCAATTACATAGTACTAAAAGTAAAAATTACTAGTTACTTTCACCTCAAACGTTAATTTTTGGTAATGAATCTTGCCACAGTTCCTCATCTCATGTATAAACTTAAAAAGGAAGAGACCAAATATTGCACAATTAGAACTTAAAGCTGCAGTATGTATGTTTTTTTTTTTTTTTGCATTGTTTGGTCAAAAATTCATAATCAGCTTTGAGCATATTGTAATCCAAAGTGTTCTTATTGGACAGTGAATTTCTTCTCTTTCTACAAACATGTGTGCTCCATCAGCTGTTTTGGCCGTTACTATTGGCTGCTCGACCGAAGTCGGGCGCGTTCACATACCATCGGTAGTAAAAGTGTAATGAAGGACGCTGCTGCAGAAATCTCCATCGCGGCATTAGGCACAGCGGTTAGCAACAGTTTAAAGGCACGATCATACTCGGGAGAAACTGACCGCTTTGCGTCCTCATGCATCCCCGTGATTGTGCAGGGTCCGCCCCACACACTGGTGTCAGAGGTGGAGTTAGAACAGATGGCGTGTAAACCTAAAAGAAACATATTTACGGTGGAGAGAAAAGATGCAAGTCATCATACAGTCTGGACGCAGAGTGATGGTTGTGATCATAGCTGCCTCTGTGAGCTCTATGGCTGGGAGGAGCTGACTACAGAGTGATACGTGCATTCATGTCAGAGTCTCTAAAACACCAGAAAACACAAGATAATGTCCATACATTGGTCACTCGCTGTTAGCTTACCATTAAATGGGAAGAGATTCATCACCTTTATAATAAGTGTTGACTAGGCCACTAGGAGTGAGGTCCAAGGCCAAAGCAGGCTGACTTGATAATAATTTATCATGTTTTTCTGCAGTCAGTGCCTTCTCCTCGCCTTTATCTCTCTGCTCTGTTTCAGGTGTCGTGAAGCTGATGATGGCAGTTCCTGATCTGTGGTTCACGGCTCAACTAGACTGGGACACTCTGATGTTCTATCTCTCTATCCTGTTCTGTTGGTCCTTCTGTCCACTAACCCCAACCACTCGAGGCAGATGGCTGCCACCTCTGAACCTGGTTCTGCTGGAGCTTTATTCCTGTTAAAAGGGAGTTGTTTCTTCTCACTGTTGCTAAATGCTTATTCATGTGGATCTTGTGGGTTTTTTTTTTCTTATTATGAAAGAATAACCCATCCCTGCTCCTCAGGGATGGGTTAAATGCAGAGGACAAATTCCATTAATGTAATAACATTACATGGCCAATTAAAGGTGAAAGCCCCGATTTAATTAAATTTTATATTTTGATAAGCTAATTGAGATGACTTTGTTGTAATTTGCACTATACAAATAAAGTTGAATAAATAGTTTCTATTGAGAAAAAAGTCGCTTTACAAAGACACCGGTAAGAGAGGCTAAGTTTTGGTTTCGGTTTCAAAATGGAGCGGGAGGATTCTACAAACTGCTGCTTTAATTTACTTTCCACAAAAGGCATCTGTATAAAATAAAAGGTTTGTCAAAATGTTAATTAATCAAAAAAATGCTTTTTAATTAAATAACGCCAATGAAAATTTAAATACATTCAAAATTTAAAAAATTCTCATGCTGTAATAACCGGCATTCAATGGTGTTTTGGCACCGTTCATTACGTTTAATCTGACTGGTCGGCTATGATGTGATGCATTTGATATTTGTCTGTTTTTTGTAGTTTCACGATGTCCGTTGATCATTTTAAAACAAAAAATATAATTTACTCAGTAACTTTTGGGTGTAGAAATGTGTTAAATGACTTTATTTCTTTTAAAAGGTATTTAAGTACAATTAAAATTACTGATTTAGAAATATACTCAAAAAAGTACATTACATCTCTCCCAAACCCGTGTGCCTGTCCCTGCAGGTAAACGCACCTGAGCATTTAGGATTTTCATGCAAACACTAGAAATATATATTGTTTTTTAAAGTGGATGACATGAGGTTGGAGCCTGATGAGCCCTGGTGCCTCCTGAAGTTTACAACCAAACACAAAGAGCTCTCTGTGCTACATGTAAGCATTTTCATATGCTGACAAATGTTGTAACTCGTCATTGCTGACCTTAACATTCGCAGCCTTATTTTCAACATAGACGACGAGACTTCGGATTTCTGCTGTAAATATTTATATAACTCTAAATCCTCTCATGTTTCCCAAGTCCATTTATTGTTTTTATTAAGAAAAGAATAACGAGGTCACACTGAGCATGCCTTTATTTCTAAACATTAAGATGTGTGTGTGCGTGTGTGGATGTGTGTGTTTGTGTGTACCCATGTGCTAGTGATTTCACCACTCTCCTCTGTGTACTCTGGGCTGACAGCAGCTTTGGTCCTCAGCAGCCGATATGACCCACACCACCACCATCACCACAAGTCTGAAGTGTATGATAGAAAAAGTTCACTGATTAGCTGAGATCCTTAGAAATGTTCAACAATGAAAGAAGTGTATAAGAAACCCGGGAACTTTTGTCATGTCTTTTCATCTCCATCCATTAGGGCCCACCAAAGATATCTTTTATCAATACATTTTCTCCAATATATCTGAGTTTTTACCCAAACCTAATCTTGTGTTTTTCATTGTCACTTTAAAGGTTTCCAGATGGAGGCAATATGGCAGCGTGCAGTGGGCTAACAAGTGTGTTCATTTTAAAGGCACTGTGCATGTTTTAATTTGGTTTCTTTTCAGAGTTTTGGTAAAAGCTACACTTCACACTGAAGTTAGAAATGCATCCAACAGTGTCAGCGTTACACATCAACATAGACACACTGGGAGAACCTGGTTGTGCTCTGACATACAAACCACAGCTTTACCCCTTTAAATATGCCACTTTGATGTGAAAACTTGTACATACTGTGTTAGTAACTGAATTACTCTATAATAAAAGTAACTAATTACCAAGGAAAGTAACTATTTGTGTTACTGTGTCTATGTCAAAGAATTCAGATTTTTTAGATGTGTGTCGTGAGGTGCTTCATTAAATTAGAGTTGCTTACAACAGATGTGGACAAAGTCTTCTCTCCTGGATATAATGAACACTTCACATGCACGTTCTTGTCTTTGACCACAATTAATTTAAAGTAGTGTTTGTATCGTCACCTTAAAAATGACGACTTTTCATCAGACTGCTCCACACTCGCCATCTCTGCTGCTTCATCCAATCTGTGTGTGTGTGTGTGTGTGTGTGTGTCGTGTGTGTGCGTGTGCGTGTGCGTGTGTGTGTGTGTGCGTGCGTGTCGTGTGTGTGTGTGTCGCGTGTGCTGGCACGTCGCCTTAGCCAATCATAATCGCTCACATTGTTTTTAACCCACCTCCTCACTACAGCTGAGTAAGAAGCCGATGATGCTTTCGGATAAAAGTTTATTTAATCAATGCATGTAACGCACCGCATTTAACGTTCAGTAACGATAACGGCGTTGTAACGGCATAAAAAGTAATTAGTTAGATTACCCCGTTATTGAAAAACAAATGGCGTTACCTAACGCCATTATTTTAAACGCCGTTATTCCAAACACTATATATATATATGGATCTTGTTGGGTTATATATATATATATATATATAGCCTGGAGTCAAATAATCTCATCTTCTCATTTTGTATATATCTGGTTGGAAAAACCTGAGACATGATGACTGATTACTCAACACTGAAACCATTGTCTCACTTGTGACTGGAGTCTTGCAAAATCTTCAATTAACTCAAACAGCAATCGTCAGTGTATTCCTCTTGTAGCAACCCAGATTTTAAAAACCGTTGAAGTTATGGCCACATCTGGCCCAGCCTCTTTTTAGTACCCCATCTCTTTGGTGTAATTTTACCATCACTTGAAAAAAGAAGTGTTTTTTTAAAAAAAGGACTTTTCTTGCAGATAATTTTTGAGAACCTGTTGTGTAGTATGAGTTTTAATATATATATTTTTTTCACATTTTTTTTTATTTCAAGCGAATGTGACAAGAGCAAAACAAAAGAATAGGCTACACAATAATAATCACTTATACACTGATGCTTGAAATGGAGTGGGGAGAAGTAAAACTTGTTGAACCCCACCATGATCTAGCAAAGAATTAATATAAACAAAATAGCTGCTTCCAATTCAATTTTCTCAAAAATACCTCTTTAAAAAACAATATTATAGTTGCACATGTGCAAAACCACACAAACATACTGACTCATATTATACAGACATTACCACTATCAAAGATACTGTACATCTGTAAAGTAATAGTCACTGTTACAATTTTGATAAATGCAAAATTTCTAGAAAAGTCTTTTTTTTGTTCAAATTTGACATAAAGACGTTTCTAGCACATAATGCCCAATATCGGCCAGGACAGGCTCCAGCAAAAAAAACCACATGTAACCTACTGTAAAATGACACAGGAAGGGGTATCCAAAGTGCTGGTACGGTACATACAATAAGCAGCAGATTACTGTAACGGTAGACTGATTTTTTTTTTTTACCTGTTTTCTTGTTGAAACATCCTTATGACAGATGCCACTATATATCTGCTTAGATTTGGCTGAAGTCTTAGTCAAGCCTCCCTTAGTGTCAATCCATGGTCCACTAGTGTGGCACGTATTTCATCAGATACATTTGGTCCTCTTCTTCTCCTCCTGCTTCAGGTCTTCCTCTTCCTCCATGGCCTCTACCTCTGGCTGGGCCTCCACCTCTACCTCTACCTCCACCTCTACCTCTACCTCCACCTCTACCTCCTTCCTCTCCTCTGTGGATTCCCCCTCTCACCCTCACTCTTACTCTTCTTCTGACTCCTTTCATTTTGGTAAGGCAGGTGAACTTACTTGCTGCATTTTTATAGTGCTTGAACATGATAAGTGTGTCTCCAATTAAGCAATCATGTGTTTGAGCACTTGTTTCTGTGTTTACTGAATGGTTCACGAGATGTGATAATTTCACAGTCAGTGCTTTGGAATTGCAAGGAAGTGACTTCATGATGTACTTCTGTGTCTAATATATACAAGTGTGTTTAGTGTTTTGCAAATCCCTGTGTGTAATGTTTTGTGAGGCTGACGTTGTGCTTATAGTGGTGCACATCTGGGCCATGTTTTGCTTCTTGACTGTAAGCTTTTGATAATTGTGTAATACTTTCAACTTTAGTGCTTACGCAATCACAAAAAACTGTAAGAACTTCATAAATTTAAAATCTAATAATTACATGGGTAAATATTTAGAAGTCATTAATCAGTGCAGCTTTTAAATTACTTTTTTCTTAAACAGTAAAATCAAGATCAACAATAAAAACAAAACAAAAAACAAATAGTGTTGCAGTGCTTGAGATCAGTCTTAGTCTCAAAACCGCATTTTGAAAGTCTTGCTGGTCTTGGTCTCAAAATATCAATATTTCTAGTCAGAAATAACATTTATTTACCTTTGGCCGCATTTAAACGACAAAGATATTCAGACTTTTTAAATAATTCTGAACTTACAAACCATTATTTTTTACATTGAAACATTTAATCTAAGATTATTGCATGTTGTGCTTTGAAACAACACTTTGTTTTTATCTGTTAAATGTCTTGAAAATAAAAGTGAAATTAAAAAAATGAATGTTACACCTTGGCATGGTGTTTAAAATAAATTTGAATGGTCTTGGTCCTGTATTGGTCTTTGCTTGTCTAGGTCTTGGTCTCCACTTGGTCCCAACTCCTAAATGTCTTGGTCTTGTCTTGGTCTCTGTGCATTCTGGTTGTGGATATCCTTAAGCACAACACTATAAATGTGTCATCAAATGCACTAGATGAAATCATACCACAGCAGAATAACTAAGTGCAATAGTATTGATCAGGTCACGATAACTAAAACAGGTATTAGCACAAAGAGTTTCAAGTGATACAAGATCAGACTCTTTTAGTTTATAGGAAAGACTGTTCCTAGAATTCCAAACCGTCAGAAAGTCAAAACTATGAAGCAGGTCGTGTTTTGTTGTGCGATTGGTTGGATGTCAAGCAGTAACAGTACAGTCGTCTGATAGTTTGACTGTCTAGTTCCAACACAGCTAAAGGCCATTAGTCCCCTGGTGAATCCCTGTAGGCAGGTTCTTGTAGAGTTATTCAATATATCTTCCATGTTTTTAAATCCCAGTGGATGCGCTGACAGTTACTTGATTAGAAAATGACACGGTTT
This sequence comes from Gouania willdenowi, assembly GCF_900634775.1. Classification (NCBI taxonomy): domain Eukaryota; kingdom Metazoa; phylum Chordata; class Actinopteri; order Blenniiformes; family Gobiesocidae; genus Gouania; species Gouania willdenowi. The sequence goes on along the minus strand of NC_041047.1, from coordinate 30,704,048 downwards.
TAGTCGAAAAAATGTTATGACAGTATACTATTTAGCACTGACCATATGGTTGAAATGCGACCATGACTGGTATTAATCGTGTCCGTCATCGAGGAAGGAAAGGTGTGAACAGACACTTCTAGGACCACGATTGCACAGCAGATTGATAATGAAACCTCTCGCTAAAAACCATTAGAATGCACTCCTGCGTCATTGAATGAAACCACAGATGGGTGTTTATTTAGTTCATATGGATTTAAGGACCCTGAGGTCTCTAAACTGATCCAGAGGGGGGCGCTGTCTGTGTCTGTATGGACAGGATTCACAGCATCAAGAACCTGCAGTGAGAGCTGTTCTACATATAATCAGGTTTTGTGCTGAGTCGGATTTATTTAATATTACAGGCCATTTTGCTGAAATTGATGTGCAAACATTCATCTAGAATATTACTTATACATTTAATATTTCACACAATTTAGGAGTTAAGGGGTCAAGCTCATTCCCACCGGCCTTATTTATGAGTCTGTGAGTCTTGCCTAACATTTTAACGACACTGGTGACAGGCCAAGGCCCAATGACGCCTGCGCTCATACAGTAAGCAGCCCCTGTCATGAAAGGCCTCACACTATTTAGTTTTTGCTCATTGCCAGAGCGCGTTCCCCTCAAGTCTGAGTCATATTTGGACCTGGGTGTAACAATTCTAGTCTTGGAGTTACGTCACCTAATTTCACTTGTTTCTGCTTTGTTCTTAGCTTTTGTTTTTAGTGTTTTGAGTTCTTGCTGAGAGTGAAATTATGGGTCCAACTTTTGTAACCAAACATAATAATCCATTTTAATAAGGAGGCACTTGTGTGGTCCTACAGCAATAGCCAGCAGATGGTAGTAGTGGGTAACTCTAGTAGATGGTAGTAGTGGGTAACTCTAGACCTCCCTCAGTAGTCCAGAGGGTTTTAGAATTAGGTTATCCATCCTTCAAAAGTAAAGAGCACTCTGGTATTCTAACATACAAATAATTACTTTAAGATAAAGTTAGAAACATAAGCCTCAAACTCCTTGTTTTGCAAATAGTGTTTTAAAGCTTTTTACTACTTCAAATTAAAAGACAACATCACCTGCTGAGCAGGAGAGTCAGATTCTTTTTTTATTTTCCAGATCCAGACAGGAAGTGTAGGGAGTATGCCTTTGGGTGGAAGCTCTATTGTAGAAAATGCAGTTACAGTTTGTTGTATACGCCTAAACCAGCAGGCATCAGAAAACCCCAAAATTGCTTGGGGGAAGATGTATACTGCCAAGGAGGCCCAAGGCCCCGTGACGAGGGAATTTCCCCTAAACATACTACGTAAACACCAAAGGGCTTACCACTAGCCTTAAATAGAGAATGACGTATGTTTAAGGACCAACCTAGATGCTTGAACACAAACTGGGTCTATTTAAAGCCTAAAACAAATACTTTGAAAATCAGAAGTATAATACAGTATCAATACTCTATGCACATTTATAGATATTTAAAGTTAAACTTCTTCTGCTGTGCTTCATTTATTCAAAGGTTCTTCAAGTTTTGCTGTCAGAAATATTCCATATACCCTACATATTGGTTTTAATGACCAGTTTTTATTTATCACCGGTACCTTTCTAATATCTGCATTCTGTTCTAACCCATGTCATTTTGATGCTGCTGACATATTTAATGTTTTGAACTGCATGTTGTGTTAAAATAGACCAATCTTTCTGATTATGCAGAACAGTTTGTTTTTTTAAAGGTCTGTCCACCATTGGGCACAGCCTTATGCCAGTCACGTAATGTAAATAGGCCTGATTAACAATAAATCAGTAAACAATAAGCAACCACGTCTTCCCCATAAAGGAGAATTAAGACATGAATATAAGTGAGAAAAGCAACAAAACAGTGCTGAGAGACAAGAAGGTCAACAGGAGCTGTGTTTACAGGTTAGGTTTAGAAGTCCCAAGAGGTTTTTGGTGGATTTTTAACTGGTTTTGGGTGGGAGTGGTATAGTTCTTTCTGACAGCACAGTACAGGTGGCTTTTTGAATGAAATGCTTAAAAAACCTTTTGCTTTTTTCCACAGAAATTGTTGAATGGAGGAAGTAAATAAGCAGGCAGAAGCTGTTCATTCATAGACTTATCTTGGCATAGAGCTGGACATACTGTATAGCCACCCTACCTCCTGCACCTAAAATCCTTCTCGCCTCTTTAAATGTATCTGTGAATATACAGTATTGATTCTTTTCTTTGTCTGCTTTTTGTACACGAAATGAAATAAAACCAGCTCAAATGTATTTGTTTAAAACATCATCCCCTGAGGTTTTAGCTGATATGCGTCTAGGCTGGAAATTGCCTTGATTATGGGCGGGGCTCCTGGAGCAGTTAAGACACGCCCAGTCTATACTATAAAATCTCCAAAGAACAGTCTATGCTATGCTAACTATTCAATACTCACCTCTCTATTCACAATTATCTCAATCCAACCAAAGAGGTGGGGCCAATAGTACTGGTTTTTGAGGTAAAGATGCCAACATTCTCAGCCAATAGAAAAATTTCATTGTAATAGCCGGCTTTCAACCCATGGAGGGAAGTCACTCTTAACTTTTAACATCAAAATATCCATCTATCTTTCATTCAGGGTACTGAAAAATATGCCAAATTGAAATACTTTGACTAAAATGTCAAGAGTTAGACAAGAATCAATTAACAACACTACTTCATGCTCAAATACATTTGTTTTCAGCAGAAAAATGAAGGTCTACTGTTAGAAATCTCAAATTCAGAGATTCAGAAGATGTATAGAAGCATTGGCAGGCCTCTCCATCCATCCATTCATTTTCAGACCCGCTTGTTCCTGTTCTTCTGTCCGTGCCTATCTCCGGCTCACACTGGGCGCTAGGCGGGGTACAACCTGGACATAGCGCCAGTCCATCACAGGGCAACTACTTGAAGTTTTTTTTTACATAAGGCTGACATTATGCTGTCATTAACATGACATGACACCTGTCATCAGCATGAATAAGGTGTCATGAAGGCTGTCGTTAAGTGTTGTTTGTTAGGCGAACCCCTAACCCTAACCCCCCCAGATCCCGCCACCTAACCCAAACAATGCAAACATAGCTCCAAAGCTGTCATAAGTTAGCGAACGACAATTAATGACACCTTAATCATGTTAATGACAAATAGTAACAGCGTAACGTCAACCTTATGTATAAAACTTCAAGTCAAGTGTTACCAAAATAAAAAAACAACAGAGATAAGTATAGGTAGTCCTGTATTAGGCCTACCCATAAGAAGGCTTTTCAAACTTTCAATTTGTCTATTTGCTATAATATTGTAGTTGGATTTGTTTTTTTTAAACATTCATTTTTGATATTTTGGACATAGCATTTCTGTTTTTCTATATTACCAAACATTAATACAAACCAAATGTTAAGATTTGGATGCACTAAATATTTACTTCTCATACACGTATCATCATTGTTTGATCAAAACTTTAATTAAATCATCATTGTGCTGACATGGAGAAAAAGCAAAGTACTGCAATAATAAATAAATAATTTTAAATATGTACAGATGCTAGACACAAGACAAACCAAAGCATGCTGAATATTTATCACTCTGTGACAAGGTAAATGTCCAACAGACTCATTCCATGCACATGTAATGCTTTGCAGCCTACACAGCTCACCTGCAAATGTTCAGATGAAGACCTCTTGCTAAAGAGCTCATTGCTTTCATAAGTCTGTGGTTTCCTCGTTGAACAAAAACACTCACACAGGAAAAGTGAATTCTTCATACCTGTTAGCATGCTTGCGGCTTTTAAAGTCTTGTTGCTATTCTGACTCATGTTGTTCCAATTTCCTTTAAACGCTGCAAATTCAATTGATTTCTAATGCAGATAGAAGTTCTTTGTTTTAGTGAGGTCATTTCTCACTGTAATGACATTATCGCTGTGGGTGCGTATAGGGCAGAATACTGATATATCCTACTCAAATAGAAGTACTGTTACTTATTTATATTGTGTACAAGTACAAGTACAAGTAAGTCATACATAGCAAATTCAAGTAGAAGTAAAAAGTAGCTCAATTAAATAGTACTCAAAGTAAAAGTTACTAGTTACTTTCAACCCCCGGCATTTATTTTTGGTAATAAATGTTGCCATGGTTCCCTTGCATACAATAAACATCTAATGTATAAATTGAAAAAGGAAGGATAAGGTTTGTCAAAATGTACAATTAGTTTTAAAATGAAATAACGCCAATGAATTAAATTCAAAATAAAACAAATGATCAGGCTCTAAGTATAGCTACATTTATGATCTCTAAAACAGTGCCATGCCAAATGTGCCATGTGGGTAACAACACAATAGGTAGAAACCACAACCTGAACCATAGAAAGTGGCTGGACGTTGATCAGAAATGGCTAAACTAAAAACATATGGATTATGTACCTTTAACATAACATAGAGACCATGAAACAAAAATAAAATCATAATCACAAAAACTTATAATTTACGCAGTAATAGTTGGGTGTAGAAATGTAACAAGAAATATTTTACTTCTATTAAAACATACTTAAAGCTGATATCTGGAGTTTCTGAGAAAAGTCTTGATGTCCCGCCCTAAACAGCTCCACTTCCTCCCCTGCCTCTGTCAATCTACCAGAAGAAGCGCCTCTACTTTTCAGCATGCACATCGCCGACATAGAAAGGTCACATTGATATAGGTTTATGGGTCAGGTAAGAGCCAAAATCATATTTACTGTTTGCTGTTGTGACGCGCAGCCTTATTTCCCTGCACAGTTCCGCATTCACTTTGATTGACAGTCTCAAAAACACTAAGCCTATTGGCTGGGTGCACTCGGTGATAGTTTTCATTTGTATAGGGGTCTACAGGACAAAGGAGGGACTTATATACATTAATGTATATGAATGACCACTGGCAGTAGACCATAGCAAAAGACTAGAAAGGTATTTTTTTGCATTTCAAAAGAATTATACATAAACATAGATTTCTCTGAAACTCCGGATATCAGCTTTAAGAGCAAGTAAAATTAATGATTTAGAAATATACTCAAGTATCCATAAAACCAACTCAATTACAGTAACGTGAGTACTTGTAATCCGTTACTTTCACCTCTGGTACAGGGATGGTATTAGCTTGCTGTACACTAATTACCTGATCAGATCAGGTTGAGTTAAACGAGTGCATTGGTGCATTGATGATATACAATTTCCTTTTTAGATCAAACCAAATCATTTATGTAACTTTTTTGTGTGAATTTGCTCAGACTATGGTCGTGTGTAGCAGTTTTCCTTTTCCATGTCAGTGTGTCGGCACTCTTAAATTGTCAATAGGATTGCTTTCAGGAGGTCGTATTGAAACACAGATCATTCCATCGCGCCGTAAACTAAGAAAGAAGGACAGACAACAGCTCACCAATGTAATCAAACAGGACGACAAATGACAGGCGAGCATTTCACAAATTAACTCTCTGACATCAAATTCAAAAGGCCTTCGTGGAGTTCATGGAAGTGATTAAGTCGCTGGCCTATGGTCTTCTAAAGACCCTAACAGAAATATAAGGTCAAAGGTCATACAGACCATTAGCAGCCTCATTATCTGTGTTTTGTTTTGTGTTTATCTGCTGAGGATGGAACAGAAACAAAGCCAGCATTAAAGGAACTGGCAGAAGCACATTTTGAACCTTGTAAAGCTATCAGAAAGACTGCACTCAGATGTGTGAGCGTCTCTAAGAGCATTAGCCACTTGCTGTCGGTTTTCCCCACTTCATTAGAGATCTATCTCTGCGGAAAGGAAGCTTTATGTAGCAGCTGAATAAACCCCACACTAAAATTCACCATAATCCAGTTGATCTCTAAGAGGTCTGCCAAGCTTTAGCGAGCTTGATTTCACTGATAACCCAGTTTGTGCAGGCTTAAATATGCAGTAGAATGTGTTGGAAAGTAATCTGTGTGGGGAAACAGTTGATTTAAAGAGTTCAACTTTTAGTGGCTGAAAATGGCATGCATGCCGTCAGCATTTGGCATCTTCCTTGATTCAGGTAGTTTGAGTAGCTTCCTATTCACTGGTTGTGCACAAGGAAAATGTAGAATTTCTTCACTCATTTTTTTTTGTTTTGTGTCATTGTCACACTTTTGAAATGTGCACACACAACACAAGGAATACTTAGTGGCCCATAATGACCCTGCGTTTGGAGGCACTTTTAATTGTTTGGTCATCGTCTCCCTGCTCAGTGTGTCACAGTCAATAAAGCCACATTAGAGCGGATGGGGGCTCTGGGTGAGGGGGGCTGACACCGGGGTGAGGACCTTGACGTGGAGAGAACACAAAGGGACTAAGCCCTGGCAGAGAGGTCTTATCCTGCTATCAGAGCTCTCCAAAGAACAGGCTGTCACTGTGGCCCATTGTGAGGCCAATGACTCATTCTTACTCAGAGCAATCAAAGAAGTCCCAAGCATTTCAAAAAGTTGGAACAAACCTCTCACATCTGATTCATCTGTTTTCTATGAGTTGGTAATGGACAAAGTTAACCACTGAAATATAAGCACCCAGATAATTGTTGATCAGATAATATCTACATCAACTAAACCATGTCATTCTCTTCAACTTTGCTCATCCGTGAAAACAACTCCTGAGGTCTGTGAAGCCCAAAATAATCCCAGCATAGACTCAATTTGGCTCGCATGTTGCAACAAAGATCTTTTACATGCATGATTGCACCTCTGTATTTGATGTAACCTATTTTTAAACTGCTGTCATCGATAGCCATAACATGTCACCATGCAGCGATGGTGACTGTGATAACCCCGGCCCTTTGGCCAAAGCTCAGAGATCCCAGTACTTAACTGTCACCCCCAGCATCTGCAGACCACCAGGCCAGTCCCACTGACCCCACAGCGACCTGGCCCACCTCGAGTCATAAACCCTGCTCAGCACTCACTCACACAAATCTGTTGTACGCATGTCTGTCACCAATCTGTTGTACACCCCCAGCCTTTTCCACTTCCAGTCTTTTCCATCATTTACAAACCAGTTTTGGTGTTCCCAGTGGAAAGAATCCTCCAGTATTTACTCAGGAACAGCATCCTTCATGCATCAAAATCAGGTTTTCTTGTTGCCGTTTTTGCAACAAAGACGAACATTTTTAATTGAAAGTTTTGTTTATTTCAGTATGTATGTTATGTTATGTAGGCTACCAAACAAAAACATATAAATGAAAGTACTTTTACTTCAGTGCTCTTAAAAATGTTTTCAAATTTATTGTTGTCCAGAAGCATTTAAAAAAAAAAATCTGCAGTGTGCATTTCATTTAACAGCATGACAAGATACTTTTCTGTATGCAGAAAAAGTGATAAAAATAAAAATAAAAACTTAGGTAACACTTCACGTGAAGTTTTACACATAAAGGCTGATATTACGCCGTCATTATTATGACATGACACCTGACATTAGCATGGATAAGGTGTCATGAAGGCTGTCATTAAGTGTTGTTCATTACCCTAACTTTTCGTTACCCTAACCCTACCTAACCCCACTACATTCCAAACCCCAAAAATGCCAACATAGCTCCAAAGGTGTCATAATTTATCGAAAGGTGTCATAATTTAGCAAATTACATATAATGACAGCGTAATGTCAGCCTTACGTATAAAAGTTTTTGACACTGAGTATCTGTACTTTCATTCAAGTTAAGTAGTTCGTCCACTGTGAACAGGACCTGAAGTTCAATTTCAATCGAATGGATATGCAAGCCAATAGTTAAAGCTGATATCCGGAATTTCTGAGAAATCTATGTTCATGTATGATTCTTTTGAAATTCATAAAAATATCTAACTAGTCTTTTACTATGGTCTACTGCCGGTCGTCATTCATATACATGAATGTATTTAAGTCCCTCCTTCGTCCTATAGACCAACTACAAATGGAAACGATCGCCAACTGCACCCAGCCAATAGGCTTCGACTTTGTGTTTTTGAGACTGTCAATCAAAGTGAATGCGGAACTGTGCACAGAAACAAGGCCGCGCATCACAACAGCAAACAGGTAAATATGATTTTGGCTCTTATCTGACCCATAGACCTACATACTGCATCGATGCAACCTTGTTATGTTCTGCGATGCACGTGCAGAAAAGTAGAGGCGTGGCTTTTGGCAGTTTGCAGAGGCAGGGGAGGAACTGGAGCCGTTGAGGGCGGGGCATCAAGACGTCCTCTCAGAAACTCCGGATATCAGCTTTAAGAATGGTTATAAAATCAATGAACTTGAACTTGTATTAACATAGTTTTGTAAACATGTTTATTGTGAATAAACAATAATTTGTGGCTTTGTGCGTGTGTGTGTGTGTGTGTGTGCACGTTACCACCAGGAGGTGCTGACAATAGGAGCAGAAGAACCTGGACACAAAGCAGATTATTGGGTTTCATTGGTGCTCCGCCCTGCTCTCTGTCTGAGGACAAGTCTCTGCTGGACACATAACTCACAAGAGCTTCTTGGACAAACTGTTCACTCCATATAAATCCTGCTCGCTTTATGAGTCCCTGGCCTACTAAAGCTGTCTCGCCTACACACACGTGCACGCACTGTCACACGCACAGGGAAGGTCACAAGTCATCTATGTTTTAAGACATCTCATGTGTCTTTTTAAAGGAAAAAAAGGAGCATTTTATTGAAAGAAGATTTATTAGCCTGATATTTCATAGTCCCATCTTTCCCCACAATCGCAAGTCAAACTGGTACAATTACAATCACCCCAAGCTAGCAGGTTAGCATTGCCCAGAGTGTAAGAGGTAAAAGACTAAAGTCTCAGTTTATATCTTAGTGTTGTGTGGCCGTGAGCTTAAGAACTAACCTGCCAAAAATATTTATGATCCTGTTTGGAGAAACACTGCCCAGCTCTTGAAGGCTGAGTTTTTGGCATCGGTGCTGCTACAGTATTTCACAATTACCAGGCTGTCCCTGCTGGTATCATAAAACACCTCATATTACAACACTCCCCCTGTCTGTCTGCCTCTTTCTCTTTTTTATTTCACACCTTCTGAGGAGGAGGTTGTATATCTTAATCAGGGAACCAAATCGTACAAGGTTGATTGGTTATTAAAACAGGGACGTGGCCAATCTCTCCCCCATCGTTCGCTTGTTCTTTAACCGTATTTCAGGCAGGTATTTTTCTAATTGGAATGTCGAGATGGAAGTCAGCGAAGGGGCCAACTCCCAGCAGTTTCTCAGCTCAGTGTTTTACTGGCATGTCTTTCACTATATCGTATAATACTGGTGTTGATTTTTTCTGGCTGTCGACAAACGTCTGTTAGCCCAGTAAATGGCACCGTTCAAGGCCTCTCCATCCTACTCTGGGAACAGAGCTGTGACCAGCTCGTAAAGTCACCCATAAACTGACACTAACAGGGTCGACTTAGCTCAAACACATCAAGCCCTCAAGTGACTTAACTGCAAAGTATTAGCAACAATTTAAGATGGCAGCAACTTCGTTTTCACTATTTCAAAAAGGCTTTAAACTCTGATTTCAACTTTTAAACTCTGTATTAAACTTTAGCAGTAAATAGCACTGCTTTAGTAGAAGAGCCATAAATCACCATGAGTATAAAACCTTCTTTGTGGGAGGAATATTATAATCTTGCAGGGATTGACCCACCAACTGCCCTATTCTCTGCTATGGCTAAATATTAGCTTAGATAAAAGGCTGCTCTGCATTAGCTAATCTTACTATTATCTGAAATAAGCCCAGCAGTCAGAGCAAAAAGTGATTGCTTTAGCTGTGAGCCTGCGTGTTTTGTCTTCACTTACCATTTTTATTGTAACAAGCTACGGAAGGAAATCTATTATGCCAGTGTCACTCAGGCAAGCATTTCCATTGCAACATCGCAGCAAAAAGAGGCTTTTAGGTGCAGATTCCCACCAGGCTGGAAAGCCAAAGGTAAGAGTGAAAAGAAACAACCTCATTTTACTGGAAAATTGGTTATTGAGATATCTATGAAGCCCAACGATTGCAATCAAATGGGGCAATACATGAAGCAAATAAAAGGGGTCAAAGGTTTTTGTATTGAGTTTTGAATGGAAGCACAGTGACAGAGAAATGAAGACTGAGCAGCATTTAAGGGCCCACAAAGCTATGCATTTAAATAAACAGGGTTACGTGGTCCTCCTTTGGGCCCAATGAAGTCCATCAAAGAACATGGTAATGCTCTGCTGAATGGACGCAGGGACTCCCAAACTCCTGCCTTTTCACTTCGTGTGAAAGAATGTGCCATAATAAACACCCCAAACCCCCCCTCCATGAAAAACAGACATAAACTGAGCTTTAAATATTTTCAGTCCTGGTTACCATGTTAAATCATTATTAGGGGTTGCTATGTGGGTCATTTTACAGAGTGCAGATGTCACTATGTGTTGGGCTGTAAAACGTGATGTTGTAACCACAATAAAGTGAAACCAATAATACAGGAATCAATAAATTAGGTTTGGAGGCACAAGTACTCCTGACAGGAAGGGAAAGTATGTCAACTGTGTTGCAGCCAATAAAGTTGTCTGCTCGTCCACCGGGTTTATCTCAGTTCAACATGTCATGAATTATTGAAGATCCAAATCACATAATAATGTGATCTCTTAAGAGCAGAGAAGTATTATTTATCAATATCCAGTTTTTCCCACTAACGCATATTAAAGCATAATGTGAAATTTAAAGGAATGAAGAGAAATAAAGTATGCATAGTTAGCATTTCATCTGCTTACAGTATCAATAATAATAGATATTCAATATATATATATAAAGATCAATGATTATTATTATTGTATATTATATTTACTTATTTTACTTTATTCCATATTGTTATTAAACATAATCATAAAAAAAAAAAAAAAAACATGTCTGATCAAATAGATGTTTTTAATTAATCTGGAGGGGTACGTCCATTAGTTCAATAACAATGTATCCTCATGAGGAATTTAAACCCATTTCAACAGGACAGACAAAAATAACAACCAAATCAACATTGACTGTGTGGGCTAATCCTCTCATTTATTAAATGATCATATTTAGGCTGAAATGCATCATACCAAAAATAACAACACTATTTACTTTATTCAATATTTACAGACCCCATGTATTAAATAAATGACCCCCAACATCTGCTTTTTATTTTTTATTTTTTTTTTTTTTTTTTTTTTTTTTTTTCTCTTGTCTGCACATTCTGTCGAAGGTTAACACTACAAGAAGTGCAATCTTTTAACAGCAATGCATATTTTGTTATTGCAATTAAATAAATTTATTTATTTCATTGCATAATTGTGACCATCACCAGCCCTCCCTAGGGAAGGGTAAGAAATACTTTATTAAAGGGAGGATGTAAAAAAAGAGAGGGCAGTGTTACACCAAGGTGAGGGGTTGGAGAGGGGTGGGGAAGTTAGCAGGGAAGAGGAATACAAGATAGGAAATGGAATGGGTGGGGAGTAGTCGATAGATTTCAAGTGATGCGATGTGAAATTGTGGTTGTGTATATTGTGCTTATTGTTGAGTTATCAAGCCAGTTTGGTGACCAGTGTGCGGCTTAGGAATAATGGTGGTGGCTGTGAGCAGAGGAAGAAGTGAGTGGAAATTCCATAAAACAGGTATTTGGGAACAACGTGTCTGTGGTTGAGCCCAGTATGAGTGTTATCCCACAGCCCAAGGCCAGTGCATCCATGACAAATGTATTTCCAAGAACCGCCACTGCAAAACCCACGAGCCGCCCCCGGGCCCCGGAAGCAGCCAGGCCAGCAGCAAGAGCGGGCAACCCGGGGGCCCCCGGCGACCACCACACGGCCAGGCAGCCCCCCGAACGCCCCCAAGATCCCAAACCGAGAGGCAACCATCGCCAGCCCCATACACACCCGAGAAAGCCCCAAGGAGCCAAGGACCCAGCGCACCACGCCACCAATCCAACCCCCAACCCCCAGACCCCCCACCCCACCCCCCCCCCACCCCCCCCACACCCCCGCGCCCAACCCCCCGAGGGGAGGGCCCAGAGAGCTCCCCGCCCGAGACCCCAGCGGAGGAGCTGAAGCCCACGCCCAGCAGACGACCAGAGCCACGCCGAACGGGCAGCCGGCGGGCACCCGCCGCCGGGCCCAGAGCCAGCAGGGACCCGACCCCAGGCCAGAGGGACCCGGAATGAACGCAGCACCAGGAGCAGCCCGCCCAGGGAGGACGACCACACCCCAAGCCGCATAAGGCACCAGGGGGCCGCCGGGAGTCTCCCCGCCGGCCCCCAGGCACCCCAACCTAGCCCCCCATGGCGCCCCAAATCACCTATTGTTGATGTCGCCCGCGCCACGGGCTTTAGTTTTTTTATTTATTTTTTTTTTTTTTAAAAGCCAGGGCCCCCTCCAAGGGCCAAGCCAGACCGCCTTGTGCATCCCCAGCACCCTGCCTCACGGGGCACTGCCCAAGCAGGGGCCGTACCATTAGGTATGCAAGGGCGCGGCACGCGGCACCCGCCCCGAAAGACCCCCGCCAGGACCGGCCCGGCCAGCCAGCCAATCACCCCGGGCCCCAGGAGCACCCCCCGGGACCAGGACCCCCCAAGGGCAAGTCCCCGGGCCAAGCCCCCCGGGACGCACCCCCCACCCCCGCCCAGGACCCGGCCACAGCCCAGCAGGACCGCACAGCCCCGGACAGCCCAAGGCCAGCAGCCCAGGGCCCGCCGCCCCCCGGGCAGCGCCAGCCACGGAGCAGCGCCACCCACCGGCCCGCATGCAAACGGCGATCCCCACCGCGGGGACGGAGGCACCCCAAAGGCACACATCAAGTGCGGAACCGCAGCCCCGAGCCAAAGATGCCCCGGACCCACCCACCAGTCCGCAGATGGCAGGACAGACCCACCAGGCGGCCGACAGCAACCTCCACCACCGGAACAGCTAGCGCCGCCCCCCAGTAAACAGCATCGCTCCGAGGCACCTAGCAACCCCGCCCCAACCCCGGTGAGGACACCAGCACACCCCCAACATCTGCTTTTTATGTGGTGTGTTCACACGGGATAACCGAAGCCTGAAATTTTGCTGAAACTTACCGACATCTCCCGGATATGATGTCAACGCGCTGCGTATTGCGTAACATTCGCTCACATTGTTTTCAACATGGCAGGCGCGAAGAAGAAAAGTAGGCACTGCATGCGAGAGGAAACCTTAGAATTAATTAAAAAAAAATAAAAATGCCTCCCGGAAACAATGCATAATCACGCATCAGATCCCACCCATTTCTGTCCAAATCACACAGAGGCCTATTTACATTGGATTAGTATTATCACAGGAACTCGGAGTTCAGCAAAATGTAGTCGTTAATTTCTGGGGGAAATTTTACTACGAATTACTGACATGGCCGATTTGCACGGGATTGACATCACTGACATTCTACGCAATTATTACAAATCGCATGTGGTCCCTAGGTAAAACTAATCCTGTGCGAATAGGGCTTTACTCCTCACTTAGCAGCATTAGTAAATTATTAATTCAGGTGAGCAGTTCACAGTATTGGGTTAATGTGCCCAATGTGCCAATACCAGGTGAAAACTGCTCAGAAAAATTTAGTTTAAAGTCCTAAGGCCATCGTCAAAGTACTGGAAAAAAAAGAGAAAAATAAAGTGTTGATTAGAAGTCCGTTTTTTGAGGGGGAATTTTAGTTCTCAGTTGGTTTATGGCTTGGATTATTCACTGATCTGTGTCGCTGTCAGTGTGTTTCTGTCATTCCTGGTGTTCTCAGACTTTGCAGGTGATTGAGTGAGGTAGTTAGCCCCGCCTTTTGTACTTCTCACAATGTGGGCTCCATCGCTCATTAACCGTGTGTCATTTCTCCTTCAGCAGGTCTGTTTAATTCACTTTGTTTTTTCTCATTCAGATGTTTGTATTTGTCACTTATTTGTCATAATTCAACATTTCAGAGGTCAGTTACAGATACCATTCAGAATACCATTACCACATTACTTCTCCCACTGAACTAAGAATAGTCTGGGAAAACATGCTTACGATCACAAAAAGAATCTGTTCAAATAGGATACTTAATACGTAACGAAGGCAAAGCCATTGCTAAATTTGCTATGTTCTAGTCACTAGTGTACCATTATATTATATACCATTATTTTAAGTTGTATTCATTTTAACAGCAAACATTTATTATTGGCTGATTCCAGGTCGCCTCTGTCATCTTTTGTAAACACCTGCAAAAAGCTTTATTGGCCCAATCGGCTGGTAACAAAATGCTGTTTTCTCAGTTTTTAAGTTGCTCTTCTGGGTATTGTTCTATGTGCTCATGTTAAGAACAGCTGCCGGCTGGCTGCTTTTAAGAGAGCAGTGAGACTGAAAACAAACAGTACGGCAAAGATGCTAAAACACTCCACAGAGCTGAGAGCAGACGACTGATTGCTCTCCCTGGGTTCATTATTGTCACCATCACAGTCATATTTCACAGTGGTATAGGCCATAGGTAACGGAGATCTATGGCTGGTTTAAAAAAAGGTTTGCATGACTCCAGGGATATCAGCTAGCATTGTGACAGACAAATGTGGATCAATAAGTAGTTTATTGTGGAAAGCGTCTCCAGCCCCGGGTGGCAACTTTCAACATCCATTAGGTAAATGTATCTTTATGAAAGAAGAAGGCACGGTTAGCTTCAGAATATAATTTGGTGTTTCAACTGCAGCTTTAATCTTCTGCTTATCGAAGTTCATACTGCATGGCGAGGCAATGTTTCTAAAAATGAGATTAAAGATAGAATTTGCAATCTTTTAACCATAGAAGTCAACATCCAAATCTGACATGGCAAATGTGTTTAGCATACCCGGTGTTTGTGTTGGGTAGCATGGGGAGCATTGCCCCCCACCCCGCCATTGGTCAAAAGTTTTCATTACAGTTTTCCCAAATTAATTTAAAAAAACAATTATTTTAGTTTTTAAATGAAATAATTTTCTGCTGCTTTGATTCTAACGTATTACTTTTAGTTTCATGTCAAAGGTGTTAGTACTACCTCATGTGTGTAGTATAAGTTTTCAGTGAAATGGTCCCTAACTTTTGAGACTTTAGGTTGGTTTTTCTTCCATTGCGCAATTCTTCTTCAAAATGTAAATGGTGAAGTGACACTGCACCCAGCAGTTCATGTATGGTACTGCAGAAAAAAATGAAGCAGAAAGCAGCCGCCGGTCTGATTTTATCTGAAATTGACAACGTTAAACAATGCATTGATGCAAATTTTTGAAGTCAACATCATCAATTATGTTACTAATCATTTTTGCATTATTGTATATGTCACACACATTGGCCATGGTTACATGATGTTTTTTTTTCTTTAAATTCGGAATTAGTTAATCCAAATTAAATAATTCAGAATCAAAGTGTTCTGCTTTATGTTTACATGGTAATAGTAATTCCCGAACTGAGGTTTACATGGAAAACCGGTTTATTCGGCTTTAGTTGATTCCGCTTTAGGTCTGGTGGTTGTTTAGGCTCTGATTGGACAGGGGGCAAACATGACGTATCACGTCGATCGGGAGAGAAACACAACAAAGCTTTTATTGTCGGCTATAACACAGAACACCACATGAAAACTGTTTTCACCTTTAGTTTGATTGTAGTTTTGAAGCAGCAGCTGGACAGTAACACACGGTTTCAGTTTGGACCACGGAACGGAAGAGAGATAAGAACTAATCACCGGTAAAAAGCCCAGTAAACCTCTGGCAAACATTCACCAGGAATAAATAGTTGCTGCCTGGTAAAGACAGTAGCTCTAACAACTGGTAAAATGATAAACTTGGTGATATTACAGCCTGTACATGCAGTACGGGGACGCATTTACTCCAGGTCCTAGTGCCAGCCGTCCGGTGAAGCCTGTTCTGTTTACCATGTTTACCGAGGTCCGTGTGTGTTTAATAAGTCTGTGTGAAAGTCCGCATGTTCATGCTTCCGTCCATCCACTCTATCCATGTCTTTTAAGGCTCTTATTAAATAGTCTAGGCTGGACTCCAGGCCGCCACCATCTTGGATTATGTCGTCACCTGCACGTCATCGCTGCAAGTCTCGCAAGAGCAGAACGACCCAAATTAACTTAAAGCGGAATTAAGCAAGTTAAGTGTTTACAAGAAAGAGGAATTATCTCATTTGGAATTAAATTCGGAATAAACCAGCCACTTCATTTAGATTTAAGTTTAATTCGGAATTAAATTAGCACTAGGAATTCAGTGTTTACAAGGTCATTTTAAAGAGGATTTAACTTTTATTCTGCTTTAAAGGGGAATTAAAGCTCCCATGTAAACATGGCCATTGTGGTTGGCGTGAATGTCAAGATGGTCTATATATTTAATTTTGTTTTTTCTTTTGCCCCCTCTGGCAAGAATCTAAAACTCTGCCTATGGTCTGTAGCTTTGTTAGGGAAATCTAACAAAGCCACCTACAGACTGTTGATGGATCAGATGTCTCTAAGAACATGGCGTGTGTGAGACATAACTTTGTTAAGATAGATTTGAATATGTGTGACACTTTTAACCCCTGAGCTGTCATTATGCAACACTAAAAACACACTCTCGTATGCAGTACGGCATAAGTAAGGTCATTGAAGTGATGAGGTTTGTCCCCCTTCCCTCCTCGTTCCTCACAGCTGATTGGCTGTCCTTAATGCAGACTAGTGATGACTTGTTTCAAATCAATTTCAAGCTCCACAACAATCCCACTTTTTGTTTGTCTGTGAATCTGATAAGGTGAATGTTTCTGGGAAACATATGGTGCATTCCATTTTTTTTTTTTTATGTAACTAAGTGTAACATTCATCTCCATTTGCAGAAAATCAGATCACAGCAAAATAAGCCAAAAAAAAAAAATGCAGAGCAAGCAAGCATTCCTCTTCTTATTTCCACAAAGAAAAGCAATTAGCAGGCAATGCGGATGTTGGTCCTTCTCATTACAGACCTTTGACAGTCCTTAGAATGAACCATCCAAAGGGGAATACTGGACTAAATAGGATGACGACAAGCATTAGAAGTGAAAGTCAGCTATTTAATAACTAACTTTTCATCTGTGTATGGATATAATACGAAGGAAATATTCATTTGTGAGTACAACACATGTGAGTGATTTTGCTTTTCAGCAGAACGAGCAACAAAGATCTGTTGCAGTGTGAACTGTAATGAATTAAATTGATAAAAAAAAAAAAAAAAACAGATCTTCTGTTCAACGTGAAAATAAAATACAAAAGAAAGAATAAAAAGATACCAGAAGAGACTGCAAAATGTCAACAATTGTACAGAACAGAGGAAAATTACGACAACAGGGGCAGCATCATTAAAAAGGATAATAAAAGAGTCTTTTCTGAAAAGAAACCCTTCAAATGTTTCTTAAAAGAGTCCAAACAGTCAAGCTCCCAGAGAGACTGGTGAAGGTCTGGGGGGCCACAGCCTGGAACGCCAGGTGTCCCCGGGTTTTAAAATGAAGCGTAGGGGCACAACAAGTCAGTGATATATTGAGGGACCTGACCATGCAACGCACGGAAAGCCAGGACCACAATTTTAAACTCTATGCAAACTTTGACCAGAAGCCAATGAAGATAGATAGAACACTAGATAGACCACCAAGCTGAACATAAATTTGAGTTCTGAAGTTCCTTTGTCATTTTCTTAAAAAACTTCAAGAAGGCAGAGACCACCCTGCACTGTAGATGTTTATCTAGGATTAACCCAGTTGTTCTGGGCTAAGCTATGCTGTTGACAAATTGGACAACACAAAGTTTGAATGTCTGCTAGCAAAGCTTTGAAACCGAAGAAGTAAATATGGGAACTGTGGATAATGTTAGGTAGTGGATGAACAGCTGCAACGAATCCAAATTAGCTAAATAAATTTCAATAAAAGCAAAAATATAACATCTGTGACTCTTTTCTATTGATGAAATTCAACAATTTTGACACAAATTTAAACAGATGCAGAGACAACACTAAATGCAAATGTGCTATAAGAAATTAAACCAGTTAATCCACAGCATAAACCACAAAACTAAAATGAATAAATGAGATTCATAACTCTCAAGTAGTAAAACCAGAGTTTTGCCAAACTATTGCAATACATGACCAGTTCATAACTTTAATTAGAGGTAATTTATATAAATATCTATCTAATCTATGAAAAGCTTTTAATGATTTATCTTTCAACTATATCTCCTAGTGTTTTCCTAGAATATAAAAAATTCTGATGACTACAATAACTAACATTTTCATCAGTAAACCAAAAATATTTTGTTATATGCTCACAGCAATTTCTTCAACGTCAAACATTAATACACATGCTGATCAGTTTGTGAAGTTGATTAGTCTTGTCTCATCATCTACCGTACACCCGCTTTGACCTGTACAGCATCACAGGGGATGTTCCCAGTTTACATAGGGCATAAACCAGTGCATAGGATGCCATGACAGAGCCAAATTTGGGGCAACCAAGGGGATTTGAACTCACAATCTCTGAACTGGGAGGCAAGTTCATTAGTGCTTTATTTTTTCTTCTTCTTTTAAATGTAATGCATTGTGTATACTATTGAGCTCTCAAATTCCGGCTAATAAATCTTCATCAAATACTGTGTTGCATTTGTGAACTGCTGCCCGTTCTCCCTTGCATTGTTGTATGATTCTTTGTAGATCAGAAATTGGCAATAAAAGTGACAGATTTAACCTTGTTCATTGGATTTCTTCAGATATACAAACCAGGAAGTGTAAAACTTTTACAAAAATGCATTCCAACATTAACAGCAAATGATGTGTTGCCCCATTTTAAAGGTGGCATATACAATTTTTTTACCTTTTAAAACAGTTCTCTGTGGTCTAAATGACATATCTGTGCTTGTGTTAGGTCAAAACATAACATAATTAAGCAACAGAAGAGGTTTAATACCCTGTAAAAACAGATTCTGTGAAAGCACTCCGTTTTGGGGGGTGTGTCCCTGGATTTGCATAGATCTCCCCACTAAAGTGACTAGATCACATTCAAGAGGCGTGACCTAGTCGCTCAAAGTTGAAAAATGTGAACTCATGCGACAACTCCGCCATCCTTCACTGTCTGTAGAGCCGATGCAGCAGCTCCTTCCTCCCGCTACAGTGAGACTGCTGCAGCAGGAGGCTCCTTCAGCTTACAGGGGGCAAATTTAAAGCATAATTTAAACCGTAAAAAGTTGGAGTGCTGTAATAAGTGCTGGAAAAGAAGTGATCAGCCCTCTCTCTCCCCGTCACCCGGCTTCGCGCACACACACAGTTCACTGGACGAAGTGATGGAGTGACCAAAAAGCATCACCATGTTCAAGCAACTCATCACGGGCGATTGAAGTGACTGTAGTCGCTACAGTTGCGTTCGGTGTGAAAAACAATGGCAGACTTTCACTAAAGTTTTCATCAGGTTGGGGATGGAGTTACCTGCGGAGGGGAGGATAATTTATTTTCCGACTGAGCTTGTGACATCACAAACTTAGAAAATATGAAACGGAGCAATTTTCTCAGTGTTATAACACTTACACGAACCACAAACCACTCAAGTTACGTCATATGTGATAAAAAAAAATTTTTTTAAAAACTGCAGAAGTGGATTTTTCATAATATGTCCCCTTTAAGGATCAGTGGTAAAAATTAACTGGGATTTATATTTCCTACTGTGCTTACTACCTGTGAAATTTTTCAAAGCTAAGATGGAAGTTTTCAACATTAGATTGAAGAAATGAAGATGAAAAACGTTAGTTATTGCTGGAGATCTTTATATTGAATTTTTTTACATGGTCAATTTGCAACAAGAAAGTAAGAAGTGTCAACTCAGTGTCTGTTAATGTGGTCATAATAAAAAAAAAAGAGCTATATTCAACGCCACCTGGGGCTTGTACCCCAAAAATCAGATTGACCACAAAATTTGATTACAGTAAGAGAAAAAGAAAAGGGTGCACAGGTCCATACAGCACAAGAGCGTAGTGTTGTTTTCCAATCAACCCTGTCTGCATGGCTGCCTCAGGGTCGGCCTCACAACCACAAACGGCTACAATAATGGAGCTGAACCCAAAGGAATGTCACAGGTACGTACACACGACCTCACATGAGGTGGATACAAAAAAAGAGAAAGAAATGTTTCACCCCAGCAACAGTCAGCAAGCTTAAAATTAAAAGTGCTCTTAAGCAGCTACATTGCCACCTTATAGAGTTTAAAGGATAGTCTTTTTGAGACATTTCTGTGATTATTTTAGCTCAACACAAAATACCAGACATGCTGTTAAAATAAGTTTTATGTTGCAGTTTGGGTCATTGTTTGGGTCATAAAAGGTAGCATACAGCATTAAAAACCAAAACATTAAATAATTAGCACTTCACTTGGATAACAACATAGTCTGAGATTCCTGTCACCCTTCATATGAAAAATCTCAATTTTTTTTTTTTTCCAGAGGTCCAGATTGCAAAACCTGGCTCATCCATCACTGTGATCTTTATTATGGAGTGAGCTCCCTGCCTTGGTCAAAGACCACGATAACAAGACAACGCAGAAACAGATGTGTGAAAAGGTGAACCAAGTGCATGAAAAAAAAGGTGAGCAAACACCTCTACACAATGTTTGGTGTATAAAGAAAAGTGATTTACAGTTCATAGAGGGAAAGCTCCATCCATATTCCTTCAATGCATTGAGACATTTTCCTCTTCCATGTAATCACCTCGAGATTTGAGGATGAGCTCGAGGAGTATTTAATCACACTGTAATGGCCCCCAAATTGTCTGTCACCTCCACTTTGGCACAGTCATGGTTTTCAGGCCAATACACAGCGGGGAATTCCTGGCTCACCTTCTCACCCTCTTCCCAATTTATCAGTTTCCTCAAAGAAGGCAGGACATGTTATGACTGCATCTAATGAAGGAAGCCTCAGCTGCTCAGGCCATGTCGACATGTGGTCTGAGCTTCACAAAGATGCTCAGGACGCTACTGGGATGGAGCACTCACTCAGATTCTCACGTGGTGTAGCTCCATTGTCTTCCTTGTGTTTTCTCTGCCATCAGGAGGGAAGTGTGATAAAGTTACCTTTTCTTTGCCCGTTTCTGTGTTTGCCTCTCTGTCTGTCAGCCAGTCGGTTAGTGTGCTCTTGCTGTTCTGGGTGTGATATGTGTGTGTGTGGGGGGGGGTACAGGCGATTGTTTTACGTGAGGTTACAGGAAGGTCAGATCCAAAATCAATGAGGAAGCAGCTCTGCTGTTCTTAACTCTATTTTTGCCTAACAGGATCCTCTGAGAGGAGCTGGGGTATCAAAAAGCCCAAATGAAAGGATCGTTAACATGACAGAGAGTGGGAAGAGGAGGATTGAGGGAAACAAACTCTTACTAGTGTGAAATGTGAAACGCTTAGTTGTAACAGAAGTACATCCAGGAGACTTTCTTGGTGCTCAGCAGAATTTTATCCTTTGACGAGTATTGTTTCCCACTGCAGGATGGAACTATTTAAAACCACACATTGTTAAACACAGAACATTTGCCAGGGTCTAGGGTAAACCATCATAAACTCATTACTTGCAAAAGTATTCAATTGTGTGTGAACAAAAGTATGACAAGGAGCTGTAACTTGATTTTAGAGATAAACATGAATGGTCTACTTTAAAGAATGCCACACAAACCAATTTTGTCCGCAGAGCCTTTGTGCACCATTGGAAACATCAGGGGGTTGCTTTAATGTTTCCTTTCCACTCTGCTGTCTTAGAGCTGAGCGGATATTACAGATTGGAGGCGTATAGAGATTTTATAAAAACTCACACTGATTAGGAGCAGTATGAGATCTTGGCATTTAGAGCATTTTGTTCAGCATTGCTGAACCAAGACATTTTTTTTGGTTTTGGGATAAAGCACTGACCTTTCCAGTTGGTTCCATTGGCTCTAAATGAAGAGAACAGCTTTGTGTACTGATTCCTGAAGATTAAAACACAATTTAACAGTCACAGTTCATAAGCCAGATCAATTATTTTAAAACTTTCCTTATTCAACTAATTTAGTAGTCTTACACAAAATAATACTAATACAAAAAGTCAGTATTGTACCGATCTAACAAACCAACTACTTGATGCTGAATGTTACTGTCTCTTTTGATTAGAATAACGGGGATACTTCTTATCCATCTACCTCACTGAAAGAAAATATTTGTATTAACATCGAGAAAGACAAAATGTTATATAGAACTTTAGAAAATTACTAATTACACTAACTACACCAATTACAAAAATAATGGATGATGTTATAGTTTCAGGGTGCAGTTACTTTGTTCCCAATTGTAAAGTATGCAGGTACATCTAAAAATAAATACATTAGAATATCATGAAAAAGTTCAATATTTTTTTGTAACTCATTTGAGAAAGTGAAACCCATATTCTCATGACACATAGTCAAATATTTCAAGCCTTCAGTAGATTGTTTTTTCAACACAGCCCTGCCCTCATACTTGTGTCACGTGTTCTAATTCACACTGAGAGATAAGTGCTGCTCCTCTAGGACCTGTTGCCAGTCCTACTCACGTTATCCAGTGTCGTACCAGCTTGACTAACGCTGTTGTTTCCCAGTGTACTGAACCCTGTGTTCTCTCCGGACTCTCGTCTCTACCAACTGTTATTAATTATCTTGTCTTCCTCCCTAAAGGCTGGGATATACTGTGCGATTTTTTTCAATCGTTGTACTCAAACTGTGCGACTCAATTGCAGAGCCTGAATGTGCGCAGCTCACAATTCATGTTCTCACACTTTTCGGACCAATACTCTGACACAATCTGAATGCTCAAACTGTACGTTCATACACGACACGTCGGGGTCTTGTGGAAATGCAACGTATAAATAAGAATAAGAAGAAGAACTATGTAGCGTCGCCATTAAAACAGAAGTAGAAGAACCTCAGAATCTCAACAAAAAGAACTTTAAAAAAGAATGGACCAGGGACTGGCTGGACAGACGTGGGCAGTATGGTCCGTCAATTCTACAGCAGTCCTACGGTGTTCGCGCATGCGCAGTGAGAGAGTTTAAGGTAAGCCGGTCCGTAGCACTGCTTTAACAGTGAGATACCCTCACGAGGGGTGACAGGATTTCAAACATATTTGGTTTTCTTACGACCATACGATTGCTGATCAGGATCTGGTCGTGAGGTGTCAATAGCTTCTTGTGACCGATGTGTACTACACGATGCGCAACTCAGAATTTAGCCGAGACTCGGCCAGAGCCCAAAAATAGACGCATGAGTCAAAAACTGGCTCAAAATGGGTCTAAAATCTCACACGTGTATGCCTGCTTTTACTGGCTCTGAACCCTGATCTGTTCTTTGATCAGGTTTTAAGATTTTGAATTGTGTTTGTGTACTTGTAACAAACAAACAAACACAAACCTTGTTCCTGTGTATTCAGTCATGTACTTGAGTCGTGGCTAAACCCCTCACTTGATATAACTGAAAATATATATATTTTTATATAAATATAAATATATTTATATAAATTTATATTCATAGAAATATAAATATATTATATAAATATAAATATGTAAAATAAAAGCAAAGAATATTTTCAACCTGAACAAAGTTCTCAGGTTGGTTTAATTGGTTCAAGATAAAACGAGTGACCTATCACTCACTATATCTTTGTAGACATCGACAGTCAGGACACTTTATGAAAATAAACACGGACATTGAAAGGTTTTTGGTTGCATTGTGAACTCTAACATCTTAATGTTGTGCATCCTGTACAGAAGTATTTGCATGACAGTGGAAATTTTAAGCAAAATGTAGCATTCAAAATAAAAAAAAAAGTCCAGCTGAGTTTGCCAACATAAACATTGCACTGTATTAAAGCTGTGGTTTGCTAAGTGTAGGCTTATATTGTCAGACTTCTCTAGAAGCCTGGCTGGTGGAGCATCAGCAGCGCTTTCATATAATGCATCACACATTTTTCAGCTCGTCGTTCATGACCTTGTGAAATGCAGTTGTCATTTTGTCAAGTCAACTCAAATGGCATTTCTGGAAAATGGCCATCAAGACAGTTGCGGAAATCCAAAAAGTGTGGAGACAATTTACAGAATTTATTCAGTAGTGTTGAGCCTGATTAGGAAAAAAAACATCAATCACGGATGAAGTCTGGTGGAATTTTTTGCATCAGTTTGAGCAGTTTGGCAACTCTAGCAAAGCAAATACAGCGCTGTGATTGGTTAGTGAGCACTGACAAAGTCCAGGTTTGGGTTGATCCTTCTTTATTGAATATACACATGTTTCAAGAGATATACGGAGTGATGCTTCTGCTGCTGCTGACCTCTGAGGTATCCCTGAACTTACTTGGTCAGAATCTCTGGTTTGTGGGTAATGGGGGGAAAAACCCACTTCCCTCGCTTGTTAAACAAGACCATTAAATAGCATTATGTGCTGTCTCTGGAAGGTCTTTTCCATGTCATTGCTTGCATCTGTTGGTGAGTGGTCTCTTGTTGTTTTGATAACTAGGAAACCTATAATTTCACTAGTAAGGCATCTGAAAAACAACAACATATTGGTTTTGCGGTAGAATTTAGTTTTAACGGTATTGCAGCATTGCTGTATATCTGCTGTAGCTTGTTGCTTTGTGTTATTGCAGTGCAATTATGCAAGTTTTCCCCCTAAAGTTGATCATGTTATTCTATAAAAGTAGGACAAAATTGGTGGGTTATGTTTTCCAATCTTAACTTTTCCATTTTCCTGAAATTTGAATTTCAATCACACTCTGGCCACCAATCCACCAGTAGAGGTTGGAAATCCAAGCTTTATCCCTCAGCGCCGAAACCAGAATGAAGAAGATGCCAGCATCTGGTAGCAGTCAAAATATTTTATTTATAATTTTAGATTTTCATACGTAGGCGCACGCATGGGTGTGTTAATGACAGGGGACTTCAGACGTCAGCCACACAACCACAAACAATCACTGCACGCAATACAATAATTGTTATTTTGATGATGTGTCCAAATGATGCATCTTTACTCAAAATATAGCTCCTTTTTTTGTAGCTTTTTATGTATCAGTTCAGGTCAGAAGATTCTTCTCTGTGTTGTTTCATTGTATCTGTCATTTACCAAAATATCTTTTCTCTGTCTGTGACACACTGCGGTCTGTAAACTTGGCAGTGCAGCTGGATTTGAAATTTTGGACATCCTCTCTTCAGGCTTTACCAATGCTGAGAAAGCCTGGATCTAGGTTCAAGCTGCCGGTCTGGCACACAGTGGGAAAACGGAGGGGGTTAATGTGATTAAGGTCATGTCTGAAGAGAGACTTTCCTGTTAGAAGTTGGAAAGAAGAGGATTAGATTTGTCATGTGTGAGCCTTGACTATGGTTGTACACACTTCGGTGCCCGGGTGGAATCCGTGAAGCATGCGTCCGCGCTGATATGGCAAAGTAATATGAGGGCAGTGTCCGCTGGAGAAGTGCTGGGCTCACTTCCCAGGAATAACACGCTTGTGGATGAAACCAGGTTTTTGTGTTGAAGGGAAGGCAGGTAACGAACACAGGATCAGAGGTAATCCTGTGAACTGCAGTCATATGTGAGTGTGTGAGGGTCAGTCAGCGTGCATGTTATAGCACAGGATGAGAGCAGGGAGGCTGCCTCCCTCCCTGGTCGCTCTTTTCCTTTTCACTCCACCATCATTCCAGTGGCAATGGATGGCCTTCTTATTAGGTCAGCTGAAAGAGGAAAATTAGCACAATTCCCTCAGGGTGGGATTTATCCCACATCTCTTCTAATTAGCTTCCTGAGCTTCTGGAGATAATTGCAGTGTACATTGTAGAGACAGGAGATCTCCCAACCTCAGAGCTTACTGCTGCTGCTACTTCCCATTCCATAGCCAAGGATGTAAAAAACTGAAACTTGAGAAAGGCAGAGAGTAACTATGGGATAAACATACTGTCCCTTCTGCTTAATAACACACACACACGCACACACACACACACACACAAACACGCATACACACACACACACACACACACACACACACAAGCACACCACCACCACTTTCTCCAAGCTCATCTAAGTACTTACATTCTCTACCAAGAGTTTTGGACTTAAGAGAAGTTTTGCAGGAGCTGTCATATATAGCACGATCATCTCTAATAATGAGCACGGATTAGCACTATTGCCTTTTGATCCTTTAATCCAGACTCCTGAAAATCCCAAACTTCCCTCGTCTTGGCTCTCTTTTGGACTGTAGCTGATCTGCTGGGGAAGGGAGAAAAAATGACCTGAAATGAGCCACCCTCCTGTGAGACCTGGGACAGGTGACAGCTATAATTCATAATGGAGAGAGGAAGAGTTGGTCTAATGGGGCCGCAGGAGATGAGCCCGCTGGCTCATGTGAAGCTGTTGTCAAGGGAGATTAAAGGACTTCATAAATATGCCCTTCCATTCTGCTGCACCGTACATCACTGTGCTGCATTAATCAGTACTGGCCATCCATAGTAGTGCAGTAATTACATCTGAAGATGAAAGCTGGTGAACTTCATCTTTCCACCTGTATCAATACATTGCTTCACATATGATTCATGTCGCCCATGGCAACGACATAGACATACATTACATGAGATCCTCCACACTCCAAAAACAGACATATTTAGGTTTTTACTTAATATTCCAAAAAACTAAAAATTATTTCTACACAAAGATCTCATTCCAAAACAAGAAATAAAAAGAAAACCAACGACATCATCACAACCACTGTGAATGCAACACTTCCAACTGGCTCTCCCTTGTCTCTTCTTTACATGACACAGTCCCACTCCCGTTGCGTTCTCAGGATTGATGTTCCACTGTCATTTGTGTCCCTGCCCTCTCCACATCCCTTTACACGGAGAAGGTTCATCTCGGCGCTTTGTGATCATACACTGGAACTAATTAACCAGCTAGGCCTCCGTTTATGTTCTGCAATGTTTGAGATCACAGAAAGACAGGAAGTTAATTACACGCCGCTGGAGACAAGAATAGCCACTAAAGGTTCCAGCAAGCTAAAGCGTGCAGGGTTACAGGGATGTGTAGCTTGTGATATAGAAGTCGTGTGTCACATTGTTTCACTTGAATAACTGTGAGTATCGTATTTCTTGTGTGACACGTGCAGGGAGTAATGCATAACCTCCCTCCCCCAAACACACACACATTTTTCTTTTATGATCACAAGCTACATGACTGAAGATATCCACCACTCCAGGCTGTGTTTTCACGTGTTTCATATCAACATAACATTGATAAAGCAAATGAGCTGAGTGTGGAACACATCCATCCACCCATCCATTTTCTTCCGCTTATCTGTTGCCGGGTCGCGGTGGCAGCATCCTTAGCAGGAAGGCCCAGACTTCGCTTTTCCCGGCCACTTCTTCCTGCTCCTCCGGGGGATCCCGAGGCGTTCCCAGGCCAACCAAGAGACATAGTCTCTCCAGCGTGTGCTGGGTCTTCCTTGAGATCTCCTTCCGGGGGGAATTACCCTAAACGCCTCATTAGGGGGGCATCCTAATTAGGTGCTCAAACCACCTTATCTGGCTCTTCTCAATGCGGAGGAGCAGCCGCTCTACTCTGAGCCCCTCCGGGATGACTGAGTTTCTCACCCTATCTCTCAGGAAGAGCCCAGCCACCCTACGGAGGAAACTCAATCTTGTACCTGCAATCTTGTTCTTTCGGTCATGACCCAAAGCTCATGGCCCCTCCGGGATGACTGAGTTTCTCACCCTATCTCTCAGGAAGAGCCCAGCCACCCTACGGAGGAAACTCAATCTTGTACCCGCAATCTTGTTCTTTCGGTCATGACCCAAAGCTCATGGCCGTAGGTGAGAGTAGGAACGTAGATAAATCATGACCTTCGACTTTCTAACGGATCGGTGCAGACTCAACATCACAGGAGATGCCGCGCCAATCCGCCTGTCAATCTCTCGTTTCATCCTTCCAACACTTGTGAACAAGACCCAGAGGTACTTGAACTCCTCCACTTGGGGAAGGATCTCATCCCCAACCAGGAGAGGGCACTCCACCTTTTTCCAGTCAAGAACCTTGGACTCAGATTTAGAGGTGCTGATTTTCATCCCGGCCATTTTATACTCGGCTGCAAACCGATCCAGTGAGAGTTGAAGGTGATGGATTGATGGAGCCAACAGGACCACATCATCTGCAAAAAGCAGTGATGCAATCCTGAGGCCCCCTCATCGGACGGCGTGTCGGTGGGATTAAGATAGTCTTCAAAGTATTCCTTCCACCGATCCACAACATCTCGAGTCGAGGTCAGCACCATACACAGTGTTGACGGTGCACTGCTTCCCCCTCCTGAGACTCAGGATGGTGGTCCAGAACTTCTTCAAAGCCTTCCAGAAGTCTTTCTCCATGGCCTCACCAAACTCCTCCCATGTCCGGGTTTTTGCCTCTGCGATCGCTGTGGCTGCACTCCGCTTGGCCCGTAAGTACCTGTCCACTGCCTCCAGAGTCCCACAGACCAAAAAAGCCAGAAAAGACTCCTTCTTCAGCTTGACGGCATCCCTCACCCCTGGTGTCCACCAACAGGTTTAGGTGTTGCCGCTACGACAGGCACGACTACCTTACGGCCACAGCACAGGTCAGCCGCCTCAACAACAGAGGCACGGAACATGACCTACTCGGACTCAATGTCCCCTGCCTCCCCCGAGACATGGTTGAAGCTTTCCCAGAGGTGGGACTTGAAGCTTCTTCTGACGGGAGACTCTGCCAGGCGTTCCCAGCAGACCCTCATAATATGTTTGGGTCTGCCAGGTCTAACCGGCATCTTCCCCTGTCATCAGGTGGTGATTGCTTGTCAGCTCCACCCCTCTCTTCACCCGAGTGTTCAAGACATACGGCTGCAAGTCCGAAGACACAACTCCAAAGTTGATCATCAACTGCGGCCTAGGGTCTCCAAAGCACCGCGAGGGTTCTAATCAGGAGGGTCTGTTCCTCTCAATTACGCCCCTCCAGGTCTCACTGTCACTGCCAACATTAGCATTGAAGTCTCCAGAGTGAAAGAGAGTCCAACCCCTGTTGAAAAGGCTGGTTCCAGAACTCTTGCTATGTGTCAAGGTGAGACGAACTATATCTAGTCGGAACTTCTCAATCTCGCACACAAGCTTCGGCTCCTTCCCTGCCAGAGAGGTGACGTTCCACGTCCCTAAAGCCAGCTTTTGTAGCTGGGGATCGGATTGCCAAGGCTCCCGCCTTGGACTGCTGCCCGATCCACATTGCACCGGCCCCAGGCGATCCCTCCTGCTGGTGGTCAGCCTACAGGAGGACGGGCCCATGGCCTACGGGACGACGGGCCCATGGCCTACGGGACGACGGGCCCATGGCTTACGGGAGGATGGGCCCATGCCATCTTTTCGGGCTCTGTCAGGTCGGGGCCCTTGGGCAGAGATCCAGCCACCAGGCGCTCGCTCTCAAGCCCCAACCCCTTCAGGGAGGGACCCTGGTAGCGCCAATCTGGGAGACGTAAACTTCCTTTGTTGTTTCTTTATCACATGTGGCTTTCAAACTGCTTTTGGTCGGATACGTCAGCTGGGACCTGTTTGTCTTGGGAGACCCTACTGGGTACATTAAGCCCCCATACAACATAGCTCCCAGGATCATTCGGGTACTGAAACCTTTGCACCACGTTGAGGTGGCGGTTCTTGGAGGAGCACATCGTTTTGTTAAATGTCACAGTTCTTCGTCCACTGGCTAAAGCCTAATATATGGTTCTGTTTAAAATTGACACCGTAGATGCACGTAGGGCATGTGAAACAGCCAAACGGAGTCAATCACAGACAAAAGGTGTGTGTTTACTGTTATTATTGCTACTCTGCCTCGTCTTTGTACCTACAGTGTTTGTGTTTGTTAACAGTAAACAATGACTGACAAGCTGTGAAGGCTGCCAGAGGAGCAGACACAACGTTATGTTTAAAGCGAGTTTCACATCGCCGCTCCACTCCCAACACTTCGTTTCCCGGGGCCGTGGACCAGGTTACCTTGCTGCTCTCTCTTTGATCTATGGCATGGTCGGGGCCCCCTCGCCCCCGGCGTGCCTGTCGACAGTGTGCTTGATACACTTTTATACTTTGTTTGCATGTTGCATATGTTTATATTGAAAAATAAACCGCACGTTGAAACCGTTGTTTTCATATCTGTGTCAAACACTACATACATAGTTAGGTAATAATCCAGAAATAAATTACATTTTAAGATAAAACATTATTTTCTGTGACCGGAAGATAAACAAGGGCTTTTTAATGGTCCTCTGAAACCACACACACAACCCTCTAGCGGCATGGCGGCCAATCACATAGCAATGCGTTCCCTCGATGCAGAAGTACACTTGGCCAACCTCTGCTTCACGTTGACGGCGTAGGTTCTGATGCAGAGCCATATACCAGGCTTAATCCCAGTAATGTTGTCACAAGTCATCCCACTGTATGACTGATATACAATTTAGTAGAGCATTACTTGAATTGACTTCTTTGCTCTTGAAAGGTGTGGGGAAATTGATGGCTTCCATTTTACCAGAAAGGAAAGAACTCTATTCCCCGCAAAATGTATTGCACTACGTTCTTTTTGTGTTACGTGTTTGTGTAGTGTGTTCTTCACTTCAATCTATTAACAAATATAAGATTTATAAGAATAAAAAAGCCTTACAGTGACAACTACAAAACAATCACCAAAACTTTGGCTCTAACAATCTGAAGAGAAATGTAGAATAGCTATAGTAGTTTGAGTTAAATAAAAAAATAGGATGTTTGGTTCTCATTTTAAAGAAACTTCACATCATTCAGGCGGGTGTGAAAGCACACTTAAAATAAACAGACTCTACTTAGCATAAAGAAGAATCTCCCAGTGAATTAATGCCTGGTGGGGTTCCGCTACAGTGTAAACCAAATTTAATTGGCTAATCTATTTGTCTAGTCATCTTGTAATCGAGGGGTTGGGGGTTAGATCCCAGGTGGTATACCTATCGAAGTGTCCTTGGGCAAGACACTGAATCCTTATTTGTTCCCATGGTTGCAGTTTTATTACTACCTAAGTATTTCAAAAACACTGCTGAAAAACATGATTGTAGGGGAATTTAAAATGATAATTAGTCCAACCTTTGATTGCAGTAAAAACACGGCAGAATATTGAATACTGAATTTTTCTCACAACTTAAATGCAGCAGTTGTGTTTCCTTTATGCCTGATAATAAGACTTTTTAAAAGTTTCTCCTATGTCTCCTTTTAAAGCTGCTACAGCTACATATTTTCAGTCTCATCTGTCTCTGATCATTAAACCTGTGATGTACCTCACTTTCTTTTGTAGAAACCCTCTAAACGCGCCTTTGTCCAAAACAGTTACTGTTGGTTTATCTGAGCTGCTTTAATGGAACAGAGAAAGCCATGTGGTCAGAGAGGGCTTGTTCTAGCCAGGAGTCATCCTGTTGTCCTGGATCTACTAATTCACTTTTTGTGAAATACCTCATTGGCACGAAAACACCAGAGGGGCAGTAAGTAAGAGTATAGAGCATACACGTTTTTCCCCAGGAACATGTGTTTAAATCCTTGCTGTTCTCCCATGTTCGTGTAAAATCTCTTGTTCCTAAAAAATGTTGTTGCATCAATAAACTGGCTGAAAACGTGAAAACATGAATTCAAAGTAAATGCTCATTCACCCATTTTCTGTTGACCACGTTTTATTTCCTGTCCACTAACCTCCTGGGGTGTTGATTGTAAAGCTGCACATATTGAATCTAAATTTAAATTTAAAAGATGTCGGTTTTGTTTGTGTTCTACCTGTGTTTCTGTGTTGTGCGCTGGGGGGGGTGTCTCTCTATTAACAGCCCAACCTACGTGGTCTGTGGAAGTAACGGGTCCACTTCGAATTGGCTGAGCTTCGGTGGAGGGCGGCTACAAAAAGACCCAGATGACGTCTGATGGGGCCAGAGGTGGTTCAGAGGGCGGGTTATCCTACCCATGCTCCAACCAACACGCAGCACGTCCTTCTGTCCTTCCGACCTTTGACAGCTGACAGTTTGACAGCGAGACCAACGCGGTTATGTGATACGTTTTCTTCAGTTTGGCCCAGTTGGCTACAAAACCTATGTTCTTTTATTTTTGGGTTCTGCGTAACCCAGTTTGGTAATTATTATTTTTCATATGTGGCTCAAATAAATAGCCCTGATTTTGGAAAAGATGTGTTGATGTGCTGCTTGATGTGCTGCTTGAGGCTGGTGTAGGATGACGTGTTCATATACCGTTCAGTGGCTCCTAGGCTGAGCGTAACAGACATTTAGATTTAACATTTAACATTTAGATTTAACATTCAACATTTAGATTTAACATTCAACATTTAGATTTAACAATAAATTTAAGATTTAGATTGAACATTCAGATTTCAATGTAACATTTAGATTTTACATTTTAAATTTAGATGTAACATTTAGATTTACATTTAATATTTAATGTTTAGATTTAAAATTGAGATTATATTTTTTGAGAAAAAAAATTCACAAACTTCACAAATAAATCTGGTCAAAAGAAAAATAATTAAAAAAAAAAAAAAATCACATAAGTTCTTAAATGTGGTTTTTTGCTAAATGTTGCAAAAAGTTGCTTTTTCTTTTAGCATGTGCAACTTTCCAAAGCTCAAACTCCAGTATGAGTAGATGGATAAGGTTGCGCTGTCACTATATGAAGCTGGGCTAAAATAGAAGGTCTTTTATGGGTTTTCGACTACAATGATGCAAAGTAATGTTGATGAAACCTAAAGTCATTGTTTAAGAAATTGTAATGACACATTCATTTAAATTGACATTTGCTTTTTCCTGAAGTGTTGTTTTCCTGTGTGGAGCAATAGCATAAACTCATGGGAAAGGTTCCCGCCTTTGTCTTCCATGGGTTGATGGATCTCTGAACCCAGATCCAGGCCTTGAGAGGTTAACAGGAAGTGAGGTTAACGTTTTTTTTAGAGTTCCTTTCAGAAAATGTAGGTGCCATAAAACACTGTGGACTCTGAAAATACTATACTGATGGATTTATTAACTTTAGGTTGTGGAGGAGGAAGTTTATTGTAGGTGTTTTCCTCTTTTTTTACAAAATGGGAAGAAAAAAACAAAACGTGGAAACTCATTTTCCGAGAATATTGCGATAAACTACTTTTCATTTATTAGAAAATGAAAAAAAAAAAATAATTAATAAAAGATAAGAAGAACATATGTTTCACCTGGGCTGAATATTCCTGCACTGGCTGCTTAGAACCTTGAAATTATCTCAGACCCATTGAAAAATTAAGACACTAAAATAATTCACACATCTAAAAGAGTTCTACGTATCATAAAACCAGTATGAATGTTTAAGTTGATACTGACGGTTTCTTTTGCCTGATTGTACATTTTTGGGAGCACTTCTGACTCTGGTGCTGCAAACGGACAGTTTAATCCTCCTGTGGAGACATTTTTCTAACTTTAACCTGCTGAGTCCTATAAAACAACCCATATTCAGGTTTATTTTGAAGAGGTTTATGTGGGTTATACACAGAATAGTAAAACGGTATGCTGTTACAAAGGTTTATGCTCAGTAGTAAAAGCTAAACCCATTCAGGGAGAATATGGCATCAGTTCATGTGCAGGAATGTGGAAAACTCCGTTTGGTCACATGGTCTTTTTAGCTCAACATATTTAAACAGTTTGTTCTTTATGATGCCGGATTCCACGGTTTCAGCACACATCCAGACTTCACCTGCTGTCTGGGTTCAGCAGTAACCCTCAGACCAGACTGGCCAACCTCCAGCCATGTGTGACCAATCCAGAGGAAAGAACGTTCTTACTGGTGACGACAGCTCGGTTTTCTGTGAAGGCCAAGGTTAGGCCCAACTTTGGTGAGTAAGTACCAACAAAGAAAGTAATTTAGAAGACGTAGAGTTTAGAAGAACAGAGCTCTGTGCTGATGTTTAGGAAGAGTGGTGAGGCTTTGCTCGCAGTTACCTTCACTGTAACCGCTCTGCCAAAGCCACTGCTCTTTAAGGAAAACCTTGACTAGCTGTGATGCGGCTGCCTACACTTGACACTCAGTTTAATGCATTTCATGTGGCAACCCATCCTGGACAGTAAAGTTTTGTCACTTTAATGTTGTGCATGTCTGCATGTTCTCTGCTTCAGGGAAGCCTGCATGTTTTATCAGTAGCTGCAATTCCATTACCCTTAGAAATGTGCAAAGTCTAAATAAAGCAATAAAAACTGGTCATGGAAACACCTGAATTTTGAAGAAACACTCAAATATTGCAAAAATGTTTTTACGCTTTCATGAGGAGGAATTTCAGACGTTTTGGTAATTAAATGTGTCACAAAAGTGCTATGGAAACATTTTTTGAAGCAAATACACGTCACATGACTTGAGGTACCTGGTCACATGACCACTTCTCTCTGGAAAAACATGGCGGAGTACATGTAAACAGAAGAGGAGACCCGGGACATTTCTTAGCATTATACTTAATAATAATAATAATTATTACTGCCACATTAGGCGTGAAACAAAAAAGGAATACTGAGTATTTTAAAGGGCCCATCCTATGCTAAATCGACTTTTCTGTGCTTTAAACATGATAAAAGTGCTATTTGGGCTTCATACCCAAAGTGTTTTTTTCACTGATTCCCTCAATCGTTAGTTAGAGGGTGATTTACTCCTTTCTTACTACAGTGTGAGCCCAAACACCTCGCTCAAATTTGATGACACGTTCTCACTTTGATGACGAATTTGACGAGGCACTGAGCTGGAGAAGCCGCGCCTCCAGGAAGCTCTCTGCCGTGATTGACATGTAAACAGACACGCCCAAGGTGAGCATTTCAGCATCCTTGTATGTACCCGAAACGCCCCGCCCTCACATCCGGTTTCATGTTTATAAAGCAGCATGAGCTCGGCTACGAAGTGGGTGGGAGGAGGGCGGGCCGTCCTCTGGCCCTACGTCACCGTGCGGGGAGGAAGAAGTCAGTGTCCCATCTATAGACACGCCCACTCACTGAAATCGGCCTGTTTGTGCAAAGTTGCTCAGAAAGTAATTTTTCAGAGGCTAAAACTCTAGAAAACAGGCGAGTGGGAAAATAAACCTTAAATACTATGTTTTTGGGGTTCTTAGAACAAATGGAGATGGGTGAAAAATAGCATGATTTGTGACCTTTAAGGATTCTGAGCGTCCGTCTTCCTGCACAAAGTCTCGGGGCATGAGATTTTACGAGAGTTACGAGGTTCCTGCCAAAAACAACCTTGGATGGAATCACGTCGTTCAAAGCGCAAACTATACTTTGTTGACATTTAAAAATATCACTTTTATTTTGTGAAAATCTGTAATGGAAACCCATGAAATACTGAGCCACATTGTTTAGGATATGACACGATCCTTGCCCACTTCCATCCGTCATTGGAACAACCACATGGAAATCCCCTGCACGTTGGTAAATGTCACATCTGAAAAGGAAAGCTAAGAGGCATGACTTTTTCCTGTTCTGGAGGCGACTGTGTGAACCAGTTGTTGTGTCTTCATAGTTTTGTGGTTCTCGAGCCCACAGCCCATAGGGTGTGATTTGTATTTTGTCAACCAGTGATCAGTATCCGACCTGATTACACACTAATCAATCACGCGTAATGAGTCAGAGCTGCTCCAACCCTTATCCACAGCGGCTGTCTTTGGAGAAATCCCCAACTGTACACTTTCAACGTCACATTTCCTGTTCTTTGCCATTTTTACTGTATGGCTATAAAGCGATTATCCGGAGGATGAAAAGAGACAAAATTCAAAAGCAAACGACTCGATGTCCCGCCCTAAACAGCTCCACTTCCTCCCCCTGCCTCCGCCAATCTACCAGAAGCCACGCCTCTACTTTTGTGCACGTGACTAGTGGAACATAACAACACGCCATCACACATGTAGTATTGTTTTTCACTAATAAAACCCTTATGGTAGTTTGATTAAAACATGTTTATTACCTGTCCATGAGAAATGTTGCCAAATCAGAGTCCGTTTGGAATCCTTTCAAAAGCCGCAAGTCCTTCCACCTTTGAAAAGCAGCTCTGAGATAAATTCTGTTGCGATTACGAAGAAGTTTATCCGCAAGCTTTGTATCCGGACGTTTCTTTTGTTCTTTAGTAGAAGCTTTGGAGCGATCCTCCATGATACTATGCTGCTCAGAGTGAAGCCTGTTTGCTCTTGTGACGCACGGCATTGTTTCTGTGCACAATGTACATACGTGCTAGAGCTGAATGAATTTGGAAAATAATCTAATTGCGATTTTTTTCCTCAATATTGCGATTTATAATGCAATTATTTTTTCAAGGGCCTCTTGTCATGTGTTTTTCAATGAACACAATCAAATCAATCTGTTTCATAATAAACAATTTCAGATTTATTTAAACTTTAAATAAATACATAATCTAAATTTTAAAGCACAGATTACAACAATAAAGCAAACAAATCTGTGGCTTCAACATATCTAACTAACTTCACATATCATGAAACATGTAAACATGTGGACTGCACTTCTTAAACACTCTCTGAACTTAACAGGACAATACAATACAGTACAAGAAAAAAAATTAAAAATAAAACTGCAGCATTTAGCGATTAGAAAATTGCATTTTACGATATTGAGATAATATCGCAAATGCAATTAATTGTTCCGCCCTAGCACGTGCATTCACTTTGATTGACAGTCTCCACTACAGGAAGTCAAAGCCTATTGGCTGGGCGATTTTCTATTTGTATAGGGGTGTATAGGACAAAGGCGGGACTTAAATGCATTGACGTATATGAATGACCACCGCCAGTAGACCATAGTACTCATGGGGAAACACTGCATTCCAACAGTAACACTATCGACACTTAATGACAGCCTCCACGACACCTTATTCATGCTAATGACAGGTGTCATGTCATAATAATGACAAAGTAATGTCAGCCTTATGTATAAAACTTTAGGTTAAGTTTTACCCAAGGTTTTTTGTTGTAATGGAGTATATTTCATAGTGAAGTAAATAAAACACTGTGTATTACTTGTAAATGCTCACTGCTTCAATTGGAAGATTAAGTCAAAAACAAATATGGGAGATACAAAAACCTAAATTGCTCACAATGTTTTGAAAAACCTCCAACGTGTGACAGGAAAAGTGTACGATCATTATGAATGTAACACAAACAGCGCCTCATTGATCCAGATACTTTTTTTTTACCTGGTGTATTACAGATTTTACTTTGACATAATGATGTACCACATAATGCACGGGCCACGTTTTATATTATAATCAGTTTAGGATTACTTTCTGGTGAATACAGATGTGCACAAGGGCATGGGGGCTTGTTTGTGAGACACCATCAGCAGTGCTGGCTTGTGACGTATGGAGCAATTTAAGCGAGGGATGAGTAAAGTTTACTTTGTTGGTATCTTTACGATCTAAGTTTAGAGTTTTGTGTTTTCCCCCCGTATAGTCCAATATACGCGCCCAGACTTTAATGCTTTATTTTACAAATGTTTTTTGAACCGCTCTGGGTCGCTCCCTTTCTTTGAGCTCCTATGTGCTCGTGTAGTTCTTTCATGACATTTTGCTAATTAAAGCCAAACGACACATCCAGCGATTAGCGCCGCAGCTGCTTGTGGTTAATTTCATACAATCAAAGTGTCTGCTGTCACCGCTACCAAAGCTATTTGTCACAACAGAGGTAAAAGAAACATAAATGAGCACAAAATAAATGGCTCATGTTGTTTTTACAGGGTAACGCTTGTAAAATGTAAATGAAACAAAGCAGATAGGGTTTCAAATACTTTTGATTTTTTTTTTTTTTTTCTACCAATAAAAACAACCTCTCACATAAATTTCTACACTGTGATGCTCAGGCAGCCACAAAGTGAAGCATTTGTTCAGTCAAAGAAAACTCTGTTTGGAACGTTGGCCATGAAACCCTGTCAGGCAAATACGCAGGAACATGAGCTTAACATTTCCAAAGTTGACACTTGGAAAAATACAACCTGTGTTACCTGATCTTCTGCTCCCCAGTGTCATAGGTTCCTCCAGATGGGCTTTTCCCCCCAAACCCTGGTGACCTTTAGGAAAACAGCAGTGTGTGATACCCAAAAAATGTCAGAGCACAGGGTTGTTTTTGTTTTTAGACTGGTTTCCTTGTGTTTTGACTAGAGTGCATGTGCGTCAACTTAGAAATGAGCTCATGGTTTTACATAAAACTGAATAATATAAGAAGAAGAAGAAGAAGAAGAAGAAAAAAGAGGCACTTTAAAGTGTAAAACTGTGTGCATTTCTTTTTTTTTAAATGTTTTGAAAAAATATTTTTCATGCCCTCTTTTATTGCCCAGGAGAGATGGGGAAAAAGAGATCTCACTTGGGAAAGAATGATAAATAATTGACATTTAACAGACAATTAGGACACAATGGATGCCTTAAGGATAAAAATTATTTTTTTCTGGTCTGAACATTGTTGCTTACTTCAGTGTTTCAGGTTAGGCTCCATATTATAGTCATATATGTAGAACGTAATTTGTTATTTGATGCTTTTTGATGTGCTCCAATTCACGTGAAGCTTCTGAAAAGTAATTTGAGATATAGACCAGGGGTGTCACACTCATTTTAGTTCAGGGGCCAAATATGGAGCAGTTCATTTTAAGTGGGCCTCAGATTTTAGGCAAGAAAATTAGGAATTAGAACATTATTGTCCTGTAGTTTGCACTTCCACGTGTGAAAAATCTTTAAAATATATACGGCACTGATAATGTCAGTAAAATAAGTGACACATATCAGTCCCTGCTGGATCTTCAATTCAATTGAATTTTTTTTGATTTTGTGGCCAATTTATATGTAATTTTGGGAAATTTAGTGGGATGATTCAGAAAAATTGAGAATTCTTTTAACAATTTTAGATTTTTAAAAAGTGCCATTATGTGATATAAGCATGGGAAGATATCTAGCTGAGATATCTACAGTTGATAATCATGGTTTCTCTGACTTTTTTACTTTTAGTGCCGAAATGGATGCTCTTTTTAGTTTTTGAGACAACCACACACAAATAATTATTTTTTTAATTTACTTCTTTGTATACATTCATTTCATAATACAGAGGAAAATCTATTTTTATTTTTTTTTTATTTTTTAAATATTTAGTTAATAAATATTTAATGAGTAACATAGTTGTCTCTCACATTTTATTTGGCATTAGTAAATAATTATGCACTTTTACAGATATTGCACATGATATGAGTGATAACAAGTGTTAGAAAGGCTATTTTGCACAATAGGTGTGCCTTCAGATTTTTACTTGTCCTTTGGTGTGTCTGCTCTAAAGGGCCGGATATGGCAGGTTAGTTTTACCATCATGTGAGGCCTGTTTTATTCCAAACTGGGATCAATTAATCAGGTTAAAGATCTGATCACCATTGAGGTACTGACATTTGGTTTTTGGAGGGTTGCTACATATACTCCTTTGTTCAGCTTGACCTGTATTTTAGAGAAAGGATCCTCACCACTTCAGCTTAGATATAGTGCACTTCCTACACTGTTCTGGAGTGATTATCAGCCATTAAATGAAGAGCGGGATCACCCAGTCGCTGGTTAGGCAAAAAGTCACTCCACATGAAGGTGATTCAGGAGATGCAAGTGCCTGTGAGCCCTTTCTCCAGGCTGACGGGGTCTCCACACACACACACACACACACACACATGGACTCTAACTCTTAGGGCAAATGACATAAATGTTCAGCAGTGCTGCTCAGCATTCAGGCATGGATGCATGTACAGGCGGGTTAAATACACACACATTTGATTACACACAAACCCACATCTCTTACTGGACCCACTACATTATCTTGAGTTTGTGAAGCATGATAATTTAGTTCAGTGTCACATTAAAGGAGCTTCACAGACTGAATGAGTGCATTAGCGAGCAGCCCAAACAAGACTTCTTTTAGTTTGAATTGGTTTCCAAACACTGTTGCACAACCCTTACAATGGTTCCAGTGGTGAAAGAAAGCTTGAAGACAAAAAAAGCAGCCCAATGATATTTCATTATTTTTGTGAAATTGTAAACTTCATGCCCTGCGATGGACTGGCGCCCTGTCCAGGGTGTACCCCCGCCCAGTGCCCAATGAGAGCCGGAGATTGGCAACGGCAGACCCCCGTGACCCTGGACAGGAATAAGTGGGTCTGAAAATGAATGAATGAATGAATGTATACTTCATTAGATATTTTTTAGTTTTTGTTTCACATAGAAAATTTGGTAACACTTTCCTTAAAGTGTTATACATAAGGCTGACATTACGCCGTCATTATCTGTCATTAGCATTAATAAGGTGTCACGAAGGCTGTCATTAAGTGTTGTTCACTAAATTATGACACCTTTGGAGCTATGTTGAGTTAGGTGGAGGGATGTAGTGGGGTTAGGTAGGATTAGGGTTAAGGTTAGGGGTTGCAGTTAGGGTTAGGTAAGGTTGGGGTTAGGTAGGGTTAGGGGATAGGGTAACGAAGAGTTAGAGTAACGAACGACACTTAATGACAGCCTTCATGACACCTTATTCATGCTAATGACAGCATAATGTCAGCCTTTATGTATAAAACTTTAAGTACAGTGTAACCAAAAATACTAAGTCAGAGAAACAAAGCGACTCGGGAAGCATTACACACGGGACTACAGCACTCAAAACAAGTAAATGCTTTTTAAAACTTTTTAAAAGTTCGATATTGTTACTTTCAATATTTCTAAGTTCACTGTGAAGCAATGGTGTCATGATCTAGGGTTGATGGGACACTTTCGTGGTTAGTTTTGAGGTATTGTTCTTGGTTTGCTGACACAGTCTGTTTAGCTTCTGTTTATTAGTCTGTTGATGTGGACAAAAGCCTCAGTGGCACCCACTGAGGCTTTTGTCCACATCAACAGACTAATTTTTCTCTTCAAAGTGTATTTGCTTTAGTTGGTCTTGTTTTGGTGAATAAAGAATATATTTATTAGTTATTATCAGTTCAGGTCTATTTACCTGGATTAATGGAAATCCTGGCTATGTTCAGGATAAGATGGGTCATATACAGGACTTCACATTCCTAAACACTGGATCACCATACATCAAGGCAGTGTTGCCATGGTAACTTGCAGAGGTGAAAGTAATGGATTACAATTATTCAAATTACTGTAATTGAGTTGCTTTTATGGGTATATAGGTGAGTGGTGGCCTCGTGGTTAAAGAAGCGGGCTTGTAATCAGAGGGTCACTGGTTCAAATCTCACTGTGGGATGTTGAGCAAGTCCCCCCCCCCCCCACACACACACACACACACACACACACACAAAAGGCTGTTAGCACTTGTCCTAGCATAGTTAGCAGATGGATAAATTAGCCCATAATGTTGTCTGAACACATTCAACAGCATGCACAAGTTATACAGAATATATTGAAGCAGTATATAGATAACTTGAGGTGGGTGTGCTCTTGTTTTCTCACCAATACTTACGGTTTTATTATTTACGCACACGGACACAACCACGAGGTCCACTCCACACCCGATAACTAAAGAGAAACTAAAGACGCTCGGCAGACGTAGCGCTTACAACCAAACTTCTTATAGCCTAATTTGTGTTTGGCTGCATGAACTGTCAATCAAACTATAAAGATACACATGCATTGAGTCCTTCGTCACAGCCGCCCCAAAATTTGTCCACAAAGTCCTAGTGCCGCGCTGGCAGAGTTACAGCATTTGTCCCAGGTTACATTTCCACGCTGTTATGTCAGTTCTGCTATAGACACACCATTGTGATGTGACACTAAATGCAAGAATGTACCTTAAACAGTGCATGAGTTACATAATGTCATAATTATTATCATTCCACAAACTACTCTCCAAGATGCCTCAATACTGTGTAGCAGGTAATTGTGAGACTTCTGCAAATGGAATTTCCTTATTGAAGAGGAGCCAATGGTACCATATAATGATGGCTACAAGACCTCATTATGTGGGGCACAGAATTCGTCATTGCACCTATCTACAATGGTGGTCATAATTCTGTACACCACCAAAGTCGGCTCTGGTAGTTAAAGCTGGAGCCTTTAATAACTTTATTATGAACTTTAATAAAAAGTTTAATTACACTGTATTTTTCAGTCTGCCTTCTTCTACAGCCTGTGCATAGACAGCTTTTGTTTTTACATTGACAGTGCGTGACTATTTCCTCATCACTCAAAATGAGTTCATATTGATAAGCCTGAATAAATCCTTCACGTAGAATGTCTGTTTGCAAAGAATGCTCAGGAAAGGTGAACATTTTCAAAATGCACTAATTAAACTTTGGTGTGCCTTGGACAGGTCACTTGTGAGCTGAAGGTTCCTAAGCTGACGTCATAGACAAGGATGAAACAGGGTTTTCAGCAAACCCAAGACTGGATGATGGGCAGAAG
The DNA here is from genome assembly GCF_900634775.1 of Gouania willdenowi. Taxonomy (NCBI): domain Eukaryota; kingdom Metazoa; phylum Chordata; class Actinopteri; order Blenniiformes; family Gobiesocidae; genus Gouania; species Gouania willdenowi. The sequence continues at coordinate 30,661,625 of NC_041047.1, read as the reverse complement.
TGAAAATTGTGATATCTAAGAAAACAAATTGCTTTTACCAAAAAAAAAAAAAAAAAAAAATAGGCCAGTGAGGATGTATAAAGCTGAAGCCCTGTGAGTCAGTATAACAGGGTACCCATAGTCATGAAATTCTTATAAAAGTTATGGAATATTAAAAAACATTTTCCAGTCTTGAAAAGGCATGGATTAATCAAACTGTTTTGGAAATCTAGCCTATTTTATTATTAATGTTTAAAATATATCAAACCCCAAAGATGTTCAGCGTTATCTCGAAGTGAAAGTGCTGCAAGCCGGCAGCATCATTGAGGGGGAATCACAAGATCTCACAAATTCAAGCCAATTCACTCTCCAGATAAGTTAGTTTGCACGCTGCTGAGACAAGTCTGGGAGCATCAGTGGTCGGAATGCTGTATCAAACTTTTAGAAATGCCTGGAAAATGTACATTCAGTCAATGCAAACGTGGCAAATGTGAAATACCAACAATAGCTGAAGAGAGAAGAGAACCCTGGCTATGCTGGATGTAAACTATGTCTAAAATCGTTTGACATCAGCAACACGGGGAAAGGAACACTCGTTAGGGGAAAAAGCACACCGACAACAAAAAGGCGGCTGAAAAGACTGCTAGCGTGAGCACCTATTTAACTCCTCGGCCTGCAGTGAGCAGACGAGATGACACTGCTGCGTCATCTTCAGCTATCATTAACAACACACAATGTACTATCTGTTGAAGTGCTTTGGTCTTTGAAGTCAATTCATTCATATTATTCCTTCAGTTCTTGTGTCAACACTGGTGAAGCCTTTAAAGCTATGTTCCCCAACAACAAAATAGCTTCTAAATTTACTTTGGGGGAAACCAAATCTGCATACCTCACAACATTTGGAATAGGACCTACTTCAAATCACTCCTGGTCAGAGAGGTATCCAGGCAGGCTGGCTACGTAATGATGTTTGATGAAACCTTGAACAAAGCTCTTCAACTCAACACGCGTACGTATTTTGGATGTTGGGGAAGTGAAAACCCGCTATGTATTCTCTGAGATTCTTGGACACGCAACTGGCCAGGACACGGTAGAGCGAATGCAAAATATTCTCTCTGAAACGTGACTGAAGAATCTAATTTCAGCGGTCATTGGACAGGCCCAATATTAAGTTTTTCATTTAATTCAATCTTTACTCGTCCAAATTAACAGATCTCTTCTCAACATCAGCCCATGTGGACTGCACATACTTCACAATGCTTTCCGCGATGGATATAAGGCAAGCCAATGGGAGGTGGATCATGTGCTCTCCACCATGCATTGGATTTTCAAAAAGAGCCTAGCACGCAGAGCATTGATCTCCGGCATTGATCATGCAATCATCCCACTGAAACAAATATTCTTCTCATCTTTGTCATTACCATTAAAGACACTGGCATATTCATTTCTGACGCTTTACTCCTAATGCTTTTACTTCTGATGGGATAAAAACCTAAAAGTCGGGCAACATAGTCACACAAAACAGAAACTGAAAACATGAAAAACAAAACAATTTCTTACATCAGCACTTAAATTGTCCAAAAAGCGTTGTCAGCACATTATACTGTCTTATAATCTACTGTGCCAACATGTATCTCTCCCTCCCTGCTCTCCCCAGGTTGCTGATACGGGATGGGCTGCACCTGTGCTCCTTCATTATTGGCTCCAGGCCACCTATTTAAACTCCTTAAAAAAACTGTATCTGTTTTTTTTATCCAAAAGTTGTTTTACTCCACTACTGATGCCAGTGTGCTGTTTCTGTACATGCTTATAGCCAATAACATTAACAAGCACATTTGTTTTAAAACTGGATTATCACATTGTGTTAAGCAAGGTGACAGGACGGAATGCCTTGACAGAATACCAGTAGAATAAATCCTAATCCCGAAGTAGAAAAATCATGGTATTATATTGTGTGTAAATATAAGGTAATGACACATTTTTAACAAACTTTTTTTTGTAATCAGGTTATGGTCAGGGTTAGGTGTTGGCCTTTAACCATCTGTTCACTAATTTGATGTAAATGACACCTTAAGACCTGACATGTTTTTTCAATACGGAAGAAAAGCAGTTCTCTGCAGTTGGCATATAATCAATAGAAAAAAGGAAACGTCCCAACATCTTTAAGAAGATTTGGATTCAGCACCCAGTTCTCCAAGTTGGTTGCTGCTTCAGTACTCGATATTAATATACAGTCCCCTCCAAAAGGATTGCAATGGCAAGGTCAAATCCTTTGTTTTTGATATATACTGAAGAAATTTGGGTTTCAGATCAAAACATGAATATGAGAGAAAAATTCACAATTCCAGCTTTAATTTCTTGATATTTACATCTAGATGTGTTAAAAAACTCAGGACAGAACACCTTTTGTTTGAACCCACCCACTTTTCAAGTGAGCAAGTATTGGAACATGTGACTGATGGGTATTTCTAGTTGCTTCGGGTGTTGCCTTTTAGATTGATTGCTTAAACATTAAATTGTTCTTGTTTTTGGCTTTGGGTTTCACCTGTGAAAGCTGCATTTGTTGTTAAGCAAACATGAAGACCAGAGAGGAGAAAAGCAAACCATTTTGAAGTTGAGAGAAAAGGGAACATTGATCAAAGCTATTGCACAAACATTGGGTATAGCCAATACAACAATTTGGAATGTTCTGAAAAAGAAAGAAACTACTGGTGTACTGAGCAACAGACATCAAACAGGTTGGCCAGAGGTATCAACAGCAGTTGATGACAGTAACACTGTGAGTACTGTGAAGAAACACCTAAAGACAAGAGTCAGTGACATCACTGCCAACCTCCACAAGGCAGGGGTGAAGGTATCACAATCCACTGTTCGAAGAAGACTTTGAGAGAAGAAATATAGAGGCTATACCACAAGATGCAAACCACTCATCAGCAAAAAGAATCAGAAGGCCAGATTGGATTTTGCAAAGAAGTACAGAGAGGAGCCACATACGTTTTAGGGGCTGATGAGACCAAGATGAACCTCTACCAAAGTGATGGAAAGGCCTAAGTATGGAGAAAGAAAGGATCTGCTTATGATCCAAAACACACAAGCTCATCTGTGAAGCATGGTGGAGGTAATGTCATGGCTTGGGCTTGCATGGCCGCTTCTGGAACGGGCTCACTAGTCTTTATTGATGATGTAACTCATGATGGTAGCAGCAGAATGAATTCTGAAGTCTACAAAACCATTGGCAATTTACAGAAAAATGCATCCAAACTAATTGGGAGAAGCTTCATCATGCAACAAGACAATGACCCAAAACACACTGCCAACACAACAAAGGACTTCATCAGGGAAAAGGTGGAAAGTCTTAGATTGGCCAAGTCAATGACTGGACCTTAACCCATTAGAGCATGAATTTCACCTCCTGAAGAGGAGACTGAAGGGAGAAACTCCCAGAAACAAACAAGAACTGAAAGAGGCTGCGGTAAAGGCCTGAAGAAGCATTTCAAATGAAGAATGCAACAGTCTTGTGAAGTCAGCGGGTCATAGGCTTGATGCAGTTATTACAAGTAAGGGTTATGCCACCAAATATTAAATGTTATTCACTTTAAGTAAATTGAATTATGTCTATTTTAATACTTTTGCTCACTTGAAAAGTGGGTGGGTTCAAACAAAAGGTGCTCTGTCCTGAGTTGTTTAACACATCTAGATGTAAATACCATGAAATAAAAGCTGAAATTCTGAACTTTTGTCTTATATTCATGTTTTGACCTGAAACCCGAATGTTTTCAGTATACAACAAAAACAAAGGAACTGACCTTGCCGTTCCAATACTTTTGGAGGGAACTTTACATATAAATGAACATTTTTACTAGGTTATCTCTCTTCTTTGTTTGAATGGTTTGTGTGCATCAGAAGACACTGAAATGCTATGTATTTCTGGTTGCTGGAAAACAGTAAATATATTTATTCAATTTATCATGAGCATAATACAGATGAGACTAGCCCTGAGTTGCTTCATAAGTACTTAAGTTGCTGAAGCCTATAATTAATATGTGAATAGATCTGTGATGTTACCTCATCGAGTTTATTGTCAGGGTTTCATATTCAGCTTTCCACAGTCATGAGCTCCTACATCAACTGCAATTATTCACATTGAATAACATTTAGAAAAGGTGTGATCATGATCAACATAAAGTCAAAAGCTGAATATAGCCATGTTATGATAGAGATTCTATCACATATTAGTTTACAGCATTTAAATGATTCACAGAAATTTTAAAGCCATTCGTGTTCATTTGCATGGACAGAAGAAATGCCAAACCCTGAGTCCCTTTTAAGTCTATAAGAAAATATCTAAATGTATAAATAAACTACAATAGCAGTACCATCAGCAGATTGCGAATGTGCAAATGTGTGTCAAATGTCGTGGTGGGAGGGGCTACAGAGCTCCACCAGAGTTCAACAGTCTAAAAGCTTCAGGAAAGAAGCTGTTCCTCATTCTGGTGGTCCTGCTTTTGATGCTCCACAGCCGTCTTCCTGATGGGAGGGGGGTAAAGAGTTTGTATGCAAGGTGGGTGGGGTCCTCCTTCTGCGTCTGAAGGAGTAAATGTCCATGTCCTCCCATGGTCTTCTGTGCTGCCTTCACCACACTCTGCAGAGACTTCTTCTCATGGACAGAGCAGTTTCTACGCCACACAGTGATGCAGGAGCACACGACGCTCTGCATCACACATCTGTAGAACATACATGTCAAGTTTTGGATTTGAAAATAAGGGAAATTTTCTGGCGCCCACTACGAGCCGTCCCACCCGCCCAACCAAGCTCCAGTATCCCTTATATTTTAAGATAGATGTACAAGAAATCTAAAATAGCAACTTGTCAAACACTTACTAAATACAATTATGTGAAGCTCTGACTTAGGACTCTGTTTTGAGAAGTAAAAGCAGTGACTCTTAAAACTAGTATTTTGATACAAAACAAGCTATTATATATAATAGAAAACTTGATACATCTTAAATCTCGATATATCGCCCAGCCCTAATTCCTATATTATAAAACAGCCAAAATAAAAACATAAATGGATATATTAAGCACGTGTTTATTTAATATAATTACAGTTCATATACAAGTCAAGGCGTTGCATATGTACTGTTAATTTCACATTGTTTGTCTTTAAGTTAGACGTACATTTTATTTTCATGACCTATTTTAACACTTTAACACTTTTTGAAAGCAGTGTATATTTGTGGAGCTTGTGATTGGCTGATTTTTCATGGTGACTTACGTGGTTCCTTCCTCTGTGGTAGACGCTAAAATCTCAGTTATTAATCTAACAGAACGTGTAACTGTGTCCCATCCTGCTGCTCTTTAGGAAGGTAAACTCTCTGTTCCAGTTTCCAAGGTATTTACAACAGTTCTTTGTTTTTTTTGCCGGAACGTCTTCATTCATTCATCTCTTTTCTGAGTTGTTTCTGGGTTTGTTGCCGCTGTCGGCACTAATATCGCGAGAACTGTCACTCAGGCCATTTCAGATGGTAGTTCTCGCGAGGCTAGTGACGGCGCTCAGTTTAGTAAGGCATCTATTCATTCTTATTACATTAAAATACGGGATATTTATGGGAAAATACTAATACGGGACGATGGCGGGAAAGAGGGGTAAAATACAGGATTTTCCCAGCCAAAACGGGATACTTGACAGGTATAGTGGACAGAGGGACCCCCCTCACCCCAACCTGACTACACCAGTACGCCTCAGGAAGTTGAGGTCCTGGTGAGCCCTCTTCCCCAGGTCGAAAGTGTTGGTGCTCAGGCTTGAGTTCAGGTGGAGGAAGATGTTGGGACTGCAGTCATTAACTTTGGGGTTCTCAAGGGAACAAAAATAAGGAAACTCCATCCCAAGACCTCTTCAGGTGGAAGGTATACAATATCAAAGTGAAACAAAACTGTTGATGATACATAACTCCTTGCGCATCATCAAGCTAATAGCGGTGAAGTTGAAGGAGATAGTGCTGGAATCTTGTTTATGTGTCACATTCTAAATATGGTCATTTTTGGAAAAGCAGACGGGCAAAGCAACAAAACAAACAAAATAAAGTACAACTTATTAATACACCACTTGTGATGAGTAAAAAGTTTAGAAACCCCTTAAATCTACTAAGAACAAAGTTTGAGGGGAACTTTATTGTCTCGGTTGCTCTTTGTTTTTGGCTTTTTTCCAGCTTTCTCTTAGTTGACATTCCTGAATAGGTATTCATCAAAACCTTTGCCCGATCCTTTGGTCTCTTGATCTCTTCTTTTCTGTAGAGAAAGGAGCTACCCTGAATATTCAAAAGGGTTTCTTTGCTTACTGTGGCCGACCCTCACGCCTCTGATGTGGCGTAGGGAAGTGACCCTCCCTCTCACACACAGGCCTTCCCTGCTGGTCATCATGAATATGCTCTAATTGAATTCACTGGAAACAAACAAGTGTTAATTGGAAGGATAACGATGGCCGCGGATATCTATTCACACAAGGAGCCTTCAGGATGGGGGAAGGCACCCTGCCCACCACAGGAGAGTTCTTTTTAGCAGGAAGGGCTCTGGGATGGTGGAGGGACAGAAGCGAGGGGTGGGGGTGGGGGAAGTTGGGGGGGGGGGGGGTCCTTTTCTTTGGGAGGAAGCAATAAAGCAATAAAAAAACCCTGGTCGAGTCCTCTTTGCTCTGACTACCTTTGCACTCCACTGTGAAAGTGAAGGGGGGCATAAGGGGGTGTCCTGAGACAGATCATAACCGCTGACGACCTGTGTGTGTGTGTGTGTGTGTGTGTGTGTGTGTGTGTGTGTGTGTGTGTGTGTGTGTGTGTGTAAAGCTGAGTTTGAGTTATAGTATGAACATTTCTGCAGAGCAAGAGCAAACTTTTCTCAACTTTGTGTTGCATAATCAATATTAGGCAGGTTATTGTATTATAAACTAGGAGGTGGTGTGTGATTCTGGATGGTGACCCTGCTCTCTGCAGCTGATATTACCTTCCTTTCTTTTATTACTGTCCAATAGAGAAGTCTGCCAATATTTCAAAAGTGCGAAGCAATTGTCTTCACACTTTGCTTGGCCCTTCTTATTGTTTGGTAATGAATTCTTTATGAAGTAATAAAATTGGAGGATCTTTAACACTGAAGCAGCTGAAGGCCCTGTTTGCTCAATTCACTGTTTTTCCATTGCTTCATTTTGAATCAGCTTGCAAGCGTAGTCTCTTTGTGTTTCTTTTTAATTAAAATGACTACAGCATGTAAACGTATTCTGGAGCTGATTTAAAAGTAGGACTGAAGGATAAATATTGGTTGAATAATTGGGCATTTATAAAATTTACAGCAAAAGCTTTATCCACTACCAGCCCTCTACCGTCAGCCAGCAATGCTACGTGCTAAGCTAACCAGAACATTGTCACCGGGGTGGAGTTCTTTCAGTCACAGAGGAAGACAGCACATTTCCAGATGCAATACATGGAAAGCCGAGATGCCAAGTAGAGGAAAAACATCTTCAAGTTTTCTTATCACTCACCTAAAAAAGAGATGGCGGCATATAAGAAATATGAAACCGTTGCTAGGGAAGTTTTTTAGTTTCATTTTTCATTCATTGCAATTTTCCTCTTTGTGGTTAAACAGCTGCATACCAAACAAAACATGCCTAAATTGATTATTTGTTTGTAGTTTGTACCTTGATTTATTTTACTTTGGCAACAACATATCTATTCTTTATCTGTCTAACAAAGGTATGCACTTGTTAATAACTCTTGCAGTTGCTTCGATTGCTGCCATGTTGCTATAGGTCTAAGGGTGCATTCACAGCAAATTCTGGAGTATTTGTTGTTGCTGCAGCTTTAACAAAGACCTGACTTGCAGATGCAGTTAAAGAAAAGTAAAAAAAAAAAAAAACTCATAAAAAAAAGTTTCTCATGTGCAAATGAAAATCAGTAGTTAGAGGCAGGTGTGTGTGAATGTTTGATCAAACTCACTAAAATAAGCATATTTAGGGAAGATGGTGCAGCTAAGTCTTCCCTGAGCAGTGCCTACAGGTTGTGATGCGCTGCACCCAGGTCTGTGACCCACCAGTGTTGCTGATTTAAAGGTGTTGAAGAATTCACTCTGTAATATATAATGTAAAATGTTTTGTAAACCAAATTCTTACTTTTTTTTAAAAAAAAAGTCAAAATTTGGGTAAAAAAATAGTGCTTTTCATCTGTTATTTACTGTACCAGAGAAGTTCAAATCCAATTTGGTGCATCATTATTTAAAACTTCTTAATTATTTTCACACAAGTCATGATGAGTGTTTGCCCTGTTTTCCTTTTACCTCGTGATTCATTTATTTATATGCTCAGTTGCTTTCCTCTAAAGCCAAGGCCTGCTTTCACATCCCCAGCTTGAGTTAGAGCTATTAAGATGATCTCCTTCTCCTTGGCTTCTTGAAAATAAGTTCTCATCCTGTCCTCTCCTCCGGGAGCAGAGCAGCACTTAATCACCCCCGGCATGACCCTGGGCCGTGGCACCAGTTCAAAGCTACGCTCGTCCTCCGAATCACCCGGAGGAATCCGTCCAATCACCTTTGTGTCCCACTGCTTCCCTCGCTGGCATCTGTCTTCTTTCCATATATCACAGGTGAGCCCTGGCCATAAATAGGGATTACACTGCAGGGGAACTGTGCATCCATTTCCACCATTAAACCAGATTCAGGTGCTGACTCTTCTGCTCTCTGTAGGCATCCACTGAGTAATGGATACCCCTGCACCTCTTGCTGCCCTTTCTTATCTACTGTAGAGCCTGGAGACGCACACTGGCTCACACGGACACAAAGACACACACAAACACTCACTTACCAGAAAAAAGTGCACTTAGTCACTTTTACTTCTGGTGTGCAAGCTTTTATACTGGAGCTGTGTTCTTCAGACCGTTACGTGATGAATTGGCCTCTGCACCTTCATCACCTCCTCCATTCTCCATCCTCCAGAGACTCATAGACATGTAATGTGCTCTCCAGAATTTGGCCATAACACTTTTATGCTTAATCGCAGCTTTTTATTCCGTGTTGATATCCTCCTTTGAGTGAGAGCTGTGGTCTGACTTTGCCATTGGCGCCCGGGCATTGAGTAGCTGTGAACTCTCGAGCCATACTCGCACTGCTGCAACGCTTCATTGGTCTCACGGCGCTAAAAGCCCAAATCAGCGCTGTGGCAAAACACAGAAGGGATTTACTCTGCTGTGAATGAACTTAAACTGTGAGGAAATGAGGTGAAATAAGACTGTTTGAAGCTGTAGAAATAGAATGAGGACAGGATGAAGACAAAAGAAAGGTGGGATTAAAGCCAATGAATTAATGTAATTTCCCTGTGAGGGACATTAACAAACTATTGCTGAGAATACGGGGAGAACAAAGTCAACTTGTTAAATTACTAAATCTTAAGAGTGTATTTTGGTTTAAGTAAATTGTCTTTTGGTTAAAATCTGGAGCAATACAGTTACTATTTTAAGTGTTTTTCCAAAGGGTAGCACCTCATCATAATTTTTAGAAATATTACAAGCACTATGTTCAGGACTAAGAAGTATTTTCATGGTTGGTTTGTCACCTTCCTAATTGTCTTTTCTTTTCATTCACTAGTATAATGACTTAACCAGAAACAATGATTCACATTATGGAAACAAAAAGCAATGCAAATGACTCTGACTAACTCCCAGAAGTCATCCTTAGTTGACCTGAATCTCTAGAGTCAGAGTTGTTGCTACTGTTGCTGCAGAGCAAGGATTCATTATCCACAAACAGGCAGTAAACTGACAGTAAACTCATGATTCAGGATTAATGATTGAGTAGGAAGAGTTGAGTTGTTAACCTTCGTTACTCAAAAGCCAAACGGTTCTTCCGGGCAACATCTGGTGAGTACAATTCTCTGAGTTCTGGTTTATACTTGTGCCTCACAGCAAGGCCCTGGTGTAAACCCCCAAGGTAGATTTGTTATCCTTTGAACTAGGAATATCAGCTTGCTCAAACTCTGAGAGAAGAGTACACTATAGTAGATCACTGTCTGAAAAAGCTGTAGCTAAATTTCAAGATTTTGTTCTGTCACTGCTTACCACTGATCCATATGATATTGCAACAGAGAGTAGCTATTAATGTCTTACGACAGAGAAAATAGATGATCTTGTCAATAGTGCAATGTTGTCACTTCTCACAGCTCTGGATGCTGCTGCTTCGTTTAAAAAGAAGACGATATGTCATAAAAAGGTTGCTCCCTGGTATAATGTTGAATTGCGTCTTTTAAAACAGGCATCACAAATATTGGAAAGGAAGTAGCTCTCTTCAAACATGGTAGAAGTTCATACTGCCTGGAGAAAAGCTCTCCTCAAAGTTAGAACTTCCTGATATGTGATTACAGAATCTCTTCTGGTCCTGGTCATACTGCCATAAGCAGGCCAGATACCATCGTACACTGATAACATTTGCCAAAGCCTCTTCTCAGAGACGCTGTCATTGTTGTACTTAACGCTATCAGAAGTAGTGGTGTAACAATACATCGATCCATATTGATACATGGATTAATTAATTAACAATCCAATTACATCGATGCACAATGCAAACATCGATAAACATTGACATCTTTAAGATACGCTTTTATTTTGAAATTCAAAAAGCACGTCTGTTCGTCCGTGCCACCATTTCCTGCATGGGGATGGTGGCATAACGTAGCAAATGCCACGTAACAACAAAGCCTTGCAACCCCTGCTGCCACCCACATTTTTACACGGTTCTATGCAGCCGCCAACCAGTAATGCCCCGCTTCCTGAATGTGGAGCCAACCACTATAAAACGCCAACGAAGAAGACATGGAAGGAACCTGATAGCGGCACAGAACCTGCGTTGTTTACATTGTTGCTCGGCAAAGCAAGGTGTCAAGGAGAAAAGGGTAAAAATTATTTACTATATATCAGGAAATGAAATAATAATGAAAGTGCAGCGCTATAGTAGTGATGCTGATTTTAAGACAATCAGAATTGGGTTGAAAAAGGTTGTTTTGCTAGGGGTATAGCAAGCATGTGAGTGCACAGACATGCAAACTGAGTCCATGCTTGTAAATGGGTTGATTTATACTAACTCCCCACAACAAACGTCTGTTCATGTAAATAAACAGGACTACTGAATAACAAGTGTCTGAAAGTCCACTTGAGATATTTATTATTGTATCAAAACCATATATGTAGCATTATTATCCATGTACCCTTCGTTCTTTGGTTATTCCGTTTTAAAACCAAATCAAAACAAATAAACCATGTGGTTACTTTTGTTTTACACAAATTCATCATATGCCCCTTAAAATAAGTTTTTGTGCTTAATTATTTGACAGTGTGGCATCATTAACATGTCAATGTTAAAATAATAATATTATTATTAATAATAACATGCCAGTGACACTTTTTTCTCCATCTGGTTACAATTTGTCACAGTGAAATCAACTGTTTTTAAAGCCATATTTTTGTATTATTAAAAACATATTGCACCATAGTAATTTAAATAAAATTACTAGATACTTTTTATCATTCACACTATTCAAAGTCCAACACTTTGTTAAATGTTACAGAATGGTGTTCATACTGTTTATTTAATGCCTGATACTTGAAAGACTTTAGAAATAAAATGGTCAAATCATATTTCAGTTGTTTTTTGGGAGTTGATATACATGTAAATGATTATGTGAGATGGGCAAACATCGTATCGTCATCCAAACATATCGACATTGCATCGTGTCATGAAGAAGCTGGTGATTTACACCCCTAATCAGCAGCATACAAAACCCTAAGAGCACAGAACAACTACAGATTCATTGGGACACACGCATGGAAACCTCTGAATCCTAGACAGGTCTGCCTCAAAAACCCTTTGACCAAATAAACCCTGTGTCCACATCTGACCAGTAAACCCTACAACTTGACTTTGTCTCATTCCATTCAAAACCACCACAACACTTCCTATTAGCATAGAGGAAAGCAAAAATAATTATCAGTTTTTATTCAACACTTTAGCCAGGCTCACCAAAAGCCACAGCTCTGTTGAACCCTCTATTACTGTCAACCTGAGCAGTGATAACTTCATCAACTTCTTTACTGATAAAATTCTAACAATTAGAAACAAAGCTAATGCCCACAGGAGTGCTCAATAAATTCTTAAACAAAGCAGCTCCTGAAATAACCCCAACATGTAGCTTTTATTTAAAAAGTTTCACTTCAATTGGTCTATTTGAACTGACCTCAATAGTTAGTGCCTCTAAACCAACAACCTGTCTTGTGGATCCAATCCCAACTCCACTATTTAAAGATGTTTTTTCCACTAATTAGCACGAATATGGTGAACTGGATTAACATGTCTCTAGTAACAGGTTATGTACCACAGGCTTTTAAAACCTCTGTAATCAAAACTCTCCTTAAAAAAATCTACCCTTGATCTAAGTGACTTGTCCAATTGTAGGCCAATAGCCATCTCCCTTTTGTTTCCAAAATTCTTGAAAAAATCATTGCCAGTCAACTTTGTAATCACCTACTGTACATAGGAACTATTTATACGAGAGCTTTCAGTCTGGCTTTAGAGCCCATCACAGCACAGAGACAGCCTTAGTAAAAGTAACCAACGATCTCTTAGCCTCAGACAGAGGGTTGGTCTCAGTTCTGGTGCTATTAGATCTCAGTGCAGCCTTCGATACAGTGGATCATCATTTATTACTGCAGAGACTGGAAAGCGTTTTCGGGATTAAAGAAACAGCGCTAGGTTAGTTTAAATCCTACCTATCAGACAGAACCCTCTATGTTCATGTTAATAATCTCTCCTCAGTGCACGCCAGAGTTAACCATGGAGTTCCACAAGGTTCCATTTTAGGACCAATACTCTTTACAATATACTGTATGATGACACACAGCTTTATCGCTCAATGAAATCAGATGAAACTCATCACTTATTAAAACTCCAGGCTTGTCTTAAAGACATCACATCTTGGAGGAGCTGTAACTTTTTTTTTCTTAACTAGGATAAAATTGAAGTGACTTTATTTGGTCCAAAACACCTCAGAGAGAAATTATCAGAGCAAATAGTGTCTCTGGATGGCATTACTCTGTCACCCAGCACCACAGTAAAAAAACTTAGGCGTTATCTTTGACACTGACTTATCCTTAAACTCTCATATTAAGCAAATCACAAGGACAGCCTTCCTCCTTGCCTAATGTATCATGTTTTTCTGCAGTCTGTGCATTTTCCTCGCCCTTCTCTCTCATTTCTGTTTCAGGTGTTTTGAAGCTGGAGCTGGTGGTTCCTGATATGTGGTCTATCTCTCTATCTCTCCATCCTTTTCTGTTCTTTCTCCAGTCCACTAACCCCAACCAGTCAAAGCAGATGTCTGCCACATCTGAACCTGGTTGCTGGAGATTTCTTCCTGTTAAAAGAAAAAACTGATAGAAGGTAGTTTTTTTTCTTCCGACTGTCGCTTATGCTTGTTCATATGGATTTGTTGATTTTTTTCCTTTTTATTAGAAATTTTATATTTTGAAAGCGCTTTGAGATTACTTTTGTTGTAAATGGCGCTATATAAATAAAGTTGAATTGAATTGAATGTACCCCCTACTCCTGCACACTTTAAAATATAATTGTGTATTGTCATATGCAATGAAGCCCTACAGTAAAATTTGTCCTTGAATTTTACCTATCCACGTCTTGTTCAGAATCATCACTCAATTTATTTAAATAATTAGCCTACTGGCATTTTCAGTGAGAAACTATCTCTATCTAAAAAAAAACGACCAAACATTTGTTGATTGAACATATAGCAGTAATACAATATATTACTCACCCTGAAACTGTGAAATACAACTCGCGACAACTTTAATGAGAAGCATGAGGTTAAAAGGATGCACATAACTCTGCAATGTTTGGCTGAATTTTGAGTATAAAGTCGTTCTCCATGCAAAGTCTGTATTTTGTTTTCATGTTTGTCAAAGCTGAAAATCCACCTTCACACAAGTACGTGGTGGCAAAAGGCATCAAGAACATTTGGCTAATGTAAAACAATGTAGCTCTCGCTGTATTTGCACTTTTTTGATGAGATTGTTTCACTGTCACCACAAGACGGCAGTCCCACAGAGGCTAATGTGTAATGCGATGCATGGAGGCTCCTTAATGCTGGTCGATTTATGTTCTAGTTTCCCCAATGTTGTCACATTGTTTTTAATGTTTATTCACGTACCCCGTATGACAATTTGCCCCTGGGAGTACCCGTACCCCACTAAGGGTACCTAGGTCGTAGATGAACAAATTAACTAGCCATGTACGTGTGTATGCAGAATTGTTGCAAACACACATTATCATGAGTCGTTGTTAAAGCTGCAGTTTGTAGAATCCTCTTTCTGCTCTGTTTTAGAGACTTCTGCTAGAACGTCAATCATTACACTTTTACTACCGATGGTGCGTGAATGCGCCTCACTTCAGTCAAGCAGCCAATAGTATTGCCCAAAACAGCCCATGTAGCACACGTGTTTGTAGAAAGATCTCTGATTGGCTGACATCCAGTGTCGCGCTCCTGGATTTATCATTGTCATTTCCAGGGCCAGGGGAAGAAGAAGAGATTCACTGTCCACTCATAACACTTTGGATTACAATATACTCAAAGATGATTTTCGACCAAATGATGACATACTGCAGCTTTAAAAGCTGGATGTTCAACGTTAGAAAAACTAAAATGATAACAGATTAATTTTCTCTGCGTCTTCTTCAATTGAAAATGATCAAAATCCCAACTGATTAATTTGAATTCAAGCATGACTGCGATGCTTCGAAAATGTTCTTTCTAAACTCATTGCAACAAGAGACTCAATTTCAAGATGATGTGTAATCCAAAACCCAGGTAATGTGCGAGACACCGAATGTGAGGAAAGCAGATTATGTCACTAACCCTATCTCACTATTGCCTGCTACATGCATTCATCTCCTGCATGATGTCATGTCTGTGAGGCTCAACACTGCTCCACTGCTGTGGAACACCAGCACAAAGGAAATTCAGTGCACACAAGCACTTTGTGAAGCCCACAGGCCAAAGTCTGTGATGGCAGAACTCTGAGCGCAGGTACAGGGTTATAAAAGTCTCTCTTTGAGCTCTGCTTCCTGGGCCATGTGTTGGAGTGAAATGTTCCAGGAGTGTTCAATTATTCTTGCAGGAAACTTAATCTATTCCCCCATCAGTGCTCAACATTGGTCACACTGATCCTGTCACCTTGGTTTAAAGTCTTCTTCTTTGAGGGCGGCTGTGTTCATACGCTGCCACGAGTAAATGCACCCATTAATTTAAACCTCCTACTTTGGTGCACCCAATCTCTGGTGATTGAAGCAAAACATACCAAGGATTGGCTGTCAGGGGACTTCTCAGCTTTAACAAAGCCCTCCAACAGCATCTCATTGGAACCAAACATAAGTAGAATGGAACCAAAAGCTTCTGGAAGATATTTCATTTTAAAGCTTGTCTGCACACCTGAAACAGCAGGCAGCAATATAGAAATGGGAAATTCCCATGTTGCCAGAAAGGCATGGCAGCGTATCCTGGGGGTTGGAAGGAGAACATGTTCATTTATAATTACAGAGTGAAGTATAGACCTCAATACCTTTCACAGACCCCACACAATGTGCTACTACAGGAGTTAACCAGGTATTTATCATGGAAATTAAAACATTTACATAAGAGAAATTAGATTGCAAACAAGTTTCAATAAGACAATGACAAAATAATTTGTAATATTCATAGTCAAGAGCTAATAGCAGTATCAGTGGTAAGAAAGGCTAGAAATAGAGGAGATTAGCATTACACAGATTCTTACAATATCTCTAGGGTTTTAATGTGTATGATATTAATATACTGTTTATTTAAGTCAATAATACAAATTTGTTTAGATTCAAGGGGCAGGATTTGAGAAAAAAATAAACCTTCATTTTAAAGTTCTGCGGATGTGAAGTCAAATGACGCTGATGGTGACGTCAAATGGCGCTGCTGCTTGTTCTTGTCGGCTTGGAGAGGTGTCCCTATACCAGAAATAAAGAAGAATGAGAAGAAGACGGCTTGGAGAGTGAAAGAAGACAAGCACAGTGGACTAAACTACTGTTTGGTTCCACAAATGCATGTAGAGGCATGAGCACAGGTCTTGCAGTAAGCAGTCACATGAACGGAGAGTAAATAAATAACCGTGTCATAGATGGAGTGTGAATCGGGCCACATTTTCTTGTCCGAGTCCAACCCGACAGTGAAAACCTCATTTTTTTTTCAAACACAAACAGGGGCGCAGTGCACGCAAGAGACCGATCGGATCTATTTACATAATCCATGTTATTGTGCAGAAAAAGGAATGTTTCCTTTATAATTGTCCTCTGCTCCATTCTCCCTCCACTGGGATCCTCTTTCACTGTTTCAGATAAAGCTGCATTATTCAGGGCTACATCAGCTGTGGCTGCTGCAGCAGGAAAGGAAGAACGCTGCGTGCAAACAACACAATATGTCCATACTTAACCACCAGTTCTAAATATCTGTCCAAACGTGGGGTCCCGTCAGGGTTTGGACGGGTATCCATCGTGTCTCCACCTCCCAGTGATGTCAGTGGCCGTTTCTCAATTCTAAGTATGCATACTTCGTACTTGTGAATTCCTGGGTACAAACTCGTGGGAGCAGATTTGAAGAATGGACTTGCGGAGTGCGCAAGCACAGACTTCGCATACTCGTCGTTTTGGGGCAAAGCAAACTTCCTGACATTGTTGTGAGTAAAAGTGTGGAGTATGTGCTCTCCAAGAAAATAATATGTATCATTGAGTAGATGTCATTGTTGTAAATATTAATTATTTTGTATACCAATAAAACATTTGGTGATAAATAAAAAAAATCTCAACAGATTTTATGAAAATTTTATGTATTACAACAATAACAACATATTTTATATCAAAATAAGGCATTGAATTCTTACTAAATAATTAGATTTTTTAGGTATTGAATTCATAATAATTGTTAAAAATAATAATAATAATAATAAGAAGAAGAAGAAGAAGAAGAAGAAGAAGAAGAAGAAGAAGAAGAAGAAGAAGAAAAAGAAAAAGAAAAAGAAGAAGAAGAAGAAATAAGCTAGAAACTAATAAATGAATAATTCAGAATAGATTTTGGAAATACTTTAGGCCAACAAACAACAAGAATAATATTATTAATAAAATTGATAATAATAATAATGATAATAAAAATAATATAAAAGTAAATCTCCATTTTGAATAAGGTTTTTTAATTTAATTCTCAATAATTACATGTTTTAGGTATTACTTTTTAAAGAAAAACAAAATTCTGTCCTGAAAATATTTTCTTTAGGACAAAACAGAATCTGCACCACTTCAGGTATGAAATTAAACTCCTAATCTAATGCATTATTATTATTATTATTATTATTATTATTATTATTATTATTATTATTATTATTATTATTATTATGTTCAATATGCTGGTCAATGTATTTTTTGTAACTTACATTTGTTTAAAATCATGAGCTTGTTCGAAGTGCACGTTACGAAATATGGCGGACGGAGTACGCACAAGTCTCCTCTGATGTATGCTTGGTAAAATGGGCGGAGCAAGTTCTCATCCAGGGATTTATAGCGGTTTTGCTGAGAAGCGGACTTTGATTTAGAACAGGACTTGGGCAGATTGAGAAACGGCCAGTGTGTTTGGGTTGTGAGTGATTAGCTGCCTCATGTTTTCCACCCAGGTGTGGCCCGTTCCCAATCAAGCCTCGCTCATTATTTAACTGTCTGGACACAGAACGATGGCTGGTTCATGGTGAATGATAACCTCCTCATGTCCTGCTGCGATTTGTAACCGTTTTCCTCGTGCCTCCTTTGGATTATGGGTTTTTGTCAATAAAATTGTCTATTATTATTATGAATTCTGTCTCTGTGCTTGGGTCCTCCTCATCCACAACTCTGACTTGTGACACATGTCATAGACAAGGCAACTTAAAGTGCTTTACATACAACATTTAGACAGTTTATAAAATCAAACAATACCAGATTAATTGGGTGCAATGATCTGTGCACCAAGGATGAAATTAAAGTTGCCAATCACGGATCAGCCATATGTCAGCTGACAGTGGTAAGTCTCTAAAATGAGTTCTTGATATTATTTCAAACCATGTCACATATTTCTTTACTTATCAAGAGATTAAATAAAATTGCATTTAATGCCTGTTTCCCCCCTTAGATCCCGACACGCTGACTCTCTCTACCTCCGTTGTTGTTCTTCTAGTAACTTGATGTTTGGAAGGACTAATCGGGCGTCTTAGAGAGCTAAAGTTAATCTGGATTCATAAATGTAGAGTTCATTGGATAATCTCCAACAGGTAAACAAATTGCCAGCAAATATAATCAAAATGAATTTTCCCGGTAAACGTCAGCTAGTTTATTGCCTTTACTGTTTAAAGGATGATCCTCTCCTGTTTCTCTCTCAGCTCAAAGAGTTGAACCAGCAACACTTCAAGTTTCTGTCACAAATGATGTAATTGAGAAAGATCTCAAAATGTTTGGATAATCTTTTACAAATCCTCATGTTACACAGTAACAACCCTCAACAGAGAGGCTTCATTCTTGGGTGTCGTACAATTATGAGCCAAATACAAAAAAACCATGGCTTCACAGCCAAGGAACAGCTGTACGATCACAAGTGAAAATGGACTCTTGAGATAAAGCAAAATAGAAATCGTGTGTGTGTGTCTGTGTGTGTGTGTGTCTCTTTGTGTGGAGGGGGGAGCGACAAAACCAGGATAAATATTGAAAAATAGCAAACCCATAACATTAGAGTAAAGTTGGGAATCGGGAAAGCCTTGTGATTCCCGTAAAATCTCATCCCGTGTGACTTCGCAGCAGGAAGATGGACGCTCCAAACCTCGCTATAACACTTTGCATTCCTTTGTTGTTTCACGTCTAATGTGCCAGTAATAATTCTAATGTATAATGCTAAGAAATGTTTCGGTCTCCTCTTCTGTCCACACGTACCGTGCCATGTTTTCTCAGAAAAAATGGTCATGTGACCAGGTACGTCACGTTCTGTGACGTGTGTTTGCAGAAAAAGTATTTTCATTTTGCTTTTGCAAAACATTTCAATATCGAAACGTCTGAAGTGTCTCCTCATGAAAGCATAAAAACATAGCGATATTTGACTGTTTTTTCAAAGTTCACGTGTTTCTAGTACCAGCTTTCATTGCGCTATTTAGATTTTGCTCTTTCCGAGGGTAATGGATATCCAGCTTGTGAAACAGTTTACAGTTTATGTTCAGGTCCATGTGAGAAAAGCACTGATTATTCTGACCATCAGCCTGAGTGACGGCTGACCTTGCATTTATTCAGTCTGGATGAATTTATATTAGTGCGGTGTATTTCTGACGCTCACTGAAGGAGCGTTGAAAGATGCCTGACGTGACTAATAGCCTGGGCTCTAATCTAGAGTGTTGATTGACCGTGTCTTAGATGGGCGTGTTTACATAAAGTTCTGCCGTTGGCGTCTGTCATCCAGTCACCTCTCATACATGTCATGAAGTGCCCTGCGTCCCTATTGTCTCGCCCTGAGTCAGAGTAAGATACACAAACTCTTCTTCTGTCGTCACTGGCTAAACTTTTACATGCTCTTGATGTCAAGGGCAGTAACGTTGTGTATGTAGCTCACATTCTTTTTCCCTGTTTGTGTCTGTTGTACAAGTTTGTCCATTCATAAACTGCTATTCAAATTGAAAGCAGGTGCGCTTGTTTTTTAGTTTGGTAAAGCCTGTTTGAACAAATGGAATTGAAAGTGTGAAGATTTTTTTAAAAAGTGACATTTATTAATGATTGGACAAGAATGAAGTAATCCAACTTCTTGCAAGTTTCAAGACGGTGTTGTATAAATAATTAGACAAATAATTGTTATGTGCACTCAGTGATCACTGCATCAGACACACCTAGATAATATTATTAGATCAAAAATTCTTATTTCTACATATCACGCTCACCATTTTTGTTGTTTTTTTGTATTTCCTTTTGCCAATTAATCAATAGGAAATACAATTTTGACAATTTACTGGGTGCTACACTTGGCAAGGCCAATTTAATTGTGCAGCGCATTTCATACACAAGGTAATTCAATGTGCTTTACATGGTTAAAAAGTGTAACAGAAAACATTTGACAGTTTAAAAATTAATAAGAACATTAAAATCACTGGTCTAAAATTAAAGTTGCTTGAGACAATATAATTTTTTAACAGTCAAATCCATAGTGTAGGCCTCATAGATCAATAAAATGTAGATTATTCGCTTGAAAAAAGGAAGTAAAAGTTTTAAATTACCTCTCAAGAGTCGGTTTAATGAAAATTGTTGGAAAAGTTTCGCACATTGCATTGTGGGATATGGAATCTTATAAACAGATACATGTGTTTAACCCCCAAAACACTGCCAGGACAGTAGTGGCCTAATGGTTAAGGATCAAAGCTTGTAACTGGGGGGCTACCAGTTCGACCCGGGGTTTCCATGGCTCCAATCCGGTTCTGCACCTCTGTCCAGTAATCCACGGCGCAGTCCGGTTGACGTCACGAGACAGAGTAGTTTTTGCGATATTTACATAATCGCGCGAGAACTAATTTATTTGTTTTTTTTTATAGTGAATTACAATGACATATATGATAATAAAGTGCAGCAATATTCACAAACAAGTACAGATACAGACGGGCATTTATGTGGTTAATAGAACCAGGGAAATAGATTGAATGAATGTAAATTAGAAAAAAAATAAAAAAGAGAGAGAAAGGAGAGGAAACAAGTAAATTAATAAAGATAAATAAATAATGATAAAGGGGTGACAGGGAAACACATGAACACTTTTCAGACATATCTATCTATTACATTATTTAGTTTCACAGCTTTTTTGTTTATTACATGTTTTAAGGTATTAAAATATAAAGTTTACCTGTTGTTGTTGTTGTCCTAGACACATTTTCTCGCCACAGCCAACAAGAGAAGAGATTTAATGATGAAATATGATCTGAAGAGTCTTATTTTGAAAAGTAACCAGATGTTTTAATGTTTAGTAAGTGCTTAACTTCCTGTTTCACTGTGTTTCTAGTGAAAATTAACACATAGACTTGAATAGAAACCGCATCCAGTGGAAATTGGGGGTCACATGCGTGGGCCACCACTGTAAGACGTTGAACAAATCCTTTAACCCTAACTGCTCCCTCAGCGCTACATCATGGCTGCCCACTGCTCCTCAGGGATGGGTTAAATGCAGTGAGCTAATTCCGTGTATGTACCTGAACATATTTCCCAGACTTGAATTTGAGTCAAAACTATTTTTATTTATTTTTTTATAGAATATACTTTATTGTCCTTTTGTAGAGCTACATACAGCTGCATCAAAACAATAGAAAATCTTTTTGGGGGGGTTTGCATGGAAAGATCAGAATCTGGGGCGCACAGTGGAACAGTGGTTAGCACGTCTGCCTCACAGCAACAAGGTCCTGGGTTGAAACCCTGTGGTGAACACTTGGGTCCTTTCTGTGTGGAGTTTGCATGTTCTTTTCGTGCTGTGTGGGTTTCATCCAGGTACTCCGGCTTCCTCCCACAATCCTAATACATGACTGTTAAGTTGATTGGAGTCTCTAAATTGCCCGTAGGGGTGAATGTGAGTGTTTGTTTCTGTGTTGCCCTGCGATGGACTGGCGCCCTGTCCAAGTTGTACCCCCACCGAGCCAGAGATAGGCACCAGCAAACCCCCACAACAGTGAAAAACAGAAACAAGCAGGTCTAAAAATGGATGGATAGATGGATCCAAATCTGCCCAAAAATTGCGTCAAGCTGATCAATGTCCTCCTTGTCTGGAGAAGAAACACAAAAAATCACAGTAAGAATGACCTGCACTAAGTTTTTATCTGATAAACAATGATCATTCTTGCAGCTTGAAGTGCCTTGCTAAGGTCATATCAGTGGTGGAGAGGACAGAGTTACTCATTCAGTTTTTGTAGCCACATTTTTCAGTCTACATTCTAGTGCCAACCTCCGTGCGCACTATGACACGCGACCTTGCTTTTCAAACGCTGACATTCCTGAGCCCCAGAGGGTATACCATCCACTGCCTATTAAACAGAGCTTAATTCTAATTGCTCTAAGTTTGCTGTCAGCCCCTCTCTGTGTCTGCCTCAAAGTGACGAGTGAACCAAACTGTTTTGTAATGTGCTGCAGAAAAAAAAAATGAGGTGAAGTGGCCCCGAGAACAAGGGCCAAGCAGGACCCAACGTTGACACTCATCGCTGGACTGTGCTGAGCTTACCTCAGCTATGGCTCTAAGTGCACAATACTCTAAGCTGTTGAAAGTTAAAGTACATCTTTAAAAGTAATTACACTATATGATTACAGCACCAGGTTGCTCTGCGGCACTGAGGTTTAGTTTGCTGCCTCACAGCTAAAAGATTCCAGTCAGGAGGCTTTTTTATGTGGAGTTAACATTTTCTCTCCAAGTGCGTGTTGGTTTTCACTCCAAATCTCCTTCTACAGACCAAAATCACCACGATAGGTGGATTGGAGCCTCTTAATTGTTCCTAGTATTTAATGTGTGTGTGTGTGTGTGTGTGTGTGTCTCCAATGGGTCTGATTAGCTCTTAGCACTGTGAACTGTCCGTCTTCTCTATGCAAATGGAGACTCTGGAAACCCTGTGGTTGGTTGGTTGGTTGGATGGGCAGATGGGTATGTTTATGGATGGATGGATGGATGGATGGATGGGTGGATAAATGTGATGCACCATGAGAAAAAGAGGAATAAGTTGGCATGAAACAAACAGAGGAAAAGCCCGAAATCCTTTGTTTGCTTAGAAAATAGTGATTTTTGTTGCTATACACATGCGATACTTGAAGTCAAGAAAGAAGCACTCCATGCTTCAAATAACAGTAAACCAATCAGACGTTTTCAAACGGCTTTGTGGCTTCTCTGTTTGGGGATATGCAAAATCCACAGCTGATAAACATACTGGCTTTTTATGGCTATCCACACACTCTTGTTATTGTTTTTCGGCCAATAAAATTCACGTTGAAGTAAATCACACGGCTGCTTAAGCATCTATTCTGATTGAAACCAACAAACAGTGCTTCAGGAAGTGTGTGTTTTTAATCGTATCAGCAGCATTATTCATAACTACAGTCAGCTGTTTCAAACACTGCTTTCTTCTCCTCATCATGTATTGACTACAGAAATGCTCCATTGAAGACAGTAATCCATTGTTATTTTTACCGCTGCATCGCATTGAGTCCCAAAAAAGAAAAGAACACACTAGCTAATTTGATTAAGGTGATAGGAGTAGAGTTTGACTACGAGGAGTTCCTCTTAAAAAATGGTTGGATGGACGGATGGATAATAACAAAATGGGTTTTTTAAAAAGCTAATATCATCATCCTCGTCCATTTTAAAAACACAGACACAATTAGTATTCACAAGATAAAAGCACATACATATAAAACAGATTATAATAGACAACTGTAGCAATGTCTCCTCAAATATAACTGAGCTTTGATGTGGATTGGTCAACAGCTGGATGATGGAATTCCTCAATCAACAGATACTGTAAATGTATACATCAAGTTTCTCATAAGAGCATGAAAAGTGTTAACTCCTACTTTATAAAATAACTCACTTGCACTGGTCTATCAAGGCTTTTCAAACAGTATCCTCATGGAGTCGTTATAAGCAACTTGAAGCTTAAGAATAGATCAGATAAAGTTGTTGTTAAACCAGTGAAGTAGTTCTTCATTGTCCTGGTTTCACTTGCAGTAATAGTTACGGAGAGTTTGTGCTGGCTGTAGCACTAGTCGTTCAGGGCCAGATGTTCGTATGGAGAGCAGCTCTGGATCCTGACGGCTCCCTCTTAGCATGCGAGGGCCTCCGACACCTCACCATGGAACCTGCGCTTTGCTAACGACTTTCACAGAAACATGTGCTGGGCAACAGGTACTTTCTGCCAATTAGTGTATTTCTTCAGCACTCCCATTATCCCATCCAACACTTACACACACACACACACACACACACACACACACGCATTGAGGCCATTGTTTCAACCTGTAGTTTTTTGCTGATTTGGACACACGTGGACGCAAAAAGATGAAAAGAAACCAATTTCTAAAAGGCTAATCGAGCCATTCTTAAACATAAAGTTTATTTTTACAGTCTCCAGCTGGACCTACTTTCACTGTGTGGAAGCAATCAGGAAACACAAAGAGAGAGAGGGAGGGAGGGAGCGAGAGAGAAATTGTGTTCAAAATGTGATTGTCGCTAAGACTTGGGGATGAAGTGGAGAGATGTATAAGAGCTCAATTGAACTGATCGCCCAATTGCCTCCAAGTTGATGTCACATTTTGTCTTTATTTGCTGAAGTGAGGGGGCGGGGCTACATTACAGAACTAGAAACATGGGGTTTGTGAGAGGGGACGACATGGCAATGACTGGTTCTCAAAAGCCACTTCAAAGCACACTGGTGAGTTGAACACTTGGTGAGGAATTACAGGAAAGTGCTCGGATTATGTTCTTTGTTTCCTGTTTTTTCATTCATGAGAGCCTATACTCCGAGCTGTCTCACTACCATGTGCCTGGAATTATCCAGGCGTGCTGTACGCATCCACACCATAGTGTTTGTGTGTTCAATCAGGATCACATTGTACTGTCCCATATGTCTATCTTAGGACTTTGGTGCAGATCTCCTCACACTCACAATGATAAAAATGATACAAATCAACACAAACAGTAATAGCAACACAAACCTTGGTTTACATGTTATGTCAACATCAGGATCATCATTTCTAAACTTTGTTTCTGATCCTCAGACAAATTTTTCCAGTGTTCCAGCCAGTGTTGTGCTCGTTACTGAAAAAAAGTAACTAGTTACCGTTACTAGTTACTTCATTCACAAAGTAACTCAGTTACTATTTTGATTACTTACACCAAAAAGTAATGCGTTACTGGAAAATGTAACTTTTGAGTTACTTAGAATTAAAGAGTGTATTATTTATTTTGGGTCATTTGTGTCCATACAGCTTCATATGAGTGATGTAATAATATAATAACCCACTGTTGATCAACTGCTATAAAACAACCATAAATGATGTGCATATAAAGCAAAAAACAGCTGCTCCAAAATTAAAATAGTAATTTTTCAGCCTTAGCACAGTAATGTAAAGTAAGCTGTGCATATTCCAGGTGCACATCCTGCTGTTAAAAATGCTTATAAAAATAAATGTGAAAAAACTAATTCACAGCATTTTTCTCAGCTACGCAATGCTAAACATATCAGGCTAATGAGCTGCTGTTAGCAGTGACTCAGCAGCAGCGACAGGCTGCTTATTTACAACAACATACCGTGCAATAGTTTGGCTGACCTGTTCCTGGATAACAGTCACAGTCCGTTAAAATCCAGTCGCAGCGTTAGCTTAGCTTCACTGATGCATCTTTTGGAGATAAAAATAATGCGCGTATTTCCACTCTGAGAAGCTCGTCCTGTTCTCGCATTGACTCGCCATGATTGGCGCATGTGATGTAAACAGAAACACGCTGACAATGCTTCTTCTTCTTCTGTTTTACCATGTTTGGCACGGCGTCCCGCAAAAAAATGTAGCGCCACTGTAAACAGGAAGTACACTGCAGCTAGCAAAGTAACGGACAAACGCATCATACTGTAACGGTAACGGCGTTATTTCTTTAGAAAAATATTGCGTTACAGTACTAGTTACTGTAAAAAGTGATGTTGGAGTGGTAACGCGCTACAAGTAACGCCGTTACAAGTAACACTGGTTCCAGCGTATAAATCTCTTTGCAGGACATGCTTAAATATATATAATATTAGAGGTGGGATGATACACTGAGTTCAAGATATAAAATAGCCAATAATGGTCTTGCTTTAACGATAAAAGACAAAAAAAAAAAATGTTGGAAAAATAATTGTTTGACTTTACCTCTGGAAATACTTAACCTGGGTATGACCTTTTCAACTGCAATTAAAAAAAACCATAACAATTTTGTGATATATGGCTATATCTTTGTTGCATGATACATATATGAAGCTGGAATAGTTTTCCAATCACTGTTCATGACTGTTCCACCTTTACAGCTTTTTAAAAAATGGTTAACAGCAAATTTGTCACGTGATCATCTATAAACGTTTTTTCAATAAGAAACTGCTTCGGTTGGTTGTAAATAACTTATATATTATGTCCATGTTCATGTGTGTATTATGTCCATGTCTGTATCTTTTATTGTCATTGTCTTAAATGTATGATGATGGAAAGTAGCTCATGGCTAAATCTGGCACATTTACACAAAGTATTGTACTGGTGTTAATTAATGTGCACTGTCCTCTCTGAATAAACAAGTAAAGTAAATATTGGCCCACCTTAAATAATTACAATACAACAGCGCAGCACAAGATATGACAGATTTACACAAGGCAGCAGAATTCTCATACACATCCACAGATATATTGACACTTACACGGACACACACACTTATCCCAACATTAGAATTTGAAATCAAGAACAAAAGAAGCCTGTGTCCGTGAGAAAGTGAGTCCATATTTGAATGTCCCTGAGGATGTTTTTTGATTTTGTGTTTGAAGCTCCTTGAAGGGAGTTCTTTTTGTTGTTGTTCAATAAGTGTGTTTACAATGGAGGCAAAGCTCACCCCTAACAACACTGTAAACACACTACCTGAGTTTGTGTTGTAGTTGTGTAGAGTTTGTGTTTTACTAGGCTTTGTACAACTTTTTGTCAACAAACTACAGCAAAGTGCTGTACTTGACAATCCCCATGTGTGGAAGCATTAGTTAAGATATACTACACACCACCAGGCCAATGCCCTTTCCTCGCCCTGCAGATGATCCCTGTCGGCCCTCGTCAGGTGACACGTCTGATGGATGTTGTACGTCTGTCCAAGGAGTGCCAGTGCTTTCATCAGGCCACAGCCAGCCTCGGCCATGGAAAAGAAGAGCATCCTCCTGCCTCAGCGCGCAGAGATAAAACAACCATCCCATGTCACCACTCAGGAGATAAAACAAGGCTCTGCTTTACAGGTCGTACATCAACATTATGCCGCCCGACGCCGGGAAGCAGCAAAGCATGCTGGGTAGATGACACACCAAGAAAGATGGATCTGTCCAATCTGAGGAGTGAGCTCATAAATTATTCAGGAATAGATGTGAGCATGTGTAGATTCTCCTGCACAGAAACGTTTAACCGTTTTCCTTTTCATGTGACTTTAGCATGTAGCGGAATATTTAGGTGGTCACTTGATGTATTTAAACATTTTTAACCTTTATTTGTTCTATTCTGTGACAGTGGCATACCTTCAACTTATTGGTAACCTACGAGTACCAGAGTTGGCGTCAATTACATTTTTCGATTACAATTACATTTTCAATTACCCATGTTCTTTTACAATCCAATTACAGTGACAAGCATTATTTACAATTACATTACTATTTTTTTATCTTAAGACAGTAAAATACAATTACATTACTAAAGTTAAATTACAATTAATTACAATTACAGAGTCTGAAATAAATAACCTAATAAAAGTTAACCTTCTTCTTGTGTTAGCTTTCTGTTAGCATCTCTTATGATAACAGGTCCTAAATCAGCTGTAAAATACACTAAAAACAAATATGTAGTTTCTTTTCTATCTATATTGGTTTCCTTGTTAGTCTTTTTAATCAATGAAAATATAGGTTTGAATCATTTTGGTGTTGGAATCTGAGCTTTTTTGTGTCAGTATATGGTAAAATGTGTATATAAAAATATGGTAAAATGTGGGAATGCTTGATATACAACATATTTTAATAATTGTTAAATACATATGTGTGGAACTGTACATATAACTGTAACATGATTCCCCAGTTATGCTTTCAATTATAATTGACTGAATTTTCATGGCAATTACGATTACAAAGTTAATTATCTGAAATTGATTACAAATTAATTATGATTACAACAGCAACAGGTAATTATAATTACGCCATAATTGTACTTCATTATCAAATATGCAATTACAGTTATAATTGACCTTAACCCTTACGAGTACCGATGAAGACATTTCCTTCATCCCACTCCTTATTAGAAAGTGAAAATGTATCATCCTCATGTGTTCCCTGTGAGCTAAAGATGCACATCTCTTTAAGATTGACTGACCTTGATGGTTTTGTGCTGAGCAGGCAGAATGATGACCACACAGGTTTTCATTTTTCACCTCCGCTTATGCATCATTTATTCAACGTCCTTTCCTCTCTAGCAGCTCCCGCTCCCCATCAGCTACACCGAGCGTGATTGTTCAGTCAGCCTGTGCGGTTTCTACCCAAGGCCTAACAAACACTTGACATCGGACTCTCATTGTACCGGTCTGTGTTCCTGGTTGTGTTCTCAACCTTTCAAATTCAATCATCCCTGATTGTTCTTTAATCCTCTGAACATACCGGAGCCACCTGTCATCTTTCCTGGCACTACACTAAATGTGGTTTTCATCTCTGTAACATGGTTTATATATTTTTTTTTCGGCAGTCTTTTCCGCTGTTTTCCTGAAATCCAAAGTTCAGATGCCCACTGGCTGTGCAGGAGGAAAGCAGGGACTGTTTATCTCAAGAGACTGTACTAACAGTGTCTCAACAAGCGCCCAGTCAACTACACCACAAGCTTTAATTACTGGAGTTTGAAATGAGGCTCCATTAAAATGAATGACCTTCATTAAAGCGGCATCAGGGGACAAATGCCTTTCATGGTGGGATGAAGGCAGACGATGAAGTGCCTGAACAAACAGTTGGGCAGGTTTTTCTTTCCTTTGCCCCAGTGCGACCAGCATCTAGATTACAACCACCTGGCTGCACAGCCTGCTCCCCGCCCCTACATTTTAATCATGGATGAAATTCATTTATATGTTGCGATAATTGTACTTAATTGTTTCTTTGAAGGCGAGCGAGCCGCAGCATCTGGCTGACATATGGTGGGGAGTGCAAACTGTTTGAGCAGCAGGAAGCCGCGGGCCTGAGCGGCTCTGCATCACCCTGTTAGCAGAACACCAGCGTCCAAGTCTCGCTCCTGAGGTAATGGTGACAGACGAGGACGTGGTTCATTCCTCCACTTCTTCTCAGGAATTCTGCAACCTGGTTTCTTCCTACACCTGGCTGCACAGTACATATGGAACACAGACCCACTGATGGAATGTGGACAAACACGTAGTGCACTGTAACGATGGCTACGGACTCTCACCACACACACACCTCACGTCTCAGCTGGGAATTATCTCCATTATCTCCCTTCTGTTCCTTAGCATTCAATGCCAATATAGAAAGGAATGAACTATGAGGTTGCGAACTAACAATACAGTCAGCCCATGGTTCAATATGTACCTCAGCTTTTGGGTCACGGTTCACGGTTTGGTTCTGATGGCCCAGGCCATTAAAGTGTTTCCAGTGTTAAGTGTTTTAAGTACCGTACAGTACATTTCAAAGAACAGCAAGGGAGTAAGAAAAGGAGCTACTTTTTCATTTTAAAGTGTTAAGCTGCTTTTAACATAGTATTTTAGGTTTATTTTCCAAACAGACTTGAGCACCGTCTCTGCCGTACCAGGAAATAGCAGTGTTGAGTCATTTGGGCTGTGAAAAGCACAAAATACTGACACTTTCAAACTTACTGCAGGTACTGTAGGCTATCAGAAATGGAAAAATAAATTATTATATTATGATTCAAACAAATAATCACAATATTAATTCACCCTTGTGTAGGCACTGCCTACCTTGCCTACCCTGACTGCACATCCCTGGGGCCTTCATGCATATGCATGAGAAGGCGTAAACACACACGCTGCTTCAGAGCTGCTTGAGCATGTGTTTATCACAGCAGCAGCAGCAATAAGTCATTAACGGTCTTCCTTCTCCTCCTCACCTCTTATGACCACAGAAATAACCAACTTAAGACGATATTTCATTGTTTTGTCCAACCGCTGCGTCCCATTGGGTCACAAACACATCAGATCATCCCATAAAGGCAATACAAGGTGGCATAACGGCTACTAAAAGTGAAACTGATTGTGAGCGCTCTTCGGTTTATCTATATACTGGATTATCTATATACCAAACGTAAACATATAAACTGTGATATTAACGGTATTATCAACCTGCTTTCACTATAGTTTTACCTCTGACGTAGTTTGAGAGGCAGGAGCTCACATTCTTATAGGGTAGGAGGAGAGAGAATTGTCAGGAGGAGGAGTTTCTCGCATTATGACGTCACAACACGAGAAAATTCCAACTCGCCTGTTTGGT
Organism: Gouania willdenowi; assembly: GCF_900634775.1. Taxonomy (NCBI): domain Eukaryota; kingdom Metazoa; phylum Chordata; class Actinopteri; order Blenniiformes; family Gobiesocidae; genus Gouania; species Gouania willdenowi. The sequence goes on along the minus strand of NC_041047.1, from coordinate 30,631,275 downwards.
GTTCAGTTTTTACAAAATCTGGAATAACAAGGGAGGGAGGAAACAGAATTTTTTCAACTTTGGCCCTCTGAATGAGGCTAAAGGAATGTATAAAGTTAACCATTATAAAGTGACCTTTTCATACACATTCCTGTGCTGTGCTAAAAGTAATCAATCTTTAGCACGTTCTGATTGGCTGATTAACTCACATGGTTGGAGTTTCGTATTCCCTGCGCGCAGACTCACAGGCACACTCTCGCACACACAGGCAAACCCAATTAGAGACTCACAATTAGGGTTGGGCACCGAGATCCGATTCCAAATAGGAACCGGTTCCGGAACAGTTACGAAGATGTTTGTAAATGATTACGCGGGGTTTGTATCTCCACCCGGAAGAACATCACTGGTCTGAACATGGACCATAAAAAACGTTGCTCGAAAGTCTGGCTTCATTTCATTTTGAAAAAGGACGGATTGGCACAGTGCAACACCTGTCAAAAACGTATTACTGCCAAAGGAGGATGCACAACAAACATGGCAAAATACCTTGGCCTGCAGCACGATATAATCATTAATGAGTGCACAGTGTTTAACTCGTTGCGCCACTCTCCTGCTCCCGCCGCTTCTTCCACTTCGGAAAGTTAACCATCAGTCAACAACTCCTTGTTGCAAATGGAATCAGGTACATAAAAATTATGATTGTGTTATTCTTAACAGGCTAGCAAAATTATAGACTGCCAATTGCTAAAACTGTGTCAAATCTGTTCATAGTTGTTGAAAGCTCACAGAGTGATGCTAACGTTATCCTGCTGCTGCTGCCACCGCTGTTGCCACGAGAAACGACGTGACACCGCATTCGCTCTTGCAGCACGGGGAAAACTGTCAGTGGAGCAAGTCAAAGAGTGCCACAGAAAAGTTACAGCTTATGTGATCAACATTTAGGTACCGTAAACAATTAAGCATAACATTAAGCTAACTAACTTTGCTGGTAGCTACTTGTTATCTACCCCTGTCCTTGGCACAGTGCACGTTTCATTTAAAAACATTACAACAAATGGACATGTGCTAAAGTGTTTTAAATTTACCAAAGATACCTAATGTTTGTTTTTGTGTTTGCAGGGATATGATCCATTCAATAAGCCCCAAGTACACCCCTCGCCCCATAAGGTACTATTTAACTAATACATTGATCACATCTTGGTACCAGGTTGAAAATCTAATTTAATCTCAGAGCTTAGTAAGGTCAACCACATCGCTCTTACTTGTGACTGCTGGACTAGCCTTAAACAGGACCACTACCTAACGGTCACAGTGCACTATTTAGTGGAAGGCAGCATGAGGCAGAAAGTTCTAGCAACCAAAGCTGCGTACACAGCCCAGACAGGAATAGTCGTTGCAGAGGAAATCAATGACATCATGAAATAATTTGGCGTTTGATAAAGTAGAAGCCTAGCAGCACAATGTCTGTACTCCAGCAGCTTAGTGGCTCAGTAGACTGCAAAGATTCAGACCATCGTAGCCTGGATGAAGAGGTCATTGATGGCAAAGGAGGTCCTAAGTAAGAATTTAATTGGGTACCACAAGGATCAAATTAAAGCAATTCCTTTCTTTTAGTATTGTACTGCACACAATATACATTTTGCAGGTATTAACATTGGTAAAACAATGCAATGTTACATACATCTGTCTTCTTCTTACACAATATAAAAGTTGCATGTTACATTGATGTCAATTCTCTATGTATTTGTGATTTTCTTGTTTGTTTCAGAGCTTACTAAACATTCACTAATACTCAATGTGAGAACAAGGTGGAATTCTTAATGCTAGAGAGGTTCATCGAATAATACCCTGCAATACAAGCAACCAGCTTTGATCAACGCCTGAGAAAGAATATGGAGAGGGGCCGATAGAGATAGAAACATGGATAGAATAGAAGAATAAAATTAGACAGCGGTGAACTGAAGTGACAGTCTTAGCCACAATTCTGAATTGAGATAAAATTAAGTAAATAAAAAAAAAATTGCCCTATTTTTTCTGTTTTTATAGAAAATCTTCTTCTGTTTTCCTGAGTTGGTGAGATAAAAAAAAAAAAAAAAGTTAAAAAACAAAAAGCATTTGCTATAAAAACTTGTTTCAGAAAAACTAAAAATATTTCCTATAAAATACTGCTTTAATACATTATTTAAAAAAAATAAAAATAAACAGAATATCATGGTAAATGTTTTAATATGATTTTAAATCCAAACAAATGATGATATAATCATTGTTTTATTACATGTCTAATGTGTACTGTATTTTTAATGAGATATCAGAGTCTCCATGTGTTTAAACCATCAGTAATAATAAATAAGGATACGTGCGTATCCATCGCCTCCGTTTACTGCACGGTATAAATGTGTCCATTCATTGATCAGAGATTAATAATGAGAAAGCTGTGGATATACAGAGAGGGAGGGGCTTCAGGGACAGACACAGGGCAGAGCACTAAGGCTCCCAATGACAAAGATACACTATCGCTTTAAGGGATGTGCGTGCACTGTGCACAGCTCACCTGCACCTGCAGCGTCTACAGTGTTAGATGTGACATCAAACTATTCATCAAACAAGTCTCATAAATTACATATTATTTAATTGTGAATTACATCATCTCTTTTATTTAACGTGTGCTTCAAATGTTTGCTACGATAAATTGACTAAATAACACCTTCTTTAACCCTTTACTACTTTTAAAATGTTGAAACCACAGTCGGTCCTTTTTTTTATTTTTTTTAACATGTTCGTCATTTATTTTCACTGCTCAGTAACAGATGACATCACATCCTGTTGGTCTCAGCATTGGTTCCTAATGGGGTCTCATTCATTGTAAAAGCTGCAGTTGTGATCGATCTCGTGGGTCTTATGAAGACGTGCACCGAAGGAGTGCATTTGCACACGTTTTAATACCCCTAAACCTTTAGTGAACAGGCCTCTGTGTTTCCACCTAAAAAAGCCTAACAGCCGGACAGAGCCTGCCGATCATCCAAAAGCTTGAGAAACTGCTGAAAATGGAAACTCAGCATTTGTAGGTGACTTGAAGAAAACGGTCTTAGGAAACAATTGCCAAGGTAATGACTGAGGCTATGAAATTATTGAAGATTAAAAAATGCATTAAATTCTTCTGTTCCTGTGCATGTTTGTTATTATTGTTTTAAATAATGAGGACAACAGGTTTTTCTTGCCACTGCCATAGATCCAAGAATAAGATGGACAACAACACTGCAGTCTGGGAACGGATCAAGTTATTGGCAAACTCTGAGCAGATGAAATGTCATTCATAACATTTTATATTTAGTTTGTATTTTACATCATCCACACAGTAATCATTAACACTATACTGTTTATACTTTTTTAATCACCTCACCACAACAACTCTACTGTTAATCAGTTAAATGCATGCCTTTATTAGCACATATTCTGTTATAGATACTGTGACAACTCTCTGTATTGGTGGCTAAGATAGTTAATTGTTTAATTTTATTCTTATATTGTATTCATCTTTCTATATCTACCTTTCCCTCTCCATATTGTGTTCTCTGTAGTCAGTGGCAGTCCATGATGTCAGGGCGAGGGAAACCAGGAAGCCATGGAGACTGAGAGCGAGGAGGAAAAGGAGAATGTAAGTAGATTAGTGAAATTACATTTGGTATGTTCTTCTCAGTCATGAAATATGTTTTTTTTTTGTTTTTTTACTGATAACTGTTCTGTGTTTGTTTAGCAGCCTCTTCCTTCCAAACTGATTGGATGAAATTGATTAGATTAGTTTTGTCCTAAAGCATTTTTGTCTGGTTCTTTTTTTAATTTGTTATTTTGCCTTTGTTTCCATCAAATACTAATCTATTTTCAGTCAGTGTGACAAAGCATACTAAATAAAATAAATATTGAAAACTATTTGTTGACCAATTTAACTCTGCCTCACACACAAGCAAACTGTTGCACAACTTTTCCAAAGAGTCACATCCGAGAAACTATTCCAATGATGACCGAAGCTCTTCCATGAAGGCTGATGTAAATATTAGCTTTCTGTGCCTTTAATTGAATCTGACTGGTTTCCATCCATTTAGCCTTACTTTGTTGGTTTTGGCTGAAAGCAAAACTCCTACTCACAACCCAGCCTAATGTCTTTTAAGGTGATGCAAGCATTTTCAGTCCTCTCTTTTATTGGAATTGTTAACACAATATTCCCACCCAGGGTTACTAGTAGTATTTGTATTTTCTGTATTTTCTAATCAATGTTTTTATATCGTCATGTAGTTTTATCTACAAAACTCTGATTCCATATTTGACACTTTGGACTTCCACTTGGCTGTGTTATGTAGTAGTGCAATTAAATAGTGTCAGCATAAGCGTATATGGAATAAATGAAAAAATAAAAGATTTGCCTTCAAGCAAAATGTATAGTTTATTGATTACAAAATTAGAAAAAAAAGCTTTTCTCTGCTTCAGTATGCATTTAAGCATTTTTTTTTTTTACTTTACCTGTGCTGCTGTCTGTCAGCTTTCCATCAAAGGTGTGAATTCGATATCAAACACCGAAATAGCCATTAATAACCTGAGTAAAATTAGCTTTACTGATGCTCTCTAAACTTTGGTTGGTTCACATCGGATCAAATAAAGGGAACTTTCCAGGGAGACGATGTCTAGAGCAGTAAACTGGTGTGAATGGGTGGGGATGAGCTCAACTTGATGTGGCCGGTTTGCATTAAGCAACTACTTTTGGGATCTGCTTGAACTGCCCGAAAAATCTGTTGCAGTTGCATGGGCAGATTGTTAGGGGGAATATTACTAGATTAGATCACTTCTCAGTGTGGAAAATAAAAATTATGGAGAGGCTCAGCTGATCAACTGGTCAGAATAGAAAAGGGAGATCCAACCCTTTCTGCTGCTTCTTTTACAACAACCAAGAATGAAACAACATTTTTACAAGCCTCTACTATATATGATGGTTTTACCATATGTATAAGTTTTTGCACCTCCTTATTGCTCCACCATTGTCTCCGCGCCATAACTCCATACTTTTTATTTTCTAGTTTTACGCTGTCAGTGGGTCTCTTCCTACCCACAATGCTATGTATTTGACATCACAATTGGCTCACGTTAACTTAAAGTTTTGTTTATTCAGACAAGGTTTTTTAGGACATTTTTATATCCTGACATGTTTTGACTGTCAACTGTCAGTCTTCATCAGAGGAGTTCTGTTGATCACCTTTGATGCTTCCTTTGAAGTTTCACTTGACTTCCATGTAATAGTTCCAGCACGATTATTATTCTTTTTTTAAATTGCACCAGAGACTGATTGCATGTTCACACTGAGCCATACGAGTTCAGGTTAAAATGAACTACAGAAAGATAGCGTACAGATTAGAAAATAGATACTCGACCCGAGCCTGACAGGACTGACGTGTTCAGTTTGGGGTTCGTCACATCAGCGCGCCTGTGTTAAAGTGTGCTCGTTGCCTCGTGTGCACTGATGGGCTCATCTGTTGACATTTCTGAAAGAGTTCCTCGTAGGAAGCAGGTAGGACTTTACGTGTTTCAGGCTCAGACATAAATATCTTAATGTCTGTCGTGCTTGAATCAACTTTAGTCATTGTTCTGTCGGATGCATGGCGGGATCAGATCAGAAAAAATACGCACTCTCGTGCAGATGTAATTATGTTGGAGTTTGGTTCCCATGAGTCACTTAGCTTCATTTTTATGTCTTGACAAATTTGAGTAAACATTTCCATTTCCAATTGCCTGTAATCTTTATTGTCATATTTGATTATTTGATTATTTATGTTTATTGAAGATTAATAACTTGTTTATGATTTTCCTTTTTTATTGATACGTTTTACAAATTTTCTGTTGCAGTCCATCCATCCATCCATTTTCTTACCCGCTTATTCCCGTTTGACAGGGTCGCGGGGGTCTGCCGGTGCCAATCTCCCGCTTGGCGGGGGTACACCCTGGACAGGGCGCCAGTCCATCACAGGGCAACAGAGACACAGACAACCATTCACTCTCTCATTCACTCCTATGGGCAATTTAGAGCCTCCAATCAACCTTACAGTCATGTTTTTGGATTGTGGGAGGAAGCCGGAGTACCCGGAGGAAACCCACGCAGCACGGGGAGAACATGCAAACTCCACACAGAAAGGACCCAAGTGTCCACCCCAGGGCTTGAACCCAGGACCTTCTTGCTGTGAGGCAGACGTGCTAACCACTAAGCCACCGTGCGCCCACTGTTGCAGTGTTTTTGAATATTACATTATTTGATCTGAACTGAATGTCGGCCACGCTGCCATGCATACACAGCAAGAGATATAACAATGCAACATCTAACATAATAATGAAATATTTTGGTTTTCTAACTACAGTTTGAACTGTTGAAATAAGCTCTTTTTCAATTTTAGGAAGTTTATTAAAAATAATTTGTATTATTGAGCACGTTCCCATGAACCCTAGTCACACCAATGAAAACAGAAATTCCCAAATACAAGCTCCCCTTGAAATGCTGATTATGTTTCTCTCTCTTGAAGCGATAGTTTCATTTAAGCTGACCCTCTTCAGCCACTTATCTAGCACCTCAGCTTTTCAACAACTATGGATGTCGTTTATACTGACATGTCACATCTGGAAGCCCTTCGGGTGCTGCATAGACATTTCCCTGCTCACTTTCCCCTGTCCCATGATGCTGGGTGAAGATCCTAAACACTTGGAAAATGGAGAATGTTGAACGTCCTCCGTAACAGCTCTAGGGTAAATGCGGGATCGACACATTGTGCTTAATGTTACAGGATCAGATTCCAGTAGTCGAACAATAAAATGTGAATAAAATGGGAGCAAATTTCTCAAAGTCCTGAAGTTATCACACTTGTTGTAAAGTATTCGTTGAAGTAAGGCCTGCTTTTGAGTTGGCAGTGAGGACACTTCGGGGCTTGTGTGACATGCTTGTGTCTATTGTAACCCAAGTGTAAAACCTCCAAGACATTTGTTGGACACTTGACACTTGTTGGCTTCACAAGCAGCAACAGAACAACTTTAGATCTCTGCTTTCCGTGGAAAATCTATGCTGAGCATGCAGCTCTGTTACAGAGCAGGGTGGGTCTTTGGCAGGGAGAGAAAATGAAATAATCATTAATATGTCTGAAGGGTAAATGATGTCATACTCAACCAATATACAGCACGCTCCTGTGAGGCCATGTGGGACGTCTTCAGGGAGAGCGACACTTTCAGCGATCAAGTTTCACAAGCCCAGATGTATTACATGCTGAAACATGGATCGCACAAAGGCAACATGGGCAAGCATCAAGACAAACCACACGCGCTCCACACACATACATGAGCGGCGGGCTTCATTGATGAAGGCTGGGATGATCTGCTTCCAGTTAGGTTGCATAGTGTTCCTGTTCCAAAGAGATGGATCCCATTTCAGGACATGCTTCTAATGAAACTCAAACTGAAACACATTTCTGATTGGAGAACAAAGACACAGAATCAAAAACTGTTGCAGAGGTGAACTAGGCTAGCACATGCTTGTAGCTCCAAACACCAGCTCTCGACCAAAGGCCGACTGCAAACAAAGCCCCAACAAAGCATCCTGTTCCCGAAACACTGCTGAGCCTTTCGGTAAACACTGCCAAAGCCTCTACCTGGACTATATAGAGTTACAACTTGTTTGGAAAAGTCTGTGACACATGAATAAACTACAATTTATTTTGCTTGTGACTTTTAAAGATGTAAGGGATGAAAGCGGAGGCTACTGTCTCCTTGGATAGCTTTGAATACAAGCTGCATCTGAATTATCAGTTGAGTGAATGAACAGAAATGATCATCTTTAATGTCTCAATCTTCTTCAGCAGACAATAAACTCTTTTAGCAGTTCCACAGAATTATGGCGACAAACACCTTCAATAATGCTTTATCAAAGATGTTTGCTGCAGAAGTTTAAAGCTATACTTTCTTTTTCTTGTGGGGTGTCGCAGGAGATGCTGGAGCCTATCCCAGACAAAGTACGGCGCAAGGCAGTGTAAACCCCCTTGGATAGGATGCCAGTCTAACGCAGGACCTGAGACAAGCAGAGGGCCAAAAGCGAGACTTGAACCCACAATTTACACTGACAGGTAGCACTTGCTCACCGAAGCGCAGCGTGACTGAAGGTAATATTCTTCTCCATCTGTGAGTATGTTGTGTCCACAAACAATTTTTTTGTGAATTTAACTCTGTTTTTTCTCTGTCTGGGCAGTATCTGTGTACTGAAAAAGTGATTAGGTTACTTCAACCTCTCGTGTTCCACTCAGGTGTTCCTCATCTCCCAATTGCCTTCCCTCACTTTTAAAGGAGTGCTTGACAAAATGGGTGTGTTTGTGTCTAGTCTAGAAGGTCTCTCGCGCATCGGCCTCATGGTTGGTCTTTTGTTTTCTAGTTTGGGGGTTGGGAGAGAAGTTGCCCTTCAGATTCTAACACACTGACTCTGACTATTCTTCTTCTTCTTCTTCTTCTTCTTCTTCTTCTTCTTCTTCTTCTTCTTCTTCTTCTTCTTCTTCTTCTTCTTCTTCTTCTTCTTCTTCTTCTTCTTCTTCTAGTAGACTATCTGCAGCAGAGGAATGGTGCTGCCCCCACAGGTAAGCAAAGGAAGTGTATGTGGACCATAAATAATCTGGTAATAATAATGGTTGAGACTGTATGGAATTTTTTAAAAGCATGCCATGATGATGACTATACATTAGCTATTTGGTTCTCGTGTTTGTCCGTCTGGTAGTGGCACTTTAATTTTTTTAACTTTAAAAAGGAAAATGCTTGTTTTATTGTGTCTACTATAATTTCAGTTTTAAACTTTAAAAGCCCGGTTTGATTTCAACGTCAAATAACTTTTAATTCAGCATAAAAAAATGCTCACATCATGCCTGTAAATGCTGTGCTACAGTTTGAGCTTGTGTGAAGCTCAAGCTTATTATGCCCAGCATATAGAATCTGAACATTTTATGAACATTTAATGAAGAGTTTTAGACTTTTTTACTTACAACTTTAAAAGGTGGTGAAGAGTTAGAATCTAATAAAATTCTATTGTTTCATGAAAAGAAAAGCGGAGAGTAGTTTAAAATTCATCAAAATATATTCAAATATATGATCATCAATATTGATGAACTAATACACCTGTACTCATTGTAATGACAAAAATGTATACTAAATGATATTTTAGATTTTCATCTTTATCTGATGTACCGTTATGTTAGGCTCTCATAAGCTGTGTCCATAGCAATAATACTTGGTAATTTGAGCCATTTATTTATGGTAAATGGACTTGATTTATATTGTACTTTTATTACCACCAAAGTAGTCCCAAAGTTCTTTAAAATATCAGTACATTCACGCATTCACTCTGTCACACATCGAAGGAACAAAACTTCTGTGAAAATAAATAAACAAGTGGAGCACAACAAACATCATCTTCTTACAGAATACAAGGGTTTTGAACCAAATGACTGAAAATGAAGTGTACAACTATCCAAAAACCCAACAACAAGACAGATTTTTACCATTATTATTCTAAAGCACTCAACATAACCCAAATTAGCTCCCAATAAGGAGTTGACTCCTGTTGTTCACTTCTGTCAATCCAAAAATCTTAGGTGCGCAAATGTTACAACATTTGATTTGGATTACATTTTTTCACTGGTATTGTCATTTAAAATGTGTCTACAGAGAGTCGTAACACGGTTATTCCAAAATGGATCCATAATCTATGTTGGTATTTTTTTTTAAATTAATAGAAAACACATTTCATTACATATATGCAGAGCAGGGGTTCTCAACTGGTCTCACCCTGGGACCCACATTTTGGCACTGTCATTAAATCACATAAATCTATATATTTTCTTGTGCAACAAGCATATCACAGCATGGCTGTCAAAAGAAAAGTTTCTCTCAAATTAAAAATCAAGTCCAACATGAGAGACTTAAAGTATTTATTTATTTTTGACCAGCTGTCTGTGACTCAACCAGTCAGGTCCGCGTCCCACCAGTTGAGAATCACTGGTGTAGAGGAAGGACTCTGATGGGATGGTGGTATCCATCATGTAACAGATTTTTCTAAAAGCTTTTCTAATTGAAACTACTTGCTGTTAATATATAATTCAAGTCACCTTTGGGTGGTAGTGAACACTGTCTTTGTTCCCAAGCTGTGCACTCGGGGGCTTAATTGTAAGTGCAGATCCTGTTCAAATGGACTGTGTCTTTAATACATTTGCAGAGAGTCCATTACCAGAATCCTGAGAGAGTGCACGGTTTGGTGGTCTACTGGCCCTGAGGTCTATGGGCTCAATGTGCACCTGTGGCCGGACGTATCCGGAGCTGAGGAAACCAAAACAAATACACTATAACTGCCCATCTGCCTAATGGAGCAGAAGAGTGGTCTCGCTCATTTACCGCAAACACATACAAGCACACGAGCCAAAGCACAAAGACTCCCTGATAGTGCTTCACAGAGGAAGCTTCCCTCCGCTTCTGCTGGTCTTAAATGACATTGTGATAGTATCAGCTCAAACCCGTGTGGTGGAAAAACAAGACAGATGTAAGAGCGGAGCCTAGAAAGGTCTAGTGCTGAGGTTAAATATGCGGGTTACCCACATTTGTCTGGAGGAACAAGCGTAAAGTCCTACACAAACATTACTGTGTGCCCTGGAGGCACAAAGATCGAGGCTTTGAGCATCAAAGTCACTCTCACAAGCATGGAGGTAGACCGTCTCTAACTCTATGTAAGCTGAAACGTGAGCGTGTAAGGGTGATCTGATTGATTTACCTTCTACTATATGGTGGTGTTGCATTTTTGGTCAGACATGTGAAACATCCACAAAGACTGAACAGATTTCCATATTTCCTCTACATTCCTTTGCATTTTTCTGTCCAAAACACAAAAAAGTAGCTTTTCTCATGAGATTAGTTTGATATTTAACTAGAATATAATTTATGAGAATGTGAAGACCCTGACTACTTCATAACCCAGGTCAGACATGCTCATTCTTCAGTGTGACAGCACTGGGCTTCTGGAGTTATGAGATCAAGGCTGATGTCTTGCAGAGCAGCGCTCGAGGGAGTAGGTGTCGGTACTTCCTTATTTTATCAATGCTCCAACAATTGTAGACAAACGCAGCCCCAATAAATCATTCACTTCTGATGACAGCAGAGAAGATGGTATTCTGAGCGTCGTCTGATGCTGAGCATGTGTGCGTCACGTCATATTTCTCTGCCACTGAAATGTCTGCGATAGATCAGGCTGTAGGTGCTAATTCAATTCAATTCAATTCAATTCAATTGTATTTGTATAGCGCAATTTACAACAAAGTCATCTCAATGCACTCATCAAAATATAAAATTCATAATAAGAAAGAAAAAACCCGACAAGATCCACATGAACAAGCATTTAGTGACAGTGGAAAGAAAAAACTCCCTTTAAACTGGAAGAAATCTCCAGCAGAACCAGGTTCAGAGGTGGCAGCCATCTGCGTTGACTGGTTGGGGTTAGTGGACAGAAGGACCAACAGAACAGGATAGAGAGATAGAACATCAGAGTGTGTCAGACTAGTTGAGCCGTGAACCACAGATCAGGAAATGTCATCATCAGCTTCACGACACCTGATACAGAGACATGTATTCGTTTATTGATAATTTTAAAATAGTTTTTCTTGATGGTTTATCTCTATGTGACATTAATTAATTAATAAAGGGTTATTCCTCATTAAAAACCGAAATAGTGGGAAAGAGAGATTTAATCCAAGTGTTTTAGAATTTTTTTCCAGTAAAGGATCTCTATTGTCAACACTTTGCATAGGAAATGCAATTCTAAAAACCAAATATCATAATTGTTTGTTTCAAACTGATTGTATTTCCCTCGTGAAACCTTTAGTCAGTTCCTTTCTTGCCAAAGGGGGAAAAAAAATGGTAATTACTGTGTGAAGTATGCTAACAACATTTTGATTCATGATATGCTAGCCCTAATGGATCATGTGAGCGGCCCTCAGGAGCTGTAGTCACCAATGATGAATACATATGACAGATGTTGTTAGTACTAGTTAGTTTTAGTATTAAATTCACCATCTTTAAATGTTTATTTTTGCTGAAACGTTGTGACAAATGTTTGTAAATGTTGCAGATCTTGTATATGCTAAGTCGTATGTTATATGTAATATGATATATAAGATATATTTTGAAAAACGCAAGGTGGATTTAATGAAACAATTGCACAAATTAGAAAAACTAAAGTGTTTCCTGTTTAGATTTAAATATGTAAACGTAAAACGTAGCATTGATGTACCTATAGCTGGGTTTCTATCACCCTTGGGAATACGCAAAATCTAAATAGTGCAATAAAAACTGGTGATGGAAACACATGAATTTCAAAAAAATACTCAAATATCGCTAAAAGATTTTGACGCTTTCATGAGGAGGAATTTCAGATGTTTCCATATTGAAATGTGTCGTAAAAGCGCTATGGAAACACATTTACCGCAAATACACGTCACAGAACGTGGCATACCTGGTCACATGACCACTTCTCTCAGAGAAAACTTGACGCGGTTTGTGTAAAGTTCAACAGAGGAGGAGACCGGGACATTTCTTAGCATTATACTTTGAAATTATTAGTTAAAAAAAATACGGAGTGTTATTTAGAGGTTTGGAGCGTCCGTCTTTCTGCAGCGAAGACTCGCAAACACGTTCAAAACGCTAACCATACTTTGTTGACATTTAAAAATATCACTTTTATTTTGCAAAAATCTGTAATGGAAACCCAGCCTATGAAGTTGCTCAGTTTCAAAAAGTTTGGTGACCCCTGATTTACATATTAGACTGGATGTCAGTCTATCCCAGCACTAACACAAAGAGACAACCACACAAATGGCCAAGCAGGAGCTCTGTTTACTTATTAAACCATCATGGAAAAATAGAAATCATTAGAAAACGGCACTTTCTAAACTCATACAAACACACACACACACACACACGCACACACTGCAATCGAGGCAGCTTTTGTTGACATAGTGCTGAAACTGAGTCCGTCAGGGAGTGAACTAATCCGAGAGACCTTGATTGTCTTTCCACGCCACTGTTTCTGTTCAGAAGAGGAGCGGGAGGGTGAGAGAGTCAACTCTCTGCAGGCTTGTTATGTAGTGTGTGTATAGTGTGTGGGCCGAGTGTGTGTGAGAGGAGCGACAGATACGGTCACAGTCAACAAGACAAGAACAACAGAGTCACTCCGTTTGTTTGACCAATAACTTCCTGCCATAGATGGATGTGTTTTGGACGGAGCAGCTGTTCAGTGTGACAACAGGCGTTCCCCTGGCATGACGTCCCTGAAGGCCGGGAAATTATCATTCAGTGCATGTTCGTGTGTGTGTGTGTGTGTGTGTGTGTGTGTGTGTGTGTGTGTGTGTGGTCCGGGGTGGCTAATTCAGAAAATCCAGACAGAAAGCCTCTGATTCCTCCTCACACATTTCTGAAGGACCACAAACACAGGAGGCCTTCTCTATGTGACGCTTGTGTCGAGTGTTCATGCGTGTGTGTGTGTGTTTGTGTGTTTGTGTGTGTGTGTGTGTGTGTGTTTGGAAGTTCATTGGACCGAAACCCAAATCAGCACATGAAAGGTGTGTATCCCAGTGTTGCTTCTCCTGCTGCTCTGACAGGAAACAGACCCTCGCTGCGGTTTACGGTTTCTCCAGCGCTCACACAAGGGACTGCATTTCAAACATGGTGTAAAATTTGAAACAGAAACAAAGCATGAAAAGGGACAAAAAGGCCAATGTTATGTCACTGGTTGGATTTAGTTTCCAATTTCTCTGTGATGTTTGAAAAGCATCAATTCAACATCATTTTGGAATCTTTTTGAGACATGAATGTGTTTTGTCAAATGGATTGTTTTTTATTTATATATATATATATATATATATATATATATATATATATATATATATATATATATATATATATATATATCCTTCTTGAACTCGTTTTAAAAAAAAATAATAATGAGGCAATCCTTTAATGTTATTTTTCTTGAATTTTTTTTTTAAAGTTGGCATTTTCCATTTTCCTGGTCTTCCATCCCAGGAGGAGTCACTGGTCAGATCTGTGCTCAATGGCTGATTATAGGGGTTGAGACCGTAACTGCACAGACGCACCAAGAGAGGATGAGCAACAGTCTGAGAAAAGAGAGGAATTATGGTGTGTCTCTCATCACCTTTGCACAAATGTTTTGGCTAGACCGGTTGAAGACTTCTCTGTCAGCGCCAATCGCCCCAACAGTAAATCCCTGAGCGGCTCTGTGTTCCAAAAAGGACGATGCAGAAAGACAAGAGTTGTTTCAGAAAGAGCTGTGGGGGGGGGCATTTTGAGACAATCACACACTGATCAACAAGACGGGTTGAATTTGAACTCTGGCAGCTCATCGCAGAAAATTTCTCTTTCTGCGGGCCAAAAACTTTTCACAATATTTTCTATTTCAATGGGTAAACTTCCTCTAGTTTCTTTTGAAGGAGCGTTGCTAAAGTATCCCAGTTGGTATATGTGTTGTGTTTGTGTTAGCTGGAGGTACAGACAGTGGTGTGTTCCTAATGAAGCTGAGGAGTGATGGCACACAGCTACAACATGCTGACAGCACGCAGCAGCACTGAAGCCCAAGAGGAGGATCAGCCCATTGACAGATGCATTTGACCCTCCAGCCTTTTCACAACCAGCATCAATAACCTCAATAACTGCCGAGCCTTTCATCTGAGGCGTTTCTCCACAGTTAGTAAAAGTTTACATTCCTGTTCACGGAATTTAGTGTCCGTCTCAGATTTGAGTGATTCATTCAGTTAAAGAAGTCGACCTTTCATTAATCACACAGTATGTTTCCAAGCCAGCTTGATGTCTTTCTCATGACTTCACATCCAAGAACTTAAAAACATAGTTTTTGTTGAAAGGAAACCGATGCAATAATGAAAAATATTATTTCCAATAAATCATCAACGGCATAGGATGCAGTATCATGACATTCAGCATTTGTTAGGGAAAGTTAAAAATCACAGAATTAATGTGGAATGGATTGAAAACATGTATCACCATTAAAATGTGTTCCTGCATCAAGAAGCTGGAAATATTCTGGTTGATAGTGTTTGGTAAAAATCTGGCAAAGAACGGATTTGCCTCCATTCTTTTTACCATCAATCACAACCTCAGGTTTTTTTTTTTTTTACACATTTGTACACTTTTTAACAGTGTTGTAGTATCTGAGGCCGGTCTTGAGACCACATTGTGAAGGTCTTGGTCTAGTCTTGGACTCAGACTGGCAGTACCCAGGATTTTCTGTCTAGACCAGTGGAGCACTGATCTGTAAATGTTTCACTTGATTTATGTAAGGAAAAGCACTTTGAACTGTTCTTGATTAATTATTAGTGATGCACCAATAATTCGGTCAACACTTTTCTCACGGAACCAACCGACCAAAACAGGATGTTTTAATGACGCGAGCAAACACTGCGGTCAGCACACGATTGGAAACTGACCATATATTCAGATTTCAATTGATTTATTTTTTGAAGTTTAACATTAATTAGTCAAATTTGAATGTTTTAATTTTAGTGAGGTTAGTACACGTTCAGAACCATAAGTGCCATGGTTTTAATATTTTAACATCATAATTTCTTTAATTGTTTTGGTTTTCTCATTTTCAGTTTAATTAGGGGGCCAAGCCCGCGGGGCCAGGGAACCTTGTATGTAAGCATACGCGGTTCCTAGGACCAGCGGTGCGAGGAACCCAATTGTAATCGTTCCGATTATTATTAAAGTTACCTTTTATAGTTCTGTTGGTAAAAGTGGTGCTCCAGAATAAACCGTGCAAGGTAGGGCAGTGCCCTTTGGTGTTTGGGTCCAAAACCCCCAGGGGACCTTGGACGCAAAAATTCACATATATCAGCCAGCAGGTGGCGCTATAACAAAGGTCAACGCGTTTTGGCCAATAACTCCCACACCGTTTGTTGCAAATTTAAAACCTTCATATCCACATTCCTTGAAAAGCACTGAATCACCTGGGCTAGGCCACGCCCATTTCCGCCTAAACTTTTCTCGGAGCAAAATCGCAAAAACCTCCTTGGGGTTTTGTCCAATCAGCGTGAAACTTGGCACGTAGAGTCTTCAGTTGGACATGATATACAGTTAACTAAATGAGTTTGTTCGGGTAAATTATGCACAAATTATTAATGAGTAAAGTTTTCTAGCTAGCAATAAAAATGCGAACTGGCACATATCTCGATCAAAATAAATGCTAACAACACCCAATCTGAGATCCTTAGTTGGCATGTGACTGTGAGGGTATGCGCCAAATTTGAATGATGTAGGCCACTAGGGGGCGCTACAAATAACAAATATTTATATCTGTTAAATGGCACGACCAATATTTACCAAATTTGGAGGGTATGATCTTCGGTCCCTCCTGAGGTGATATCTCAAAGTTATTTGCGACTGGTCAAAGTGGGCGTGGCTTATTACATCATAACACATAAATAAACAAACATTTATTTCTGCTGAATTATTATGTTGAGGGCAGTGAAATTTACAGGGTAGATATAGAAGACCACACAGACCACCCATGCCAAAAATTGCGCCTCTAGGTGGCACTATAAATGCTAAAACATTTTGGCCTTTAACTTTCACAATTTAATTCACATCTTTAAAAACTTCATATCCACATGTTTCATACATAAAGTCGCATCTTCTGACATAGGCCACGCCCACTCCCACTTCACATTGCTCTTTGTAAGTCACGACACATCAAAAACATACTTTTTCAAATTCCTCTTTGGGGTTTTGTCCAATCAGCGTGAAACTTGGCACGTAGAGTCT
Organism: Gouania willdenowi; assembly: GCF_900634775.1. Lineage (NCBI taxonomy): Eukaryota > Metazoa > Chordata > Actinopteri > Blenniiformes > Gobiesocidae > Gouania > Gouania willdenowi. The sequence continues at coordinate 30,614,403 of NC_041047.1, read as the reverse complement.
TCAATCGGATCTGATCTGAAGTTCAACAAAAAAAATTGTTCGGGCAAAATATGCTCAAAACATTAACGAGTAAAATTTTCTAGCTAGCTATTAAAACGCAAACTGTTGCATATCTTGGTCAAAATAATTGCTAACACCACCGATTCTAAGATCCTTGGTTGCCATGAGACTGTGGGGGTAAGAGCCAAATTTGAATAAATTAGGCCTCTAGGGAGCACTGCAATTATGAGAAATTTATATCTCCTAAATGGCAGAACCGATTTTTACCAAATTTGGTGGGTATGAGCTTGGGTCGCTCCTGGGACCGTATCTCAAAGTTAATCGCGATTGGTCAAAGTGGGCGTGGCTTATTACTACATAACATATAAATAAACAAACCTTTATTTCAGCTGAAGTAATATGTTGAGGGCTGTGAAATTTACAGGGTAACTATAGAAGAGCACACAGATCACCCATACCAAAAAGTGCACCACTAGGTGGCGCTATAATGGGTGCAAATGCATTTTGGCCTGTAACTTTCACACTTTAAATCACATCTTCCAAAACTTCATATCCAGCTGTTCACAGCAAAAGGCACGTTGGCCTGTGTCCTGACACTCGCCACGAGCCCGTCATCCTTCATGACGTACTTCCACGGGCTCCGCGAAACCTGGGGACCGAGTCGCGTGGGAAGGCTTGGCCCCCTTTTATAACTGCTTGCAGTTGTAGTTATTGTAATTTGATTGAAAAAATTTACCGACTTATATTTTGGAGTGCCTAATGCATCAGACAACTGCAAAAACTTAGACATCAGTCCATCTTAAGCCCTATTCGCACGAGATTAGTTTTACCTCGGGACCAAACGCATTGTTTTGTTTCCGGTGTGACGGTTTGAGTTTACCTCACAAGGTAAATATTGATAGATTATGAGCATATATGCAACCCTAACCCTAACCTAGTCCAATAAACTAATAAAACACGTGTCCATTCACTTTGAAAACAAAAATAAACAAAACTGAATCATTGTTTTTTTTAGCAATTTCATTTTCCGGTAGTGCGCATGCGCATGCTCATTATCTCAGTACGAGGCAAACTCAGACCGTGACACCGGGATGCATGTTTATTTACTTTTGGCCAAGAATGGAGGCTACATTGGAGTGTTTTGGGTCCCGGGCCAGAAAAAGGAGTAGTATCAGAAAGAAATGGTAGATCATGTCCTGCTTTGCACTGTGCAGTAAGAATCTTTTTTTTTTTTTTGTTTGCAGCCTTCTATTTAATACAGCTGGCTAGCGCTAGCAGTAACATAGCACCGAGTTGTGGTCAAAAGTCTGCAAAGTTGTTTTAACATCAACTCACACACTGTTTCACGTTTTCAAATGTCCGTAAATTTCAGCAAAATCTCAGGCTTTGGTTATCCTGTGAGAATGCTCCACATAAAAAGCAGACGTTGGGGGGTCAACAAGATCCACATGAACAAGTATTTAGCCATCTAATAAAATCAACCTCGTAAAACACCATTAAAGAAACATAAACAATTATTCAATATTGCCTCCATACTCTCCCAACAAAATATATCTCATGACAAGGCAGCACATCCGTTGTTTGTGTTGGAAACATAGAGAAAATAACAACAACTCAGAACAGCTTCAGTGAGGAGCATCCACAAAGCCAATCCTATCATTCACTGTTGAAAGTACGAAACATGTTCTGACCTTACCTTTGCTGAAGGTCTGGTAGCTCAGGTGTTGGTCTCCCATCTTTTAAAAGCTGTCATTTTTCCTCAAAAGAAAGTTTCTTTATCGTCTCTAGCGCTGTCATCCTTTCTGTAGTGTAATCCCGCCCACTAGCAAGAGAACGTAGCAGCAGCAGCCACGCTCTATCAATTCACTAATGCACTGTGAACTTACGTATAGCATTTAGCATAGCATGGTTATGTCCAAAGGCAGCGTAGAGAGCTGCCTTTATACGTAAATTGTTTTCATCTTGGGGAACTGACTGCACATGCACAAACATATAAAAACACACTATAGAAACAGAGGCAGAGCAGCAACGTGCTTTTGGGAGGGGGCGTGGCCACCTCCTGCCTTACAGCGGAGTGAGACTGTGCAGCGTCTCTGCCGTACCAGGAATGTTTAGTCATTTGGGCTATGAAAAGCACAAAATGCTGATACTTTCAAACTTATAGGTATTGTAGGCTATCGGAAATGGAAAAATAAATAATTTATAATTATATTATAATTAAAACAAATAATCAAAATATCAATTCACCCTTGGATAGGCACTGCCTACCTTGCCTACCCTGACTGCACGTTACTGCAGAAATAACAATAATTTAGAACCTATAAAAGACTGTAAACTATCCAAATACCTCATCCTGGTGCAAAAAGATATTGCAGAGAATGTCATGGAATACTGAAGGAAGCCAATTAAAATGTGTTTCCATGGGATGAACTTTTACCTGTAAGTGGGTTCGATCCAAACACACCCAATGGTATTATAGTGTCTCTTATGCCACTGCATGCCGGGCACACACATTCCACAGGTCAGTACAGGAATGGCAACCTGTTGCTAAGCAACACGAGCCAAACACAGGGATCAGACAAGCGTGTCCATCGCATTCCTAACTTGACAGCGGTGGGCCACACCAGCCAACTAATGATACTCCTGTGCGGTGGGCGGGGTGGACTCCTGTGGACGCTGGTCAGAACCCAGTCTGGCCTGTGCTTCCAACTGGGGGAGGAGACACAGGAAATCTGGGCTTCCAATAAAAACATGTAATTAGAAACACATTGACTGGGAGTTTGGGCAAGATACACCCATCGGGAAGGGAAAGACACACACAAGCCAGGATACATGTGGGCTATAAAACAGAGAACGAGTGGTTGAAGTGGAAGACAAGATCAGTGGGTCACTTGGAAAGTCCGATGGGAAAATAGAGTTGTGAAGACTAAAAATGGAAAAGTAAATGTAGAAATGTAGAAATGTACAGTGGAGAGTGAGACATGAGCAGAGTGATGATAACACATACGCACGCAGACACACACACACACACAGATCTACGAAACAATCAGTAAATAGTGGTGCTTCACATTCGTGATTTGGTTCCATGATATGGTTCTTTGCTGGTCAAATATATGAACACAAGAGAGTCAATTATTCAGCATTTGAGCATTTCTTTATTTTTTTTTGGTCTTATCTTCACTAATAACTTAAGTTCACTTCATTTATAATGATAAGTAAAATGCAAGAGAACTGCCTCCCTCACTTAATGCCTTTTCACTGCTTTATACCCATTTTCTTTTCAGTCAGCATTGCGTATACCCACTTCTAAATCCGTCCTGATGCGCATCATTCAGTGTACGAGCCAAACACTGATGTGTCAGCCATGAACGAACCCACACAAAGAAGAGAACATCAGAGACCAATTTGATTTAATTTTATGGTAAAAACATGAAGTGATTGTTAAATATAGCAGAGGGGAGGGGCTACATAGACGTAGGTTTTGTTGTTGTTTTGTGTAGTTTTGGGTATTTTTGGAATCATATTTATGAGGATCTGGGGTGGGGCTGCGTTGAAGAGTCTGTTGGAGAGCAACACACCTGCCTCAGATCAGCGCAGATGACTGACAGTAGGATTTACGTCCTACCAGAGCTGAAGTCAGCATCCAATGTGAACATTTTTAAATCAAAGTTAAAGGCACTATTTTTCTCTACTGCATATGATTGAGAGGGAGATTAATGGTCATGTTGTTGATGTAATGTGTTTGTTGATGATTTTAATTGATTTTACTGATGATTTTAAATGTTCTTATTGATTTGATGCTGTTGAATGTCTTATCATGTAAAGCACATTGAGTTGCCTTGTGTATATATACAAATAAATTTGCCTTGCCTTGCTTTGCCTTACTGGCTCGGCATCAGCACCAGTTCGTTGACCTTCCTGAATGTACTCTCCTCGACAAACTCCTGCGCCACACTGCCAGCCACTGCACCTCAGCTCCCAGCTTCCCGAGGATCACTGACACCACTACATTCTGGATCTTCACCTCAGCTCAACCTACAATAAACCAGTCATTCTGTCAAACTCACTACTCCGTCTCCTTCTCACTTTTGGGTCTACTCCTAGCCATGACAGAACGAACTGGCCAAACATGAAACAAGAAAGCCTCCAGAGTTAGCATGGCGAGCTTCTGTCTCTTGGAAGTGTATAATGTCAACTCCCAGGTTTCCATTTAGGCCCCGGAGCTATCGAACCCAGTTTTCCTGCACCCGCCCAGATTCCCCTTCTGCAACTCAAGACCCCAAGACTGTAAATGTGCTATATGGCAGGTTAATCTCTCAAGTTTCTCATTGCACCATTCATTTATTTGCTTACCATTTCTGGGAATCTTTGGAAAGTCATCTAGTTCTTGGTAATTCCCTCCCTTATGTCTCCTGTGGTTTTGAGACTTCCGTGGTTACGACGTCATAACCCCCATTAAGAGACTTCTTCCATCATCAGCTGAAGTGTTCTGTGTCACTCACTCTGCTTGCAATCGACAGCTCCCATGTCCCGATCCAAAGAATCCCTGCCATCTCCACCCGACTTGTCTAGGGTTCCGAAGAAGTATCACAACCTCAAGATAGAACTCCGCAAGGATCTGGCGCACACCTTGCCCCTCCACCGCACCTATGATTGCTCCAAGGGAGAACTCCTATTGGACCCCATTGGGCCCCTTTCTGAGTAGGTTACATTTTTTACTCTCCTATCTCGCAACACCAAGCCCAACTTTCTGTCTCGGATCCATTGCCCTCCTTTCTGCCTGGGGGATTCTGACGCCAATATACCTGCTCCCTGTGTGGTGGGAATCGCGTCTTGAGAGATCAAGAATATTGTTCGGGAAATTCAGCAACACTCCACGGATCCTGGAAATGAGCCCAAGGGTTGACTGGTTGTGCCACTCCAGGCTCGCTCTCCAGTGTTCTCTGGCTCCCAGGTGCTGGAGTATGGCCCTGTCTCTGTGACTTTTCCCTCCGGCCATTCCCCCTTCACACATCAAATGTGTGACAATTTCCATTTTTTGAGTAAACTAAATATAGGTGTCTGACATGATACTGTTTCTAAAACAGGGTGTTTTCTGGAATTGTTTGAAGAAAAAAAAGACAGAGAAAACAATGAGAGAATGCCCACTTCTCCATAGGGGTGTCCCGATCCGATATTGGATATTGGTTCGATATCAGCCAGAAAACGAATATCAATTTTTATCGGACTGTATCTAAAATCTCCGATATATATTATATTATGTTTATTAAATTGTAGAATACTGCAGATCTTATGTTGAAGGTTAAAATATATGTAACCAATGCGTTAATAATTAATGGGTCAGTTTTTCCTCATACCTGCTGTTGCTGACTATTGTTCTCTGTTTGAGTAACATCACTTGATCAAGCTTTTTCTAACATTCCACGCTACAAAATAATTAATAAAAGTATGTATAATTTGTGCTGATATCGAATCGGGTCGTTATCGGTATTCACCAATACTCAAGGCTGCAATATCAGTATGGTATCGGAAGTGAAAAAGTTGTATTGGGACATCCCTACCTCTCCAGTGACCTCCACATCACTAAGAGTAAGCACATTCTACAGTCTGTAAAGTGATTGTGTACTATAAAGGGTTTAACAACATTATAATAAGTACAGACAGCCTGTAACTCACAGCCTCACTGTGTGTCTTGTGACTGTATTTGAATGGGAATGACAAAAACTTTAGCTATTTAAATTATAATTTGTTTGGAAAACAGAACAGAGGACAAACCTAAAAAAATAGGGTAATTCTATCATTATTTTCTCTCCATGTCTGCCCCTGGCTGAACAATGCAGGTGTGATGAGGCTGCACTGTGCGTATTTGTGGTATAACATCTCAACTCCATATGCCTGCTTTCTTAGTTTTGATTCGTAACAGATTTGTTCTACTGTTAAAAAAACCTCACAGTGCGCAAACCCCGAGTCTCCACTGGATGCGGCTCTGCTGCGTTACGTCACCGCCGCGCACCGGAGCTGATAGGTTTCCACTTTAGTCTATGTGTTAATTTCCACCGGGTCCGCTGCGGTGCGTGTCTGCTCCTTCCCAGATGCGGTAGATATATGCAGGGCTTCTATTTCTGGCGGACACCGGAGCATGACGCATTAATCAGCACAGAGCAAATTAAGCTAAACAGGAATTAAGCACGTATTCTGCAATAAAATATTGGGTTACTTTTCAAAATAAAACAGATTCAGATTATATTTCTAAAAATGTGGCTATGACAAATCCAGAGAGTCCAACCTTCTTGTACTCCTTCGTTAGGAACACTGACCTGTTTATCTGTTTATTGTTGCGTTTATAACACATACATTTAACTGCGTTCTCGCGCGATTATATAAATATCGTGAGAACTGCTCTGTCTCGTCACACGCGCACTCAAGACGCAACCGGTGGGGATTACCGGATGGCGGACAGTGGGGAAAAACCGGATCAGTGCCGCATCCAGTGAAAACCCCCAGTCAGTCAGTCAGCCCTGAATGCCCTCACGGTTACTCTTAGACAAACACGTTGTGCACTTGGCAGCGTGAGACTCAGCATGGAGCAGGTTACTCAGGTCACTCTGCCCGAGCATGTGGTGAGCAGGGATCTGAACACCAACCATGCAGAAAGCCTGACAGAAACCCTGAGACGTGCTGCAGCTCCGGATCAGTGCTGAAACATAATCAAACATGAACCCCACTAATTACTTAATTGTTGAGCAAACAGTGCACACTCGTGAAGACAGACATGCTGTTATAGTTATGAGTTTCAAAGAAGCTAAATCTCCACATGGCAAGATTTATTGGCTTTGAGCGGCAGCCTGGGCGATGAAAATAAATCCACCATGTTTTGGGGGAATCTCCTCACGGAGCAGAACCCTGAGATAGCAGAGATTCTCTGCTGGATCCGCATGTGAGAACCAGTCCCCGCATCCACAGAGAGAAACCATCAGAGGCGCTCTGAGGTGTGTGGCTTCACAGATGAGGCCAGTGGTGACTGAGAAAAGAGGGGACAAGGCCCTCAATTAGCCCGCGCTCCCAGCGCACTGTGAACCTAAGAATAGAGGCTGAATTTACAGGAGAACGGAACACTTTTAATCAACTCTCAAAGCTGCTCTTTTCCCATCCTCCCCCCCACCCCACACACCTCAATGTCAACAGTTCACAAACACATAATTAGAAGGAGCGGAGGAAATGTATGTGTTTGGTAGCTGATGAGGTTTTATACATTTCAAAATACAAACGTGTGAAGTGACAATTCACAGTCTCCAGAGGCAGAGTCCACAGCTGGAACATGGACATTAATCATAGGGCAGCGTATGACAACTTAAATGGAAAAAAGTACCGATGAACAGCCTTAAAAACACATGCAGAACTGTGAGAACGAGAGACAATCAAAACCACTTTCCTAGACAATACGAGCTGGAGAGGAACAAATGTCTCTATACAAACATTAAAGAAGCAGAAACGTAACAAATAATGCATAACAACATAAAGAACATCACGTCAAGTTTGAACTGTACATTTTGGTCGAAGTTGAAAGAATAATTCTCGACTTGGGTGACGTTTTAACATCAGACGTAATTACAAGTTTGTTTGCAACTTTTCTTCAACTCCAGTCACACATTAACGCACTCGGACAAGAACGTCATAAACAGAACTGATGGGATGAAAATAAACATGTCAATAATGAGCATAAAGCTTTGAAAATTAAGGCAATTCATAAAAAGTAAAGTATTTAGAGTTTACCTGGAAGTTTTATCCCACAAAAATGTCAAGAATAAGAATAAAAAGGCAAAAAAAATATATGAAAATTCTACAAATGAAAACAAAAGATACATATGTTGAGATGCAGGGACGTTAAGCCACAATGTGAATGTGCAGTTCAGCTGCTGTGCTTAAATAAAACAATGGATTGAAAGACAAACCTTTGACAATAGCCGATGTTTAAGACTAAGAGCAAATGTGGAAAGTAAAGAGGAAAGGTGGAGAGAACTCAGAGAGGAAAAGACAACGGCCTTTGTTTGGAGTAACAGTGGAAATGTTGTGAACAGACTACGTCTGGAATAAATATCAAAGATAATGAGAAGAACAAAAATCCTCATGTACAGATGATGGCATGTGATGATAAATGATGAAATCTTGGGATTTCAGACTAAATACAGAAACGATGGAAGATAGTCATTTAGCCAAGAATAAAATAATCAGCTGTAACATTATCCCCACATGTCACCATACACTGTAGGTACACTTTTACTCTTCCTTTTTCACCACTGTGGCATCTCTCTGTTCATCCTCTACTTTATATAGTGTATTATATCATATAATATCATCATATGATAAATATATGACTGATTATGTAAATATGTCAAGTATAAAGCCAAGTCATCTTCATCTCCTACATTTGCAGCGTTAAAGTAAAACACACTGTTCACACTGAGAGGAAATAAAAAAAGTAGTTAATCTGTACTGTGAACAATATGAAAACAGCACAGACACAAACAATAATAATAATAATAATAATAATATTAATAATTGCACATGTACAGTCACCATTTATCAACGCTCACCCAAACGTTTTAGTATCCTACAAGCGTGATATTGGTAACCTTTGTGTGATCTATGTGAGAGAACAGCATGTACGCGGAGGTCGTACCGGCAGCGTGAGGTTCAACTGTTTCTGACCAATCACATCCCTCCTTTTCCCTGTGCTTCCATAATAGGCTCTAGCTTTCCGTCTCCCCGTGGACATTCTCCATGTGTACTTTGAGGTAGTCGTTTCTGGTGAACTTCTTGTGGCAGAGCTGGCACTCGGCCATGGGGCGGTTGGGGTTGTGCGTTAGCTTGTGTCTGCTGAGCATCTTCTTCAAGCTGAATGACAGGTCGCACACCTACAAAGCACAACAAGCATGGGTCAGCACTTACAATCTGTTCAGCTCGCTTTAGCGGACACTGTTTTCTAAGAATCTTTAAAAAAAAATGGCTGCAGGAGAGTGAAAAATGCTCCCACAATCCTGTATATTTTTACTGTCTGTGATGTCACTGTTAGTCTACGAACCTGATTATTTAAATTATATTATAATAACTAATTTCACAATATGATAGACCAGTGGTTCTCGTACTTTTTTATTGCTCAAGTACAATCTTTCTCTTAATTCTGAATCTATGTACATTATGCTCAGAATTCTATAGAGCATAATGACGGAATGAATGAGTGACAACACACATTTTAAAGAATCCTATTATAAATAAGTGAAATGAAACAGTATTTATTTTGTCTTAAATAGATTTATTTCTACAGTTTTTATCGTTTCCAGTCATCTCCCTCCTGATGTGGGACCACTTTTAACTAAAAAATAAATATTATAAAACACCATATTTTTAATGCTTTTGTTTATTAATTTTCCAATTTCTCTCTCTCAAGTACCCCCTGTAGTGCAATGGCACCACAATAATAATAAGGAAAAGTGCAGGAAAACAAATTGAAATATTTTTAACAATATAGAAAAATGTGAAGTAGCATCATTTTGGTAGCATGCAATTTCATTTTGCTTGTTTTTTTCTTAGTTTGACGCACTTTAGCTTCAACATAAACGATTTTGTCATGTTTAGTGAAGTGGTTTTGTTGGTCAAACGGGGAACTGAGGATGGAAATTAGCTACAGTGTTGCTTTAATCCTGCACATTTACATACTGTATTTCAAGTTTGTTAGTGTGTATTGTCCCATTTTAGAAATAAAGCAATCTGAATCTGAGAATGATTTGTGAGCTGCCGTCCTCACGCACGCACACACGATCCTCAATCCATCAAGATAATCCGTTGTCAGTTTGCGTTCAGCTGCAGTGTAACACACGCTCAGAGAAGCACAGCATGGGTTCTCTTTGCTCAATCTCTCAGAAACTTTGGTTTCTTACATTATATTGAAAAAATCTTCCACAAAACAGAACAAACCATGTGTAATATATGCATAATATCAGTCACATCAATGTGCAAATACATAATTACTCTGATGGGCGACAAATCACAGCCAGCCTCAGTGAGAAATGACCATTGGTTTGAAGTGAGACAGTGAGAGAGTCCTGTGTGTGTCATGGCAACCCAATTGTTACTGGATGCTTCGACAACATATTAATGATGTTATGACAGACACTGCTTTTAAGCTCCTCTTGAAAATGTTCCTAGAAATGAGCGCCTTTTTTTCCCCCCTTGACTCACATTAAATACATTCCACATGTTATTTCGATCATTCCCAGCAGTTTAGCGTCGCATTATTTACAGGGGGAAGAAAAAGGCCCCCAGATGTGTGACACTGTCCAGAGATGCTTCGCTGACGATGAATAGGATACTTATTATGTGGCATTAAACAACCCCTGTGGATGGCTCCCCAGGGGATGTTGGAGCGTTTTTCCATGCTGAGGATTGAAACTGGAGTATTAAAGCTGGGATGACATTTGAGAATCCAGACTCTGCTGTTTAATTTTCCTCAAAGTATTAGAAGAGATTTGATTCTCAGCGAACGAGCTGTCCAAGAAAAGGCATTATTAAACGTGAAGAAAAGCGAAATGCTCAGATTAAACCGAGGGCATGAACACATCAGCCAAAGTAATGACCATGTGACGAAAAGGCTGTGGATTTTGTCACTTTGGATGTGATGTTAGACTCAGCATATGATGCAAGGGAAACGCGTTCAGCCTTTGTAATGGATTCAAAGACACAGCAGGAAGATAAAGTGTGGTAACAAACGCCAACATAAAATCCGAGTGACATTATATCACAAGGAACGAGATAAACAAACCAGAGCAAAAATTGTGTCAATTGAATAAGTGTCGTCCTTGTCTGACGAAGAAACACAAGAAATCAGAATGATGTGATAACAGTCCTTAAAGCTGATATCCAGAGTTTCTATGTTTATGTATCATTCTTTCAAAATGCAAAAATATATAACTAGTCTTTTACTATGGTTACTGCCAGTGGTCATTTATATACAGTACATTGATGTATATAAGTCCCTCCTTCATCCATAGACCTCTATACAAATGCAATAAAGTGCCGACTTTGCCCGACTTTGACTTCCTGGAGTGGGCCACTGTCAATCAAAGTGGCAAACAGCAAACATAGCATCATGGAGGAGCGCTCCAGAACTCAAGTTACCCATTCCACGATTGCCAACGTATAAAGCTTCTACTAAAAAAAACTGTGTACAAAGCTTGTGGATAAACGTTTTCGGGACCGCAACAGAATTTATCTTAGAGCTGCTTTTCAAAGATGGAGAGACTTGCTGCTTTTAAAAGGATTCCGAATGGACCAGGATTTGGCGACTTTTCTCATGGACAGGTGATAAACATGTTTTAATTAAAAGTTATGGAACTCTAACAATAAATGTGTAGTTTCTCTAGTTCTGCGACTTTGATATGTTTTGCAATGAGCGTGCACAAACGTAGAGGCGGAGTTGTTGACTTTTCCCTCTTTGAACATAACGTTCTGGTGTGTGTGCTGTGGTCTTTTGTTCTGAATGTGGATTAGCTACAGTTTTAGCCGAGATTCTTAGGATTTCTTAGGGATATGGACTGTGTGATTTCAGTGATTCTTTACAACATTTAAATCCGTGAAAGTCACGGAGGCTAGAGCTGACCCTGCGGCGGGTCCGGTGGGGTTGTAGAGGTTAAAGAAACTTTGCAATCTTCTATGGGACTCCAAATCCTACAATGCAATGCACAAACCTTATCCAAAGTTCAAGTCACATGACCATTTGACAACAAACCATTAACAAAATTGCGCATAGCAATTTGTAAATAAATGGAAAGTGTCTATTCGTACGGTTGGCGTACGGACAAACCCCGGTGCTATTGGTACGGTTACCGAAATACAAGTACGTAGCATGTCAGGGATAGGGTTTAGGTTTAGGGTTAGGTTATAACCCAATATCGCAATAATTTTTAGGGTTAAGGTAAGGTTTAATCTTAGTCACGTGACCTAAACTGGCCAAATAGGGGCCCTCTGTACGAAGAATGTCGGTATATTGATACGGCAACCGTACGGATAACCACTGCCAAAGAAATATCCCCATTTTTTGGAAGAAATACCTTAGATGTATTGGTTTATGAAGTTTAGCTGAAGATCTTTGATGGAACCCAACAGACCAAACAGAACCCGACGGGTTCAGTATTGTTTTCTATCATTTTGCGTGGGCTTGGGCCGGGCTGGGCGCAGCGCGGTAAATGAGCGGTCAGGTGATGTGTTTCAATTAGTGCAAAAAAAGATGCGAAAGTGAAAAAAATCCACCCAATCTACCCCACAGCAGATTGATTTTATATTCCTATAGAGCTGAAAATATCATACCCAGAGTATGTATCTCGGTATGTCTAGAGTTAAATTCAAATAAAACATTGGTACTTTTACAACTGTGTATTGTCCCACCCCTGAAAATAAACCAATAAATATCTGCAGCAATAATTCAGTGATGTCCACCAACCAATGAAACAGCAGCAGCTGATAGTGACGGCTGGCTGGACTACTGTATTATAGATAGTGGTTTCCACTTTGTTCTCCTTCCAACCAGCCTGCTCTATTCGGTCCTCCGTATATATCGGTTCTTTTCAGCTACTGTACTCATTCCTGCTGAGCTTCATAATTAGCATCCTGCTCTTCCTAAAGACATACCATGTTAGAATGGGACACTGGGACATTTTTCGTTGTATTTTTCCATTGTTCTTGGGAGGTTACATCATGTGTGTTGTGTGATATTGACATTGTTTTTTTTTTTTTTACTTGAACTATATAATTATATTATTTCAGATTAAATGAGTATTTGAGGCTGATTCAGAAAGACCTCACTGAGGGAATCAACATTAAACAACCTTTTAGGATGAGCTTCAGGACTGTTACTGGTCCTCACTTATCAACCGTTCATACGCTCAGATCTGAGTGTACGACGTGCACTCGTCCATATTCAGGCAAGCTTCGGTATTTATAAATTCTCACGTCAGGTCTGACCTTGTGTACACAAATCTGAGTGTGGAATTGTGATGCAGAACAGCCAAATCTGACTGAGTCCAAAAATAAAGAACTAAATTAAACAAGCCTTAGCTGCCATTTAAGCATAACCAGACACACATTCAGAACAGATCAAAATGGATTAATAAAACGAAATAAAACACTTTTCAAAAAAGCCCACGTTATTACCGATACCTGCAATTTTTTGGTTTTCCTTCAATGAACGCACTAACAAACCCTACTACTGGGCAGGAGCTTGTGGGTTCAACAGTGCGCAACAAGCAGCGATCACAGGAGTGCTGTTTCGGCTGGCGGACCAGCGGGGGAACATTGCTGTATATATACAGAAGAACTTTATGACAATATTTTAAGCTGTTTTGCACAACATTGCATTAATGTACCAGCGCAGCCTGATGAGCCAAAACCGGACCAGTGGCAGAGGCTTTTAAAAAAAAATTATTTATTGGCTAAAGCGTGCGAATAACTGAGGTCGACATAAAAGTCACATTTCTGTGTGTCTCTCCAGGATCTCTGCTGTGAAGTTGTATGCAGCGCGCACAGGGGGGCAGACGTCACCTGCTTTTCTGAGCGCCTTTATACGGTGGCGGACGGGCAAACGCGTAGCAAACAGCAAAATGCTGCAAACACAGGAATGCTGGAAAATTGTACCATTAAATTAAGTTTCACACTGTCAAAAAGCATACAGTATATTTGTTTTGCTCCACCTCAGATGTGAGGATTTTCTTTCTTTTTTTACCAGTGTTTGTTTGATCTCAGTGGGCGGGGCTTCCAAACCAGGAATTTATCAAACCGCATTTATCAACACCCCGATCATTTGTACGCAGGGATTAGTCAGATATGAACGTTTCATGAATTACACGTTGGTTCTGTCGTACGACCAAATGTGCACTCAGGTTTGCACCTGTTTTCACGCAAGATTGATAAATGAGGGCCAATTGTGTTGAAATACATGGAAAACTGGAATTCCTCTCGTTATTATTGCACAAAAACTCAATCAGTTTTGTGACTATCCATCACAATGGAAGCTGTAGCGTGTCACATAATGTAATGTTCAGATGATTTGCAGTTGAAGAGTTTTTTGGCTTTTACACAGTTGTGGCTTTCCAAATGAAAACACAACACATTAAATCAGTCACTCCGTGTTTAGAACTTCCACAAATGGTGATGAAGTGCAGCAGGAAAAAACGGTTTCCTTCAAACCCTGGCAACAAACTTTGTTGCATCTTCCCACAGCGGTCTGTAAGAATAATTACTTCTCCAACACGATTATATGCAGAGCATCATTTCTCCCTCTGATCCTCTTAATATGTTTACAGGAGATCAGCACACATGGCTCCTCTAGAGAAGAAAGATCACTATCAGTCCCAACTCTTCCACACTTCTGGTATCCTGCCAGAGCCCCAACACACACACACACGCTCACGAACGAAAACAACAGCACTAGCAGACAGAGTGTGTATTTTTGGGACACTCACGTCGCATTGGAAAGGTTTCTCCCCCGTGTGTGTCCTCATGTGCTCATCCAGTCCTCTCTTCTGGCTAAAGGCCTTGTTGCACTCATTGCATTTGTATGGCTTCTCCTGCACACAACACACACACACACACACACACACACACACACACAGTGAAAGAAAAACATATGGAAAACATGAGAAGATGTGGAAGTATTCCTGTCACACATATATAGTCAATTTTCATACACTTGCGTCCCTATCATTTCACATCCCAGTGGTTTTTTCCTCTGTGAAGATATAAAATGAGCAATTGTGCAGCCCCTGCAGAAGGGAGGAAATGACTGGCACAGCGGCCATGAAAAACACATGGATTCTTAAAACACTGAACTGAAAATCTCTTTGAACATGTATCAGTGTGCTGGCACTGTGGGGCTGTAGAATATCAGTCCTCTGTCTCCACACCTCATCGGTTTACCAAAGAACATTTCCTCTGAGCCCTCTGGAGGCCTGTCTTAGTGTCAGTCAAAGCAGATATCTTACTCTGTGTGTGCGCGTGTGTGTGTGCGTGTACGTGTGTGTGCACAGTGGAGGAAAGGGTGGACAGCAGTCCGAGGGGAAATGTTGGAGACACCCAAAAGACCGGAGAAGAAGTAAGAGATAGCATACAATTGGTTCCCAGTGTCACCATTTGGGAAGCCCATTTTGACAAGTCTGGCTGATAGCAGAGGCTCAAAGCATTTAAAGCTTAGTTGTCATGGGAACAGGGTGAATGCAGGAAGTTAGGGTCCTGGGAAAGGCGCTATCATGTGGGCGGGGCACAGAGCACGCAGTGGCACTGGATACAAAAGGAGGTAAAGATCAGGTTCACTGCATGTGCGTCCGTGTGTGGCTTCAAGCGTTTAACTGATTTTTTTGCTCACGGCACATAATGAATGTGAACAGTGTAGTTTAAGCTCAGTGTGTGTGTGTGTGTGTGTGTGTGTGTGTGGGCGTGAAAGCGGTAAAACACACTTTGTGGTTATTGTGAATTCCCAGCTAAAAAACCCCAGCTTCACTAAACATCTCCTCGTTTTTCCATCAGGGAAAACGCTCCGTGTATGAAAGAATGAAACTGACTGAAAGGTCAAAATTCAAAGGTCCAGAAGCATATGGATGGATGATGATGCACGTTACCCAAAATGCATCTCTGTGACCCTGGTAACATCGAACATCTGTACCTGGTGACCTTCAGTCTTCAGCAGATGTTCACCCGTTTGACCTTTGACCCGACGGCTCCGCTCAATCTGACCACTCTCTACAAAGATCCCATCAATGTGTAAAAGCATGGAGTCGTGTTTACTTACACCAGCAGAGCCAATGGTCTCATATGACCCGGTGACCACATGGAGGTATTAGTGGAGCAGCTCAGTGAGTGAGGCTTCAGGCTGCACTCACCAGTGATCACACAGCTACCAGTAGCTTCTAATGGATTATAGACATGCAAGCAGCAAGGCTCAGGGCAGTGCCTCTGATTGGTTAAGTTTTCATTCTCTTTGGTCGAGCCTAGAAAACATAAACAGTGACTAAACACATTTCCTTGTTAGTTTGTCGTCTCCAGAGATGCCCCCGGCTTTTCTTGATCAAAATGATTAGAAATAACTCTGGGGCGGATTCACTAAAATCTAAAATAAAGGCTGTTAAACCAGGTGTATCCCTAAATCCTGTGGTGACGCAGTTTCCTCACCTGCTGTGAGGAATTCACTAAGATTGCAGCAATGATCAGCGCGCATGCAGAAGTGGTGGAGACCGCCCCTATTTAAATGAGCGTTTTGCTCGTCAAATGTGGAAACATGAGTTTACAGAAGCACACAATGACATTTGAGGAAGTTAAATTGGAGGCAGATGGACTTCGCTGTCTGCTGCACAAACATTTCATAATGTATAAAATTAAGGGGTCTATTTTTCCATCTGGACTTAAGCGTTTTTTTGCGCGCCTGCAGTTACACGCTTCTCTCCTATGCAATTCTCCGGTCCAGGTTCCTGACACGCCCACCGTGCGTAAGTAGAGCAAAAGCGCGTATGTGTAAATGAAGGCAGGCTGAAGGAAAGGAGGCGGTGATGTCATTATTTTTTGGCTGTCTAGAAATCACGGAACATTCGGGAGTTTTCCCAACGCTTGTAAATGTCATTGAAATCCATGAAAATGAAAAAGTTCACTTTTAATTTGAAACGCCTTTATTGATAAACAATATAACAGGTTGAAAAGATCAGATCATGTGCAGACAAGGTAAAAAAAAAAAAAAAAATAAAAAGAAAAGATCAGATCATTGATCAGATTATTGCAGTGTGACTGAGTCACAGATACAATCTCTCTCCTTGATCAGCGCTTCATCAGCATTATTGTCTTCATAATCATCATCGCCTTCATCATCATCATCATCATCACTGTAAAGCGTGACCGAGTTAGATGAGCTGGAGATATGAGGAAATAACACGGCCGCAGAGCGTCCTGCTTTAATACAGAGGGATGTTTGCAGTGAAACAGAACTATTGGCTTCCATAATTACAGTTTTAAATATAAATTGTTTAAAGTGACCTGAGCTGAGCCTCATTAAAATATGTGTGGGAACAGTTTCTGGTCCTCATCTGCATATGACAGCTTGTTTCACTCTGTAGTGGATCAAACTGTGACTTTACGTTGGACATAGTATGAAAATAGTTGAATCACTGTGACCAACGTGGACAGAAGTCTGCATCTGTCAGAGTTTTAATTATTCGCGCAGCAGCAGCTGAGTGATCACAGCTGCTGCTGCGCGACGCACAAGTCCGTGTGGCTTCAAATGTAACTAAGTCCATATTTCTATACTGCAATATAATGTTTCACCTTATTGGGGTGCTGCACTTATTCCAGGGTTAGAAGCGCGTAAGAGAAAAAGGACTTACGCACACCGGAGAATACGCGTAAAGCCAGATTTGAATGGGAAAACCCACATTTCAGGGACGCTCAGCCCACAGTGCGTAACTGGGACAAACTTAAGTACAGGGGGAGAATAGCAGCCAAAAACAGCGCCGCTGTGTGGCTTTTTGGACTTACGCGCATGGGAGAATAGGGCCCTAAATAAACAAATAAAAATGTTGTTTATTTATATAACTACTTTAAAACCTAATGATATTTATTCCCCGTAATTTAATGTTGGTGCTCCGTCATGTCCTGTAACTTTGCTCTGATCAGTCCATGAAAAATAGGCAGATTTGAATGGAAACCGTCCAATTGATCTGCCATTGATCTGAGTTAACACAGCAACACAGTCTGTCAATCAATCTGCACCAAATGATGATGATCTACTGACCATCATCCAGCAGGTCTGAGCCGCACTCTGTCACACACACTCTCATATGTGAATATTGTGCCATCACTGCGTAAATTATGCATCTGATCAGCTGATTCTGGCCTGACATCAGCGCGACACGAGAGTTTGAAGGTCAATGGAGAGAAAGTTCACTGGAGCTGTGCGTCCGAAGCGAGAGGGCGGGTCCTCCGAGTGGACTGTTGCGCTTCACCGGCCAATCAGGATTGGCATAGTGAAATAGAGTGCTTCTGTTAATCACAAAGTCTTACATAAAGCTAATTTGAGTCAGCAGATAAAAGCGTGGAATTTAAATTATATTTCTCAACAAGGTTAACTGGTGGACTTTGGTTAGAAACGCCCCCACATTATTAGTAATTAAATCTAATGTTTTAATGGAAAGTATTTCATAGATGAATCAGTATAAATATGGACAAAGCCAACTCCTACTTTGTTCCATCATCAGTTGCAGCTTCTCAATGCAGACTGTTTTTAATCTTACAGAGATGTGCCTTCCTGCCGCAGATACTCATTTCCTTTTACATCCTTCGTTCCCAAGAACAGAAAAGCAGTGTTTTGCAGTCAAAGAATAAACATAAACAGCTGTTTATATAAATCTCAAAATTATTAAAATAACCCTGAATGTCTAAAATGTCATTGGCTCATATGTGCATCAAATGTGTTTCATTTTACTCTGCTGATGTTGTGGTTTGTGGTACAAACACAAACTTCAATAGCGTCCATCTGAAACTGGCATGTACGTTGACAGTGAGCTGTACGTCCTTCAGCCAAATGACATTTGCTTTTCTCAACAGTGACTTCATCTGGCTCTGCTGTGTGTAACTGTTCAGTTCATATTTCAGAGGTGATGTGAGCAAAGGCAGGTCTAGGAACATCAGAGACTAAACATCAGTCTGTTTAATCAGCAGCCTGCGAAAAAATTATACCTTCCTGTTTCTAGTGAGACGCACTAAACCCCTGCAAACCTCTGTTTATCAGCAGAATGTGAGGGAGCCTCTGGACATCATTAAAGCACAACAAATCTTAATAGAAAGTAAAGGTAAACCTAGTATCCTCCAGTTTTTGCAATACCAACTCATGACAGAAATCAGCGATGAAAGGCGTTATCATCTTATTGGTCAGATGTGACTCAAAGATGGCCGCCAAGTGCACATGGAAAGGTTTGCTTAGATAATCAACAGCTCGAGCAGTGGCACAGTGAAATGAAGTCATGATGATACTATTTCCCTTCTCCATCTGCCTTTGCGTATAAACAACGCCTGTGTGCTCAGATTTTCAGCTTCATATTTTCCCCATTACTTTAGATTTTTACATTTCATGTCTTTCATTATTTAGATTGTGAATCTGCTATACTGTGGTTATTACAACACACGAATAAATCTTGAATTACATCAGATCTTTGGTTCTTTTTCTTTGGCATCACCACTGTAAAGATTCCAGGTTAAGGAAATAAGCATTTTCACACTCTGGAAGTGCGCATGCGTGACCTGCGGGGGTCATAGGTCAAGAGGTATAAAAATGTGAACACAACGCTGTTTGTGCTATGCACAGATGTTCAACAAACTTTTTGTACGACAAAGGCAGGCCTAGTCTATCTGACATTCCAATGTATTGCACGTGCAACACTCAGACTGCAGTCACTCACTTATACCAACTTTCAATGAACATGTTTCATTGAATATTTGAGGCTACCGGACTCAATACGCCACTCACTTTGTTCTTCTTCTTCTTGTTTAGTACACTAGTTTAGTTAAAATCACTACTTCTCTGTTATTTGTGAACGGATCGGGCTGAAATTTGGTAGATATAATCTATGGATGTGTACGCATCGATTTTCTATTTAGTTTTAATGGAGAACGAGTCGCAAAAAAAAATGTGCCTGGAATAATCTATGGTTAGCTGATTGTTTAATATTATTAATTGTAAATAAACATATATCAATGGTAGTGGTTCTGTGAGATGGTGAAAATACACAGAGAAGAACAGAATATACTGTATCGCCTATTTCTAATCGCTTGAATCTGACCATTATTTTGGCCTTTTATCATGTTTAGTACTGTATATCATACCAGTGCAATATACCTAAACTTTATGGAGCCTAAGCAGTGTAGCCAGGACCCATACATTTGCCAAAACAACCTCCATTTACTTATTTTGACAAATCAAATGTATTAATTAGTACTCTGTAAACTTCATGGGATTTGTTAATTGGTTGTTCATTTAAATAAAATATTTTCTGATTCTGATTAGGTGAAACAGCACTGATCAGCCAATTCATGTTTACAAAATTTGACTATAACCTGGGTCACTGTTGAAACCCAAAATACAATTATTTCTAATTCTCTATAGCCTGTGCGCAAAAAATATCCGTTTCCCCAAATTTGTATAAAAGATTGTAAAAACAACATGAGAACAAATCAATTATCAAATAGGATACAACCTGTATGGGAAAAAAATAAAAACTGTTTTACAAAATGTAAAGATTGTTTGACCGATGTGAAATGAAAATCATGTGCACACTGTAAATGTTCTCCGATTTTTCATCTCTGTGGTGCAGAATTACATTGTTACAACGTACAAGTTCACTGCCTATTAAACTTCGTGAAAGTGCACCAAACGTGCTTAAGAGGATTAATAGACTAAACTACCGATACTGTTATTAATTTTACATTTTAACACTTTAGATGATTTACGAAAATGGGACGGTTACGTTGAAGTCACACGAGATAACGTTGCGAGAGATTACCATGTTCGTTAGCCACACTGCTAGACCCTCAGTCACATTATTAATGGGAAATATTCTTATTATTACCATCAACCGGAAAATCACCCTCACGTTTTGCACAAAGTCCTGCACAGACATGTGACTGTCACAAGGTAAAATGATGATGAGTTGAACTAATACACCAATGTACCAGCGCCTTTTTAGATTTGAACGCAGTGCTTGTTCATCACTTCACATTAAAAACACATTTCCAGATAAAGCTCTGTGTTCTTTTTAGGTCACAGGATAACATGACGACTAGTCAAACCCTAACACGTAGCATGAGATTTTTTTTTTAACGGGATTATGGGCGTGGTTGGACATCATTTGTCAGTTTGTTACACTTTCTAGACATTCAATCACCCATTTTTCAGTGGGAAAAAAGCGTATAGATGCGTGAGAAAATTGCATTTGAGGCATTTCTGTGTCATGCTGGGGCCCGATTTTAAATAAAGAGAGAGAGAGAGAAATTAAAACAAGTCAGTTTGCTGAATTCCGTTTTTTCCATTTGTTTTCCACCATCACAGAAACCCGGCGTCCCTATACACATTTAAATAGTAATTATTGTTAAACACAAGAAGACATAGTTTGTGTACAAGTGAACCAAAGAGAGTAGGAACACTTGACATTTTTCACAAAGTTAAAGTGTCATACAGTGTGTTGTACACTCTATAATATGAGGTCTCAGTTGGATGAAATTCTTCCCTTTTGATGACTTGTATTATCACATGCTGCCTTATTGAGAATGTGAAATGAAACAGAAACGTACACCAACCAGCTGGAATACAACTATGTTAGACTGAATACTGAATTATGTCCTGTTTGTTCACAAGAACAACATGTTGCACAGTCCTGTGCCTCGGGTTGATGTTCCTTGTGGGTTAGGTTGGTTAGATTTATGCATGAGGAGTGGTTACAGTTACAGAAGTGGTTTAGGGGAAAACAAGGGAATGAAGCAGGGCTCGTTTATTACACTCTCAGTTGGCCCAAATTTTAAAAACCAGAACTAAAGCTGGGCCAGACATTTTCCACGGCCACAAAGCCAACATTCAAACCAAGGAAAAGGTATATAATTAAAAGCAAGATTTTTTTTTTATTTTTAAGTAATAGGGAAAACTAAATCAATATGTAATTAAAAGACTTTAATAAAGGTGAACCAGTGGTGATACTACGTTTTTGAATCAGTTAACTTTGGTTTGGCAGGAATACCGTACTTTGTAATGCTTTAAACTAAAACATATTGGGGCAGAGGGGAGTTATTTCCCCCTGTGAAACACAGTAAACATGTTAAGTTGTTACATCTGAAAAAGGCAAAGCAAAGGCTGCATCAGAAACATGTAGAAGAGTTTTATTAGCAAAACAAAATCTGTGTCCTACTGATCAAAGGTCAGTATCAAGGTCGCATTTCTGAAAGGTGTTGTTTAGCTGTCTTGATGGACTATAATTAAGGCCACTCGTAGGCTAATGCTGGGCTGTTTGGGGCCTGCGGGCCACTATTTGGATTACATTAGAGTCAGGGTTGGGGTCAATTGGCTACATGCACAATATGGCGTTTAATAACTTCCGGTTACAGTTTGTGAGGGCGCAGACTTCCAGTCCATTGTTGTTGTTACGAAGCCAGCGAGCGGAGACAAAAATTTGCATGTTTGGTGTCAAAATGAGGCGATTGGTCTATTAAAGGGTTAGAGGTTCAGCATTACACTGTTGTGTACCGAGATCTACCTTTTATTCACGGTATAATTCCAATGGATAGCCAAAATCCGGACAGATAACTACACTCCAAGTTGGGACATAAGACTGTGTAGCTGGCATTTATTACCCAGTGATATTGTGCTTACGCCAAATTGAAAATGAGGACCTGCAGATACGATTTGAGCCGACTCTGAGTCAAATAGAGCAGCTGCAGCTGCGGACGTGTTTTGGAGCGCTTTTCTAACTCAGATGACCTAAATCATCATTATACCAGGTGAGTTTGCATTTTATATTCTGTATTTAGTTATAGTAACCGGTACATGTAGTATTCAAAGTTAAAACTGCAGTGCGTGACTTCTGTGAGGTGCTGCACGCTCCCTCCTCCTCTCCTGAATGAAACTTGCATGCACGCGCCCACTGTGGAACTGTTTGCGATTGTTTTCTCCATAGAGACTAGTAACAAATGTAGGAACTTTACCTTGTGCTATTGGAGAATTTTCTGATGTTTTAGAGACATGAAAGCATGTATCACTCACTGCTGTGAGGACAGTAAGAGGCTAGTTACCGCTGCTCACACACAAGCAGCCGAGCTGGTGCAGATCAGAGCACACACACACTCCGTCCACACCGTAGATGTTTTTCTGTTCCCACTCTCTCTCTCTCTTACTGCTAAGTTTCTAGACAGCTCCATAAACATTCTGGGCCGTCACTTACTGTATGGCACTTACTGTACTGTCAAAATACAAAACACTTTTTAACGCACCATCATATGGGGCACAGTGCAGCGAGAGCTGTCAGGAACTCGGCCGCTCACACTGTCTCGTCCATGGACCGGAAGTGTGGTGCCTCAAAGCACAATTGAATTCAACGCAAAACTGGGGAACAATGTTACAGTTCTATACACATACATAGTTAACAATTATTAAAATATGTTTATCTGTCAGTTCTCTTGATGATCATTTTACCATTTTTTAAAAAAATAATTCATATCAAGGAAAATAGTGACAGAAAAAGGCTCAGACGTCCACACCAAAAATATTAATATCAATATGTTCATTGATTAGGAAGCATAACATGGTAAACAAGAGATGAGAAACAAATTAGATGATGATTTTTTTATGTATTTTACATCTGATTTAAGACATGAGTCAAAACTGACCCGTTAACATAAGAGATGCTAACAGAAAGCTAACACAAGAGGAAGGTTGTGTTTTATGGGCTTATTTATATTAAAGGCTCAGTAATTGTGATTGATTATTATTGAACTTCTCATTGAGGAGGTAATAGGAATTGGCTTTCAAAAAGAAAATAATATTTGTAATTGATCATATAAGACGTAATTGTAATTTAAAAATGTAATTGACCCCAACCCTGATAAGAGTACAGCTTTTGAAAGCATGTGATCACTGATGTCTGATATGGTGACATTTGCAAGAGAAACTGGCTCAGATATTTTTCTCTTTAGTAAAATATAAATACTGGTTTTATTGTAACGTGCATCCACAATAGTTCATGAAGCACAATATTTGCTATCTTAATTTGATTATTAAATCAGATGGAGCCAACATGCTGCAAATACAAAGGTCACTGATCAGCGTCTCATAACCAAAGCAAACAGTCTGTAAACAAAACAACCAAAAGCAAGACACGAGAGAAAAAGAACAGGGCAACAACCGCAAGAACAAAAAAAGGCATTTTCTTTTGGAAAAGCTAAGCACAGCTTCTTATGACATTTCATTTTAATCCTTTATTATCCTACGAAATATAAACCAGCCATAAGATCTGACACTGGGAACTCTTGTTTATTGTGTACGGAGTTAATTTATGACACTGGGTTCATGCTTACACAAACTGAAAAAGTCAAAGAGAACTGACTCTTAATTCAATACAGGATTAACCAAAACAAATGGAAACTTTTTACAGAAAGGCAGTTAGTGACAAAAACAAAGTGACACTTACTCTTGTGTGTGTCCGGATGTGCATCTTTAGGCCATCGTTTTTGCTGAAGGCTTTGTCACAGTATGGACACTGGTAGGGACGCTCACCTAGGGAATAAACATGTACAGTATACACACAGTCATTCAACTTCCTGAACCTGAACTATAGCAAGAGAAGGTTAGCAACCTTTGCTGAAACACAATTAGAGGCTGAACCACAATTTAAATGTTTTATTTTAATCTGTAAAATATCACAAAGATGTAACGATATCTTATGCTTTCTACAGATTGCATGCTTTTTAATCATGGACTTTTGGCTTAAAGCTGAAATCCGGGGGTTCTGAGAAGACGTCCCGATGTCCCGCCCTAAACAGCTCCACTTCCTCCCACTGCCTCTGCAATCTACCAGAAGCCACGCCTCTATTTTTCTGCATGCGCATCGCGGAACATAACGAGGTTGCATCGAGTCGCATTGATATAGGTCTATGGGTCAGGTATGAGACGAAATCATATTTACCTGTTTGTTGTTGTGACGCGCGGCCTTGTTTCTGTGCAGAGTTCACATTCACTTTGATTAACAATCTCAAAAACACTAAGTCGAAGCCTATTGGCTGGGCGCACTCAGTGAGCGTTTCCATTTGTATAGGGGTCTATAGGATGAAGGAGGGACTTAAATACATTAATGTATATGAATGACCACCGGCAGTAGACCATAGGAAAAGACTAATTAGGTATTTTTTCACATTTCAAAAGAATCATACATAAACATAGATTTCTCAGAAACTCCGGATATCAGCTTTAAATGCAATGAGTTTAAGTCAAAATTTCAGTTATAGCCTAATTTTAGTCAACTAAATGATATTAGTCGACTAAATCTGTTAAAGATAGTGTGAACTATAACATACGTAGAGCATATACTTTTTTAAAATTTAATTAGTATTGATCAATCTCATATGGGATCATTTTATTGTTTGTAAATACACACAGTAGGGCTGGGCGATATGGACCAAAAGTCATATCTCAATATTTTTTTCTCAAAATGGCGATATACAATATAAATCTTGATATTTTTTTCTGATCAGAAAGACAATTCTGGGTTAAATTTGATGATGAAAAATGCCACACTGACACATTTATTAACAAAAAGCTGCACAATATGTTCACGTTTTGTCTTTTCCTTTTCATTTTGCTAAACTCCGAGGTCCTGTGATTATACTAATCCAACGCAAATAGACCTCTCTGTGATTTGGACAGAAATGAGCGGGATCTGAGCGTGATTACGTGTTGTTTTGTTTCCGGGACACATGTTTATTAATTTTAAGGTTTTTTCTTGCGTCCAGTGCCTACTTCTCTTCTTAGCGCCCGCCATGTTGAAAACAATGTGAGTGAATGTTACGCAATACGCAGCGCGTTGACATCATATCTGGAAGATGTCTGTAAATTTCAGCAAAATCTCAGGCTTCGGTTATCCCGTGCGAATGTGCCACATAAAAAGCAGACGTTGGGGGGTCATTTATTTATTACATGGGGTCCCAGATAATACGTGCGAATGGGGCTTTAGGGACAGCACGTGTGAGTGAGTTCTGTAGTGTGGCTTGTTTAGGGGAAGGTCTGTGTTAGGACACACTCAGTGATCCATCTAACTGAGCTTTTCATGCTGTTCTGAGAAGTAGTAATAGCAGCGACTTCTAAAATGAGTATTTTGACATGAAATAAGCTATAAAATATATACTGTATATCAACATAGGCAATATTGTAATTTTCGATGTCTCCAAAATAGAAATACATCTTGAATCTCGAAATATCTGCAGCCCAAACACACTGACGTGTTCTGATTGATTTTTTTTATTAGTTGACAAAAACATCAATATATTTTGATATTGTTTTCATTCACATGTATTATATTTAATTAATCATAGTCTCATTATTGTCATTTAAAAAATGTAGACGGCAAAAACTATGAGGAAAGTTGACAACTGTACAGTCTGTTTTTAGTGTTAGGAGAGACAGCTAGAGCTGGCATTAAAACAAAAAAGAAGTTTTTAAATGGACAAAAATCCCATTCTTGTAAAACATACTGCTATGTGTGACATGTCGACAATATCTGACACACCTGCTTAAAATAAACGTCCTGTTGAGGCTCCTGTAGAGTGGACACAGACATTATACACACTCGCAGGAGAAGCAGCATAGCTCCTACCACCATAAACAGTCTGACCTGCTGCTACATCATGGTTTGCTATCTGAGCTTTCACTGGCCAACAGTTTAACAGCACATCAGAGGCAGCGTGGCTTTATCTTAGTCGGATGGAAAGCCGTCCAGCCGGACTCTCAGAGATCATATCTGAGCACACAGCGCCCAACGACAAAGAGAAAGTGACAGGCTGCCATTCAAACGCTCCACACACACATGGATCTGTTTACCCTTCTCTGATCCACGGGCCAGATATGGAACCCAGCATTGATTACTAATCTATAAAAGGGATGTGAGCTAACCTTTAGATGTGTGCAGGAATTAAAGATTAAGACAGGAAGGCAGGAAATAAAAGTGACGCGAATGAAAAAAATAATCAGTTTAATGATAGCTTAATTTACCTCATGTGGTGTGAAAACAGAAGATTGGCAACAGACATGTCAGAGCTACTAATACTACAGCCTCATTTAGAACAGCTTCATCATAATCTCTCATCAGTGACTAATTGTCAAACAGATGAGTGAGTGCTCTTATTGTTGAGAGAGATATTTTGCCCCTTTAAGTAATAAGGTTAATGAGCTGTGTTTCCTTGGGATTAAGACTGTAAAGATGCTTATTAAATCAGAAATTCCATCAGGGAAATACACACCGAACCAGGATAAACACGAGAGAGAGAGAGAGAGAGAGAGAGACGCTGCTCCTCTGTTTCTGACATTAAGTCCAACTGTGGTTAAACCTCCATGATGTAAAAGGTTTTATCGACGAATGTGGGAGGAATGTAAGAAGTGGAGCCAGTGGGTAAAATGAGCCACCCTTGCTAACTAGTTAACCATAAACAAAAGGGGCAGCACAGCCACAGATGAGATAGATGGGCTGATGTTAGCTGATCCATCTTAGATTTAAGCACTTGGAGAGGGTTAGAAGAAAACCAGCGTGTGCTTTAAAATCAATCAAAATCAATCATAAGTTTAATGTTTAAGACATTATTACCAGTTGCAGTCAATGTAAACTTCACAAGATGACAAGGAGAATGTACAGTGCGCAGGCAAGTTCAGCCAGTGACTCAATTTCACCTTAAAAATGTTCTTTGATTTTCAATCTCTACCAACTATACACTCAATAAATCACTGCAGATTACTCCTGTATCAGATTAAATATTAAAAGGACTTTACACTACGCAGTAAGAACTGCTGCTTCTCCTCTTGGTTGTTTCTTCAGCTAAATTGTGATTGATTTCATTTCTTTAGCTAGAGCATCGCAATCCCATCATGCCATTGCATGACATCATGACATCTGTA
The DNA here is from genome assembly GCF_900634775.1 of Gouania willdenowi. NCBI lineage: Eukaryota > Metazoa > Chordata > Actinopteri > Blenniiformes > Gobiesocidae > Gouania > Gouania willdenowi. The sequence goes on along the minus strand of NC_041047.1, from coordinate 30,586,679 downwards.
AAACTACTACCAGTACTATTAGCCTCTAATAAAACTCCATGAGAGATCTGCAGCAATGATAAAGCTTTAAAATTCAAACAAGAAAACTTGCAATCTCCCAATTATGTGTTGCATCTGGGAATGTTTTTCTGACTATTTTTAAACTCACATGAAAGCTGCAGGTTTCGGTTTTATTTGAAGTGATCAAATCCAGTGCTCCCTAACCTTTAATGTGTGTCTATGTGTCGCGTGGCGTCCGATATATGACTGCGTGTGCGTGTGTGTGTGTGTGTGTGAGGCAGCATGCATAAAGACCACCGGAGCAGTGCAGCAATCAAGATCAGGAGTGATGAGCATTAAACCCCAAGTAGGAATTATTTCAAATTAAAACACCCGGAAATTAGGCATAATTAAGTATCGGTCCACAACCCAGTTGTTGGGACCATTAATCTAATCTACAAGATAGAGACAGGAGGTTGGACTGCTTCCTATTTACCAAATGTTGATTTTAATTGTTGTATAGCAGTGAATTCAATTCTTGATATCAAATGGGGTAACAATCCAAAAAAAAGTTTGGAACCACTGCACTAAATACTGTTTCTTTGCACTTAATTAAAAAATAAGATTCTTTAAAATGTGTGTTAACACTCATTAATTCCATCATTATGATCTATAGTTGTTTTTAAATACTTTTCTCAGCAAAATGTTGCAGTTGGACAAAGGGGGTACTTGGATTCAAAAATAAGAGAAAGAGGGTACTTTCTCTTATAGGGTAGTTTAAGAACCACTATTGTGTAGTTTTCTTTACTATACTAGTGTTTTTCAACCCCATGTGGGGTCGCCTGGAATTAACATAGGGTCGTCTAAAATGTCATTCCATTTTAATTTTTTTTTTATTATTAGCATTTTTCAAACACACATCACAGACAATAAACGTCAAATAACTGTATCATATACTTAAAGACACACTGCGGACATTTTGACCTATAGAGTTGACCCATATGAGTTATTTGAAAAGATTCCTCAGGCCAATATACAGCGCTTGACAGTATCAATGCTCCAAGCGGGGCTTCCCTCTTGAAATACCGACCATGTAAGTTTGGAGAGACGGACCGTCTTTGGCCATGTCATGTGACCTGGAGAATGCAATCATTTTACGGCAGTCACGTGACGACAGGATCGGATATACTCACTGGGCTAAAGGCTTTTGTTAGTATTTTTCTGCCTGTTTGACTCCTGGTTATGGCCGAAGCAAGCAAAAAGTTTAAAACTGCTTCTGAGGAGGCTAAAAAGACGCCGTCAAGACCCGGCCCCCTCCGCCGACCCGCTTTCCGCCCGGCGCCAGACAGGGTCGCCCGTCCCCAGTCTGCCCCAACCCCGGCCACCGCGCCAATCCCCGGTGAAGGGGGCCGACGATGGCGGCAAGGCCAGGGAGGAGGGGGGAGCACCACCGACGCAGCAAGGAGGGGCGAGCTTCGCACCTCAGCCCAAACGACCCAGCCCTGAGAGCCAATCCTTATCTGGAAGTTTCAGGTCAACTACTGTCTGCATACACAATCAAAAGACGAGGGAGGCTGACCTGACTGACTGTTTGTTGATTTTTGTGACAGTGCTGCGGCCACTAGGGGCGCTGAGAAGCTCCTGACTGCAGCCTGCAGTTCGGGGGCGGTGCTCAACTTTGACGCGGCTCTCAACGTTCAATAAAGCAATCACGTTCAGACTTACTCTAACCCTAACCCATATCTATTTTGTATGCCTGTAGAATTATGTAACATATAAAATTATTTATATGGAACAATTTATTTATTTTGAGGTTTATTTTTTTTAACTGTATAGAAATCACACATCACAATAGCATCATATGTCCGCCCCAAACTGCGGACATAGCGTGCCATTAAACTTTCTCAAGTATAAATCTGGTTCAAATAAAATGCAGTGTAAAAAATTCTGAGGTGGAGTACTTGTCACTCTGTGCACTAATCCTGACTACTCTGTATTTGTAACACACTTGAATAAACATGATCAAAAACTAATTCTAGAAAAAAATAATGTTTGTGGTTGCCGAACATTTGTGATGTCAAAATGGGGTCACGACCGGAAAAAGGTTGGGAACTTGTGCTATACTACAACTTGTATACTGTACACATTATGGACTTTGTATTGTATGTTTTCAACAATGAGACAATGAGCGTTATTTATATGGTCCATGAAACATTTGCATGGCCTTTAAAAAGCAACACCTGCTGTTGTGTTGCAGACACGCTAAAGCCTCTGCCCCCCACAAGATGGCTTCAGAGGAGCACACAGAGCCACAGCGAGACACAAGGCAATAAAACATGCAACCTCAGGTCAGTGGACATCTCATGATCAGACTCTTAGAAACACATGTCGAGGGCAGCGCTGTGTTCCATCCCTAAATCCCTCTTCTGTGAAGTTTCAGCCTGTGGCTCGCTTTTTGTTGACAAACAGGAAAATCTGATCCCCAGATGTGTTTTGAGACAGAGGAGCACAAGTCTTGCGTCTTGTGTAGCATGTGTGGTATCGGGTTCAGGTCTGCCAGTAGCCTGAGGGAGTCCTGGAGAAGGCATTAGTGCTGTAGTGGACTGTGGCTTGGATCACATCCCTCCCACAGGCTGGTTATTGTCAGTGAATTCGCAGCACGTACAACCACACCCTGCCAAGGCCCAACCTCATGATAAGTGCACAACAATTCACCTACTTAACCTATACACTCCCAACACATGTGCTTCATCCAGGAAAAATAAACTGACAAAATGATGGCTTTTAATATTTTCCTGAGGAGTCCAGTGGAATTCAGCACTATTTATAGCTCAAGGGTCCTTTTCAGGATGAGTCAGTCGTCTCTTTTCTACTGTTTCATCCGACTTCGGATAAAAAAAATGCTCGACTCCATCCCTCGGCAAAACTGGGAAGTAAACAAATGCTACTTGGAAACATGCTGTAATTGGGAACATTCTTGCAACTGTGAGGTTCGTGCGAGAGGTTCGGTGTGTGTTCTGCTGAGTGTTACTGTAACTGGACACCCTCCACTTATTCCCCAGATTGAGCTAGATTGTTTGGGGATTATGAGGGGTGGCTGCACAGCTGAGCCAAAGCTTTATGTGTGTGGAGATGGTAACTGATTTAGCATGTGCTGAAACAGTACACCATCTCTTTGACCTCGGGTGTCTCCCTCGTCCCCCTGCTGTGGCCCTCACACTCCTTGTCTGCTAATCGATCCGTTTGGCACCCCTCGTGTGTTGTGTGTGCGTGCGCAGCCGGCCGTGTGTCTGGTTAGCAGATGCTTGGCTTTTGTCGTTTACTTTCTTTCCATGCTCATGCACTGTTCATGTTATGGAGAACGCTCTGCGAGCTTCGGGGCTCCGGTCTGAAAGACATTAGCGCTGTCCGTCAGAAATTAATTCCCAGCTTCCTCTGGTTTAGACAGACAGTGGCCCTGCGCTGTCCTTTCCTCTGCTTAGCGCCACATGCCGACAGGGGCCACAGAGGTAATGTGATATCAGTGTGTTAAAGATGATAAGAGATCACCTTTGATGGGCCGTAGAAACGCCCAACAACTTTTACACTTGACCTTTCCATTATAGATACGGTCTCAGAAGATTTCTCCACTTCCTCAAACAATTGCCCTAAATTCGTCCTTTTGAAGGTTACTTGGATCAGAATGAGTCTTGCCACACATGAAGCAGATCTGAACCCAGCACCCAGTCCTCCATCTAAAACAGGCAATCGAAACTTAAAAAAGAACAAAGGCTACGTTCGTGAAGCCTCGTCCATCCAGAAAAAAACAACTCACTGCGTTGTGATCCAGCTTTACAAGACTGGAACTATGTTAAAACCAGTGACGTGCCGTCAGGGTAGGCAAGGTAGGCAGTGCCTACCCAAGGGTGAATTTATATTTTCATTATTTGTTTTAATTATAATATAATAATAAATTATTTATTTTTCCATTTCCAATAGACTACAGTACCTATAAGTTTGAAAGTGTCCGCATTTTGTGCGTTTCATAGCTCAAATTACTAAACAGCGCTATTTCCTGTATTTCCTGGAACAGCTGCACAGTCACACTCGGGAAGCCACACCCCCTCCCAGAGGCACGTTGCTCCTCTGCCTCTGTTCCCATTGTGTGGGTTTACGTGTTTGCACATGCGCAGTCAGGTCCCCAAGATGACAACCATTTACATCCAAAGGCAGAGCTGCCTTTGGACGTAACCGTGCTATGCTAAATGCTATACGTAAGTTCACAGTACATTAGTGAATTGATATCACGTGACCGCTGCTGCTACGTTCTCTAGCTAGTGGGTGGGATAACACTACAGGCAGGATGACAGCGCCAGAGATGATAGGGAAACTTTTTTTTTTGTTAAAACGACAGCTTTTAAAAGACGGGAGACCAACACCTGAGTTACCAGATCTTCAGCAAAGGTAAGGTCAGAACATTGTTGGTACTTTCTACAGTGAATGGTACAAAAGGAAGGATTGGCTTTGTGGATGCTCCTCACTGAGGCTGTTCTGAGTTGTTGTTGTTGTTGTTGTCTTTTCCTCCATGTTTCTGTGTTTCCAACACAAACAACAGATGTTCTGCCGTGTCATGAGATACAGTATATCTTGTTGGGAGATAATGGAGGTTATATTAAATAATTGTTTATGTTTCTTTTATGGGGTTTTACGATGTTGATTTTGTTAGATGGCTAAATGCTTGTTCATGTAGATCTTGTTGGGTTTTTTCTTTCTTATTATGAATTTTATATTTTGATAAGCACATTGAGATGACTTTGTTGGAAATTGCTTTATACAAATAAAGTTGATTTGAATTGAATTAACACTTGACAGCAGAAACATATGAAATTATCATTGGTGGTCTCGATTTGCAACGTGCCTACCCAACCCTAGTGGTCACCGGTTAAGACCACAGTAAAGACGAAGTCATCTGAACATAAAAAAGCAGAGATGTAGTGTACTGATGTATCCTACTCAAGTAGCAGTACTGTTACTTGATTAAAATTGTACTCGACTTATATAAAAACTCAAGTGGCTGAATTCAATAGTACTCAAAGTAAGAGTTAATAGTTACTTTCACCCCCCACATTTATTTTTGGTAATAAATCTTGACATGGTTCCCTTACATACAGTAAACATCTCATGTATAAACTTCAAAAGGAAGAGACCAAATCGAAACATAATTCATTTTCCACAAAGGCATCTGTATAAAATAAAAGGTTTGTCTTCACCTCTAGGTGAAGATGCAAGTCCATGCCTTTACTTGAAGAGTAAAGGCATGGACTTGCATGCCTGAACCATTTCCCTGTGTAAATGGTTCAGAAAGTTTGTCTCAATCCAGTGTTTATTTGACTTTTTACCACTATCTCTTTAACTTTCTTTTAAAATAAAAAACCAATGAATTTGATTTTAAAAAGTATAGCCACATTTATGAACTCTAAAACAGAGCCATGCTAAATTTGCCATGTGGGTAACAACATAATAGGTGGAAACCCCAACCTGAACCAAAGAAAGTGGTTGAGAGTTGATCAGAAATGGCACGACTAAGAACATATGGATAATGATCAAAGTCTATCCACAAAAAAATACTAATTTAATGTAACAAATTACTTCGTTTAAAATGCACTTAAGTAGAAGTGAAATTACTGATTTAGAAAAATACTCAAAAAAGTACAAGTACCCATAAAAGCAACTCAATTAGAGTAACGTGAGTACTTGTAATCCGTTACTTTCACCTGCCAGATGTCAGCAGCTGGTTTTGAACCAGAATGGAGAAAGCTACAGTTAAGGTGAGTGCAAGTTAAGACATTAGCTACAGGCGTTCTTAGGCCAATACATGCTTTCAATTACAGCAACGAGTGCAACAAAGTACCTCAGCTCAGCAAGCCAGGACAGGCCAATAGTGACAAAGTGTTTGTCAAATAACACCTGAAGAAAAGCAGAGGCTGAACATAAGCCTGTGTGTATATATACTGTATATCATACAAGCTGTTAAAAACACAGGATGTGATTTGACAATTGTTACTTGCTAATGGCTCGTACTAAACTAGTGAGGGCTCTGCACTCTGTGTAGACTGTCAGTTAGGGTGTGAACCAAAGACTGTCATAGTGCAATACAATGCTAGGATAAAGAGCAGGAATACAGTTGCTGATGATGTAACAGACATTACTGAAAATGTGCTTCATGGCTGCATGCTTTAACACAACAGTACGTAATATGGTATCTGCTATACTGTGGTTATTACAACACAGTACACACAAGTGGCTCCTCCAATCATCAACTCTTTAAATTACCTCTCAGCACAAAGATGTCTTTTTCTCAAACACAGATAAATCTTGAATTACGGTTTGGTTCTTTTTCTTTGGCATCACCACTGTAAAGATTCCAAATTAACTGGATTTAATTCTGAAAACTGACATCATTGAAGAATTTTGATTAATCAAAATACAAAACAGAAACCCAGAATACGATTATTTTTAATTCCCTATAGCTTGTGCACAAAAAATATATGTTTCCCCAATTTTTTATTAAAGATTGTAAAAAAAACAATAAAAAAAAAAACAATTGAAAAACATACAAACAAGAACAAATGAATTACCAAACAGGATACAACTTGTTTGGGAAAAAAATGTATATTTCACAAAATTCATAGTGTTTGACTGTGAAACGTAAACAATATGCAAACTGTAAATGTCATTGTGACTTTTAGTCAGAAGAGTTGTTGATGGTGATGGTGAAGCTGTTTGTTTTGTGGGAGTGGATTTGGAACCAATATGGAGAACCTCAGTTTTGTCACTGTTGAGTTTGAGAAAGTTGGAAGAGAACCAGGATTTGATTTCCTGTAGACAATCACAGAAGGAGGTGGGAGGAAGGGTGGAGGTGGGATTGGTGGAGAGGTAGAGCTGGGTGTCAACCGCATTGCAGTGAAATTGAATGTTGTGTTTCCGGAATATATGACCGAGGGGGAGAAGATAGTTGATGAAAACGATTGGACCAAGGACAGAGCCTTGGGGAATGCAAGAGGAGAGTGGAGTAGGTGGGATGTGAATGTTTTTAACTGAATGAACTGTGTGCGACCGGAGAGATACAAAGAAAATCGCCATTTTGAGAAAAAATATTGAGATATGAGTTTTGGTCCATATCGCCCAGCCCTAGTGGAGAGTAGAGAATTTGCGCTATAGTAGAACAAAAGGAAAGAGAAACCACCATCAATACTACAGAAATCTATCTGCTCCCAAACAGTTTAGACCTGCCTCTGCTGAAAAACAACTACCCTTTGAGGTTAACATGATGTTCAAACCAAATTTTATTAAAACTACTAGACAACTTCTAGACTGCTTGTGTTGATTATCCTTCTCAGTCATTTGAATCAGTTTCTTGCCCATTTCTCTCATAAGCATCCCCGGAGTTTGTAAAGTGATAGCAGAATGAGATCTCCTGGGAATCTTTACAAAGTCCTCCATGCTTAACAGGTAAATAATCAACGCTGACTTGTTCCTGTGCAGCAGGAAGACAAACAAGGTCAAGCCTTCCTTTGGGTCAAGCAGAAAAGCTGCAGACTTAAAAACCTTCTTCCTCCCCTGGCTGATTTTAACCAGAAAACAAGATGTCTTTAAGATTTTATGTACATTAACGAGAGAACTTTATATATGCACACATGAGCCTAAACTGTGTGAGATTTCATTTTACTGTCTGGGGGTGATTCTTTGCACGGATTGTCACACAGGAAACAACTCACACTGTTCACTCGAGCTTAGTTTTCCTTTTTGTACAAAAACACAACCACAATTAAAAAAAAGCTCAGTCTATAGAATGAGGCGACAGATATACAGCCAGTCAGGGTCAAGGGTCATATGGCTGGATGCTTTCTTGGAGTGATCTTTTCTCTCTTTCCTCCTTTCTTTCTTTTAGGTGTCCCCTCGGCTCCCACCCCTCCCCCAGCATTCCTCTCTTTTGTTTATTCTATATAAATACAATCAGACAAGGACTGCAGACCACACTGGTACACATTCTCCTCCTCTGTTGGTTTGTCCTTCAAACATACACATGTCCGCAAACACGCACACACACATACAACTCGTGCACACACAGACACAAAGGAGGCTGTTGACAGAGTGTGGTCAGTGGACCACCATTCAAAAGTACACACGTTTACACACCTAATCCTATAAACAGTCAGAGAGAAAGTTTGATGTTCTTTCATACAAACTCCTGCAACGGGTTTTCATCAAATGTGCTTCTCACGTGCAGAAGGGAAGAAGCATTAACAAGTGTTTTTACATCAACATAAAACCAAACATGAGTGAGAACAACAGTAGGCAAAAATAAGATGTCAAGGAAGCCAGAGGAAATAGACAAGAATAAACGAGTGTGAGAAGAAAAAGCAGTGTGTGTGTGGCCTTTTATCCACTACGTACATGACCTCAAGTTAAATAATGATTATCACCAGTTTGAGTAAAGAAGGACTGGGATTATGATCATAAAGGGGAAAAGTAGTTATAATGAATACATCTTTGGTCAAATTGAATATTTCTTTTATGAAGGACACCATCCAAAACACTTGTATCAAAGGGGAACTGTATAGGACACTTTCAGGCTAAAAGTGATTTTAGCGTAGAAGGCATTGAGCGGGTGGGGCGCGACATGGGTCAGTTTGGTCGAAATGTGTGGAAATGGAGGCATAACTTGGAACGCTGGATTTTATTATCTACCATTTGAAAAAGTGCACTGGAAGAACACTAATCACACTAACATTAATGTACCTTACTTTGAATACTACCTTGGTCAGCCATGTTTTTAACATATTTCCACGTGATGCGCCTGGAACGCTTTGAAGATCGGAAATTTTAACTTGGAAATGCCAATTTCCAAGTTCTTTCTCAGCCACCATTAGCTGTACTGTAATAGGCCATACTGCATGTGGACTTCCGGAGGAGTGCAATCTGAACCTCTACGTGGGTCAGTCTGGTCGAAAATCTATGTAGCGCCCCTTTATTCAGTTAGCGACTTGGTTAGCAGATATTTTTTAACACTTTCATTTGACTTGGTTTGTGGTCACAGCACACTTACTTTTATTTGTTCCAAAGCGACAGGAAAACACCATCAGTTACACAGCTGCTTGTTTTTAATGTATAATAACTCAGCTTGTACAGTGTTAATATGGTTTACAGCAGTCATAGGCAGAAAGGAAAACTAGTAAAGCTGAAGCAAGTCAGCCTAGTTTCTCCTCAGCACGTCACACTGAGCTGTGTCTTCTTCCCTAGATATTTTAAAACTTCTTATCAATGAGCATCTACCAACATCCACACACGCCTGCCCTTCTTCACTGCTCACAGCTGCATATGAGTCTGTTTTTAATGTTTCGGTGATTTCAATCGAAGTGAAATTCACTTCACTGAGCCATTCTAGACCAAACTAAGCGGACTTTATGGGAAACAAAGCCTCAAAGATTGGCTTGTGGGAACGTGGCTTAAGAGAGCTAATGAAAAGTCTTATGTGACGGTGCTAACACGCTGTATGTTGCACGTAACAAGTGCGGAGCCTTCCTCAAATGTACCATTGATGACTGGGATCTTACAGAATCAACAAAACTCATGTTGCTGGGATTAAGTTTCAGTTTGGGTTTTGTTTAGACTCAGGTTCTGATACTGAGATCTCAGGTTATTTTGGTGAAGAATTAAATGTCAAAAGCTGGGTTTCGATTACCCTTGCAACTGCACAAAATCATAAATAGCGCAATAAAGACTGGTAATGGAAACTGGAAGTTTTTACGCAATGGAATGGTAATGGAAGTTTTTACGCTTTCGTGAGGAGGAATTTCAGACGTTTCAATATTGAAATGTGTCGCAAAAGTACTATGGAAACACTTTTTCTGCAAATACATGTCACAGAATGATCACTTCTCTCTAAGAAAACATGGCGCGGTATGTATATACAGAAGAGGAGACTAGGACATTTCTTAGCATTATGCTTAAAAATTATTACTGCCACGTTAGACGTTAAACAACAAAGGAATACAGTGTTTTAAGGAGGTTTGGAGTCTCCTTCATGTAGCGAAGTCTCGTTGGATGAGATTTCACAGGAGTTTCGAGGCTCCTGACCAAAACAACCTTCAATGGAAACACGTTCAAAGCGCAATTATACTTTGTAATGCCGACATTTAGAAATAGCGCCTTTATTTTGCAAAAATCTGTAACAGAAACACAGCTACTGTCATAATTTATTTTCATTTATCCATTTGCTGATGAACTATTAAAATCCATTCTTAAGGCTGCGTTTCATCTCTCTTCATCAACAAGAAAGATGACATAACAAATAGCACAATATGTTGCCAGTCACTCCAACAAATCCAGAAGTAAAAGCTATTGACTGACTCTGATTCTATTTGTGTTTCTGGGAACATTTTTCTCAGTTCTTGTGATCCTGAAACTTAGTGTACAACCACAAAAGGTTGATGCACCAAACTCGTGTTTTGCACTGATTTTGTTATTTTCCCACAGCCCGTTTGTAATGAGGTGTTACGTTGTACCATTGACTGGAGTCTCCCACCAGTGACGCAAAGTGTTTGTATCATCCTGTTCTAACTCTTCACAGTCACATACAGACTATAAACAGCTGTCAGTGGATACTTTTCATCTTGTGCAAACAGAACATCCTCATCTACAACTTTTTACTTGTGTTGTTTTTACATTTTGACCTAAAAGCTTGTAAACACAACAATACATGAAAACTAAGAATGTCAGTTTAATGGGTGAAGGAGCATGGAGGTGGACAGTGTTGATGTTACCAAATGAAGACCTCATCTATGAGAACTATGGGCTGCATTTTCACAGGACAACAAAAAGCAACACATTAACCACATCTGACAAAATTGTTATTTAATAATGTGTTTAGATATTTCATTTTTTACTTTCTTATTCAAATAATATTTGGTTGTTTTTGTTGGGCCTTCATTTCTTCATTTTTTTAAAGTAATTTCTTTCAACCAGATTTGAAATGTTTTCTAGGTCTTTGAGCTTTTGTTTGTCACATGAATAGACTTGCACTCTTGTATTGTTTTAATTGGAACAAATCCTTTATAGATGTGAATGGGAAAGAGGCACTTGTAAGATTTGTTGCTGATACTGTGATCAGGCAGGTCTCACCCGTGGGGGATGCGACACCCGCACTTTCAGAACAAAAATTCATCCCCCTCACTTTTTTACAGAGGGATTCATTGTTGAAAACGTATTGGTCCAGTTAGATTGATTGAATAGTGATCAAGCCAATCACAGCCAGACATTTGACGAAGCCGCCGTTCCGAGAAGTGAAACGAAGAGTTAACAACGTTGAGTAAAAAGACAAATGAGAAACAAGTGGCAAAAAATGGCCCAAAAGTGGAAAAAAAAAACGTTAAAAGAGTTCAAAGTGGCTAAAATGTGTGAAAAGCAGTCAAGAGTGGGAAAATCAATTTACAAAAAAGAGGAAAAAGGTGGTATGTAATGGCAAAACGTAGCTTAAATGAGCAAAATGTGGCAAATAATAGTTAAAAAGGGCACAAATTGGATAAAAGAGTCAAATAGATCTTGCAAAAATTGAAAAAAATTAGGAAAAGGGGCTATTTATTGGTAAAAGGAAGTTCAAATCTGAAAAAAAAAAAAAAGTGTTAATTTTTTGGGATATGGGAACTATGGAACAAAGAAAGCAAAATGACCACAGAAAATGGTAAAAAGGGGTTAAAAAATTCCCCGTCTCAAGAGCCACATGTTGAATATTGCTGACTTAACAACAGCTTTATCATGGTCTTAGAAAATAATTTAATAAACTAATTTGGGAGTCGACGGTAACCCTACCTTTAGAACACCCTCACTTTTAAAATCCACCCCTGACTGTGATCAATGTATTTTTTTAAATGATCCATAATAAATTGTGGCCCAGGTGCTGATGTGAGGTTGACTTAACAATGAGTTGACCTCCTAAGGATCACTGACCTGTATGACTGCGGATGTGCACCCTAAGTGTGCCGTTGCTGGCGAACTTTTGTCCGCAGTAGGGGCAGATCTTCTCCTTCTCCCCTGTGTGTGTCTGCGGGACAAACGATATCAAAAGAAGCACATATGGTGAAGGTTATGAAGAACATTTGCAACAGTCATCCTCACATCCTACATTACAAAGTAAAATGCGATGTGCTGCGATCGCTAAGACTTCACTGTCAGAACACATCAATGTCAGATGCTCATCCGAAAGAAACCTGGGCCCTTTTTGGAATCGCATTCATCCAAACATAATCAAGAATTGGGTGATTGCTTTGCTCTCGTTGGTAAGAACACCCTCACAGTTTACTCTCTGCTGCCACGTTTGGAGCTGAACGCTGTGGTTCAGTTGGGATAAACATTGTTAGAGCGTCCATGAGGAGTGGAAGACTCCGTGAATGGAGATGCACATGTTTTCATGACAGACGACTGTAAGCGGTTCTGAAAGCGGGATCAAAGAGCACAGACGATGCAGATTTGCTAAGGTCCAAATCCCAGGAGAGACAAAGGCCAAGGTGCACGTATGCATTCATCTCCATATCCTCCTCCTCCTCCTCCTCCCTCCTCTTCCTCTTGCCTCCCACAGCCCGTGGTGTTGAGATTCATAAACCGCACATCGAGTAAAAGGAACATGTGGAAGGAGTGGGCCGCCTCCTCTACCTTTCCCACCCATCACTCCACTCCTTCCTTTTCACCCCGTTGAAAAGTACGAAGAGAATTCCTCCTCAGCTTGGCGTGAATTCTCCAGCAGTAACGGTTCAAACTCAGAGCGACAGTTTCAACAGCGGCACAACAATACAGAGGAACACCTCCTCTTTGGACCCCCTGCATCACCCCTCTCTGTCCCTCTGACACCTCGGGTGTTTCGTTACAAAGGCTCCGTTCACACTCAAGCACACATGCTCACACACAAACATGCACACAGACTCGTCGCTCACGCACTCTCGCACAAACAATTTCATTTTAACTGAACACACACACAAGTCTAACCAAAAGTGGGACTTCAGTCTTCACTTCAGTCAAGTGTGCACTTCATTCATTTCTTCCTGCTGTAACTGAGAAATGATGCAGTACAAAGACATGTCATATACATACAGTATATGCACATAAATACACTTTCTCCCATATTATAAATCAAGGCTGAAAAACTGACTACAGAGAAAGAATTTTACCACCAACGGCTACACAAATGTCTGCTAGATCTGCCAAATATACTGTATGTGCACCGTTTCCCTTCAATTACACACACAACTGCTTCTCACACACATAATCACATCTGACACACAAAATACATGTTTGAACTGATCATAAAAAGATGGAATGTATATGTCATCTAATGCAGCGTTTCTCAAATGTGGGTACGTGTACCCCTAGGGGTACACAAGGGCACTACAGGGGGTACTTGAAAGAGAGAGAAAGTGAAAAATATAACAATAGAAAGCATATATTTTTGGTCACACTTTAGTTTGGGGAACACCTATCAACCATTAAATAGTTGCTTATTAGCCTTAGTAACATATTGGCTCTTAATTAGTCACCATGAAGTACTTTATATTGCTTTATTAGGAACTTATTAATGCCTTATTCTAATCAATGCCTTATTATACACTTAGTCTCGCAGTCCAAACACAGTTAGGGTTAGGACTAGCACGTTGAGATTGTAATTCATATACAACAACTTCCTTACTCATTATTATTACTAATTATTAATAAGTAATAATTCTGAGGTTATTGAGGAAAACTCTTAATGGTTTACTGGTTGTATAATAAGGTCATGCAGAATAATGCATTAAGTACTTAATAATGACTTAATAATTAAGAGTCAATACGTTACTAATTTGCATGCTAATAAGCAACTAAATATTGGTTAATAGGTGTTCCCCAAACTGAAGTGTTACCACATTTTTGTATAATGTTTATTTCTAGTTTAAAATGATAATCATAATAATGATGATAAAAATGATCTTGATTATAACAAACTGAAAAATCAAGGGTCCATCTTTGTCCCACACAATTTGGGAGATGACTGCAAATGGTTAAATCTATAGGAATATGTCTATTCAGGAGGCACTAAATACCGTTTCATTCTACCTATTTACAAAATGAGATTATTAAAAATGAGTGTTATCTGATTCATTCCATTATTATGCTCTATAGTTGTTGTTTTTTTTTCATAGTATTCTGAGTAAAATGTTGTAGTAGGACAAGGGGGGTACTTGGGCCAAAAAAGTTTGAGAACCACTGATCTAATCCATAAAATCTGATTTCTGATTTCCTAAACCTAATTCAAATCCTCAAACAACACCAACATTTCTGTTAAATACAAGCCCTTCACACTTCTAATATTTAACAACATTTAATGTGCATAATATAGGTGAGCTGCAATGCAATTATTTGATATTGTAAAGGGTTTATTGTCAGGAATATAATTCTCCTTGTAAAAACTTGTTTTTTTTAATAAAATTTTTTTTAGCGTTTGTTTCATTGTTCAGTTTTTACATCCCAAAAACACATCATCCGTGTGTCGAAACCAACGCGTTTGAAAAACCCCATGATCTTGAATTCAAGGGTAAACAATCCAACACGTAATTATTTCTACTTCACAAAAATAGAAAAAGCTTAAAGTCTAACCACCAGAGGACGGGAGAGTGACCACACTGCAAACACCACCTCTGTAAACCCTGAGCATAGCTCCAAATGCTGATCTGCTAACAATGCATTATTTCTTTCAATTGCAGATTTAATGTGTCATGTTCATATGAACATGACACAGCTCAAAAGAGGACTGGTGACTAAAGATGGTTAAAAGTGTGCTAATGGATGTGCTGCATGTGCTGTGCTGTCTATTAGAAAACAGAGACACACAACCACACACACACGCACATAAACGTGCATCTCTTCATTAGCGATAATGTACACACAGGTAATTTAAAATAAGTTCATATGTGTCAGGTTCTGTTTAGTTTTGTTGTCTGTAGCCCTTGTGCTCCTCTTTTTGTCATTGTTTCTCTGGTTCTGTTTCCATTATAGTTCCAGTTTCATGTTTTAACTCTTGTCTTTGTGTTCCAGGGTGTTATTTCATCAAAGTGTTATCAGTAAAGCCAGGCTTATGGTTTAAACCTGGTTCAGCTAAGCCGTCCGTGACCATGCTGGCTTTCACCATTTCATCAAACTCTTCTCAGCTTGAAGCTCTCCAGCTGAGCCGAGCCAGCTGACTGTGTTCAGCTTAGGTGAGCGTCCTCATAAGACCGATCACAGATTTAATGATTAGAGAGTGACGGCGCATGCGCTGCAGCTTTTACGACCAATGAGAAGCCAATAGGACCCAATGCTGAGACCAACAGGATGTGACGTCATCTGTTACTGAGCAGTGAAAATAAATGACGGACATGTTAGTTAAAAAAAAACAAAAAAAAAAAAAAAACTGTGGTTTGAACATTTTAAAAGTAGTAAAGGGTTAAATAAGGTGTTATTTAGTCAATTTATCATAGCAAACAACTGAAGCATGTGATCACACACTGATTGTGTGTGTTTGATACGTTTTTTAACACCTGTCAGCGTTGATGTGCGTGCACATCCCTTAAAGCGATAGTGTATCTTTGTCATTGGGAGCCTTAGTGCTCTGCCCTGTGTCTGTCCCTGAAGCCCCTCCCTCTCTGTATATCCACAGCTTTCTCATTATTAATCTCTAATCAATGAATGAACACATTTATATCGTGCGGTAAACAGATCAGCGATGGATACACACGTATCCTTATATATTATTACACATGGAGACTGATATGTCATTAAAAATACAGTACACATTAAATGTGTAATAAGACAATGATTATATCATCATTTGTATGGATTTAAAATCATATTAAAACATTTACCATGATATTCTGTTTAATGTCCTTTTAAAATACCATATTAAAGTGGTATTTAAATAAAAAACAAAAGTATGTACATCTTTATTGAGTGCATCACTAAATGACTTCTTCTATAATGATGACGTGGTGCGTCTGCAGCTTAAGTCAATCCTGCTGTTTAAACCTGGTCGGAAGCAGGTTTAACTCACGGACTGTGTTACTATGGTAACCAAGGTGTTTTCTCGTTGATGAAACCACTGTTCCAGTTAGAACCCAGCTTAACGGAGCCGGACTCTCAGGTTAAACCTGGACTTAACCCTGAGCTGGGTTTGATCAAATACCCCCCTGGTATTTCTGCTTGTGTCTCCACCTCCCAGTGATGTCAGTGTGTTTGGGTTGTGAGTGATTATTTGTCTCATGTGTTGCACCCAGGTGTGGCCTGTTCCCAATCAGGCCTCCGTCACTATTGAACTGAATGTTTGGACACAGACTGATGGCTGGTTCATCATCTATGTTTCCTGGTCTACCGTCTTATGTCCTGCTACGTTTTGCACTTTGCGCCCTGGTTTTCCTTGTACCTCCTTTTTGGATTTTGGCTTTTTTCATTAAAATTGACTCCAATTTTCAACTTTACACCTGCCTGATTCTGTTTCTGCACTTGGGTCCTCCTCATCCTCAACCCCGCCTTGTGACAATATGCACATGTAGTCTAAGGTACAAGTGCAGCTCGCTGGTTCTGCAAACATTTGAAAAGTAAAATGAAGATAGAGCTAAATATTGAAACATTTTAGTGGTAAAATGCCTTTTGCCTTTTATTTTACTAAATATAACTTTAGAGCAGGGATGTCAAACTAATTTAAGTTCTGGGGCCTAATATAAAGTAGTTTGATCTTAAGTGAGCTGCAGATTTTAGGCGCGAATAGGAGCAATTTCAACATTTTCCCAAATTGACACTTTGTATAACGATACATACAGTATGCAAGGCACCGACAATATCCAAGCAATAAGTGAAATATCATTGATTTTGTGACTAATTTGTATTTAATTTCGGGAAAATTGTGAGAAGTAATTTCAGGGAAATTGAGTCCTTTGAACAATTTGAGATTTATTCATTTTTGAACAAATCAAAAATGGATGAAAACAAATAAACAAATCAGAAATATCTATGAAATAAAAGTGAATTTCAATATAATACACATTTGGTTCGTTCAACAAGTGATAGGAAGAAGCCTAGGCCCCCGGGCCTTGAGTTTAACACGTGCTTGAGAGGGTTCAATAAGACTAAGAGTAAACCAGGAGGATTCAAAAGACCCCACCCTGCACGTTAAAGACTATACACATGGTATGCTGTAAATCCCAAACTGGCCAAAGAAAGTGTGAAAAAACATTAGGAATTGATTGTCTCAGGGAGATTAGCTCCAAGCTGGAAGGTTGAAGGTTCAATAGCACAGGTTCCTCAGCTCACGTAAACACAGCAAGTCACTTGTCGTCTCCTGGACAGCCTGCCTTTGATCAGGACTACATCGCTCATCAGCCTCCAGCCACGTTCAGCTGGGAGACGCTTCTGCATTCCTGTCCTTGGCCCTACTGTTCCGATCATACAGCCGACGAGATCTTTTCTTTTGCTGCGTGCCAAGAAGCTGTTTGGTTTCAATCTTGATCCATAACCACACCGGACATTGTCAGATTTAAGAATCCTAATCTGCCGCAGGATCTGTTTAGAGGTTTTGAAAGGCAGGCAGTGATAATGGACTAACTGCCATCTCTAATCTTCTTTGGAATTGATTTCCAAGCCTTCATGGACAGCCTTGGTCAAGATGAGTTGAGTTTGATATTCCAAAACCTTAGTGTGGTTAAGGTAATCACTGTCATGAGACTAGAATAAAGAGTGGACGAGAACCAGGGGAACATTCTCGTAAAAATAGGGGAAAATTAGCTTTTGTTCGCCTGTAAAAACCAAACTATTTGAGGGTAGAAAAATGATAAAACACATTTAAGTCTACAATTCTGCATTTGACCTAAAAAAACAACCACAATTTTATCTGAACTCAATTCCAGGACAAAGCGACGGAGCCAGGAGCAGACATGCAATCACAGTGTATGATTGAGGCCGTCTGGCTCCTTTTGTCAAACCTACCTTCTTGTGGCTCTTGAGGACAGAGGGAGTCACAAAGGCCTTCTCGCACAGGTCGCACTTGTACTTCTTGTGGCCATCATGCACCACCTGGATGTGGACGTTGAGCGTGTCCTTCCTCTTGAAGGTGGCGTCGCACTGGTCACACTTGAATGTCCTTTCACCTGTTGGCGGGAGCAGAGGAACACTTGTGAGAGCCATGCATTCCCATTCTGCCATTGTTGTGCTTCCAAACACACAGTCATCACGCACAGTAAGAGGGGACCCAATTGTGGCGAGGCGATTGTGGGCAGAAAACTACAAAGAGGGAGCGTTTCATTGCAACAGACAACCTCAGACAATGAGTTTTTTTTTTTTCTTTAGTGGCCTGATTCTTTTTTTTTATTTCTCTTTTTACAGTTGTATTTTACAATGCATCTGTAGTTTGACACATCCCGTAGGGAACTGTAAAAAGAAAAAGAAAAACCTCCTTTTCCATATGTTTGGTCCCAAACTCAAACTGTTTTGTTTTATTGGGTTTTTAAAGAAGAGGACAGGCATGTTTTTACTCATGGTTCCACTGAGCTGCCCTGAAAAGTTGGACAAACAGTTCTCTCACTTTCCATACTAATGTATCTATTGTCACATTATTTGGAGATCATTTAATTTCCACAGAGTAATTTTGAGTGACACAAACAAGTGGGTGCATGCTTGCCCTAGCTCGTTCTCCTATTACCAAGACCGATGATGATCAGCTCAATAAATTGAAACAGCAGTGGAGGGACTTATCATGTTTCTCTGTGAATAACGTACAACACAAGTAAAAATGATGATCACCAGTTATTCCCACGAGCCACAGTTTGATATTAAACCAAGTTCTGAATGAACTAGCAGAGAAAGACATTTATGTATTTGCAGGACATGATTTATTGGTGTTAGCACTGAAGTCTTGTAGGTAAAGAACAAATGGGCGTGCTCCACACTGTAAGGCACAAGTGTCCAATAAGGATGCAACAAAAATTTGGCTAATAAATGTTCAGCTGAAATTAGCCCAAAGGTGCATTTTCATACTTTTATAACCAAAACAACCCATCCAAAACAGAACGTTGTAATGACGCATGCAAACACCGCTGCCAGCACGCACTTGTCTGGATACGGGCCAATGTTTCTGTGGTGTAGAAGTATTTCAGTATGTCTGAGCACTAGGGCTGAACAATTTTGGAAAATAATCTAATTGCGATTTTTTTTTTTTTTCCCTCAATTTTGCGATTTAATATGCAATTGTTTTTTCAAGGGCCTCTTGTCTATATAATGAGTTTATAATGAACACAAGCAATAAATCAATGTTTCATAATAAACAATTTCAGATTCATTTAAACTTTAAATAAACACAAAATATACATTTTAAAGCACAGATTACAACAATAAAGCAAACAAATCTGTGGCTAACTAACTTCACGTTTCATGAAACATGTGGACTGCACTTCTTAAACACTGTCTGAACTAAACAGGACATTACAAGACAGGACAAAAAGAAAAAAAAAAATGCAGCCTTTGCGATTAGAAAATTGTGTTTTCTATCGCGATAATATCGCAAATGCAATTCGTCGTTCAGCCCTACTGAGCAATAAAAGCGTCTCTTAAGAAGAGGTTGAGATGGAGCACGGAGTAAAAACTATGAAAACTTCACTCTCAAGTTCCTGCGTCACGTCGATGCTGTAGCTATGCGTACCCTCCAAACAACACGTCAGAAGTATAAATTAGGTTTTAGAGTCTGTCAGCACACGTTTCACTGAGATCTATTCAGATCCTTGACACTTCATCGCAACTGTACACGATCCGCTTTAAAGATCATTACTTGGATGTGAGAATAATGCAGTGTGCACAAGAAATAATCCACACCACGATCAAAGCAGAGAACCCGCTTAAAGAAGGACACAGCACAGGAAAGGGGAGCGAGCCATGAAAATTCAATTCAACTTTATTTATATCACACCTAATACAACAATTAGTCATATCAGCACTCATATGAGTAATGACGAAACACTTCAGAGACTGTTCAATGCTGCAGTTCATGTTATTGATGAGAAGAGAAACAGATTTCACTTTGATCAAGAACTTCAAAGTACTTTGTGTTTTAACAAGAGAACATATTTAATTTGACTCAGCAGACCAGTCAGTGATAGGCCTGTACATTATTTTATGTACATGTGCGTGGAGTCAAGGTAAACATTTTATTTTGTATATCATTTTATATTGTGCATTGTTGGAATGCAACTAATAAATATATAGTTTTAAAATGATTTATTCTTTGAAACATCATAAAAATGAATACAATTGTGATGCATTAGTGAGGTTAGTCCACAGTCAGAGACATAAATGTAATTATGGTACTAATATTTGGCATAATCATTTATTTAAGTTTTTGGTTTTCAACCTTGGTTTTGGTGCATTACAAAAGTCCAAATTACACTATTTGACCCTCTGAGACATTCCTGAGTCAGTTGATAGATGTGGAAAAGGAGTTGTCTTAAATCCAATTTAATCCAACTTTATTTATAAAGCACTTTAAAAACCCAGGAAGTGACGAATTGCTGTACAAAACTGACAAAAGTGCATACACTATCTCTCTAATAAATCAAGGAAGTTCTGCGTGTGTGTGTGTGTGTGCTTGTTAATATAAAATGAGTAAAGAAAACAACAAACACATTTATCACGAGCATGTCCCATAGACGGGCACTGTACTAGTAAGACAAACAATAAAACAAAACAAAATATAAAATAACAGTGTACATAAAATCAATGCAATTTAAAAACCATACACCAAAGTAAAAAGATGTGTTTTTTAAAAGAAACAGGCAGAGATGAAGTGACAGTGTGTTCCACAGCTTCAGACACTGCAAAAGTACGGTCGCCTCTGAGCTACTTTTTTTTGCTGTCTGGCACCGATAGCAGCCGCTGGTTTGCTGATCTAAGTGCCCGAGCAGGGACAAAGGGGTGAAGAAGATCTGCCAGTGTTTGGGTGCGAGGCCATGCAATGATTTAAAAACAAATAAAAAGTATCTAAACCCCAAGGTCTAGGCTGTAAATTAAAAAAATAAGACATGCCATTGTTTTCAGCAGAAAAAAGTGTTTTTTGGGTTTAGCTACTGGTACTCTTTAAAGTAAAAATGTTCACAATTATACTGCCACAACCTCTCTGATTGAAAACCTTTTCTTTAACATTTACGTGATAATAAATGATAGGGTGGTCTTTATGATATTTAAAAATGATGTTCTGAACCTGTAGTTTACGCTTCACGCAAATAACAAATGTATGGTTAACCATTCTCAGTAAGTGCCTAATCAGCAAACAAGCAATAAACTGCTAGAAAAAAATGATATTGTTTTTATTGGGGAAAAAATGGTTAAAAAAGCAATTTAATAATAAATCAATAGAGAAAATAATTGTAAAGTATTGAAATCTGTTTTTAATAGAGCTATATATATCTTTATTCTCTTGGAATAAGCCTGGGAGTTTCTAAAAAAAAAAGTTGTGTTTTTTCTGCAACATCTCACATACTAATCCCAATTAAACATAAGGTGGAATAAAAGTAATAATGTGAGACTTGTTTAAAACCTAGAACAGCTGTCCTTCACTTGCTTAAAGATCCCATGTCATGCTACTTTTCACCCATCTCTATTTGTTCCAAACTCACCTGTTTTCTAGAGTTTTAGCCTCTGAAAAGTCACTTTCTGAGCAACTCTACGTGCATATTTATGAGTGGGCGTGTCTATAAACGGGACACTGACTTCCTCCTCCCCGCACGGTGATGTCGGGCCAGAGGACGGCCCGCCCTCCTCCCACCCACTGGGGGGGCGGGGCGTTCGCTGGTACATACATAGACTGTAGAAAATACATACATAGAACTGCTGAAGGACGCTGAAATGCTCACCTTCACGAGAGTGTATGTTTACATGTCAATCACGGCAGAGAGCTTCCTGGAGGCACGGCTTCTCCAGCACAGTGCCGCTTCAAATTTGTCATCAAAGTGGGAACGCGTTATGAAATTGGAGCGAGGTGTTTGTGCTCGCCCTGCAGTAAGAAAGGAGCAAATCACCCTCTAACTAACGATTGAGGGAATCAATGAAAAAAACACTTTGAGAATGTGTATGAAGCCCTAATGGCACTTTTATCATGTTTAAAGCACAGAAAAGTCAGTTTAGTGTAACATGGGCCCTTTCAGTTCCTTTCACCTTTAGCAAAAAAAAACATAGAAATGATCATGATTCCTTATATGTCCAACATGACACACAAAGGTTTAGTGCTATAGTGTCAAAGCTTCAGCCAAAGCTCAAACAGCCATGAACAGCAAATTATCAGGAACAAGGAGGGAGGCATTTGATGGGACTCGCACATCTGTTGCTAATGGAAGTAGCCACGGGGGTAAGGATGAGATGACAGCTAATAAAAATGTAGGACTATGGTCTATAAAAGTTGCTCTGCTGCTTTTAAAGGTTACAATTTCAAGATCACTTTATCAAAGCAGAGTAAGGAGAGAAATCACTGACTCCAATGGAAAGTTCCTTTTAGTGCTTCAGCTGACAGTGTGATGATAAGTTTTAGTGTTTGAGGATATTTCTTCAGTCATCGTAAAACGTAAGTCACTAAACAGATCAGTATTCAGTTGAAAACCATTAAAAACGGAAGTTTTCCCAACATTAAGGGGTTGTTGGTTTTGTTTTTGTTCAATTGGATAATGAAATAAGATTTCCTTTTCCAACCTAAGCCCACTTTCTACTTTACACCATTAGTAACGTCACAGAAGTGAAAGAAAACAGGTTTTTTCTTCAAAACAATGAAAAATAAATCATATTTTCATATTTAAAAGCCAATTAATTACTCAAAGAATTAGAATGAAAATAATAACATTCTCCAAAAAATAAATATTTAAAAGAAGGGACTCTATAGAACTGACAGTGATATTCCAGCCACTAGTAATAAAAGCACTCCTACACTCATGTGGGACTGGAGCTCTGGACATGAAATCCTCTTTTTATAGTGTAACACAGTACTATTGTGGTGCATACAGATGAATGTAAGCCTTACCATAATTCTGTGGTTTTATTGCCTGGTGAATCATAGAAGAACTGCAAGCCCTGAACCACATTCAACAAATCCATCACAAATGCATTCCTGGGCCCCTGATTGAGCATACAGCGTGTGAACCAACTATCAAACTGCAATTCGTCTAAACATAGGAGTTGTTTTAAGACCGTCATTAGACCACTAAATTTGTGCTGTGGTATCTAGAACCAGGACGTTAGCAAAACTAGTAAATAATTGGATTAAGATCAGTGGAACTCAAATTGTTTTTGATTTCCCTCAAATTATTGTTGAACCAATTTCATTTTCTGGTCAGGAAAACTACGTCTGCTGCCAACGAGGAATATTTGTTACATAAAAGAGCATATAGATGTCAGGTAGGACAAACATGATCAGATGAAAACCACATGAAGGGCAGAAAATAGTCTGAAGTAAAGGCTGAATAATTAATTGCATTTGCGATATTATTGCAATATAATTTTCTAATCGCAAAGGCTGCAATTTTGTTACTTTTTAAAAAGATTTTTTTTGTACTGTCCTGTTAAGAGTGTTTAAGAAGTGCAGTCCACATGTTTACATGTTTCATGAAACGTGAAGTTAGTTCGATGTTGAAGATGTAAAGCTACAGATTTGTTTTGCTTTATTGTTGTAATCTGTGTTTTAAAATGTATATTTTATATATATTTAAACTTTAAATAAATCTGAAATAGTTTATTATGAAACAGACTAATTTATTGCTTGTGGTAATCGAAAAATACATGACAAGAGGCCCTTGAAAAAATAATTGCATATTAAATCACAATATTGAGGAAAAAAATCGCAAAATCGATTATTTTCCAAAATCGTTCAGCTCTAGTCCGAAACATCGTGCATTGCTGACTTGCTCACATTTTTTTATGTTTCCAAGCTTCTAACACCTCCACGACCCTGAAATAGGACAAAGCGGGTCTGAAAATGGATGGATGAATGGATGGATGAATGGAAGCCTCAAACACATCAACTAATGTGATCAAACCCCTGACATGTACCATGAGCAGCCATCATTATGCATTTTAAATGTGCATAATTATTGACGCTGTGTTTGCACACATTTGGTATTATGTTTTCTCTGAGTATATGTCTTCATTGCTGTGCATACAGTACTGTGTTGTGTGCATTGCACATATTTATTGGATGTATTTAAGTTCCCACATATTAACACCTCTGTTGACTGTGTCAACACACAACAATATCACCTGCACTACTTGTATTTATTTTATTTATATTCATCCTAATATTTATTGTTATTATTATGCTGTTTCTGGTTTGTTTTGGGGGTTCTTTCACACCATCCACCAAGTAAAATTCCTTGTATTATCTAAAGACTCTACTTGGTAATACAACTGATTGTGATTCTGATAATACTGACCCTCCTCTTTACTCAACCAAGGAGGTAATGTTTTCAGAGGCATTTGATTATCTAATTATTTTCTCTGTTAGCAGGTTGACGTCAAAAGTAATGAACAGATTCTGACAAAATTTTAACCAAAGTTAGAACTTGCGCCATGGGAGATTCTATTACATTTTGGATGGGATCTGGATCAACATACTGATCCTGGATCAGTTTCAAAAATCGATTGGCAAAATTTCAAAAAACTAATATCTCTAGCTGGGTTTCCATTACAGATTTTTGCGAAATAAAAGCGATTTTTCTAAATACCGAAAAAGTATAATTGCGATTTGAACGCGTTTCCATTGAACGTTTACCAAAAAAGTAAAGTCAAAACCTATTTATTTGCTAAAGCGTATACCGTATAATAGCAATAACCTCGGTCTCGTTTTTTTGGTCACAATCACAGACCATTACACGCAATGGTCAGCACCTCAGACCACTGCGAGAGACAATTACATTCAAAATCAACTTATTTACTAAAGCGTACATCTTATAATTGCGATAAATTAAAGCGGACAGGGTCTCCACTGTAGTGATCGCTGAGATCACTACGTGCGCCCAGTACAAGACAAAACCTCGTCTGTAATGGTAGCATTTCAGAGCATGGTGGAGACTGCAAAACGTTTAATAATAATATTGGCTGCCACCTCTGAACCTGGTTCCGCTGGAGATTTCTCCCTATAAAATAGAGGGAGTTTTTTCTTCCCACTGTCGCTAAATGCTTGTTCATGTGGATCTTGTTGGGTTCTTTTTCTTACTATGGACTTTATATTTTGTAAAAGCGCACTGAGATGACTTTGATGTAATTTGCGCTATATAAATAAAGTTGAGTTGAGTTGTTTTGGGTAGGAGCCTCGTAACTCCCGTGAAATCTCATCCTGCGAGACATCGCTGCAGGAAGATTAACGCTCCAAACCTCCTTATATCACTCTGTATTCCTTTGTTGTTTCACGTCTAACGTGGCAGTAATAACTTTAAATTATAATGCTAAGAAATGTCTCCTCCTCTGTTTGCACGTACTGCACCATGTTTTTTCGGAAAAGTGGTCATGTGACTAGGTACCTCACGTCATGTGACCATGTGCGTCACGCTCTGTGATGTGTATTTGCGGAAAAAGTATTTCCATAGCGCTTTTGCAACACATTTCATTATCAAAATGTCTGAAATTCCTCCTCATGAAAGCGTAAAAACTGTTTTTTAGAAATTCCGGTGTTTCCATTACCATTTTTTTCCAAAGTTAATGGAAATGCAGCATCTGTTTGTAATTAACAAATCTTTATGAAATGTGACTCAGTTATGTTGGGTACCCCCATATCCAAATCAGATTCAGATTGCAAATTTCATCGCAATTCTTCAAGAAAAAATGGGGGTACTTAAACATTTGGACCTACTGTATGACTATTAAAGGTCCTATATCATGCAAATCAACTTTTTTGAGCTTTTAACCTTGCTACAATGTTAAATCCTTGTCAAAAACACCCCCCAAAGTATTATTGGGGTTCTTTCCTGCATCTCTGAGAAATCCTTAATAATCCTGGTCTCTGAGCTGCTTCTCTGCCCTCTTCTGAAAAATGAGCGGTCTGTTCCGAACTGATGTCACAACGTTTGGACCGCCCCCTCCAGGAAGTGCCTGCTGCCGAAGCCGCGCCTCCACAGTGAACATACACTGTAGTGTATGCACTATTTGTTCATGCGGAGGTGTAAACCTCGCATCGCCTTTGACTTGATCTGACGTGTTTGTGACACAATGCGACACAACGGTTGGACAAAACAAATGATTATCACCTTAAATGCACTATTCCTGCATTTAGAAGAAGAGAGGAGGAGAAGAAAGTGACTTAGCAGCTTAACACTACAATGTCTGTTTGAAGCAGCAGGATGACTGCTGCTGCTGCTGTGAGACCCTGAAGGGCTGAGACGGACTCACAATCACAATAGCCGCTTAAATTGCCATGTGTTTTACTGTAATGTGCAGTTTTTTAGCTGAAAACAATAACAACAGTGTGTGAATAGCAAGAGAAAATCGCTTTGGTGATCACTGATCTCCCTCAGCGAGGAAGTCAGCGTCTATAGACACACCCACTCATGAATATACAGTACATAAGCAGGCACCAAACTGCCCGTTGCTCAGAAAGTCCTTTTTCAGAGGCTAAAACTCTGGAAAACAGGCGAGTTTGGGAAAATATACCTCAACTACTATGTTTTTGGGGTTCTTAGAACCAATGAAGATGGGTGAAAAATGCATGATATGGGACCTTTAATTGAGAGCATTTCAGGTATGAATGATCAATGCCAATATCTGGCAGAGAGGAAATTTGGCGCTTGGCAGAGATTTGCACTCTCTGAGTGTTCTTGTTATATTTTATTCATGTGTATAGAGTAAATAAAATCATTAATCTTATAGAACTGTTATTGTAATTCTATAAACCCTCAGTATTCACACTTACTGTTGTGGATGAGAAGGTGACGCTGCAGGGAGAAGGGGGTGCGAAACAACGCTTTGCACTCTTCGCACTGAAAAGGCCTTTCCTCCGAGTGTGTCTACGGGAAAAAAATAAAAACAGGCAGCGTCAGATTATTTTCTAATATAGTAAAGAAGCCGCCTCACGCCTGAGGAAGCTTTATAAATGGATGTGAGAAGATCAGCTGCAAAGCTCTGCAGCCAATTTGGCTTCTGTGTTTTGATGAGGAAAAAAAATGGTGTGATGCCCTCTGAGTTCAAAGTGCTTGTTTTTCTGCTGCTAACCTCCCTCCTCCAAGTATCCTCAGTCCATTTATCCGACTGACACCTAAATCCCAAAGGTAAACACAGGATTCCTCAGAGGCGGGGACAAACGGAGACCTCACAGATAATCACCACCAACAAGAGCCTGATTGATTTCAGCTTGACTAATATGTGAGGCTTTTAGCAGCTTTACTTATCAATGATATCTGATCGAAGCAAACCCCCATCAGCTTTATTTAGTAGAACAAAAAAAAAGCCATTACAGATACATTGAACAGTTCCAGGGTTGGGGTCAATTACAATTTTTAATTAGAATTACATCTTCAATTATCCATGTTCAGTTAGAACTCAATAACAATTACATTGACCTGCGCTTTTTCCATTTACAACTAAAGTTATTATTATTGTTTTCCCCTGAACGTAAATTACAATTACATTCTGAATTACTAAAGTTCCATTGCAATTAATCACAATTACTGAGCCTTTAATAAAACATATCGTTCCTCAAGTGTTAGCGGTTTGACCCATGTCTTAAAGCAGCTGTAAAATACACTAAAAAATATTATTTATCATCCAATGTGTTTTTTGTCTCTTGGTTACATTGTTATAGGATTCCCCATCAATGAAAATATTGGTTTTAAAGTTTTTGGTGTGGGCGTCTGAGCCTTTTTTCTGTCAGTATCGCCTTAGATTTCAAATTAGTTTCAAATGAAAAAAAGATCCCCAAGAGAACAACAAAAAAACTTGATCTGAAACATATCTTAATAAGTGTTAAATACATATCTGTGTAAGCCATAGACCTTTAACGTAGTTACCCAGTTCTGCGTTTAATTAAATTGTAAATGACAGTTTTTATAGAATCGTCATGCCAATTATAATAACAAAGTAAATTATCTCAGTTACAATTTAATTACAACAGCATCAAATTACAATTAAAATGACCACATAATTGTAATTAATTACCAAATTCACGATTAAAGTTATAATTGACCCCAACCCTGAACAGTGCAGTGAGTCACAGCCTCCTCTAACCTTCTTGTGATTCTTGTAGACGTTGCGGTGAGCAAACTCTTTCCCACACAGCTTGCATTTGTACGGCTTGTCCTCACTGTGGATGATCTTATGAGCCGTCACCTGGTCCAAACGCTTAAAGGATCGGCTGCACACCTCACAGGTATACGGTCGCTTCTCTGATCAGAGATGAACAAAGCATGGGACACATTAATCATATATCGTACGTCATTGTTTTTATAAGCAGGCAGAAATAAGACTTTTTTTCATTCTGCTCCTTTTAATTCAAAATGTATTTATTTTTAGCAGCGGCGAAAGTAATTGATTACATATACTCAAATTACTGTAATTAAATAGTTTTTTGGGGTACTTGTACTTTTATGAGTAGATTTTCAAGTCTGTACTTTTACTTGAACTTAAGTATTAATTATGCCAAGTAATCTAATTAGTTACTTTAAAAATCATAGTTGAGTACTGAGTAGGAGTGTGACGATATCTCGGTACGCCAATATATCGCGATATTTTCCGCACGATCGATATGCTCACGCTAAGAATCGATTTTTTTTTTTAAAAAAACCTTTTCTGTGTTTTCACTAAAATGTGCAGGTACGTCTTCACAGAAATGTTGTCACTGTTTGTTGAAAGAACCAATATATTGTTTTCTGGAATATTGCACTATAATGGTGTCACTGGTAAGAAAGACCCTATTTTTTGTTTACAGAAAGCACTATTGGAGATACTTATTCGTTTACATTGGTATGTTGACACTTATTTACAGAAATGTTGCACTGAAATAGTGTCACTGTTCATAGGACACTTTTTCAATGTATTGTCTTTCAGACATATAAAATGAAAATTGTATTTTTTCACTTAATTATTGATTATCGTAGATTGATTTCTGACCAATATATCGATAATCTCAGTATCGTCATATCGTGAGATAATCGTTATCGTGAGCTTTGTATCGCGTATCGTATGGTATCGTGAAGTACTCAGAGGTTCCCACCCCTAGGTGCAATTTTAATTCATATCCAGCCCTTTTATCTGCATTTTTTATAGCCAATAAGGGGATTTTATAGCAAACAAGTCAATGAAAACTTTACATTAGAACAACAAACAAAACAAAACAAAAAAAGGATGTTAATAATTGATCCTTATTTGATTTTGTGTTAAGATTTTAACCAGTTAAAAATTTATTCATGGATATTAAATCAATAGTCGTGGTAGTAACTGCACCTCATCTAATTTTGTTTTTTGTCTGCCAGAGACATTTGCTAAATAAGGAAATAAAAACCTAAAATGTGAAATAAAGCCAAAAAAAACAAAAAAAAAACAATCAAAGTGAGGAAAAATACATGTTTTCTATCATATCAATTGTTGATGATTTATTGATTGTTAGCGTTAGCGTTTGTAAAGCAAAACACAAAATGTAGAGCTTTAGTCTGGAGAGGTGACGTGACATCATTGCTTAAAACTAACCAATACTCAGAGTATTGTCTCAAATACTTTGTACTTTTACTGAAGTATATTTCTAACACCAGCGTTTTTACCTGTAATTGTGTAATATTTTACCAATGTAATAGTACTTGTACTTGAGTACAGATTTTCAGTACTCTTTCCACCACTCATTTTTTTGTTGTTGTAAATTTCAATGTTTTTATTGAAAGAAATCACTTTCAAAAACATATAAGATACATTTAAGATGAATTACATTTACCAAAACAAAATCACATTAAACACTTTCAAACAATCAGAATGCTATGCTATTTATTTCATTTATTTCCTTACAGTCATAAAAGAACACAAAAACAAGTGTCATTGCAAAACATCTCTGTGGATTAAAATTAAATACTTAACTGTCTGTTTTGGAAATTGTATCAAAATGACAGACTATTTGTATAAATACACTATACATAAATATTTTCTTTTTTTTTCTATTTTTTTCTTTCTTTTTTTTTTTTTTTTTTGAAGGACAGCGTGCACAGACATAAACATTTGCTTGATAAATGCACATTGTGTGCACTAAAATTAGCAGAAAAATCAATAGTGCTCCATGCAAAGAAACATGCTAAAGAAGTGGAAAATAAGGCAGGGTACATAAATACGTTTCTGTAGTTTGTATTGATATAAACCCTTATAACATTGATGGTAATTATTAGATACAGACAAACATTGGGACAAACTATTCCACATAGGTTATAGGGGGACACTAGGGACAGGATAAAATCCCAGTCACAGTCTCATTACAATTGGTTTATGTTTACTTTAGGGGACTAACAACAGAACATGTGCACTGTTTGGATGGGTGGGTGGGTTAGGAGGGGGTTTATTTAAATGGGTGCATTGTAAGGGTCAGGAATGAGGGGTTAGGTTTAGAATAAGGGAACCGGTCAGAGTTAGAAAAACTAGGGATGGTAAGAGAACTTATGTCATGTAGCGGTGTCAGAACTGGTGGTTCTGTGGGTGAAGTGCAATAAAAGTAAAACTAAATTATGTACAACTATTTACAAAGTAATCAACCCATAAAAACTCAAGTAAAACATTATTCTATAGCTGTAACAAATTAATATTAATTTGTTATTAATTGTATGAATACCAAAAAATGAGACATGAAATATTTAAAACATTAAGAAGTTTAAATAATATAAAAGTGCATGATTGCTTAATGAAATCCATGAAGACAGGGTTGTGGTTAGGGTTACGCTTATAGTGAGGCTTATGATTAAGCATTGAATAAATAGGAAGAAAAGTTAAACTGATTAGTTGTAGATTCTGAGACTGCAGGGGGTATTTCAGAAAGCAGGAGAACTTCTAGCTCCATCGGGGTGAAAAAAGTCACTCTCTTCCGGCTCGTTGCCATGGTAGCTCGTGGTATCTTTGCTCCATTGCTGATGGCTTTTATCATGCTCCTGCATGTGATTAACTCAAGGTTTACATACTCAAAGTTGATTGACCCACTACATACCAGCTGTAGTGGAACCGGACACTCAAGAGTTTCTCATTGCGAGGTATGTTAATTCAGAGTTTATGGATAGACTCAGAGTTTGTTGAACCTCCTTCCTGAAATACCCCGAGGTCTGCACTTACCTGAGTGTGTAATCATGTGTCGCTTCAGCTGATTGGTTGAAATAAACTTTTTGTCGCATGCGTGGCACTCAAAGATTTCATGCACCTAAAACACAGGAGCAAACAGGAGAGGAGTTCTTAACTTTTAGGCTTCTGCTGATGTTTGAAAGTGAAGGGTCTGTAAACGTTGGAGGCTGTCAGTGTGTGAGGGTCGAGTCAAGCACACTGTGGTCTGTCTTTATTAGACAGTTGTCGACTGACTGAGAAGCAATTAAAGTGATAAAACTTCCAATCCCTTTACAGCTTCAGAGTGAAGCTCTAATAACTGCACACTCAATAGTTCCCCGGCGTCCAGCTTCAATAGCATATGCTAATGCAGACGCAGCTCCTCTTGTTACGGCTGCTTCTGCAAAAGCTTCTTCAGCTAAATGATGATAATGGCAGTTTTAAGCTGCTTTACAGCTAACATCTCATTGTGTCAAGTTTGATTGCTCTTCCACTGGAATAACTCTCTCTACTCTTTGTGCTTCGACTGAAACAAGAGTATGAGCAAAAATATTTTAGTTGGAAATGTTCCCAAATTATGATTACTTGTCTTTGCAATGAACAGAATCAATTATTTTGGAAAATACACACGATTTCTGTTCCAACATAGAGGCCATTGTTCATATTCTGTCTTTCTCTTTTTGTTCTCTGACAATTTTTTACACTGGTTTTCAATAATTGCATTAGACTTTAAATCATTTCATAGTATATAACAAAGTGACTGTTGCACGTGAGGCAACCACACATCAAATCTCACACTTCTATTTTAACACACGGGGTGGTGAAAATGAAACAGGAGAGCATGGACATATCACAACATCCAGGTGACATTAAAGGCTGCAGAGGTTAAAAGTGATGACGAATAAGATGTTGAAAATGAGCTCGTCTTCACTGATTAATCAGGATGATAAATGTTGAAGGCAGACGATTAGAACTTCCTAATTACCTGCTGTTATCATTAATGAAGGACAGCCAATGACACAAGTTAGAGCCAACTTACACCCTCGACACCATCTAATAGTATCATTCTGAGTTTGTCACGCCACAGAAACATGTGTCATTGACCACTGAGCCAAATTTGAAAGGTGAAAAAAATCAGTAGTATGTTAAAATAGGTCTCAAAATCATGGAAAAACAAGCACTTCTCTCTGAGATGCTGGGGGCGTGTCAGTTAGAGGTGCTGGAACCATGCCCACGCGTGGGAAGGGCACCGCCTCTTTACTGTGTCTATGGGAGAGAGCAGTGTGAAAGTGGCTCCAGCATCAATAGTGCTTCCAAAATTGCTGGGATCAGGCCAAACGAGGTATCAGCGGAAAAGTCGGAATGTGTGCATTTCTCCCGGGTAGAGTCAAAAAACAAAATTGCGGTGTATAAACTTGCTCATTTCATTGAAAATGTGGCACCAGCGGATGCGTTTTATTCCCTCGAGTCCGAATATGTGGTTTGTTTTCGCTAGGGGCCGAATCACGCCCGCTGGAGGCCGCAGAAGTTTGGTGTGCTTCCGCAGAAGGGGCGGGTTTATGCTAATCAGGGCTCCGTTACGTAACGCGGCCCTGATTTCTGACCCGTCCATTAAATCCTGAACAAGAAATTGCAAACACAGTTTGTGAAGCCTAGCTCCACAATTACATTATAAATGGTTGAATGGCTTTGTGCATGTGTTAATGAATACATTTATGACCTATTTAATGTGTTTAGAAGAAAATGTCTTTACACGGACTTTAAAAACCTATTGGATTCTAATTATTAATACAAACCAGTTCTGCTGGTCCCTTATAAAACCTTTTACTTATACAAGTGTTTAGTCCTCTGACAAATTATTTACTCTCATTTAGCGACTGTTAGATCTCTAAAGCTTTTTCGCACTCCTGTTAATCAATAGCAGAACCAACCGACTACACTCATGCATCACAGTAAAATCTGTGGTACTAGAAACAAGCAATATCACCTCAATTTAATGAAATGTTGGCCTGTAGTTGGTAGAACTTGAGAAACATGCTAAAAAATGTGAATCTACATTGATAAATAGGACGAAGTTAAAGGTGGCAAAAGGAGGTAAAAGGACAGGTGGCACCATAGAATGGTCACCAATTGAGCACAGTGCACACACATTTGCTGATTATGGTCTATGGGTTTGTTTCATGTTCATTTTCCATGTTTAGGTTCACTTATTTAAAATTTTGGCTCTCGTTTTCTAAAATGACTTTGAGTTACTTTCATTGTACTCGTGTACGTGCCTCCTTCTCCCTCTGCACAAGATCAGCTCCTACCTGGAATCTCTCATTCAGATCTACACTCCCTCTCACCCACTACGTCTGACCGTGAAAGACGCTCGTGCTCCCAGACCAGACCAGTCCAGGACAGAGCTCTTATGGATTCTAATTCTTCATATTTTTAAAGAATTATTCCTCAATTGTGACGTAAGTTATTCTACACCAGTGTTTCTCCGTGATTGTGATTGGTCTGATGCTGAAACCTCCACTGCTGTAACAGGAACGTGCACATAGACACCCTGATATCAACTCGCTTAAATGAACGTATCTACATCCAGCTTTGTAGTGCAGAGGCTCTCTGATGGAGAATGTTTGGTTAGGTGAAGCCTGCAAACGGAGAGACTATTATCACCCCACATGTGCAGCTCAGCAACGTACAGAGAAGCTAAAATTCACAATAGCAAACACTCACACACTCCTGTGTGTCTCATAAATAACAAACTGAAGCACAAACACATACAGAGGCATCAACACATGTGCACTACTGTCTGAAAGTACATGAACCTATGCTAGCAGCTCTTGTCAGTGCAATCACCAAATAATACCCTAATACATGACAGTTATTAAAAATTATATGCTCCTATTTTGAAGGAATGTCCGCGCGATGACAAATTTAGGACCGTTGAGCTTACTTAGTGTGCAGCAGAGGAATGTGGTCTATCTAAAAAAGTCTTTGTACATTTAAAATACAAGTTTTTGCATGATTGAAAATGCTTTTAAAAAGCACTTAAACAGCTGTGCTTGAATCTGAAATCCATCACTAGGAGGGAGAAGTCCGACGCCAAGGTTAACAGTCTCAGCAGTCTGCCAACAGAGCCTCTTGGATTTCACAGGAACCGTGGGATGAGCTCGTGAAAAAGAAACCTTCCCTCTGCTCTGTGTCAGTCAAAATAAATTCATAACAACCCAATCATAAGGAGGAAATAACAAAGCTTTGGAGCATGAGAAGCAAGGCCGTAGATTAGGAGGCTGCACAGACACGGCAGTGTGACAGATATCGTCGTACAGCGGGAAACTGCGCCATAGGACATCGTGGTTAAAATGGATCAGGCTAAACTGTGCGAGCTTTACTAAATCCCTGCTGATTCAAGGCAAAATCTGCGGTTGGAGTGAAGGGAGCAATACAACACATGTCCTCACCTTTCTGTGCTCCTGTAAATTCAACGAAGAAGAGCACTTCCTGTTGCAGATAGTGCACGTGAGTTTCCGACGTGAACTTCCTATAAAGCAAGAGAATAAGTACATTTATCAAGTAATAGGAACGTGTTCACGATCACAGAAACTTTTCCAACATTTTGGGACCAGTTAGTTAATGCACCCTCAACCCCCGGCATCCTTATCCAAGTCTGAATTACATGACCCACATCTGCTACGTCTGATCTACTTCCCTCCCTGACTCCATACACACCCACACACACACACACACACACACACACGCCACAGCAGAAAAAACACATATCAGCTGTATGCGCCTGAGATGATTGTCCTAATCTCGAGTTGATACTTCATTCACGTGGATTGCAGCCGCCCCACATACCATCATAAATAGCTACGAAAGTCAAATTATCTGGAAGACTGAGCTGCCCCAGAACACACAGGTCAGCAATTATGGAGCACAAGCAATTAGATAGTATGTTAACATGGATTTGAACCCATCGAGGGCAAGAGCTGTTAGTGCCGTTCTCAGACTGCTAAAGCAACGTTAATCACAGAACACACTGCAAGATGAAAAGATGAAATAAGTGCATCAATCAGATGTCCACCTGTATGAACATTTCCTTTGTGTTTCTTGAGAGCGTCCTTGCTTTTAAACCGTTTTCCACAGCTCTCTGCTTTGCATATGAAACGAGCGTCTCCTTTGCAGGCTTCCTTATGCTGCTCAAAACTGTGCACGCAGGACACGAGAGACAATAAAAGATTTGTTTTAAAAGAAAACTCATCATATTCGTTGTTATTGTACATTTGAGTGGACATTACCTTGACTCTGAGCTGAATGTGTTGTGGCAAATTGCGCACTGGTGAGCTTTAGAATCACCCAGTAGATCCAGTGACTCAGCACAATGCAAAACACTGAGAAAAAAAATCAAAATAAAAGAAAATCAGAAGAGAAAGCATCTCAAAGATAGAAGATGAAAAAGCAATATTCCTTCAATCTGAAAACTAAAATATTTGAAATCTGTTTTTGTTTTTGTTGTTGTGTTTTATATCCCTACTTAAGAAAATTGGAAATTGTGTAATAATTTATATTAATAAGCTGGTGCCAGTTTACTTGTTTTTGTACATGCAGGCAAAAACTTCTTTAAAACAACAAAGTACAAAAGATTACCCTTCATTTTAAAGCTGAACATTGATTAGTATGGTATGTTAGCTACTTGTTAGCTAACTAGCTACTGAGCTATTTTGCTAAATCATTTATGCTAACTAGCACTTAATTTCTTATAGTTTGAATTTATCAAAGGTGGACTATACTATCATCCAACTAGAAATGCATTATGGAACTACATCAGCCAAATACATTAGAAAGTTCGTAATTACGTTTGGTGGAAAGTCTTCTGATCTATGAATTTTACTGCTGTCAACAAAAGATCAGACGATAGCCTAAACCGAGTATAGTTCTGACAAAACTTGATGATTCACCATATCACCTACTGTTTGTGTGTAGTCATTTGTGTGTTTCGACTATGTACAAGTTGCGCAAGTCGAGTAACGTTGTTCGGGTTGACAGCTATTTCATTCCTACGTGTGTTTTCAAGTTGATAAGCGGGGAAAGCGAGGACAGTCAAAAGTTATACTGTGTCAGTTTACACCAAAACTTCCTACTTAAAGCTGGTGTACTAAAATTATTTTCTTTAATTAAAAAAAATATTCTTATTAGCATCGTATAGTATATCGTAAAAGTAACAATTTCTGAAAAAATCATATGTCTGCGTGCTTTTAGTGCCTTATAATTATAATTAAATATTTTAGTTAATAAAACCCCAGAAGACAAAATCTTGGCGGTCACCTCCTCCAGCTCCAATCACAGGATTTAGAGAAAGGAGGGGTGAGCAGAGCCCACTAAGGAGCCTCCTCATTGGCTGCTGCGATATATAGTGAAGCGCGTGCACGGTGCGAACTTGTTTTCAGTCTTGGACAAACTTTGGATGCACAAGTGGTTGTTTTCCTTCGAGACGGGTAATCTAATGTTCCATTTCCCTATATTTTGTGTGCATCCTTTTGCATGGTGACGTGTTTTACCGGTAGTGCACGTTCAGCTCTCGATTTTGTGCACTTCCAGAGAGGAGGAGACTGGGAGGGATTATCAGAGGGGGGGGCAGGATTTACAGTTCAAATTCAGCCATGCCCCTCTGTCATGGTTCAAGATTCAAGTAGTGCAGCTTTAAAAGATTGGAATCTGTGCCTTACTTTGGGTGTAGCTAGGTCTACAATTAGCGTATTTACAGTGTTAGTTTGATGAGTCTGTACAGACTGATAATGACTGTAACCAATCAAATAAGTGGGTTTGATTACGACAAGGTTTTGTGTCCAGACACGTATATTTTCAAGAATTGTCTAAATTCTGTCACTTTCATATTCTGCCATTTCTAGAGTGCGTTTTTTCGAGACATTTAATGCAGGAGCCGTCCAGAGTCTAGAGTCATTATTTGTTAACTTACTCTTTTCCTCAGTCATCGAGGAACAAAAAAATGCCGATCAATTTGCCTTACTGTATTGTACAGGACACACTCGCACTTACCACAATGACCCGCCGACCCAAAATGTCACCAGCAACTTTGCACAATAATGTTCATGTAACTCACACATGTACTAAAACTCATGGCCCAATGAAACTCAACAATATATGCAGGGACTCACAGTTTTACCGGTGCTTATATTGCATAATTCCAGTCATTTTTAATGTTAAACTCCTGAAAAATGCAAAATTCTTACAAAGTACTTACATTTTCCTCAAATTTTCCTCCTTACTACATATTTACCTTATTTTATAAGAAATTGGTCAAAAAATAAAAGGAAATATAAAAGTGGAGATCCTGTTGAGACCAATATCTCTCACTTGGATGTTGTCAGTTTTGTAGATATTTTGTATTTCATGCATACGTAGAAGTGCAAACTAAGGCACCATATCGTCGGAATTACTGTACTACTTTTCCTGCATAAAATCTGCGGCCCACTTGAGGTCAAGCTGCTCCGTATTTGGCCCCTGAACTAAAATGAGTTTGACACCCCTGATGTAACTGCAACAATCCGATCCTTCTATCGAAACAACTTCAGTATGGTTCACACGACAGTGTCCATGTAACTGCACTTAGTGATAATCTAGCTCGGACCTTTACGATAGACTGTGATTCTCAGTGGTGTCAGGTTTGTTGGGATCAAGGAAAAACTACAAAGGGACCCACTGGCGCTGTAAAGCCTGTTTGATGGGAAACTTCTTGCCGCAGTTCCTGCATTTGAACTCCTTCTCCTCTGTGCTGGGCCTCTGATGCAGACTCTGGAGGTGGGCCGCCAAGATCTCCTCACTGGGGAAGCTGCTCTCACACAGCAGGCAGGGGTGGTCCTCTTTCTTTATAACAAGCTCTGCTGAGGGGTGGCGCGCGCACACACACACACACACACACACACACACGCACACGCTCAAATGCAATGAATGTAAAGCAGACATCTAAGGGCGTGTTTCCACTCGTCTCAGATAAGATTGCTATTATCGTGGTCTATTTGTTAAAGGAGATAACAGTTACCTCCAATGACCCAGCCATTTAAGACGGTTCATAATAAATGTACAGTAAGAAGTGCCTGTCATTGCTCTTCATTAGATCATTTAAAATTCAACTCTGTTTTAATACATTCATACATTGAAACTAGCAAAATACAGAGCAATAAATATTAAAAAAAAAAAAAACAGGATAACAAAAGTGATACATTTAGATTTTTAGCGATAAAGCAATCGATAACTATTAATGAGCAACATTACAGGAAATAACTGTTGTGCTCAGAGGTGCAAATATGTTTTCATAAAAAAGGTCATATTTGGTACCCATTTCTACGAGATGCTTGGCCTCCCTGCTGTTCTCATCTTCATCTTTAATGAGTTCTTCTTCCTCTTCCTCATCCTCCTCCATGTCACTGTCCAGGTAGCCTATCAGGAGCTCTGTGTCCGTCTCTATGTCGTCCACAGCCAGGTAGAAAATGTTCTCTCCATCCTATGAAACAAAAAGTGAACAAATCACCTAAAACCCGAATGGTTTCCTACACAACGAGATGTTTGAGACTTGTTGTTCACACACAGGAAGATAAATTCATTACACCATGAAAACAGGCCATTAAAGGTTGATCAAGGTCTTTGGTCAGAAGCTCATATCTTAGAAATGTTGTCATTATCTTTCTTATCTTTAAAGGTCGGGTTAATAAAATCAAAGCGTCGTTAACTATGGGATTCTAAATATACATAAATGATCACTAGGGAGAGGAAGGCCACACAATAAATGTCACTGTTGATGAAAAGCAGAGATTTAACACACTTGCATGACCTTTGAACGGCCAATCAGCTCAGGGTATTAATGGCAGGATTCTGACCCTGAGACCCTGAAGGCTTCTTCCTCTCTTCCTGCCTCTTTTATTTTTCTTTCTCTATCACAGAACAATCCTGTCTATGTTATACACAGAAAGGCAAAATGGGACATTTTCCAGACCCAGAGCATATTGTGAGTGCATGAGTCACAAAGACAACCCCAACACGTTCTTAATGACTACATATGAATCCAAAAAGTTCAAAAACAGAGGAAAGAAAGTTCAACATACATGTTAACTGTTGTACGCACATATGGCCTTCACTAGACTCTTCATCTGTCATGAAAACATGCATTGATTAGAGTTACAATGTTGATCGCTAAAGTAGGATGTGGTTTGTGCCATGTTTTAAGTCATTGATAACATGGTCTTAATATGTTTCGTAAATGTTTCTTACATTTGCCCTGTGAAAACGTACCTGAATGGCCGCCAAGTTTTTCTGCTCATGTGAAGGTGCCTGATGGACAAATCGCAACCAGTTGGCGTAGCGAGGATTACTGGCATCCAGAATATACAGCACGTCTCCTTTACTGCCTCGGACCTGAGGACATAAATGAAACGAAAGGAGTTCAGTGTACAAAAAGAGACGAGTAAAAATGAAGCTTCTGCTGTGTTTGTCTGACGGTTCATCTTCATCCATTTTTGTTTCCTTTTATCTGAACACCTAGGCCCTCATTCATGAACTGTTCATACGTCAGATCTGAGCGTACGACGTGCGTTCGACCATATTCATGCAAACCTCGGTATTTATCCATTTTGACGTGATCGTACACTACGATCAGAACTTACGTCAGGTCTGACCCCGTGTACACAAATGTGAGTATTTGGATTTGTGGTGCAGCACAGCAAAATCTGACTGAGACTGAAAAAAAAGTATTAAACAAGCCTCAGCGGTCATTTAAGCATCAGCAGACACACATTCAGAACAGATCTAAATGATTGTTAATTCAAATTAAACAAGAATAAATGTAATTTCCAAAAAGCCCACTTTATTACTGATACCACTGTTTTGGTTTGCCATCCACGGAATACCATATAACCCCGTTGGTAAATGTGGCTGGCCGAGCAGGAGCCGTTCAACGGTGCATACACACACACTCATACACACAGGAGTGCAGCATTGTATTGGACCGGGAGAATGCTGCTGTGTATCATTCATGTTTTTAAAAGTTCTGAAAATGCGCTCCAGCATTTAATCAGTAATATGACAAAGT
Organism: Gouania willdenowi; assembly: GCF_900634775.1. Taxonomy (NCBI): domain Eukaryota; kingdom Metazoa; phylum Chordata; class Actinopteri; order Blenniiformes; family Gobiesocidae; genus Gouania; species Gouania willdenowi. Next base: position 30,546,286 of record NC_041047.1, on the reverse strand, counting down.
ATAGGTGAAATTAGCTGAAGGCATAATAAACACAGTCAAAGGTCGACATTTAGTCATTTTTAAAGAGGAGGTATGATGAAAAAATCACTTTGTAATGGTTTTTCTACAGTGATATACATCCATTTAGCCTCATTCGGAAAAAGTAAAAAAAGGTATTTTTCCTCCCTCCCTTGTTATTCCACATTTTGTAAAATGTCAACTGCAAAACGGGCGAGATGGATTTTGCCCGGCAAATGACGTCACCTACCGGAAACTCCTCCTCCAGACAATCCTCCAGCCATGGACATAATACACGCCTCCTAGAATGTGAGCTCCTCCCTCTCAAACTATCTAACAGCTAAAACAAACACTGCGGTTTAATATAAAATATACTGTATATTACAATAGCACTCCCATTCTTTGTTTGTCTGTTTTAACTTGTAAAGCGTCTTTGAGTTTCTTGAAAAGTGCTATATAAGATGTATGTATGTATTATTATTATTATTATTATTATTGTTATTATTATTATACTTTATTGCCATATATGTAAATGCAAACTCCACTACTGGACGCCCAAACTGCACTACTTTTTCTGCTGCCGATCGTGTTGGGAGTCACTGCTTGGAGCCACGGATCCATTGTTCACACACATCAGCTGTTAGCACTGCGTGCTCATGCTACACCAGCCTATGCAGCGCGACCCGACATTGCTTGTGAACTGAGGAAATAATGGGGATGTTTACGGATTTGTGGCTCACAGCGCTAGCAAAGGACTTGGTTGTGGAATTGGACGGCTTCCAACTTTTTTATGGCTGAAAACAATACCAAGAGTGTGTGCATAGCATAAAGATTGCCGCTCGTGATCAGCTGTTGTGTGTGGAGTCAAAACCTACAGATACGCCTATTCATGAATATGCATAACTAGGCCGCAAATCAGCTCGTTTTGAGAATTGCTCTAAAAGTTTGGGAAAAGAATTTGAAATACTATGTTGCTGGGGTTCTTCGAACAAATGGAGATGAGTGAAAAAAGCATCAAACGGGACCTTTAAGGCTTTTTTTTAATTTTTTGTTTAGTTTTGTTTTATTAATTGCCTAAAGCGTGCGGACAACTGATGCTGATATAAACGGAATATTTCCGTTACTCTCCAGGAACTCTGCTGTGAAGTTGTACGCGGTGCACACAGCGGGGGAGACGTCACATATGAGCACTTTTATACGGTGGCCGGCTAACAGGGGCAAACGCGCAGCAAACAGCAAGTCGCTGCACATTTTTCACACTGTTAAAAAGCACATATTTGCTTTGCCGCACCTCAGATGTGAGAATTTCCTTTATTTTATTGCCAGTGTTTGTTTGACCTCAGTGGGTGGGGCCTCCAAACCAGGAAGATTTAAGGGCGTAACATGTTAATGACGGTCGACTTCAAATGGCTCATTTATCAACACCCAATCATTTGTACGCTGGGATTGGTCAGATACAATTGTTTCATGAATTGCACGTTGGTCCTGTCGTACAACCAGATTTACACCCATTTTCACGCAAGGTTGATAAATAAGGGCCCTAGTGTGGTATCAGATGAGTGAGTGAGAGAAAGATTAGAACAAAAACTGTATAAAATACAAACCAGTTAAAGTGTACCTTTTTGTCTGCAGCCAGTTCTTAATCATCATTAGTAACAATAATGAACAATACGTGTCCTGATTAATAAAATATTTACCAAATTTACATTGCCTATTATTATAGGTGTGACCAGAGGCTGAATACCAAATATTATTATGGTTTAATCAAATGGAAAAGTTTAGTTTAGACTAGAGCCGGTGTTCTAGGGACCATGAAATTATTAACGCGCTTTATAGAATGCAATACAATACAATACAATAAAATCCAATAGAATACGGCACAATACAATTTAAATGTTTCGAATTGCTTTAGTTAGTCGATTGTATCCAGTAGTTTCCAAACTCAAGATGAATGTGAGAAGACAAAAAAACAGCTTTATCACTCTGTTTATGTTGGTTTTAATCCTCCAAAATGTATCTAACAGATGGCCTGGATTGGCCAGTTCTTAAAAAGAAATATATATTTCCATGTAATTTCTTTGGCAAATCAGCAGATATTAAAATACTAGTGTGACAAAGTCTCACTTGGTATGAACATCTCTTTTGTACCAGTATGGTACAAAATGGTATTGTATTTCAAACTATTTTTTTTTTTTTTTCCTTTTCAAAATCTCCTGTAGAAACGCTATTTTCTTTCAGTTAACGGCATAGACATTATTGTCTGGAAATGTCGTTAAAATACTTTCAGTTTTTTTCAATTATCTCTTTTATGCATTGAAATGATTGAGTTGCACTTCAAACATTAGTTTAATAATAGTAAATGAGTAACCCTCTCTGCAGTGTCTGCACTGACACACAGTGACCCATTGTAATGGTGTTAGTTTTGTAAACTTTGAATATTTGACCTAGAGTGGCAGAAGAGTATACTTGTTGTCTAGTATGAATATAGTGAGTAAGTGAGTGTTGGTGGTGGTCGGAGTGGCCGATGGTCTAAGGCCTTACTTCCGTAAGTCTGCCCCAGGGCAGCTGTGGCTACAATAGTAGTTTACCACCACTAAGTGTGGAGTGAAAGAATAATCCCTTAATTCTGTAAAGCGACTTTGAGTGTCCAAAAAAGCACTATATAAAATTGATGTATTATTATTATTATTATTATTATTATTAATAAAGACAATTATCTATCACTCTAATTAAACTCTTTAAATTGTGTGTGTGCGTGCGTGCGTGCGTGCGTGCGTGCTTGCGTGTGTGTGTGTGTGCGTTCACCTCCCACATCAGCCTGGTGTCAGAGCTTTCATCCAGCTCACTGGGCAGCTTTTTCTCACCTGCAAATGGACCAAACTTTTCTCCCTTTAAAAACAAACAGAAGGATCACTTCTCACAAACAGGAAGCCTTAGTGAAACAGGTAAAACACACTTACATCAAAGACAACACATACTTTATTGACTTTGTTCATTATTCAAAATGATCGCAATTCGGACTATCTTAAGGTCCACCATGGTGTGCCACAGGGCTTGGTTTTAGGACCAATTCTCTTTGCCACTTACATCAATAATGTGGGTCAAAATATTGTGGTGGCTTTTTTGCATTTTACCCTGATGACACAGTGGTTTAACTTTACTGCGCAAACACGGCTGATCAGGTCTTTTGCCGTCTACAGTTTGCCTTTGACATCAGTCAGTATCAGCCAGCTGAGATTCTGATGCATTTCTGTTGAATTTATGGACTTTTACAAACACTTAGGAATCTACTTTGTGGTAAATCTCTCTTTTAAGCCCTGCATTTAAAACTTCATAAAGAAATTGACAGTAAAGCTAGAGGTTTGTTTTGTTTCTTTAGAAATAAATCCTTTCTTTATTTTAAAGCCAGGAAACCACTTGTAGCTACCAGTTTCCTTCCAGCTATTGACCATAGAGACATTGTCTATATATTACATGTGTCAAACTCAAATCCTGCCTTTTATATCATCCAATGTGGGGAAAACATCAATCTTTGTATAAATTACTTACCAAATAATTTAGTTGTAGATAGCAATTTTACAATATTTGCAAGGGCTTCTAATTTTTCCGTGCCTATATCACATGATGGCAGTCATCCTTAACTGCAAATTGTCCAAAAAAAAACCTTTTATTATTCTAAATTTTATTTATTTATTCTGGGTTTTTTTTGTTTTTTTTTATCACAAACAATAAAACACAATTATTTTAAATACCACAAAAATGGGTCACAAAATCAAGGATATGTGAAGTAAAGATCCTGCAGTGACTGATACCTGTCCATTTATTTTGCTTGGATAGTTTTGGTGCCCTCCATACTGTGTATACTGTATATATAATTTATATTACTCTATATTAACTAGTCACCACTATCCTCAATCAGGCTCATGCACTGTTACATTTTCATTTACAAATGGGACTTTTGATCTCATATATCTCCTTCTACATGACACATAATCAGCAAACTTTCAGCCTGCACTCTCAGGCCTTTATGACTTACAGCATTCCTAGTGTAAGTACAGATCTTGGCAATAAGGCAATCTCTTACTTTGCTCCTTTTACCTGGAAAAACATACAACTCTATTGAAAATGAAACCTTGTTGTCGTGATGGGAATACCTGTTACTAATAAAGATTATAAAATGTTTTTTTTAAAACACCACCTCTTCTGTATAAAAAGAAAAGTAATTCATGCTACTAATAATTAGTAATTACTCATATTGACCAAAAAGCTGAATTCAATTTTACTTGTAAAATAGGCCCTTTGTGAAAAAGTAATTGCAAGTAGTGGCATAAGCTTTAACAGGCAGGCAGAGCTGGAAAACACAGAAATGTGCCTGAATTAAAATGATTCTGCAAGGCCATTATTCCTCCACAACCATGTAAAAACCATATTGCTAATTATTTAATGTCGTTATTGCATTTAATTGTGGTACAACCAGTTATTTGGTCAGGGGGAAATTTTAGTTGTTCACTTAAAAAGAGTAAAAGGATTAAAAAAGGTTAAGACTAATAAATTCAATAATAAAATCTACATCTGGCTACAAGTCTCTTAGAAAAAAGTTCCAATCCGTGTACCCTTCGTTCTTTGGTTATTCCATTTTAAATCCAAATCAAAATAACTGAGTGGTTATTTAGTTTTACTGATTTAAAACCAAAACCGAAATACAGAAAAACCAAAAACCAGATAAGCAGCATTTTTTTTTTTTAACTGGTTTTGTTTGTGTGATATTTTGGTATTTACGGGGAAATTAGAGGGAGAACTAAAGTCCGCTGCACCTCCCTCCCCAGGTCCTGGACCAGGTCTCCTCACACAATAGGACTGTTAAGGATTTATTTCAGCAGTTCTCTGGTCCTGCTCATGTTTTCATTCTGTCTGTGGATGTTTTAGCTCGTAAAGAGCTGCTCACGTTTATGTTTCGTGTCACGGTGTTACGATCCAAATAGTATCAAATAAACTGGTAAATGACCATCAACTGTGAGGCTGGTGTGAGGAACAATAGATGTTAGAACTTCTATTATTTGACACTTTTGCAAAAACAATTACAGCTTTTTTGAGGGCAGTAAAATGTTTATTTTGAACGTTATAAATACCGCTAACAGCAGCCGTCAACACACACGGAAGTTGATCAAAAGAAACAAGGAGCACCAGTAGATTGATTACACCACCTCTGGTTCCACATATGTGCATGTTTTACGTAACATTCATTTTTTGGTTTTGATTCATTTGCATATTAATAATGTTTCAATTCACCAGTAATGTGACTTATGCGTTGCTTCTTTTTATGTCCGGACCGGGAGCAAAAGTCACCAGTTTATCTGGTTACTATTTGGACCCTAACACTGTTCGGTAAAGTTGGCAGATAATCGGTGTGAGGTGGACGACATGATACGAGATCATTCTTTATCAAACGCAGCAGAATAAAAGTCCGTCTGTTGGTCATTCTGTGTGGTGAGATTAAAACATGAAGTTCTCATCCTAGTTTCCCCGGAAATATCCAAATATCACACAAACAGAAGCAAATTTAATTTTAAAAGAGAAAAACACTGCTTGTTTGGTTTTAGGTTTTTCCGTTTTCCTGTTTCTGGTTTTAAATGAATAAAACAAAAAAAACGATCTGTTTTTACTATTTTTTTATTTGGTTTTGAAACTAAACCAAAGAACGAAGGGTACATGGATTAGCATCAGGTTTCATTTTAATGTGTTGGTAATATCTATGAAACAAAATTATTCCTATCTTTAGTAGGACAAAATGACCCACACTGTTTTAATCATCCAAGCATGACATGGCTCATTTGTATATTTCAAAATATATCAAACAAAGACATTTAAAGGTCTTCCTCCCTCCTATTAGACATTTTTCAGAGCACTTGGAGATGTCCTGATCCAACTTTTTCACCTCTGATACGATATCAATATATATGCAGCCTTGAGAATTGGTCAATAGCGATATCAATATGATTTAATATCAGCACAAACCATACACCTTTATTCCGTATTTTGTAGTGTGGGATGTTAGAAAAGTCTCGATCAAGTGATATTACTCAGACAACAATACTCAGCAACAGTAGATTGAATGAAAATACATTTAAAAATAAAGTAAAAAGCCCTGAAAAAATAACCTCAAAACCATTAAAAAAACAATGAAAACAAACCAAACTGTACTTTTAAAGTGCAAAATAACAATTCTAGTATTAAATAGTCTGGACGGGACCACTTGTATCTGGGATTTTAGAGACAGGCCAATAGGACGGATTTCTGATTTCAATATCGGGACACCACTAATCTCTTTGAAAGAGTCAGGTGGTTGTTTTTCAGCGGCACTGGTATTGATACTAGAGGTGTCCCAATCCAATATAGATATCGGATATCGGTCCGATACCAGCCAGAAAACGAATATTGGATTTTATCGGACTGCATCTAAAATCTCTGATATGTATTATATTAAATGTATTCAGTTGTAGAATACTGTAGATATCATGTTAAAGGTTAATATGTATGTAACCATTTGGTTAATTATAAAGGCCGTGGCTATGGATACGTTAAATGTATCCGTAGACTGCCACTCTATGCATATGCAGCGCCCCTCATTGGAAAGTTTAGGTCACATGAAAGGTGCACCACGTGACTTAAAGGGGACATATCATGCTAAATCCACTTTTTTAGCCCTTAAATGCATTTTGTTGTATATTTAGAGTGCTTAGAAATACAGAAAAGCTCAAATTAGTCTCTTCAGGTGCTCCGTTGATATCTTTATATTCTGTTTTGGTCATATTTTTCAATCTGTTTCGATTTTTCGATTCTCTATTACGTTTTTTTTAACAATAACGTCACAGTATTTGCAGCGGAACTGCCAAATTAGGACATTGACTCCAGGCCCAACACTTCGAGCAATCCGCCATTTTTATTTCTCGCTTTTATTTTGTAGTCCAAGCTCAAGGATGCAGAAGTTAGAGGAGAAATCAAAATGTTTGGTTGTTGGATGTAGTAACCCACACGCTTCATGACACCGTCTCCCAGCATCAGAACCTTTTCAAAGTGCCTGGTTGAGTTTTATTTTTCACAGAAATGTACCCACATCTGTGGGTAAGGTCATTTTTGTGTGCGCGAAGCACTTCAAGGATGACTGCTTCAGCAACCTCCACCAGTATAAAGAAGGATTTACCGAAAGACTTTGTCTGATTGAGGGTTCAATTCCTTCTATCTTTGGAGACGACAAACAGAGCACTTCGGTAAGCTGTAAATAACGCTGAAAAGTGTTATGATAAGACGGCCCTGTCATTGTTTTGTTAGCATTAGCAGTTGCACCATCTTCATATGTTAACGCTGTGTGCTCGTTTTAGATCCTTGATGATATGGCCTACGTGATTTAATTTAAGTCTAAAGTTTTCATTAGTCATTTCATTTTGCTGTTTTTGTCTCCGAAAATACTGTATTAAAATGCATTTCGTGACGTTAGCTTGGCGCTAGCGTTATCTCGGCGCTTGTGTTAGCTCACTTGTTAGGGTTCAGCATCATCTTCATTTTCATCTCACTCCGCTGGGTCAGACTCTGGCACGAACATGTAAGGCTGGATGGACAAGTATTCTGTTGTTGACATTTTGTAAATAACCTCTGAATAAAAAGTTTCTGCACCGCTAAATAATCGTATCTCTTCTATCAAACTACAAAAATGGCCAAACAGGGTGGAGTTGAACCGAGTGTCACCTCTACAACCTGGAGAGGGGGCGGGGTATGAAGTGTCTCATTTGCATTTAAAGAGACCGCACCAAAACGAGTTGCTCTCTGAAGCACATCAGAAAAGGGTAGAAAAGGGGTCTGTGGAGCTATAATAATGAGGAATTCAGACCCAAGCATTGCTGTTCCGCTTTATATAGACCACAACTGTATGATTTATATGTAAAAAGGAAGGATTTAAAAGCATGATATGTTTCCTTTAAAGTTCCGTCAGTTGTATTTTTGCTCATATTTATTTTTAGCAACCCCGCTAACCCTTTTATTTTAACCCTAACCCTATCCCCAACCCTAACACAGGAAATATCATAAAATGTTTATTTTTGTCGGATATGTATTTTTGAAGGTGGCATTTGCCATGTTAAATATGTTAAAATGAAAAAATGTGTACGTCTAAATTAGGATTCAAACCCACGTTAGCGGAAGGAAGAATCTTTGAGTGCGGCACCTTAGACCACTCGGCCATCCCGTCACGTTGAAAACACATTACGCTCATGTAGAAAAGGTCCGGCAACGTACCCATAGTCCCAGAGGCTATAGCTACGTTAAACGTAACTCTAGACACTTTCAATAATAAATGGGACAGTTTTTCTCATACCTACTGTTGCTGACTATTGTTCTCTGAGAAACATCACTTGATCAAGCCTTTTCTAACATTCCACACTACAAAATAAGTAATAAAATTATGTGTGATTTGTGTTGATATAGTATCGGATCGATATCGGTATCGGCCAATACTCAAGGCTGCAATATTGGTATCGCATCGGCAATGAAAAAGTTGTATCAGGACATCCCTAATTGATACTATACAAAGCATTCCTTTGATTCCATGCTTTTGTGTGTTGTTGTTTTTCGTTTGCTTTTTTAAGCTATATTCCAATGCTAGTTAGGCCTATCATCTTATTGTATATCACTATACACAACTAAGTTAACCTTACAATCATGGGTTTAAAATAAATAACGCCTCTGTCCAATAAGATTTTCAAACGCCGAGGCTTGGGATCATGCATGTATGATAACGTTTCTCATATCTGCCAAATATGATTTAGACGTATAAATAATCAAATTAAAAACTACAATCAAGCAATGTTTGAAATAAAAGCAAATGTCTTATACCAGTGGTTCTCATTCTTTTTTGTTCCGTGAACCCCCTTTCTGCATTTTTGTCAAAGTGTATCCCCTCTTCATATCATAAGTACCTTCTCCATAATTTCATATGCTTTTTCATTTGTGAAACGGCGGGCTCTCCTAAACCCCTGACTCTGTCTAGAACATTGGTTCCCTAAGGCTTAATCTACAAATTGAAAACAATGAGTGGAATTTATTTATTTTTCAAAAATACCAATGCAACTTATATGTGATTACTTCAATAGTAAGTTAATATGATCTTCTATGTGAAATATAGCTACTTATTGTCTCCTATTGTAAGAAGTGTGATAAAACAGCCTCTGCTACATATATAATCCTGTTTCAATAAATTCCAAAAAAATAAAGTAGTGTTAGTTTGTGGTGAACTTGTCCCAAAAAAATTGCCAAAAAAAGAACTTGAAGCATTTCCTGATTAGATTTAAATGAATTGTTAAATCTGATGATATCACAAATAAGAGGATGAAAAAGGGGAAATGGCAGCAGACCTGTCCATGTGCTTTGGTTAATTTAGTAATCTTCCAGATTTTGTTCACTTTTTTGGATGTTTATTGTATGTATTCATTTAGAATAGTGCCAGGATTCTCCGGTTGTAAGTAATAATCAGCTAAATCTGGCAAACGGATCTTTGACATGCTTTCTGCACAGTCAGTGAACGGTGTTCTTCTAACAGTGGTCCGTGAACGCATCTCTCAGTGCGGGGCTTTGATAGAGGGGGCGTGGCCAAGGTGAGACTGTGATGTATTCATGCTCATCCTCAGCTGTAGTTTTTCAAAGGCTGTGGAGAAAAAACGCTGACAGATAGGAAGGGTTCACAGCTCCACTGTCAGTGAGTGTGGGGACTGTTTGTATGAGTACACAGTTAGTTACTGTGGTAATGTATAAGTACAGACATGTCTGTACAGAGTGAGGCAGGGAAACAGACGGAGCCTCTGTAGCGACGTGGCACTTCACGTCACAGCAGCCCCACACTCACAATCTGACAGCGGTTTAGAAAAGGGCTCAGGCCAGTTTAAATAGCATCTATACAGCTGAGAAAGTCCAGAAAAGGAGCAGAAAAGCGTGTAAAGTTGGTTATAAAGTCGCTACGGTGAAAGAAAACAAACCTTTTTGACTCGCCTCGCCGTGTACAGACCGATTCCATCCTGGACCTTGGAGGATTTCAGGGAAAATCTGTCTGGCACGTACATACCCAACATTGTCATCTCTCCGGAGGCTTCTTTTAATTAGAATGAATAAGTGAGCAGGGCTGCTTTGGTTTGTCCGTGCAGAGGTCCAGGTTGAACTTCTGCTGGTGCTGCTGCATCAGAGCCCAGCGGCTCCCTGATTGGTCCAAAGTTTGTAACCAGAAGCTGCGCAACACGCTGCAGCCTGTTCTCATTCAGCCTCAGGGATCACCATCAGCTGCTGCCTGTGCTGTGCACACATCACACACTATACCACAGGCTCCTCGATTATTACTGGAAACACTCATTACAGGTATGGCGGATATCAAATTGTAATTATAACTGAAAAGTTGTAATCATAATTAAATTCTAATTGAGTTCTGACAGTTCACTTTTTAATTGTTATTTGCAATAAAAATTCTATAAAAACTGTCAATTATAATTTAATAAAATGGAAAACTGGGGAACCAGGTTATAGTTCTATATATTCTATCTGCAGTGTTGGGCAAGTTACTCTAAACTTGTAATATATTTATATTACTAGTAACTGGGATAAAAATGTAATATATTTGTCTTACAATATTACTTCTTTTTTTTTAATGTTACTGAGTAACACTACTTTGAGTAACTTTTGGTCCAGAACACTAATTATATCACACTGATAGTGTTCGAATAACATCGGTGTAAGTTTTGTTTCAAATATTTCTGCGGTTTCATGAGCAGAAAGCTCTTTTTTGTTCCCCATAAGTTATATTTAACTATAATGATCATCTTTTTTTCCTCAAATAATTGCAAACAGCAAGAAAACAAAGCATATATATATATATATATATATATATTCTGCATTGTTTTTGTTTTTAAACACAAAAATAATACAATATTAACAAAAAAATTAAGTGCAACAACGTCTGTTCAGGTTAAAGCTGCTTTATGTACATTTAGTCATAAATCAATAATCATCTTTGAGCATATTGTAATCCAAAGTGTTCTGAGTGGACAGTGAATTGCTGCTCCTTTTCTTGGCTCTGTAAATGAAGTGTAGAAATCCAGGAGCGTGATGTTGGATTTCAGCCAATCAGAGATCTTTCTACAAACAGAGTGCTCCATAAGCTGTTTTGGATTTTACTGTTGGCTGCTCGGCTGAAGTCAAAAATCTATGCGTGTTCACGATGTGAGAGTAGCAGAAGTCTCCATTTTGGAGGTTACACAGCAAAGCAAGCGGAAAAAGGAAGAAGCAACAGAATAAAGGCACAAACGTGTTGGTGCCTGTGAGTCGGTATGTGGGGCAGACTGCGCATGATCCACTTTCAGTCTGCGCGCAGTCTTCCTTACATACCAAGTTATATATATAGAGAGAGAGTGAGCGAGAGAGAGACAACAGTCGAGATAAATCGCTTGTAACTAAGAGAAGAATATCAAAGGTGGAGAGAACAGACACAATCCTTCTTTAGGATATCTCCGTCATGTAAAAGCCAAATTGTTTCCACACACTGGACCCCGAAGGTGAATTGATCAATTTCTCCCTCGCCAGCTTCTCCATTTTGTTTGTTGTCTGCTGGCGCACACCGCGTGACATCACAGACAGCCGACTGAGTCAGCCATAACATCTTTAATATTAAAAACACTTTAGAAAAACACATCCATATAAAGTCTGCCATGCTTCAATCCAATGCATTATTTCTTTGTATTTATCTAATCGATTGATTACCTTTTAAAATTATTTTAGATAAATTAATGTCAACCGGCAGGCCAACTTGCCGAGCACAGATCGATGTAGTTTGATTGCAGGAATATAAACCGATTCATCGATCTAATGGATGAATTGTTACACCCTTAGTATTTTACAGCTGGGTCAAAACCCAGCTGTTATCATGAGATGCTAACAGAGAGCTAACACAAGAGGAAGGTTACGTTTTATGGGGTTATTTATTTCAGGTTCTGTAATTGTGATTCATTGAATTTGTGATTGAGAAAATGCTGGTCACCATAATCATAATTCAGTTGTAATTAAACATGCACAATTGAAGATGTAATTGTAATTGAAAAATGTATTTGATCCCAACCCTGCATTATACCCACCATGTTCTTCATTTTCACTATTCTGACTGATCTTACAGTCTTTATGGTTTATATGATCAATGTGGGAAAGGTTTCTGAGAATGATGAGGAAAAGAGGAAGTTGATGGATGCAGTGAGGAAGGACACGTAGGCCATTGGTGTGAGGAAGGAGGAAGATCAACTCTTTGGCCCACAGACCTTGCACTTGCTACGTGCCATAATCAGAGCCGTCGAGAGAGAGAGAGAGAGTTGTGACAACAGAAGTTTGAAATAGACTCAAATAGTTCCCGGAAATTATTGGTGGGCAAATCGAATTCATTGATTCCGAGAGACATAACTGGGATTTTAGGTAATTTTTCGTCAATAACTGCAGTGATTTACAATATTTATACAGTACACCATTATATGCACAAATTAATAATGTACTATAAATTAATTAATAATGTGTTATTAATTAATTAATAATGTGTTATTAATTAATTAATAATGTGTTATTAATTAATTATGTATTATGAATTAATTAATTATGTATTACAACAGTCAACTGCTCGCTGTGTCCTGGAGGGCTGGAGTCTGTGGCTCCGCCGCATACCGGTATGACGGTCTCGGCCGATGCTCTGGGGTGCCGGTGGAGCAACTTGCAGCATCCCCTTGGTGCGGGGGGGACGCTGTCATCCTTGGGCGGACTGCTGCCGGTGCTGCTTCTGTTCTTGTTCCTTCTGGCCTGGGGTCTGGTCTCTGGTGACTCTGGGCCTGTCCACCGGCATGCCCGCTGGCTGCCTGTTCAGTGTGGTCCTGGCTGTCTCCTGGGCATGGGCCTTTGCTTCTCTGCTGGGGTCTCGGGCGGGGGGCTCTCTGGGCCCTCCCGTAGAGGGTTGGGTGCTGGGGCGTGGGTAGTGGTGGAGTGGTGGTTATTGGCGGGATGCCTCAGGGAGGGGGGTTGGGGCAGTGGCGGGGTGTGCTGGGTCTTTGGCTCCTTGGGGCTTTCTCTGGAGTGTATATGGGGGCGGTGGCTGACTCTCGGCCAGGGTCTTTAGGGCTTCTGGGGGGTCTGCTCAGTCGTCGGAGGATGGTCTGGCGCTCCTTAGTTCCCGTTTTTGCTTCTGGTCTGGCTGTACCTTCGGGCCAGGGGGGCGGCGCCTCAGTTCACAGAAGTGGTTCTTGCACAAACATTGGTTGTTGATGCACTGGAATGTCTTGGGCTGTGGGATAAAACTCGTACTGGGCTTAACCTTCGACACATTAATCCCAAATACCTGTTTTAGGTATTACCACTCACTCCTTCCCTCTGTTCACAGCCGCCATCATTATACTTAAGCTCCACACTGACCACCATACTGGCTGAACTGATTACACAACACAATAAGCACACCTATATCATCACATTTCACTTTCACCTTAAAACAGTCGACTCTTCCTAACCCCTTCCATTTTCCTACCCTGACTCCCTCTTCCCTGTTCCCTTCCCCCCTCACATAGGTGTAACACTACCCTCTCTTTTTATATCCTCCCTTTAATAAAGTATTTCTTACCCTGGGAGGGCTGGTGATGGTCACAATTATGCAATAAAATAAATTCATTTATTTAATTACAATAACAAAACATGCATTGCTGTCGTAAGAAAATTCCACTTCATGACAGCATGTGCACTGTGGTAAATGGTAAATGGACTTGATTTATATAGCGCTTTATAACCACACTGAAGCAGTCTCAAAGCACTTTACATATCAGCTCATTCACCCAATCACTCTCACATTCACACACCAATGGGACAGGACTGCCATGCAAGATGACCACTGGGAGCAACTTAGGGTTCAGTGTCTTGCCCAAGGACACTTCAACACATAGTCAGGTACTGGGATCGAACCCCCAACCTCTCAATCAGAAGACTACCCTCTACCACCTGAGCCATGGTCGCCCTGTGCAGACAAGTCAAAAAATAATAATTACATTTAGATTTCACATTTACATTCAGATTTTTTTTTCATGTGTGCACATTTTTAACAATGCTATTGAACATGCTGTTTAACATAAATTTCTGTCTCAAATAAAATTAGAATTAGCTAAATGTGATGAAAGTGAGCTAGTTGTTCAGTTTTTCCATTCGGCACCCCATAAGTGACCCCTACCGTTTTTTGTCCCATGCACCCCTTATCCATTCTGTCATATCGCGAGTACTCCTTTCGTTCATGTTATGCATCCTCAATTTGTGCCAGTAAGCTCATCTGAACCCTTTCTCTAACTTCACCTTTTCATCACGTGTTTCAAAGAGTTGTGCCACAATTTATTATCGATGGATTCGAAAAAAGTCTGTGTGCATGTAAAGATGAGAAGTGTTCAAGTACATGCACCCCTGGTTGGAAACCACTGCCTTAGGAAATGTAACGTATTCATCAGGTTTGTATGGAGTAAGTATTTTCATTGCTCTGCATTACATGCTTTTGCATCAAATTGCTACATTTATATTTTCCTTGTACATTCTACTTCTGTTTACTATGTCTGATTTAAATAGCACTGTTTCTGATCTGACTGTCTGTTTCTCGTTTATCATGTGACATTATTTTTGACTAAGTTCAGATGCATGCAGACAACCTGAGAACTACCTCTGACTTATCAAAACAAATGCCCCTGTCAGCATATCCAATATACAGCAAGCCCAGTGCTATGAATTAATCATAACAGAATATTTGGAAATGGGTTCCCTGTGTTACAGTGGAATTTCCATGACATAAGCAGAATCAGCTTTTGTGCAGAGAGCAGAAAATGGATATGCTAGTTTAAGTATTATGGCAAACACTGACTGATTGATAATTGCAGGCATTGCATGTGAAAATGACTATGAAAGCACAGACATGCATTTACCACAGTTGAAGAAAAGCATTTGCAGGTATTCATTTCAGCTTATCTTCTGCTCTGAAAAATCTCAGGTTTCTGTAATAGTGTGGCTGTTTTGACTCCGCTATTTTTATGTTTTTTTTAAGCCTCCCCTTGGCCATCAGTTCGGGGGAAAAAACTTTTCTGGGATTCAAATCATCTGCTAGGTTTTTAATTTATTACATTTGGCAGGTTATGTTTTAATTCAAACATGAAGACATTTTTATTGCAGTACTTTTCACTGAAGAATCATCCCAAATGCTCAGTTTAAGATGTAATTTTACAACATCATTTTTGTATTAGTATGATGTAAAACAAGCACAATTCGCATTATGCCAATGGCAATATTTTAACTTAACAGTTGAGAATTGAGTTCAAACTAGTTTTAACTTCTAACTGAGAGGGTAAAGCGGATTGTCCTACAGCTTGTGGGTTGGTAGTTGAAATTCTGCTTTATCTCAGGTTTTGTGCTTATTTGTGGTGGACACAAATGTGACTGCATTTGGACTGTTTTCTGTTTGCAAATATGCTGTTACGCTCTCACTAGGCTTCAAAATTAAAATGTCAGTATCCTGTAAGGCAGGGGTGTCAAACTCATTTTAGCTCAGGGGCCAAATACAGAGGAGTTTGATCTCAAGTGGGCCACAGATTTTATGTGGGAAAACATTATTGTGCCCGAGTTTGCAATTCTACGTATCCATAAAATACAAAATATGTAAGAAACAATATCCAAGAAATAATTGACAGATATCAGTTCACTTTAAATTTCCTAGATTTTGTGACCAATTTCTATTTAATTGAGGAAAATATCATATTTTGGGAGATTTAACGTTAAAAATGACTGCAATCGTGTGATATAAGCACTGGAAAAACTGTGAGCCCCTACAAATATTGCTGAGTTTTATTTAGACAATGGCCCTATTCGCACGGGATTAGTTTTATCTAGGGACCTCATGCGATTTGTAATAATTGCGTAAAATGTCAATGATGTTAATCCCGTGCGAATCGGCCATGTCAGTAATTTGTAAAGTTAAATTCCCCCGCAAATTACCTACTATATTTTGCTGAACTCCGAGGTCCTGTGATAATACTAATCCAACGCAAATAGGCATCACTGTGATTTGAACAGAAATGGGCGGGATCTGATGCGTGTTGTTTTGTTTCCGGGTTTATGTAATTTTAAGGTTTCTTCTCGTGTCCACTGCCTACTTTTCTTCTTAGCGCCCGCCATATTGAAAACAATGTTAGCGAATGTTATGCAATACACAGCGCGTTGATGTCTGTAAATTTCAGCAAAATCTCAGGCTTCGGTTATCCCGTGCGAATGCACCACATAAAAAGCAGACGTTGAGGGGTCATTTATTTATTGCATGGGGTCACCAGATAATACTTATCCCGTGCAAATGTGGCTAATGATTCACGTTTTCTCTGCCATTTTTACTTGATCTTGCAGGCCAAATTGGATGCTCCAAAGAGCCAGATTTGGCTCCCGGGCCTTGAGTTTGACACATGTCCTATAAGGCATGTCACTTACAGGACCTATTTATTAATTTGTAAAATGGACCGATTTACAGACCAATGTCACATCATCACTCAAACACTCATATATTCTTTTCATCTTTCCTTGTGTTGATTTGTTGACGTTCGCTCTGCAGAGGGTGATTAGCATCACCTTTGAATCACTGACTGTTTGTGTACACTCCATTTTTGAACACCTCTCCAGCAAATGTCTCTCTCCTTTAATCAGTGGTGTGTCAGCGCTCCCTCTGTTTTGTTTACTGTGTTTATGGCTTGTGTTTATGCCAGCAGCTTCCTGTTGTGATGTGGCTCTGTGCCCATCTGCGCTGTGATTGGCCTAAACAACGAGCATTGGTTAAAGATCACGACAAAGACTGAACTCATGATGCGCGTGTTTACATCAGAGTCAATGAGGTGGTGCGTTCGACTGTCTCGGCTGCTATTTAAAGGTTCAGGGTGGGAGAGAACAAGTCCATGATAGAAGATGTTGTTCTTTTGTTTGTTTTGGGGGGTTTTTTTCCCCCCAGATGTCAGTTGGACATCTTGTCATCAATGAACTGGAGTCATATTCCTGGTGTTTTTTCAAGGGTTAAGCCTAGGAGTGGGTCATGCCTGATCACACTGAGAGAGCCATTGTGTCATCTACTCTTCTCATGTCCATCTTGGACCTTCTCTGGCCCTGCTGACCTCTCATGTCAATGCCTTGGCTTGTCAGGACAGGGCGATTAGCTGTCGTGACCCCTTTTTCCTCTGTGCCCTCTGAGGATCCTCCAGCCTATTAACTTTCACTCAGCTTTCACTAAGATCTCTGAGTTACCCTCCACCACCTCTGATCTCCAACACCTGCACACAAGACACCAAGAACACACACTCGCACACACACACACAGAGAGAGAGACACAGAAGTTTCTGTGCTGGCTTGTCCAGGTAGGGGAAGTTCTTCAAGCGTCAACTTTGAAGCAAGTGCTACAATCTCTTGTGCAGTCTCACCTTGAGTACTGGTCAGTAATCTGGTCAGCTCAGCAACCATTAAATCTGATTTAAGTAGTCTTCAAGTTGCCCAGAACTAGGCTGCTCGCCTTGTTTTGAGGTGTCCCTACAAAACCAGTATCACTGCACCTTATCATGGCCCCTCATTGAAATTCACTAATATTTATAAAGAAGATTATTTTAACTGCCAACTGAGATTATTTCAGAAAAAGATAAAATACTCCCATCACAACCACAATACTAGACTTGCTTCAAACTCCAACTTATTCATCAATCATCCTGATACCAACTACTTACAAATGTCTGTCTTTTTTAGAGCTTTTCCCTTATGGAACAAATTGCCTATGGACCTGAAAGACAACTTTACATCTATCCATCCATCCATCAATTTTCAGACTCACTCATTCCTGTTTGTCAGGGTCGCGGGGAACTTTACACATGTTTAAAAAAAAATTTAAATCATATTTTGACCAATCTTAATGTATATATCATGTGTTTTTTAAATGTATTTGTTGGTGTCTTGATGTACTTTTTTATGTAATGTTTTTGTATATTTTTAACTGTCTTCAATTTTTCTGTTCTTATATGTACTAGGATCTTTTTTTATGGACCTCAGGAAGATCAGCAACCACCACGGTGGAAGCTAATGGGGATCCAATGAACAAATAAACAAATTGATCAACTTTGGTAATTCTGAGATATTGCATGTACTCACTTCAATAACTGTGTTACCAGTTGAGACCACAGACTACTGAAACCACCATTATGGGATTGCTTTTTTTTTATATAAATAAATATTTTCACTGAGGAGAAAAACCTCACTTTGGCCAACTCAGAAATAGCTCCATCAAAGATTTTCCAAAATGAAGTGTGCATTTTTCTCAAATCACCCAAGGCTGATACTGTGTAGATTGAGGAGCCAGACCAACTTTTGTTTCACATTTCACAAAGCCCTAGCAGCCCTACACCACAGATCTCCATTTCAAGGCCGACAACAGCCGGCAAACCATTTCCTGACTCTCTGAGGTCACTTGACGAACTATGTTTTCATTTGACAGCCTCAGGTCGCCCCCGAATGAAGGTCTTCAGAAAGAGCCTTGTGAGATTACAGTACTGATGAAGCGTGAGAAATTACCGGCACTTACAGTACAAGCCATTTCATGAAGCACAAGTGAGCAAGCGGACCACCCCCATGCAGTGAGGGGGACTGATGGATGTGGGTGCGTAAACACACACAACCAGCTTATGTATACAGATATCAGCAGTAACCCACACACACACACACAGAGATAAGAAGGCGTGTTCAAGAAGACAATCTAATGCCCGTACTGTGAAAAGAACAATTTTATTCCAATTTAAGGATAATCAAGTAAAATGTTCGTACAGATATAGATTAAAGTGAAATTCAGGAGCCTGACTTTTTCCTCAATGCTTGAGTTATCCTAATGAAGATGGCTGAGACAAGCAACGCCCGAGGGCTGCTAATCCCTCTCCACCCTTCCTGGGAATGGGCTCTTGGTCAGGATGGGTTTGGAAGAGAGCCTGAGATTTCTGTAGGCTGGCTCTTCTCTCAGTCAGACTTATGTAGTACTGGTTTGGACTCAAGCCTCCAACTATCTCTAAAGCTGCTGAAGTGGAATCATTTTCAGAATGCTTTCCTCCCGCCTGCTTTCTAGCCCTAGCCAGGGCTCGCACCCAATTTGCATGTGTGACATTTAAATAGAGCATAATTTCATTTCACACTGCTTCTTTTGGCGATAACAAACACCACTGTGCAGCTCTATCGTCCAAGTTAACTGGCTTCTGGTGGAGGACCAACCCCAATAATGGCAGGATCCCTCCATTCAGTACCACAGAGGTTTCCCTCAAAGCCCTCCCAGGGTGTCAGTCTGTTTGCTGTCTGTCTCTGTCTGGGTTCAGTTGGAGCCTTTGCTCTCTTTTTCCAAAATCTGTCCAAAAGTGTCACTTTTGCTTTGAGTTGAGCAGCAATTGCATTTACACATTCATATAACAGAGCCAGCTCCCAAAGGGTGGTGGAGAAAAGTCTGTCAACAAACCAACAGTGTTTTAAGCTTTATCTGTCTGTTCCTGCTTTTTTTTTACCCACAGCTATCCAATAGCAATACGAGTTTAACTTTGAGGAACTTTGAGTGGTTGATGTGTGCTTGTTGGGAGTTAGTCAAAAGCTTTTGCAATATTTAATGATGCTAAGAGAATGTGAATCTGTCATTGTTCTGTTTAATGAATGAGTAAAATCAATATATTAATGTTAGTCGCATTGTTAAAAATTTTATAACTTACTTTAAGAGAGACAAAAATGCATATTGTCCATATTTCAACTGATATTGTTTTTATTACAAAATTAGGTAAATTGTTCACTTCCACAGCAACCATGGTGACACAATGCTGTGAATTCAGTATGGACTTTATTGCCAAAACATAAAGTATGTATTGAACTAGCAACAGTTTATTAGGGGTGGAAAAATGATTTCAGAGACCACAACACACCAAACACCACCATTGTGAAGAAACAGGTAACTTTGTGTGCAAAGATGATTTAAACAATGATGGGATAGAATTATATGACATTGGTAAGACGTGAATATCAACACTGTAGGCCAGTGGTTCCCAACTAGGGGTACGTGTACCCCTAGGGGTACTTGAACACATTGCAGGGGGCACTTGGAAACATTGATGAATCTATTTCCAATATGCTGAGTCATTTTTAAGCCTATTTCAGACACTGTACATGCTCATCCAACATCTTTTCCACCCGTTGACAATAAACGGCATTAATGGAATAAACAATATTGTGGCCTTAATATCCTAATAAATTGTTACTAACATGTTATGCACATTACTAAAAATTTAAGTCAATCTGATATACAATAATTGTAATGCACAAAATTGATCTTTAGTGTGCGTTAAATGTACACGCTGACATTTTCAAGCTGTAGGAGATTAACATGCCAACATGTTAACAACAACATGTAAATAAAACAAGAAAGGTTACTAAACTGGAGTGACAAAGGGGTTGTCCTAATCTGAAAAGAGGCATCGGGGGGTACGTGAGACAGAAAAGGTTGGGAAACACTGCTGTAGGCTGTTCATTCATGGAATTGTGAAATGCTGTGTCTGATAATCACAACTAAGAAAGAGATGAAGCCTGTGTGAGACTGGGTCAGAAACTGGGCCAACGTGTTCTTTAAAGGGTGTGAAAAGGTCTGTGTGACGACCAGTATGTGCTACCTAAAGCCATCCACATGTCCTCAGTAACTCCCCAGGCTAGGCCAGTCCTGAAGTCGCCCTGTCAGAGGCTGAGGAAGAGCCAAGAAAGCTATCGACCAAATGCAGGTACCCATTAGCTCCGCCCCCTCCTTTCAGGTGTGAATGAGAAGGATTGTGAGAAGGTAGCTGATGGGTGTTTTTAGGCTTGTCAGGAGGGTGCTCAACATTGTTGTGGTCAGAAAGTAGAGTTCTGGGTCCCTTTGTGGTGTGTGGGTGTGGGCTAGTTGGTGTGATCCCCACTGCGTCCGTTGTTGCACTTGGATGGGCACCATTGGGGTCATTGGGGACTTTGTTGGGGCCCCTGCTGTGGTTAAATGTAACACGCTTGGTGTTTAGGGTGGGGGTTATATTCCTAGCTTTTCTTTGCCCCAGCTTTGTTTTATTATTGTGTAGAAGCTTCATGTTGCTTGTAGCAAACCGTCTTTCATATATCATACGCTTGTAAAAATAAAAGATGTTTTTTTCTCAACCTTTATGTGTACCAGCATTTTGAAATGGGGATTTTTTTTTTAATGAACTTGACTTTTGCAACATTTAATAAATTTGTCTCCCCTTTTCCAGTTCTTTCTTTTTTAAGCATGAGAGACACATAAAGTATGCCCTTTCATCATGAGCCACAGCAAGAACTTCAGTAAAGTTTAGCTCTGTTCAAAATGACAAACTCCTTGTTTAGTAAAGAGTTTTGAGCTCCTTCTCTGTATAACGTATAGTCAGGTCTGCTTAATGGTAACAATCTTGGTTCAGTTGAGGTGTGTTGAAAACATCCGTGTGTTTCTTCATTTCATGATGGGCTCAAGTTTTTGGGTGAATACAAGAATCAAAGCAGGAATCAGAGGCAGCTCCTCGGTGCTCAGCTGTGATTACTCCCCCACTTAACCCTGGACTTACATGTCTGTCTGCACTCCATGTACGCACATATATACAAAACTCATACATCAAAGCTCTGCACTTATTTCCACGCAAACGATAAACATGGGGAGCCCTGCAGATGGTTAACTCTGGGATAAAGGTTTCTCTGTGTTCATGTTTGCGTGTTGGTGAGGAGTTCTCCTGAAGTTTCTTTGGAAAAATACAAGTATCCAAGCTTTTAGTCCCGTCCTTGATTTTTCCACAGTGTGGGGGGGGGGGGGGGGGCTTCATAGGTATCATTCACATGAGGAGGTATCATTTGATTAGACCTGGGCCTGCTTTATGGATGGCAGTTAATTGGGATATCTATGACAGTGCCACTACTCTCCAGGAGCTTCTCTACATTATTCCAGGGCATTAGTGGGTTAATGGAAGCCAGGTGGAGCCTCCCTGTGTTTCTACAGGAAAGCTTGAGTGAATGAGGTGTGGCTAACCTGTTTCAGGATGGAAACATGCTGTTCACTCATCTGCACCTCAGAGTATGTGCGTGTGTGTGTGCGTGTGTGTGTGTCTAATGGAACTCCGATTATTTTAGCAGCTTAAAGGGTATCTGTACTCGTCATGTATACTTTATAGCATAGTGTTTAATGTAGTATTAGAAAATGTGATTTAATTGTATACCTTAAAATACAATCCTTAGGAAGCAGCCATGTTCGGCGAGATGTGACGTCAAATCGTTGATTCCAGTGCAGTGTTTACATTGGTCCCATGTGATTTTATTTATGTTTTTGTAGTTTTTTCTCCACATTGTCTTTAATATTGTTTTATTTTTACTACAGACAACATAAGGATGCGTGTTGGAGCTACTTTACACATGTCTAGAGTTGGTATTAAAAGCTCGTTATGCATCGAAGCAGCCACAGCAAGCTTAGAAACTGTTTACATTCAAGAGTGACGGAGATCGTTCTGACCGACACTGGTGAGTAGGGGGGTGAGTAAACTTTTCGAGGAACGAGTCTGAGAGCACTCCGGCTTCATCCCACAATTCAAAACAAGCATGACTGTTAGGTTGATTGGAGTCTCTAAATTGCCCGTAGGCGTGAATGGGAGTGTGAGTGGTTGTCTGTCTATGGACTGACGCCCTGTCCAGGGTGTACCCCCGCCTAGCAGCCAAAGGAAGCTGAGGAAAGGCACTAGCAGATCCCCACGACCCTGAAAAAGAGCACGAGTCAAAAAATGGAAGGATGGAGTCTGGGAGGAGTGTACATTTTGACAAGAATTTTAAATTTTGTTTCAATCTCAGTGACTCACCAAAGACTGGATTTAATTAAAGTCAAGTTTTAATATTTTGGCTGTGTTCAAAATCGCATATTAACGTACTACTCAAACTAAATTTGACGTCAAAATTAGTATGTAGTGCGTTCACATTAGATAGTATGAAAAGATTGAGTATGCAAGACGTATACTATATTGGGACATTTCCTAAGTATGCATTGTGGGCACACTAGTCATACTCAACCACCCCCTGCCTGATGCATTGCGAGTAGAATATAAAATCGTTCTGGGACCGGCTTCAAGCTTAAAGTCAAACGTCCTCTTGTCTTCCATTCTTTTTCTAACCCTATTGTAAATAAACCCTTTGACTGTTTGTAAACATTGTGACGGACTTTGTTGGGCGGGGCTTAGCCTGGAGGCAAACCACCATAGATATATATAAACACTAGATGACTTACCCACACTGTTAGACAATGGGGAGCGACGTAGCAACGTGGCGGCCATCTTACCTCAGACAGCTGGCCCCGCCCATTACGTCGATGTCATGGGTGCATGTACTGTTTAAATAACCCTAACTTGCTCAATTTTCAACCAATTTTCAAAAGGAAGGTGGCATTTTCAACATGTACAAGCATCCTATGTCATACCTACGTGTAATAAGGTCTGTAATAAGGTAAACCGTTTTTTAGTTCGTCAATGTTTCATCGAATTAAGAGTATTTTTGATTAAGCTGATCACTCATCTTCCAACAGCTACCGTAGAGCGTGTCAGAATGTCAGAACGTCAGTTGTCTGAGGTAAGATGGCCGCCGTTGAGCTACGCTGGCGACTCCCACTTGCGTCATCTATTGTTTATATATATCTATGCTTTAGCCTTCCTGTTTTTGCCTCTCGTGACGTGGGCCATTAAGGGGTGTATAGAGCTCTTGTTTTGAAGTTAACCAGAGGTTTTGTCAGTAGCACAATGGTGGGTCTCCAAAAATCTCTGAAATGTCGGCATGAAATGAAACATGACCACATGTTCATAAGCTACTTGGTCACTTTTTAAAACGATTTGAGGACTTTCAAAGGTGCAGAATTAATTGAGATATTTGTTCTCAGTGTGCTTTAGGTTGTTGTTGTTGTAGGTTCGAAAGGCATCTTGGAAAACTTTGAAGTATACGTCTTCATCTCTCCTTCACCAGGCGAGTGAAATGCAAATCGATGTTACATGTTAATGTGGGTCAATACAATGCCGCGGACAAGTCTGCGTGGTCCTAAAATCTGAGCTTTTTACTTAATTGGCCTGCCAGACTCCACCCAAGTATTGAGCCTGTAATCTCATTTTAGCCTAAAAAAAAAAATCTAGCATTTTGTTATACTGTAAAAGATTTATCAAAATTATTTTTGTCTTGGTAAAAAAAACTCCATTGTAAGCATACCTTTGACTACCTTTAATATACCTTTAATTAGTCATTTAAACTATGATTGAGCCATATTACTCTAGAAAATACAATGTCCAATGCATGTTGGAAAAAGTGCAATACATAAAACTGTTCTTCACAAGTTGTTTATTTTCTGTATATTTGAACAAATACTTACAAAAACATACAACCTGCAGGGAAAAAAGGCTAAACTAAAATAGGATTCCAAACATTAACGTTAACACTGAAGCTGGAGAAGTTGAAAATTTTGAAGCACGTGCCATAAAAGTTGTAGAAGAATCTAAACATCACCATTAGTGGTGGCACCTGCCTTATAGTTTAACGTTATTTTTTATACTATTAGTATTATTACCTTTGATCACTTTGGTGACATTTTGGTCCTGGTGATTTTATTCTAAATCAATAAAAAGGTGGAATCTGCCTAACCTAGCAATCCTGCTATACTGCCAAATATATTTATGCAGTCACCATAAAAAAAAAATAAAATACGTATTTAAAGTTACACATTTAATAAATTACTGCTAGTTGTACAGGAGTGTATGGACATTAATGATTTCTTGTACAAAATAACTCATTAGGTGAAATTGTCACTGATTAATATAACTCTATTAAAGGTGGGATGATACATTGTGCAACAAGATATCGAGATACTAAAGCGTCACAAGATGTATTGTCTAGCGTACAAGTGGTATTGCGGGGGGTGTCGTATGAAAAAGTTCTGATTGTTATAGTTTGTTTTCATTTTTTATGTCCCTATTGAGTTAATAGGTGTAATAGGTCATACTCAGAGTAAGTATGTAAGAGCAAAATAAAAGCAATGGTTATTTTTCCAAATGCATTTTTTTATATATTTTTTTTTTTTATTATTGTATCATATCGTATTGTGAACTCAGTGTATCCTCCCACCCCTAATAATAATAGCTATAGCTATAATAACTATATCTGTGAATGTTACAGTGAAAAAGGCCATATCATTACTCTATCATCTGCTGATCACATGGAGGTGCATTGAAAGATACAGTATTTGGTAAAGAATCACATCCTCCTTTACACGAAATGTAAGCTTCAACTTAATCATTTTTAGATACCCTGTTGCTATACTGTATTTCTTGTGATAATGTATGATATACTGGTCTGACCTGACAAGAATGACACAGATTTAGTTGGAAATTTTGCTAAAAATTTCCAGTTTATAATGTGGTTGTTTTTTTCATTGTGTGGAAAGATTTTGACTCACAATTAATAATACATAACAGTCAATCTGTCTATAATGTCTGTTTTTCATCTGTCCTTTAACTGATGTCATGAAGTAAATCCCATCATCCTATATCAGGTTCTGCTTGTGCATCACTTGTTTAATTGGCTCAGTCTACAATCTCATTGCACCAAATGCTTCTTGATCTCTTGATTATAATTTTGACTGCTTTGCAAAAGAACATGACACCCAGGGTGACACAGGGATTACTGATTCTATATTTAGTCTTTATGTACATGAATATTGACGGGACATGTGACTCTGTACATGTGACACACACAGCGATACAGTGATAATAACGCAGATCTGCGGCACAGGACACATTTACAAGATGGGCTCGAGAGCAAACACTGGCTGAGATATGCAAGGGAATGTCCAAACTTTGACAAATCCCTCACAAAACTGGAATCTTCTCGTAACAGTTATTATTGTCATCATTGGGGGGAGGGGAGACAATCAAAGAGAGGGTAGAAATAGTAGAAAATAATTTAAATTCCTCCTTAAACACATAGGAAATATGCAGCGAGAAATCTATACAAAGCCATCATCTCCAGCCTTGGTGGCTTAAACTTAAAACTGAAGATGGAGACAAATATGAGACAAAAACAAATGTCATGCACCAACATAGAAACATATGTGATGAGAGGATCCTCTTTAAAGTTCTGTGTCCACAGTGGCAACACAAGCTCAAGACGACAAGCACTGGTAACGAAGCACCTCACGCTGTGGGCCAACCAGACGCGCCATGATGAAATGTAAACATAAATATACAGGTTGATATATCTCTCTACAAACAGTTCAGTTGCTGCCACTGCAGCAGGCCCATCAGCTGTGTGAGTAGTCAGTCTGTATACACTCCTTAGTAGAATATCACTTCGAGTTAAATAAACTTATTTAATATATATATTTATAATAGATTTATTCTTTGAAGAGTCATTTAGCAGTATTTCCTCGTTTTCACTAGTTTGCTCTGGTATTTCACTGAGTGGCCACTGTGTCCCACCACGTAAACGTCTAGCAGGTAGGTCTTTCCAGGCTCCAGACCTGTGACGGTCTCTGTCGTTACAGCTTTCTGCAGGTTTGGGCTGTGGAAATACTTGCACAGGACCTTTTCTGACTTCCTGCGGGTCTCTGGCCCGGCACACTGATTCTGTTCCCGGCGCCGCTGCTCTTCTCCAAAATTTTCGACCACCTCTTTGCGGTAAATACAGAACTTGTTACGGTCCTGGGTGCCGAGCCAGGCCACAGTTACAGAGGAACAAGTACGCAGCTTGTCAAAGGCCTTGATGCGGGTGTCCTCGGGGAGCGATGGGAAAGGCTGCTTGCTGCTGGGACGGGTGGTAGCCAGCACCTTCAGGGTAGAGGCTCCTTTTCGGCTACCTCGCAAACGGATCAAGTATTTGGCTTTTGGCTTTCCTCGAAGCTGGAACTGCCGTACACCTTCCACGTTCTGGGAGAGCACCAGCTTCCCATCGCGCCTCACCTGCACCTGCACTGCATCGAGACAGGTATGGACGAACAGAGTGACCCTTTGATGGGAAGAGACTGGAGCGAAGCGAAGAAACTTGCTGCCCTTTCTCTTTATGAAAACATCTGATACTTTGCCGTCCTTCAGTTCCACTGTCTTCTGACGAGCTTCCTCTTTTGTTCTGGCAAAAGTTCCGACATAAGCTGTGCTGGTGTTGGTAGCAGAATTCACAGCAAACACATCAAAATAGTATTGAGTGTCTGGCTTCAGGTCGGAAATGGTGAAAATGTTTTTATTGCCAATGCAAACCTTCTGAATGTCTGCCACTTTTGGCTTGCTAGTGTAGACCCTGGAGATCTTGTTACTTGTGAGGCCTCGATCTTTGCTAAAACCCTTATCAGAGGGAACAAAGCCAAAGTGCACAAAGTCAAAGGGGCTGAAATCCCTGCCGGGTTTGGGAGCCAGCATGAAGGCATCATCAATGTTCATTTTGGCCTCAGCTGCACACATGCTCTTAAAATTGTGCTCTTTGTTAATCACGACACAGTACTGAACAGGTTGTCCCATCAGGAATCCTGTTGGGGTTGGTTTCCAAGCCAATGTAATGGTGGTACGGCCCAGCGCTGTGACGTCCACTCGGGGGTCGTAAGGCAGCTCTGGGTAGGGTTGGTCTGACTCTGGAGTGGTAGTGGCATACACCTTAAAGTTGCTGTCCTTCTCAGTGGACAGCAGCTCCAGTTGATAGAGACCAGAGGGCGTGCTGGTGGCGATATAAGACTCCACATCGTTGCCCTTGTAGGTGAAGAGCTCCGTGCCTTCATCTACTGTCACCTGCTGCTTCTGCTGGTCCAGAGGCTCAGGCTCTCCTGTCAAAGAAGAAAAAGAACAAATGCAAACATTGATGCCATTAGTTGTTTGCTCTTTGGGGATTTGTTTGACATTTGGCATCTGTTCTCTGTCATAAAATTTTATAGGCCTGCGATCAATAATATCCCCAAAGCTCCTGAGTTGCTACATCTGTTACCTCAATGTGACCTACTAGATTTTGCCATCCCTTGGAAGTCCTACAATGTATATCTTGTTTGCTAGTCGGAACAAATATTTTCACAGTTCCAACATGGCAAGTACCTCGTCTTTAATGAAAATAAATTGTCCACCATAACTAGCATTTTTTAATGCTGTGTGTGAACTCATAGTGGTGCTCTGCAAGCTTTCAGGATGATTAGCCTCCTCACACAGGAGCCATGTTTTTAATCTAAACATCCCAAAGATCACAGGCCAGCATTCACTGGGCCTTTCCAGGGAAGCTGCACTACAAAGATGTGCTTTGTAGCTTCTATGCGAGAGACACAGTTGGAGCTCTTACACTGGACCAAGGAGCCATAATATTATGTTTGCCGACCAGAGTGTGTGCTCTGTGGTGCGCTAAAAATTAATCCTCTAAAATCTAATCCCAGCAGAGACATTCAAGAAAAAGCAGTTAAACAGCCTAAGGAAGTCAGATTCTGTCATGCTTTAACAGTGCAACTACCATGTTTGAGTGTTTGATGTGACAAGGGCAAAAACACAAACACATACAAGCTGATTATGTTTTGATACATGTGCTCACATTATGCATCTACACATTGCACCACAGATTAAGTCGTCCAGTCTGATCTCCTGTGCTGAAAAGACATCCTCCAGATAGAGAATGTTTTTAATTTGACCAAAGCAGCTTCAAGAAGTGTAAACTAAGTAAAGGGGTGCAACACCTTTGATTTAGGAGGTTGAGTCAAGTCACGTCCTTCTCTGAAATTATAGACATCAGCTTGGGCAAAGTCAGACCTCATAAGTGTTCAGACTAGACTCTATGACTGTGTCTTAATTAAAAACCACCAAACACAAGCCTAACATCATGGCGTAGGTTAATTGTCTGCGCTGGGACGGCCATATTCCTACATAACGTGTAATTAACCTCTTCCACTCCTTCACTAGTGC
The DNA here is from genome assembly GCF_900634775.1 of Gouania willdenowi. Classification (NCBI taxonomy): domain Eukaryota; kingdom Metazoa; phylum Chordata; class Actinopteri; order Blenniiformes; family Gobiesocidae; genus Gouania; species Gouania willdenowi. The sequence goes on along the minus strand of NC_041047.1, from coordinate 30,517,232 downwards.
TTGATGTCAATTATACCTGATGCCTCCCCACTGGCCTCTTCTGGCAGCTCCTGCAAAGTGAGTTTCCATTCCAGAGGAGCATCACAAGGTGTCACAGTCACAGATAGGGGAGTGTTGTCTTCTTCCACCACAAAGTAGTACCTGGATGAAAATAACAGACCTGGATAAGCACCTCAGTTTGACATTAGAAAAAGAGCATAATCTTAATGAATATCACACTCACTATATGAGATTACTTTCATACAGATATCTCTCTCGCCCTCTCTGTGCTGAGAGCTTCATCTAATATTTAGTAGTTGCATCATAGTGGATCGTATTACAGATAACGTTTCCTATCTATTTAACAGTAAGTAGTCTCATGTTTTCCTCTGTGATTGTGGCGAGTAAGTTAGCAGCTCGAGTTAAAATTGAATGCTACTATTGAAACACCTCAAGCATTGCGTCATCCATTCATTCATGGTCTCACCTTTTGGGCGTATCCCTGAAAATGTATCCGCTGATCTCAGCGCCGTCCGGGATGACAGAGGAGTCGTGGAATAGTGACTTATCCCTGATCTGCATCTGAAAGAGCCCCTCATCTCTGGTTGGGAGTTTCTGGGCCACAGCTCCGAGTGCAATCAGTCCCAACAATGCCAGTAGTACAACGCTCCACCTGTTACACTGCCTCATTCTGAAAGATAGACAGAAGAACCGCATTACTTTACTCATTCAAATAAGATAAAAACCAAATCTTCAAAACCTGTGGTTAGTGTTTTTTAAAAACGATCTTGCTAAAACCAAAATATAATATTCCTCACACGCCATAGCCTTCCATACGCAGAAAGAAAGTTTAACAACAGCCTGTTTAGGTGTAGATTAGTTTTTATTCTGTGACTGATATCAAATAAAAACTTAGACTAAATCCACTCTGTAAATGAAAATGTAGTGGTTTCATTTACCATCACTCCTGTGTGATAGAGTGACCTTGGACAAGATATATAACCTCAGATTACTTCCTGTAATAGACCAGCACATTTCATGGCAACGTACAGTGTGTGAGTGTGTGTGTGTGTGTGTGTGTGTGTGTGTGTGTGTGTGTGTGTGTGTGTGTGTGTGTGTGTGTGTGTGTGTGTGTGTGTGTGTGTGTGTGTGTGTGTGTGTTTGCATAATATTATGTTGCACTGTAGTAGGTTCCCTCATGACCCTACTATGTCATGTTCACACAACAAGGCCTTGACATTGCCACACCCATCACGCCAATACGTAACATGAGGGGATTTCAAAAGAGATGAGTAACAAAGTGATTACCAGTTACTCCTACTAACCAGTTACTTGGAAGATTAAATAACTGTTGACTTTTCAAATAAATATTTGATTTGACATTCAACATCTCTTACACTATTTGCTCACAGTCTTTAGATCGAGGTCCATTCCTGAAGAGGGAAAACTTGTGATTCTTACACTATTTAAATATTCGAGCTATGAGTGGTTTTATACCCCCCAAAACAAACAATATCTCAATGCTACTACAACCTGCATCCATTTGCCTAAAATAGCATTAAATGTATGGGTATGGATAGCATTGACTGGATGTATGGTTAGCCAGTGCCACATGTTTACTCTTAGTACACTGTTTTATAAAATTAACCTTCAAAACGAGCTTAAATAATGCAGTATTTGTAATATTTTTTTAAAAAAATTTTAAAAATTAGCTAAACTCTAAAAGAAAGATGAGAATGAGCCTAGCAAGTTGTTCTTTTATAGTTACTGGAAACTGATCAATCTCATTTCACTGTTTTTTGTTTACAGACATAAAAATGCTATTATCATCTCCATTTGATCAATAAGATTTACAAAGAGTATCTAACGTATCAATTATAATCCTTTAAAAGGAGGAAGAGTATTCTGCTGTTGCCTTAGGGCTTAATGTGCTAAGCTAAGCTAATTGTTAACAGATTGTCCATCGAAACTCAATAAAAGCTCATCCTGTTCACAGTCTTCTGTGGTTGTTGATTCATAGACTAAAGGGAGTATAGGCTATAACCTGGATGGGTCTCATACAAATTACAGGGAATTTGTCTAGGAAGTGACTTTGCTGTACTATCTAAAATGTTTATCTTTATCATTGAAATTTAAAAAATGAACAAAAAAAACAATGTACTTTTAACATGTACATATTGTTTTTATCTTCATTGATTTCAGTCTTGTTTACCAAGAAGCACAGCTACTGTCTTTCTTCTGAGGACTAACAAAAGGAGGGATTAGGTTTTACCAGAAATGTGTTGGCTGTGTGACTCTGCACGTATCTGCTTAATTTCACACAACACCTGAATCACCAAAACCCTTGTTTGTCTTGAATAAAAGTTTGGCCGTACAGTTTGCATATGAAGTCATGGCTCAGGACGAGGTGCAGCTCACCCTGTCTGAGAGCCTCTCACGTATCCCCTGCCTATTGATTTTGCCCCATTGATTGCAGCTGATGGGAACAGCAAATCCCTGGTGATTTAATCAGTATAATGATGGCAGATTAGCCAGATACTTTACTGCCATTTACTGCAAGCGAGATGGTGTCCTTTTAATGACCCCTCTCCCTCTCCCCTTTCTTCCCTCACACTCCCCTGTCTGTCTCTATCCCATGTTCTTGGTTCTTTAATAATCTCTATCACACTTGTGGAGGCACAGTTTGCCCTCATTTAGAAAGACAGATGAGCAAAGCCACATTACATGTACCTGGGCAGACCTCTATACCACAAACCTGGCCCCATTACTACATTACAGTGGTCTTAAAATACACAAAAAAAAAAAAAATCTCCTGACAGCTCCTGTCAGTGTCTGTGTCTCTGCCGTTGTTTGATCCCAGCCTCCTGTAAAGCCGCCAGACTTCTGAGAGCGAAAAATAAAAGCTGCCTAAGTGGTACTTTGAGGTTTGACTTGCAACAAGAACATAGATCCTTATCGCCTTGTGTCACTCAGAACAAAGACACGTCTATTAAAACTCGAGGGTGCACGGAGGTGGCATGTACGGAGTCGTATGGAGCTGCCTTTCATTCTGACATCGTCAACCATCAGCAAGGCAGACACAGCGAGGGCCCGCGCACACGCTCCATCTCTGCCCACCAAATCTCACACTGACTTGTAGCACTTATGTAGTCAGGGTTTTATGACCACCCCCATTAGCACATTTGATGTGTGCCTTCAATGTGCTCCTCAACATGTGCCACTGCTGATTTAAACCCCGTGAGCCTTCCTCCTCAACCACATACACCAAAGCACTCAGCCGTCCGTGGTCGTGTATGACATCTGAATATCAGAGCAGTTGTGATGGGGTCACTGTGGTCGCGAACAGGCCTGCGCTGGTACTGCATTTGCATGAGCCAAAATTCTCATGCCACAAGTTCGCCCTTTAACCAAAATAACACAGAGAAAGACCCATCTGGAACAAATAGAGTACCAATGTTTAATTAGAAATGGGAAGAATGTATAATAGCTATTCGAGGAACTGAACATTTCAAACCCAAATCCCACAATTGTGTCAACTTCATCCTGCAGTTTACTTTTATCTGTTTATTTGTTCTTAAAGGCTTTTGTTTCACTTTTAGTGGTGTCTTATGGAACTATTTATGAGGGAGCCTTTGCAAGCTGAAAAACCGAGGGCTGTGTAATAGAGACAAAGGGACGGATAGAGCATTTTACAATGGGCGGCGGTAGCTACAGCGCTGTGTTTGACACCCCACGATTGAAAAAATAAGTAAGAAGGTTCAACTTAGTTGGTAACTTAGTTTTCTCATTTTATGTCTTTGCCTGAAGGGTTCAAAAATGCCAGAAAGATTTTTAACTCAATTGTGGTGCCAGTGAAATAAACCTCCATGTGGAGCTGAAGGCACATTTCCACATTTTGTGGATATTAAAGATTATTATCATAAAAAAGAAAGGAAAAAAACTTGGAAAATGGAAAAGTAAGAAGGATTATAAAAAACGTAGAGGGGTTGAAAAGTGTGGATATTTAAGAGACTCGTAAAGCTTTCAAGGTGGAAACATTAAAAAAGGCGAATAAAAAGACGTTAAATGATAACATGTAATCGAGTTCCAGGGCTCACAATCAATCAGATGGAAAAGATTAAACTAATGAGGTTGAGATCTTTTTCATTTCCTGTATTAAGTTTAAACCGATTGGCAATGATTGGTGGCTTTATGCACGTGTCAAACTCAAGGCCTGGGGGCCAGATCCAGCCCTTTTGACCATCCAATTCCACAAAAAGTACAAAAAGATGGAAAAAGCATGAATTATTGTATAAATTACCAAATAATGCCGTTGTAGATATCTCACCTCTTCTAAAGACACAAATTTAATGAAACTCCACAATATTTGGAGGATCGCAATGTTCCCATGCTTTTTAATCACATGAATGCAGTCATTTCAAAACTCAAATTGTTTAAAGGACTCAATTTTCCTGAAATACTGTAGTTTCTCATAATTTCCCAAAATTAAATAAAAAATTTGTCACAAAATCAATGAAATTTAAAAGACAAAATCCTGCAGGGACTAATATCTGTCACGTATTGCTTGGACATTGTCTGTACCTTACATACTTTATGTATCATTTATATGTCGAAGTGTCAACTTGGGGAAATTATTGTTGAAATTTCTTGTTTTCCCGCTTAAAATCTGCAGCACACTTAAACTACTTTATATTTGGCCCCTGGACTAAAATTAGTTTGCAACCCCTGGCTTAATGGTTTGAAGTGGGACAAGTGTTGGTTTAAACCCTGGCAGTCCAGCCCTCTCTATGTACACTAATCTTTTTCTCCCCAGTGTTGGGGTCATTGGAGTTTCCAAATTGGCTTTAAGTGTGAGCGTCACTGTCTGTCCCCTGTGTTAAACTAGAGCCCACTCCATGCTGTACGCTGAGCCGTGTGAGAATCAGCACCTCTGTACTGTACTGTACTGTACTGTGTATTCATTTTTTAAACTGTTTGCACTTTACACCCTAAGATGCTACGGTCAATACAATTTTGGCCAAAAAGGTTTGTGTAGATAGAAGGGGTAGGAGTTAGCAACTGGCAAAAGGTGCAAGAAGAATTCATTTTTGTGGTTATTTAAGTCATTTTGTGATGTTAAAAGTGGTTGTGTGTTAAAGTTACCAACTGACTTTAAGTACAGTATATTACATAAACCAAGGGCTTTTGTTTTGAAAGGATAGAGTGAAAATTTAAGTTCTGTGTAAGCCCTTTCACTGCATGCACTGAAATCAAAGTGTAAAAATAGAAAAAAATAAAGCATTGATTCAATTGTTTAAGCTGAAAGTTACATTTTTATTTTATCTATTTATCACACAGGAAGTTGATAGTATAAATGCTTTTTGGAGGGAGGGGCCTCTACCTTTTTATTTTGTTAAATAACCCTTTAAAAATGAACTAAAACCTCAAACATTTTCCAAACATTGAAGTTCATAAACAAAGCCACATTAGAAAATAAATCACACTTTAATACTATTCTTTCTCATGTGATTAACTTCTCGCAACACTTCAAACTCAGGGTCATTAGAGGTCAAGTGTAAACAAAGAAAATCATTCTCACGACATATTAAGTTCTAGCAGACAAATACAATTTATACACAACATTCATCCTCTTGGTGTACAGTAAGCTGTGTTTGAGTGTATTTCTGTATTTCCAACAAGAACATGCTAATAATTACCAGGATTCCCAAGTAAGGGGGTGTTTCTGACCACAAGCCTGAATATTTCCTCCTCAACCTGTCATGCATGTGTGCACCTATGGGTGCCCCCAAACTACTTCCCCCCCCCCCCTTCTCTGCTCACTTTGTTAAACCAGCCTCTCCTGCTCGCTCCATTCCCTTTAGCTCCTTGTCAAGATGGATAGGCCTCCTCCTGCCTGCTGCCACATGGAGCTCATTAACAGAGGGGGGGGTGGGGGGGATAAAAGACACTTTAATTTCAACGCAAATAAAGAGACATTTCGGATTCTACCCAACAAGACGCCTGCGTGGCCCTGAAGCATTCGTTTGTGTATGTGTGTGTGTGTGTGTGTGTGTGTTTTCTTTAAGAAGTCAGATTTATGGTATGGACCTCGGTAGCGAACTCCATCACTTCTGTCACTTCAGGGCCAATGTAGGGATTGTAGTGCAAGGGGAGAGTATGGGGGGGGGGGGGGGGGGGGGGTGCTGCATGCCAAGCATGGGACCCCACAAACCTGGACCTGTTCTATAAGCAGGCCAAACCAAATCAGCTCTGGTGCTTTTGGACAGCTAAACAGCTCATTAATGAATTGGTGGAGACTGTGGTAAGAGTCTCAGTCCAAGAATGGAGGTTTTTATCTAGTGTGTGTGTGTGTGTGTGTGTGTGTGTGTGTGTGTGTGTGTGTTAAAATCATTTCTCAGGATCTGTCTGCTCGCCATCCACAACATCACTCACAGTTTGGGTTTCAGAGCTCGCCACATCATCCGAACCACGAAGGTTGGCACATTGCATCATGGAAAAGAGAGCCCAGTTTTCTCCTCACCCTCCCATCCTCATTCCCATCCCTCCCTCCTTTGTGTAGTCCATCCCTGAAGCTTGCAGTTCAGGCTGGAATGCCTCTATGAGGAGGTCGCAGGGCTGCTTTCTGCTTTTTTTTTTTAAATAAAAGAAACACCCATTCAGATAGTGAGGGTGGGGGAGTGGCTGTGGCTCTGACTGATGTGCTGGCATTGTGGGACTGAGGGTGATTATGGATTACAAGAGAAAGTGTCCCCCTCATGGGAAAGTCACCCACCCACTGCCCATCATCCAGTATAGGGCATGGACTGCACACCAGTCGTGGGAAATAAGTCAGTGATGATCCTCACGGTTCCTGCAGCAGATCAGGTTGTTTCTGAGGTTTCCATCTGAGCTTGGGGGGGGCATTGGAAAAAAGTTTGGAAAAGGGGCTCAGGGGATTTGTGATTTTGATATTGTAAAAAATAAAATAAAATAAAAAAAAAAAAAAAAACATATTTATATATTTTATTTATTTATTTTAAAAAAAAATATGTTGGTTTTTAATCTTCCATACTATATTAGTGAGAAAATGTCAGACTGTACACACACACACACACACAGCGCGCGCACACACGAGTGCTGTCACCGCGCAGGACGCACACGACTGCAAAAACACAGGCGGAATTCTTTCAGCCGGAGAGTTTTCATATGCAAATCACGGTTTAGTTACGGTATGAGACGCAGACCTTCCCATTTTAAGACTTTTTCTCTGTTTTGTTCATTTTCATTCTCCGGAGAAGGAGAAGGAGAAGGAGAAGGCACACACAGAGAGAGAGATAGAGAAGGGAGGCCGTAGTGGCCCCGCTCCTAAATCCAAATCCCCGAATCTGGTATTTTTTTCATTAAACAACGACTGAGAGGCTTCAACTTAAACTAGGAACTAAACTCCAAATGGTTATTTCACTCAAAGCCATGACCAGTCAGTAACACACGCTCTCTGGAGATGTTCGTAAAAGCGCTCCGGTGCGTCATGGCAGTACAGGTGCGTACAGGGACCGTGGAAGGATGGCAGAGGAACATGTTTGGAGAAAAGTGGAAACTTGGGAGTAAACACGAGAATAGAAATAGAAATAGATCGGCTTTATTTGGGTGCTGCACTGCTGTGTCACCCCAGGGAGCATGGGAACATTCAGGAGCCACAAAAGCAAGAGAGAGAAAAAAGGACTTTGGTAAAGTTCACAGCTCATCTGCACTCAATCCAAACCCCAAAATAAGCTTAAAATCACAAAAGCATGCGAGGTGGGATTTGATTGAAATATGTTTGAAAACTTTTGCCTTCCCGGAGTAGTAAACCACAAACCCTCTTCTTCTTCTTTCTCCTTCTCTCTCTCTTTCTGTTTCTGGCAGAGGTTTCAAAGGCTCTACTTTACCAAAGGACTCAGAGTCCATGTGTAGCTTTTATGCACATAAAATCTACCGTCAAAAAACTTAAAGAAATATGAAGACTTGAAAGAGTTCTTGTGATCCTAGTGTCTTTGAAGCTTTAGATCAGACAGAGAAGAGGAGGAAACAGGAAGATCTGCACATGCGGTTTCTTACCTTCCAAGATGTGGAGTTATCTATGAGATGATGACTCTGTTCCCCAGTTATTTCTTCTGAAAGTGCTTTGAAAGAAAGAAGAAAAAAAGAAGATACAAACACAGTAGATCTCTTCAGTAGATGGTAGTTCCTTCAGGTTTTAACGTCTAACGTCGCTGCCTTTTATCAATCCGATCAGGCGGCCGTTCTGGTGCGTCTTTGCAGTTTTCCAGCGGATTTAACTGGTCTCTGGTGAGCTGGAGTGTGTGTTAGTGTGTGTGTGTGTGTGTGTGTGTTAGTGTGTGTGTGTGTGTGTGTGTGTGTGTGTGTGTGTGTGTGTGTGTGTGTGTGTGTGTGTGTGTGTGTGTGTGTGTGTGTGTGTGTGTGTGTGGGTATCCCGAGTAGTGCTGGCAGTGCGTCCCTCCCCTGCTGAGCTGCTGCTATTGAAACCTCCTCTGGATTGGAGGTGAAGCGGGTGCGAACTTCTTCTTCTTCTTCTTCTTCTTCTTCTTTTTCTTCTTCTTCTTCTTCTTCTTTTTCTTTTTCTTTTTCTTCTTTTTCTTTTTCTTTTTCTTTCTGCTCCTCTTGCCTTTTCGTTTTGCGCTCGGACGCAGAACCAGCCCACTGTGTGTGTGTGTGTGTGTGTGTGTCAGGAGAAAAAAAAAAAAAAAAAAAACACCAAAACAATTAGACCAGCCTCGGCTCTTTTCGGATGAGATCAAAGCCTGGTGATTAAATGCACATTATAATTATTATGGCAGCTGTCACATTTCAGCAGAGCATAAATCTACCCCCCCCCCCCCCCCCTCCTGTACTTTATGATTTCCTCGCATGTTTACTGTGATGTTCTGTGTAAATTAAATGTTTTCTCATGGCCTGATACCTGCTGCCTGCATATGAATGCTATCATAACAAGGCGTGTGCGTCCTCAGGAATTTGTCACACACACGCACACACGCGGGTCTCACCTAAATGAAGTGCAACGATCAGCTGCGGGGAAATCCCCAGACAGGCATTTAATAAAGTGATGCTGACTGTTGTCTAAAGCATCGGTTCTCAACCTTGGGGTCAGGACCCCATTTGGGGTCGCGAGACCCAGTCTGAGAAGGGGATTGCCAGATTCTTTTAAGAAACTAAAGAACATATTTTTTAAATAATTTTAGCCTATTTGGGCTTATGTTTACCCTATTTCTGGAGCTGCACCAAACTTGCCATATTTTAACCTATTTTCATCACTTTTTCTTGCCACATTTTTTGCTCATTTTAGTGGCTTTTTGCTCCATTAATCCCAGTTCTGCCACTTCTACATGAAATTTCAATGCCTTTTCTATCATTTTTTTCCACTTTCAAGATATTTCCAGCACTTATAAACCCTTTCCACCACTTTTCTCACATAATGTCACATATGTTGACCCATTATTGCCACTTTTAACCTATTTTCACCATATTTCATGCTTCTTTTGTTTTTTTTTTGTTTTTTTTTGACAATTTACCCGCATTTACAACTGCCCATTATTTGCCAGTTTAATCTCATTGTTCTTACTTTATTCTGCCACCTTTAAGCCAATATTGACACTTTGAACCCCTTTTCACTACTTTTTGGTCACTCTAATTTGCAAATTTTAACCAATTTCTGTGTTTTTTTTTTTTTAAATCTGTATTCAACTACCTTCAGGTACAGCGGGGGTCCCTGGTCCCTGGAACCTTTATTTTGGGGGTAGCGGGCTGAAAAGGTTGAGAACCACTGCTCTGAAAGCTGACAGAGCAAATATTTATCCAAGATAAAGCAGGTCATTCGCTGCCTAGGAACTGGATTTAAGGCTTGATGGGTGTCTGATGAGCAGACAGAGGATGCTGCAGGACAGTCGCTCATGTTTTCTATGTGCACAGGTTCATGCATGTTACTTACCACAACAGCACACAGAAAAAAAATAATACAACTCATCTGAATATTAAATCACTATCTCATTTTCAGATCAATGGCACCATTTAAAATAGCCACACATGCAGCTCATATCATCACGGGTTATTAAAAACATACAAAGTGAATGAATAAAACAGGATGTTGTACAGCCAGTATTTCATTAATATAAAAGTTTCTCAGCCAAATGAATGAGTATCTGAATAGTTGCTGCTGGACAGAGTGTTGGTACAACAGCGTCATCTAGCGGCCGACTCGGTGCAAACTCACAAGGATTTCCAAGCTCTGTATGTTCTGCATGTTGGAACACAATTTGAATCTTTTTTTTGTTTAGCTTCATAATAAATTATTTAATGAATTAATTCAGGGAGATTGGAGACATCTAAAACCTGCAGGATTGCAGCCCTCCAGGATCGAGATCTGACACCCTTGACCAAGACAAGATGATCCTTGTCTTCTGATTCCCAGAAATGTCCAAAGAAATGTTCAGATGTGAAAGTAACAGATTACAAGTATTCACATTACTGTCATTGAGTTGATTTTATGGGTACTTGTACTTTTTTGAGTATATTTCCAAATCACTCATTTTACTTGTCCTGAAGTACGTTTTAAAATAAGTAAAGTAATTCGATTTTGTTTTATACGCACAACCGTTACGAAGTAAATTACTTTTACTGTGAAAAGTGGTACCTTAACCCACAGTACTGTACTGATTTCAGCTCAGCAGTTTGTGAAGGTACATTGAACATAATCCATATGTTCTTAGTGGTGCCATTTCTGATCAATGCTCAGCCACTTTCCATGGTTCAGGTTGTGGTTTTGTTACCCACATGGCACATTTGGCATGGCACTGTTTTAGAGTTTATAAATGTAGCTATGCTTAAAGCATGATCAACTTTTTATTTTGAATTGAATGAATTGGTGTTGTTCTAATTGAAAAACAATTGTACATTTTGACAAACCTTTTATTTTATACGGATGCCTTTGTGGAAAATAAATTAAGTTCCAACTGTGCAAGATTTGGTCTCTATCTTTTCAAGTTTATACATGAGATGTTTACAGTATGCAAGCAAAAACTGCACCAAAAATGAACGTGGGCGTTGAAAGTAACTAATTGTAGTAACTTTTACTTTGAGCACTATTTAATTGAGCAATGTTTTACTTGTACTTGTGTATTTCATGTATAGCTTACTTGTACTTGTACTTGAGTACAATTTCAATCAAGTAACAGTTTTTCTACTTGAGTAGGATTTATCAGTACTCTTTACACCTCTGGAATTTTTTCACAAGATTTCAGAATAATTGTTCAGAAGAGCTGATTGAGCAACCTCCCTTAATCATGTTTGTTTTTGTTTTTTGTTTTTTTTTATAGTAGATAGACGACAGAAACATGGCGGACAGTGTCCTTTGAGCACCAAAACAGCCCAGATGTCACACAAGGCTGTCCAAACCCAGCTCTGAAAAACAAGCCCTTGGGAGTCTCCCCCAATTTAAACTCATAGAGAAATGTGACACTGTCACAATAAGGAAACTTTTCTATTTTCGTGTGTGCAACAACTTTTGCAATCTTTTCAGGCAGGACTTGGCAACGCATTCTCATTCCCAACTCGTCACATATCAACGTTCAGGAGAGTACCTTTGGTGTCACTATGTGACGCTAAGGGTTAGCCCGTGGAAACAATTGCTTTTTTGACATTTCTAGTGAGAAATGTACCTATAACGTATGGTTAAGGTTAGGGTTAGGGTTGGATTTAGGTTTAGGTCAGGTTAGGTTAGGTTAGGTTAGGTTTAGGGTTAGGTTAGGTTAGGTTAGGTTAGGTTAGGTTAGGTTAGGTTTAGGGTTAGAAGTCTTATTTTGAAAAGTTGCAATGAAAAAAAGCTTGCGGACCCTTAGAGTCACATAGTGACTACGTGACGCCAAGGTTCATTCCGGAACGTCAATATGTGACGACTTGGGAGTGAGACTGGGTTGGACTTGGAAGTTCATCCATCTATATTTTCTGACCCGCTTGTTCCTGTTTTCTGGGTCACAGGGGTCTTCTGGTGCCTGTCTTCAGCTCTCAATGGGCTTTAGGCGGGGGTACACCCTGAACAGGATGCCAGTCCATCGCAGGGCAACACACAGACAGACACACAACCACTCACATTCACTTCTACAGGCAATCTAGAGACTCCAATCAATCTCATAGTCATGTTTTTGGATTGTGGGATACCAGAGAAAACCCACACGAGCAAGGGGAGACTCAACATAGAAAGGACCCAAGTGTCCACCCCAGAGATTGAACCAAGGACCGTTTTGCTGTGAGGCAGACGTGCTAACCACTAAGCCACAGTGCACTCCAATTAAAAGTTATTTCTTGTCATTACATCTTATTACAACATTTCATTCAGGCTTTGTGTTATGGTTGAGGTGATTAGTCTCCACATCAATGTGCAATTTGTCCCCAGCAGCTCCACACAAATAACAACAACACGGATAAAGCAGCAACTATTTTTCCAGATATACCCAATTCATTATTATTAAAATGCTTCAAATATTGATATGACATAGAAATATGTAAACATTTCCACTAACACATAGTAGTCCTACACTGATGGAAAGAAAATGCACCAAAAGGCATCAAACCAAGAGTGACCCAACTTGTGGTCTGACAAAAAACCTGAGAAAAAAATCTTAAAATGTGGACAGAAGATGAACGCAGCACAGTATGAAATTATTGAATGAGTGCCGGTATGTGTGTGCACGTGTGTGGAAGCCAAATCGAGCCTGTTATTAGCCACACCACCAAGCTGTGAAAACAAACCTCAAAAACTCCGGGGACGTGTAGATTCACAACACCACTGACACTCGTGTGCTGACCCAGCTACACCACAATCATGAAATGTATCCAAGCCAGGGACAATTTAGGACAGATGGGCGGAGGACAGGGATTAATCCCACTGCAGAGACACAAATATGCAGTTTTAACGGATTAACAGAAACATTTTTACTCTTTTTTTGTCTGTAGTGTTTCACATTTATGCAGCTGTGAGCTGTTCATGGGGTGCAATGCACACTTTGATTGCTGAGCCAAAAGTAGAAATTTATAATAATCTCAAAATCGGTGGTATATATTATACATACTGTAATTTTATTTTTTTATTTTATTTTTTTTTTTTTTTGTAATTGTGATTGTAATTGTATTGAACATTTGCTCCTGTCTTTTCTTTTGTTTCACACAGGCATGAAATAACCAGGTCAGGCATATGTCCATCTAACTAAATATACAGTACTTGAATTTATTTCAGGCTCAGTAATTATATTTATTTGTAATTGAACTTTTGTAATTGAGATTGCTTTTGTAATTGAATAAAACTGTAATTTAATTGTAACTGAGGAAAAATCGTGGTGACTGTAATTATAATTACCATGTACGGTAATTAAACATGAATAATTCAAAACAAATCTGCAATTAGAGAATGTAATTGGCCCTAAGCCTGATATCCACTGTACACAACTACATTTAATAAGCATAAGTATTTATTTATTTTCTATTTATTTTTTATTTTTTTCTGTATTTCCTTCTCCTATTACTGAAATCTAATTTATTTCTTCCTCTGCATGTACTGGAACAGTCCGATCCACATTTCACAGCATGTTACATTGCTTAGCCTTGTGTGTGACATATAACATCTGTTATGTCTTATCACTGGGCCTTATACAACCTTTTATGAGTGTATAAGCGGCCTCACACGCATTAAACTATCTTTTTTTTTTAGCTAGAAAGTTTTACAAACAAATCTCTACAGTTGAAAAGTTGTATTTTAGATTCTGTTTATTTTGAGATTTTCAGGAAACATGCAAATTAAGATAAAAAAATGCCTTAAAGAACAATTAATCCCTTTTTTGTTTTGCATAAACTTTATGACACCCTGTCATGAAGTTCTTGATCATAAACATCTAAAGGTCAGATTTATTTGTTTTTGTGCTTTGGTGAGTAAAAGATTGTGAACTAAAGTGTTAGCTTTTTTGTTGTTGTTGTTGCTAACTTGAAACGGTTAAAATTCCTCTTTATTGATTATATTTATTTTAGTTTAATTATTATTACTATTATTTATTGTTTAAAGGTGCAGTCCGCAACTCTCAGAACCCTCTCTCCCCCTCCCTCCCCGCTGCTCTCTTGCCCTGCCTCCAAACTTTCCAAAGTCCCTCCCTCAGAGGAGCTGACAAGTTAATGTTAGTCCAAAACTAACATCACAGTAATATAACATGCTCTGTTACAAGCATGTTACTGCAGTGCTTCTCTCTCTCTAAATGTACACACACCTCAGCAGCAGCAACAACACAGTGTCACTTACAGCAGCCCACACGGAGGCTGCTGCGCGCACATGAACAAACACATGCACTACAGAGTTCTAGTGTAACAATTACAAATCAAACATAATGTAAATCAAGCAGCAGTAATTACCTTTCAAACAGAAAAGTCCCCAATTCCACCTTATACTCCTCCAGACCACACACTGTAAAAAAGATGGGGCTCTAGCTCCGGGAAAGGGGCGGGGACTGTGAGCAATAGCTGTCAGACAGCCCATCAAACACAATCCTGGCTCTGATTGGTTCTTTTTGCTCGGTCGCGATGCATTCTGGCAATCTGGCGAAGGTAGCAGGAGCAGGAGGGGGACTCAATGAGCCTGTTTTTTTCACACAAACTACTAGTTTGATGTAAAGCTGTCCTTACATAGTGACAGCTTTAGTAAATGTGAGAAAATGTTACTTTTATAAAAGTTGCAGACTGCACCTTTAAGGGATTGATGGATTGATTTCTATGTGTATTAAACTCATTAGACTGGAATCACTGACCACACAAAAAAGTTGATCAGAAAAAAATTCCTCTGCAGAGCGAAGACAGTTGAAATGCATCTTTAATCGTTTATTATTACCATTATTGCATTTACTAAAGTTTCTTCAAATATTCACTGAAATGCCTGAACAAAGTCTGGCGCTGAGTGTCTGGCTTTTGTCATTCAAAAGCAAATTGATTGATGAACTGTGCAAGAATGAGTCAAAAAAGGATGCAGCCATAGATTCTAGTCATTTTATTTTGCTGTAAATAAAAACTGTACCTGCTTTATGTTGCGTGTCCTTCAAATATATCAGTATAGTCCAAACTGGACACAACAAAAGCTTGATTTATGCTCAACTCCTGCTCAAACTCTCCCAGAGGCTGTGGAATGCCTTCTATACTGTTTTCTTCACTAATTTTAACCTAAAGAACCTCAGCATTGATATATGGTTTATTATCAGTCTGAAAAAAAAGTGTGTCGTCAGCCTGTTTTGCCCTTGGGTATCATGTCACCCATGGGACCTGAGGTGTTTTCCATCCTGATTGTTTCCTCATCACATCAAAATGTCAACAGCTGGTGTTGTCTCATATTTCCAGCTGAGGATTTATACCAAAGAGCATTGGCCCCATCAGCTTTACAGAATAAATACAGAACGCGGTGCTTTGAAGATGTTTTGGGTCGCTCTTGAGCAACAGATGAGTCGTGACTTGGCCGCTTTGTAAATGTGACCTTACATAACTGATCTACTCTACACGTTCCAGGTAATGCACAGGTGTTCATTCTGACAGCAAGTTTAGATTTACTTTTAGTCAGAGGTGAAAGTAACAGATGACAATTACTCCTGTTACTGTAAATGAGTTGCTTTTATGGGTACTTGTATTTTTTTTTAGTATAATTCTAAATCGGTAATTTAAAAAGGTTTAAAAGAAGTGGGTGTAAATAATTTACACCCAACCATTAGTGAGTAAATTATTAATATTTTTATTTCCACTTCATTGTCTCTTCATGAACTGTTAATGAAGGCACATTAAATATTATCCATATGTTCTTAGTCATGCCATTTCTTTTTTTTAATTTGTATAATTCTGAAAAGTACATTATTTTTCTGTTTTGGGTAACAAAATCTTTTTTTTTGAACCTGTGGCTGTTCAGTACTTACCTTTGTTCTATTTCAAGCTATTCATTGAACTTGAAATGCAAAAAATAACTGGAAAAATTAGGGTCTTCTAAAACTTTTGAAGGTTAGTGTATATTAATTAAATAAGTCAAGAAACAAGAAACAAAAAACAAAACAAAGAAAACAAAACAAAAAAAGAAGAAAGAAACAACAAAAGTAGACCACACAATTACATAATTACATCAAAAAATGTGTGACAAAAAGGTTATATTTATCTTATTTTCCTTTTATGCATTTCTTTTATAGGGGACACATCATGGTTTTAAATCCTTCCTTTTTACATATAAATCATACAGTTGTGGTCTATATAAAGCGGAACTGCACTGCTTGGGTCTGAATTCCTCATTATTATAGCTCCACGGGCCCCTTTTCTACCCCTTTTCTGATGTGCTTCTGAGAGCAACTCGTTTTGGTGCGGTCTCTTTAAATGCAAATGAGACACTCCATACCCCGCCCCCTCTTCAGGTGACACTCGGTTCAACTCCACCCTGCTCGGCCATTTTTGTAGTTTGATAGAAGAGATACGGCTATGTAGCGGCGCATAAACTTTTTATTCAGAGGTAATTTACAAAATGTCAACAAAAGAAGACTTGTCCATCCAGCTTTACATGTTCCAGCCAGAGTCGGACCCAGCGGAGCGAGATGAAAATGAAGATGATGAACCTGCAGAACCCTAACAAGTGAGCTAACACAAGCACCGAGCTAACGCTAGCGCCAAGCTAACGTCACGAAATGCATTTTAATACAGTCTTTTCATAGACAAAAACGGCAAAATGAAATGACTAATGAAAACTTTAGACTTAAATTAAACCACGTAGGCCATATCATCAAGGATCTAAAACAAGCACACAACGCAAACATATGAAGACGGTGCAACTGCTAATGCTAACAAAACAATGACAGGGACGTCTTATCATCACACTTTTTAGCGTTATTTACAGCTTACCGAAGTGCTCTGTTCGTCGTCTCCAAAGATAGAAGGAATTGAACCCTCAATCAGACAAAGTCTTTCGGTAAATCCTTCTTTATACTGGTGGAGGTTGCTGAAGCAGTCATCCTTGAAGTGCTTCGTGCACACAAAAATGACCTTACCCACAGATGTGGATACATTTCCGTGAAAAATAAAACTCAACCAGGCACTTTGAAAAGGTTCTGATGGTGGGAGACGGTGTAATGAAGCGTGTGGGTTACTACATCCAACAACCAAACATTTTGACTTATCCTCTTGTAACTTCGGCATCCTTGAGCTTGGACTACAAAATCGCAGCGAGAAATAAAAATGGCGGATTGCTCGAAGTGTTGGACCTGGAGTTGATGTACTAATTTGGCAGTTCCGCTGCAAATATTGTGATGTAATAGTTCAAAAAACGTAATAGAGAATAGAAAAATCGAAACAGATTGAAAAATATGAGCAAAACAGAATATAAAGATATCTACGGAGCACCTGAAGAGACTAATTAGATTTTTTCTGTACTTCTAAGCACTCTAAATATACAACAAAATGCATTTAAGGGCTAAAAAAGTGGATTTAGCATGATATGTCCCCTTTAAACTTTTGCTTTCCCCGGTTTTTTATAACATTCGTTTTCAATATCTTACTATGGGATACACGCCTCCATGTCATATCTCAGAAGCCTGATCTCATTACGCCAATCCTGATTGGCTGGTGAAATGTGTTCATTCGCAGCAGGTAGTCCTGCCGACTAAGTAGAGTGGGCAGAGAATACAGCACCACTCAAAAACCTCCTCTCACTCAGAGCTATCTTGCGTTGCAGCAGTTTAACTGTCCACAGGTGGACCCTTTCTTATGGAATCAGAACAGTGTCATAATGAATGAACTCTTGCAGGGTTTTTCACAAATACACATGCTTTGTTTCACAGTTGTATTTCAGATTCACAAATGCACGCGATCTGTTTCACAAATATTATTTTGATTATTATTATTTAAACCAATTGTAGAGCTACTGATATGTGAAAAGTGTGGAGAAAATGTAAGAAGCCATATGATTGGCTGAAAGCAAACACATCTGATTGGCTGATGAATCTGTCAATCAGTTTTATCAGCCAATGGTGACGTTCATTGATCCGCGACGTCAGGGCACTCTCAAAATTCCCCGCAGAGATTTCTCTCACAAATACACAGAGGTTTCACAGCACAGAAGCAGTTTGTAAATGCACATTCAGCAATTTGCATGATCTGTGTATTTATATTACAAGTGTGCCTCAAAATAATATTTGCGAAACAGATCGTGTGCATTTGTGAATCTGAAATACAACTGTGAAACAAAGCCTGTGAATTTGTAAAAAACCCTGCAAGAGTTCATTCATGATGATATTGTTCTGATTCCATACTTTCTAGATTCCGTCGCCGGACGTTGCTGTCGATATGCTTTTCTGTTTTCGACCACACCAGATCGACTAGTGTTTTCCCTCCCTCCACGCTCGGTATAACACTGCCTCAACGCCCTGCATGGCCGTCGAGGGCCGACGGCTGACACATCTGTTTCTCAGACATCTATCCTCACTAAGAGCGCTTAGCGCTATGGGTTTGGCCCCTGAGTGGCTTAACATGTGAGCTGTGGGACTCTCACAGCGTGTGATTTCCATAATACAGAGTGCTCAAGCTTCCTCCACTAGGTCTCTGTACGACTGTAAGTGGAGGGTGTTTGAGGGATGGTATCACCGGATGGGACACACCCCCTTTCAGTGTTCTGTGGGAGAGATTTTGTCATTTCTGCAGGAGCTGTTTGACAATCGGAAGGTTTTCTCCATGGTGAAAGTGTATCTGGCAGCTATTGCTGCATGTCACATGGGCTTTGGGGATAAAACTGAGAGTCAGCATCTGCTGGTCGTCTGTTTTATGAAGGGAGCATGCAGACTCCTCCCTGTGTCCAGGCCGCTGAATTTTGTTTTTGTTTTTGTTCATGTGGGTTTTAATTTCAATTAGTCATAGTTATTTTACACAGACACTTTAAAAAATGTAGTCGACGAAAACTACGACAAAGATGTTTAGTCAACAAAATTAACACTGTATCGTACGCATTTAGGAAAGCTGAAAAGGGCTGAGTTATTAAAGTAAAAAAACATTCATATGATGCTGATATGGCCTCAATGTTTAATCTGCAGAAGCCTATTTACATCATTTTAAGGATAAGGTCGGCCTTGTCGTCATCTGCCTTTATAATAATGCTGAGTTCATCATTAACTGAGGAGAGGTGAAAACCTTCTCCAGACAAACATCCTCCCTGTCAGCATCCACTCATCATCCTCCCCCAGTTGTTTCTCTTCAATGGGTGCAGGGAGGGCAAACAAAGGCTCAGTCTTTACCTAATACTAGTCAATGGCTGGTAATGAAGGCATCATTCCTGACGGAGTGGGAAGACGGAGTGGGAGGAAAGGCAGGAGGTTACAGTTCAAGGAAAAGAATGAGGGAGGGAAGGATTGTGCACCATCGTGTATTCACCTGGCCTTCAGTGTCAAGTCACACAACCCGGGGAACAGGGCTTTCTACTGCTTTTTTAGAGTTTGTTTGAGTCGTAAAGCAGCGTTTCCCAAACTTTTCACAGTCCCGTACCCCTTTAGACATTGAACCTAAAGCCACGTACCCCCTAGTCCTGCACACTTAAAAAACATAATAATGAAATGTCATATACAATGTAGCCCTATGGGGAAATGTGTCTCTGAATTCTACCTATTCTGTTGAGTAAGAATGTAAGATTCACGGTATATCGTCAAAAACATTCTCACCGGTAAGAATATGTCATCCCACAATAGAAACGATAAATGCCCATGTCGGAAAATAGCGAGGACCACGGGCCATTTGTCTCTCAATTTAGCCAAGAATGCCCATAAAAACCTTGTTCCAGGGGCCAAAATTGCCCACAAGTTTGTTGTCAACAACTTATTATTTTCTGAAGCGGAACGCTGTTCACGGCAGCTCTGCAGTGGAGCCTCCACGGTGTGCACCACCGCTGCTCCCGCCCCCAGCCCTCACACCGGTGATCGTCGTGGCTACCTGAAGCTGCCGTTCTGCGATACATCATGGACCGCTACTTTGTTAAAACCAGACAACCATCCAACAAAATGAACCAATCCAAGTTCCTCCGTCATGTCCACCCAAAGTTCCACAAACACAGGGACAGAGATGAACCTGTAGCAATGATTATGAACTGGAAACTCAACTAAAGCTAACTATGCTAAGCTAACACACCGACACACAGCGCCAATGCTAACCACTACATACTGTATAAGGAATAGACCAAGTCAAAAGAACACGTCTTACTGTCATAAAGCCACAGAGAGCCATTGATTTGTTTATGATCAGATTAAACACTTTGTATGGAAGGATAAAAGCCAAACATGTGACACTTCGTGTGAAATAAATGTTAGCATAAATACTAATGTCGCTATTCACTATTTTTGAATTATATTTCACATGTTCACAGACAAAGCTGGTCCCATTAGACTAATGTAACTATTGAGATTATTACACCAAAATATACTGAATGATTAGTTCATCAGCTTGATCTGGTTTAATTATAGGAAATCAGTTATTTATCAACCATAACTTTATGTAACAAGATTCATCAGCAGTAAAAACACTAATGGAGTTATTTTTGCTTTTCATGTGCTTTTTTTGAGAAAATAATTTCATTTTAAGTGAAGAAATAAATGAATTACATACAATAACTAATAGAGTGACCCACATGCACTAATATATTCCATAAAATATCAGCTCATGAGCTCTTTGAGTCAGCAGCTATTGTAGCCTTTTTTAATGTGTTGATGTATTTAAATGTATTTGTTTGTAAGGAACCTGTTTACACTTTCAGTTGGGAATTGTTTTATTTATTTATAGTTTTTTTTTTTTTTATTGTGATGTTTAACGTTATCGTGATACATACCAGAAATTATCTTGATCATTTTTTTAGTCCATATCACCCATCCCTACTGTTGAGGAATAATACATATTTAAAAAGAATAAAAATCTGTGAAGACACAATGAAACATCTTTTTCAGAATTTTTTTTTTTCTTTTTTACCTTGTCTGCACATGCTGTTGAAGGTCAACACTATATGTGGTGCAATCTTTTTGTGACAGCAATGCATCTTTTATTATTGTAATTAAATGAATGCATTTATTTTATTGCATAATTGTGACCATCACCAGCCCCTCCATAAGGAAGGGTAAGAAAACTGTATCAGTGGGAGGATATATAAATAGAGGGCAGTGTTACACCTTGGTGAGGGGGAAGGGAACAGGGAAAAGGGAGTCAGGGTAGGACAATAGAAGAGGTGGGAAAGAGTCGACTGTTTTAATGTGACGTTATTCAGAATTATCACTCGATTATTTATTCAGCCTACTGGCATTTTCAGTGAAAAAAAAAATCTCTCTTTTTCATTACCCTGAAACTGTGAAATACAACTCGCTACAACTTGAATAAGACGGTTCAGAAGATGCACAGAACTCTGCAATGTTTTTGAGAGAGTCTCAGTCTTAAATCGTTCCCCACGCAAAGTCTTTTTCTCTATTTTGTTTTCCTGTTTGTCGAAGCTGAAATACAACTTTCACACAAGTACATGCTGGCAAAGGGCATCAAAGTTATGACAGCACGTTTTGCTAGTGCAGGGTAGTCTTACAGAGGCCAATTTTGTGGCAATGCATGGAGGCTCCTGACTGCTGCTCTACTTACATTCTAGTTTCCAATGTGGTCATGCTGTTTTACATTTTTGTTCATGTGCCCCCTGTGACAATTTGCGTAACCCTGGGGCATAGGCAAAGTTTGAGATTATCGCCAGGGGGCAAAAGGAACAAATAGAATTAAATATATAGACCGTCTCGAGATTTGTGCCAACCACAATGTGTGTAATATATACAATGATGCAAAAATGATTAGTAACATAATTGATAAAGTTTACAACAAAGATTTGCATTAACACATCATTTAATGTTGTATATGCATTATAAAATCAGGCCAGAGGCTTCATTTTTGCTGCAGTACCATACATTAACTGCTTCACCATTATATAAATAAAGTTCAATTGAATTGAATTGAATGACTCGAGCGCCAAAAAATAACAAAAAATGAATTCATATATATATATATATATATATATATATATATATATATATATATGTATGAATTTGTTATATATATATATATATATAGTACAGTTTGTGTTTCATGCCACTTAAAATGTTTGTATATTATATTAGGAGTTGTATTTTTTCGAATTATTTTTGGAAAACTGACACCCCCCCATCCCCCTTCTATGCCCTGGTGGTACCCGTACCCCACTTTGGGAACCAAGGTTGTAGAGGAAGCTGTGGTAAATCAGGGATGAACAAAATAAACATTCAATGCATTTGCAATTCAGGCCTCTTTTAGTTTTTCTACAATTAGTCCATCAGCCGTCCTCTACTCACTCATCCCTTCTTCAAAAGCTCTCTGGGTCCTTCATGCAGGAGGGGGTGGGAGCCTAAAAGCCACAATTGAAACCAGATGAAAGAGGACACAAGTGAAGAGCACATGTTGTGTCAGCTCCTAACTTCCTCTCGTTATCCAATAAGAGAGCAGCAGTCGTCAGCGTCCACCAACAGGCTCTTATCCAGTGAGGGAGCAGCATGTCCAGGGAGGCTGGAATACTCAGGGGGCAGCAACATGTAAACACAGGGCTCAGCTTTTTAAACCCACACACACAGGAGTCCGTCCTGGGCCTTTTTAGTGAAACTCTATAGCGTGGTATGCCCATTGTAAACACAGTCGAGAGGAGGCTGCACTGGTCTGCAGACACACTGTTTTCTGTCTGCAGGCGAGAGGAGGACAAACCAGAGCAAGCATGTGTAACTTGTTACGCAACTGATATCCACATGCACACATGTTCACCAAACACAAACCTAAGGAGATCCTCCTGAGAACCTTTTTTGCAGAATCCACCACATATTTGCTATTTGTATTGTTAGAGTGAAGCATCTGTGGTAAAATAGGTTGTGCAGGAACATAAAGCCTTGGACAGGAACCAATATTCATTCACAATCATGCCAAAAACAAAAAAGAAGGTAGAGATAAGCTCCATCTGCAGCCACAGCTGCCCTGCATTAAGCTGATAGAAGTGTGGAAACCCCATTATCACAGTCCAGACCCTTCCTCTCCTGCTGAGATAAAGTCCCATCACACAGAGAAGAGAAACCCACATCATGACATTTGTTCAGTGCATTTCAGCCTGAGCAGAGTTTTCACTCAAGCTGGGTTTCCATTACAGATTTTCGCAAAATAAAAGTGTCCACAAAGTATAATTGCACTTTGAACATGTTTCCATTGAAGGTTGTTTTGGGCAGGAGCCTCGTAACTCCCGTGAAATCTCATCCCGTGAGACTTCGCTACAGGAAGATGAACGCTCCAAACCTCCTCATAACAGTCCGTATTCCTATGTTGTTTCACGTCTAATGTGGAAGTAAAGCTGATATCCGGAGTTTCTGAGAGGATGTCTCAATGTCCCGCCCTCAACAGCCTCACTTTCTCCGCCTGCCTCTGCAATCGACCAGAAGCCACGCCTCTATTTTTCTGCATGCGCATCGCGGAACATAACAAAGTCACATCGGGTTGCATTAATATAGGTCTATGGATCAGGTAAGAGCCAAAATCATATTTACCTGTTTGCTGTTGTGACGCGCAGCCTTGTTTCCGTGCACAGTTCCACATTCACTTTGATTGACAGTCTCAAAAACAGGAAGTCGAAGCCTATTGGCTGGGCGATCACTGCCCTCATTTCCATTTGTATAGGGGTCTATAGGACAAAGGAGGGACTTACAGTATATACATTAAAATATATGAACGACCACCAGCAGTAGACCATAGTAAAAGACTAGTTAGGTATTTTTTTGCATTTCATAAGAATTATACATAAACATAGATTTCTCAGAAACTTTGAATATCAGCTTTAATAATTTTAAGTGTAACGCTAAGAAATGTCTTGGTCTCCTCTTCTGTCTACACGTACCGCGCCATGATTTCTCAGGGAGAAGTGATCATGCAATCAGTTACGTCACGTCATGTGATGTGTATTTGTGGAAAAAGTGTTTCCATAGCGCTTTTGAGACACATTTCAATATCGAAACATCTGAAATTTCTCCTCATGAAAGCATAAAAACTTTTTAGCGATATATGAGTGTTTTTCAAAATTCAGGTGTTTCCATTACCAGTTCTTATTGTGCTATTTAGATTTTATAATAATGGAAACGCAGGTCAGTCGGTCCGTGAACAGAAAGTAGCATAAAATCCTCTGAGAACATTCCAGCAAAAATATCTCATACTGGGTTTCCGTTACAGATTTTCGCAAAATAAAAACGATATTTCTAAAGGTCGACAAAGTATAATTGCGCTTCCATTTAAAGTTGTTTTGGGCAAGAGCCTCGTAACTCCTGTGAAATCTCATCTCAGACCTCACGAGAAGGGAGCATAAAATCATCTCAGACAACATTCCAGCAAAAATATCACAGACTGAGCCCACTGACTTTATCATTAACACAATAACTCACCCAAAGAAAAAAATAATTCACACTAGTATTCAGATTAGTGATTAAATAAGCATTAAATACATTGTTTTAGACTTTAATGCATAGAAAGATAAGAGTTGTATGGAGGTCACAAATCACCATTGGCTCTCAAAAATATTACAACCAATCAAGCTGCTGGATTTGGTTATAATCCCTCCTAATTCATTTGCATTAGGTCCACTAGACAACTAGAGAATCTTTTGGTTTTAGTAGACTTTTTCTTTGTCTACTAGTACTACTAGTGAGATTTTGAGTGTACTTGTAGTACTAGTTAAAGGCACACTGTATAACTTTTGGCCACTAGGGGCACTAGAACGGTAACTTTCACACAAGTGCCCCTAGTGGCCGCAAGCGCTGCAGCACTGTGACAAAAATCAACAAACAGCCTCCCTTGTCTTTTGATTGTGCATGCAGACAGTAGTTCACCTGTAACTTCGGGATAAGATTTGTCCCTATGGGCTGTGGTGCGAAGCGGGACTGGGCTCGCGCCGCGGCTATAGTCTATGGGTTGGAGCAGCATCCGCCACCGCCGCCCTCCTCTCCCTGCCGCTGGAGTCCCGATGGCGCTCGGCCTCCCTTCACCAAGGGTTGGCACGGGGGCCGGGTTTGGGGCACCCATCCCCTCCGAATCCCCGGTGAAGAAGGCCGACAACGGCGGCGAGGCCAGGGAGTAGGGGCAAAAGTGCCGCCGACGCAGCTAGGCGGGCCAAGCACCGGGTTTAGGGCAGGGGAGAGAGGACTGCGACGGTGGCGGCTGCTCCTCCAGCTTATAGACTGTAGCCACGGCACAAGCCCAGCCCTGAGAGCCAATCCTCATCCCGAAGTAATGGATCTAACTTGCCGACTTCCTTTACTAAAGAATTCAAGTTTAACTGAACTATCACGGTGATTAGTGCACCATTAACCCAACACGAAGCTACCATATTGCGCTCTTTTAGATGTAAACAGAGGCTAACTCGTTTTAGCTGCCCACAGCAATGGCGCCAAGTCGGGAAATGCCTGTATGTTGTGACATCACATGGGAACTATATATATCCGAGCCTGTGGTCACGTGACTGCCGTAAAGTGAAACCTTCTCCAGGCATTCTCCAGGTCACATGACCTGATGAAAGACGGTCCGTCTCTCCAAACTTACATAATTGGTATTTCAAGAGGGAAGCCCCGCTCGGAGCATTGATACTGTCAAGCGCTGTATATTGGCCTGGGGAATCATTTAAAATAACTCATATGGGTCAACTCTTTAGTTCAAAAAGTCCACGGTGTGCCTTTAATAAACAAATCGTTCGGCTAGTGAAGGTTCTTCATTCACCAGTGCACAGTAGACATTACTAGTGAAGCAAAATTGTCTGCTAGTAGAACAGTTTGTGTTACACGTAGTACTAGTAAAGCTTTGCATTTTTACTAGTAACCAGAGGTGAAAGTAACAGATTACAAGTACTCACGTTACTGTAATTGAGTTGCTTTAATGGTACTAAATGAGTAAGTACGTTTTAAAATAAGTCAAGTAATTTGTTACATTTCTGAACCAAACCATTACTGAGTAAATTATATATTTTTTGTTTTAAAATGATCAAAAGACATTGCAGAATTTGTGAGAAAAACAAACATGCATTTCAAGTCTTTTAATGCTAATAGATGATGAAGCACTCTAAACCAAAGAGAATGAGCCCAAACACGTTTCTACCTATTACCTTGAACAGATTGTGTGATACATTTAGTACTGCTGTTCTGGGGCCGATTTTCCTCGCAGTTCTGCAGACATGATGTCAAATGACGTTGCTGTGCGTTGTCGACGGCCTGGAGAGGCATCCCAAGAATGGAAATAAAAAAGAATTAGAACAAGACGGCTTGGAGACTGAAAAAAGACAAGCACAGTGGACTAAACTACTGTTTGGTTCCGCAGAGGCATGTGCACAGGTCTTGCAGTAAACAGTCACGTGAACAGCGAGTAAATAAATAACTGTGTCGCAGTTGGAGTGTGGATCGGGCTGCATTTTCTCGTCCGAGTCCGACCCAACAATTAAATCCTATTTTTTTACTCATACAAATGACATATTGACGTTTATTTAAGTGGTAAGCACCAACTTTATTAACAAACAACTATTAATGTCAACATCAGATCAGTGCACGGGTAGTGTGATAGAGTGGGACACTCTGAAGGAAATGATACTGGTCTCACAGTTTTCTTCAACAGGGCTCCGGTCAGAGAGAAAGGCAGGGAGAAGTTGTTACCAGCATATTTATTATTGTAGTTGGTGTACTGGTAGGGATGATGGTGAGGGTACAAATCTTTGTTGGAATGTGTGTGGTTCTTTAAAGAAAAAGTAATAACAAATAACAACATAATTAATATCACCAATAATATACAAATGATAATATTAACACCATCAATACATACAGATGTATAAAATATGTTGTTTGAGAATAAACATTAAATCAAATCACCAAATTATATTAACTTGGTCAAAAAACTCAAATAAACAGCAAAACAGCCAATGTGCAGACATGGAAATTGTTCAAGGGCTAATGAAAGTGTTTAGATGGATTCTGTGGTCTATGTTGCCCTCTGGTGGAGGCATGCGCAACTGCACCACATGAACCAATCACCTGAAGTGCGCATGAGCAGAGAGTATCTCATCTGACGTAACAGAGAATCTTAAATGAAATCTATCAGTGCAAATAAACGATGTGTAAACCTCACTACAACACACAAATAATGATATTGGAGTCTTGGCAAAAAATAAACTTACTGTAACTTAGTCACGCACACGAAGGGCCCTCATCCTTTAGCACACAGCGTTACTACTGACGTTTGACGCGCTCTAACAGGAAGTGACATCACTACCAAGCAGCTTCAAAATAAAAGAACTGTTAACACAAAGACTTTCTGACATAGCCACCCCCAAATTTAGCAATAAATTTGAACTCCAAAGAAAGTCGAATAATGTCTGGGAACTAAGACACTTAGGCAATGTCGTCATCATCATCCCAGGCTGGCAGCTGCACAAGGCACACAACTGGCCGTAGGTAAGTCTGTCTCTTAATCTTAACTTCAGCTGCCCTGACTCGTCCATCTGGGCCAGAACAGGTCTTCACCACTCTCCCAATCGGCCACTGGGCTCTGGGTAGCCGTGAATCACCCACCATCACCACCTGGCCAGCAGTCAAATCTTCCGTGTCCTTGTGCCACTTTGACCGCTTCTGAAGGTCCAGGAGGTGGCGACCGATAAAGTTGGACCAGAAATGGTCCGCAAGGATTTGGCTGTGGCGCCATCTTCTTCTTCTGAGAAGGTCACTGGATGCATAGACCGCTTGGGGAAGTGATGCGTCGCGGTGTCCCATCAGCAGTAGATGCGGTGTCATGGGATCTGGATCAGCAGCGTCGGATGA
This sequence comes from Gouania willdenowi, assembly GCF_900634775.1. Taxonomy (NCBI): domain Eukaryota; kingdom Metazoa; phylum Chordata; class Actinopteri; order Blenniiformes; family Gobiesocidae; genus Gouania; species Gouania willdenowi. The sequence goes on along the minus strand of NC_041047.1, from coordinate 30,489,330 downwards.
GATGTATCCAAGCGGTTTGGAATTGAGCTTTCCCTCCACTTTAATCAGCACAGTCTGCAGTATAGGTTTGGAGACAATGCGGTCCTGGAGCACGACTTGAAGAGCTGCCTTAATTGACTTGATTTCTCGTTCCCATGTTCCCCCAAAGTGTGGAGAACCAGGAGGGTTGAAACAAAATTCAATCTTCTGCCCGGCCAACTGTTCTTGGAGAGGAACTTCTAGAGCAGCAAAACTGACCTGCAGCTCCACAGCTCCACCTCGGAAGTTGGTTCCTCTGTCAGCCAGGATCTCAAATGGCTTGCCACGTCGGGCGATGAAGCAACGAAGGGCCATCAGGAAAGCAACAGTGTCTATGTTCTCCAGTAGGTCAAGTGGCACGCAGCTTGTTGTCATGCACTTGAAAATCAGACCCCACCACTTTTCTGTGCGCCGGCCCACCTTGACGTCGTATGGACCAAAACAGTCGACTCCAGTCGACCAGAAAGGTGGCTTGTATAAGCGGAGTCTGGCAAGAGGTAGGTCTGCCATCTGAGGGACCACTGGATTAGCGCGCTACTTCTGACATTCAACACAGCTGTGCTGGTGATGCTTGATGGACTCTCTTCCTCGGAGGACCCAGTATCTTCTCCTCATCTCTGAAAAAACTCACTCCGGACCAGGATGCAGTTCACTGTCATATTTCTTGATGAGCAGCTTTGTGACATGGTGTTTGGGATCGAGGATGATAGGATGTATCGCATCCGGGTCGAGATCTTCTGCTCTGCGTAGTCTGCCTCCCACTTTCACCAGACCAACAGCTTCATCATACTCTGGAGCAAGCTTGAGCAGGCAACTCTGCTTAGAGATGGGCTTACCAGCGGCAAGATTTTCTACCTCCTCAGGGAAGGACTCACTCTGGGCTTGTCTGAGGACATGTAGCTCGGCCGCTCGCACGTTGGCTGCTGCCATAATGGGACTGCTCTGGTCGTTGGCCGCCCCGTGAAGACTCTTGTGGGTAGACTTGAGAAGACTGTCCCAGCTGTCTGTGTCAGATATGAGCGTTGTGGTTGGAGAGCAGGTGGTGGCTCCACAGAACACTGTCTTTCGAAGTTCATCCTCATCTGCTTCTTGGGCTTCTGTAAACTGAAGCACTGGCCATGAGTCTGGATGTTGTTGGAGAAATGGTGGACCTTGGCTCCACCGGTTTGGCTGGCTGAGCTCGAGCAAGGGTTTACCATGAGTAAGGTCATCGGCTGGATTATCAGTTGTGCTGATGTACTGCCAGGTCGAGCCTTCAGTGAGTTCTTGAATTTCTGCGACTCTAGTTCTGTCATCGGTAGGCCGTTTCATTTAAGCGGTTGGAGGAACAGAGTAGAGCTAAGGCCACGTTTCCAGGTGCAGACCAAAGTGTATTTATTAATGACTTCCAAGTAGAAAAGTATTTACAAAGAAATAGGCAAAAACAAGGTTAAAACATGTGCAGAGCTCCAAACATAGCTCACACCATGCAGCACTCTTCCCCAACAATGCAGCTGAGCAGCTTTTATAGGCCAACAGATGATTAAGTCCCAGCCTATTCTGCAGCACAGGAAAGTTCTTAAAAACAATAATTTTATTCTTCCACACTATACATTACAAATCTAACAATGTAGAGACATTTCATAACCTCTACCAAATATATATGTTTTATTAAGTTAACGGTATCTATATTAAAACAAACATCTAATTTAGCACAACATTTAAATCAAACACCCCTCCTGCTCCTCACACAATGGTCCCTCCTGGAACCTTCTTAAGGTGCTCCGGCTCTCTGGGGAATCTTTTAGCCGGAACACCTGGGACCAGACCAGAGATACACAGTAAGTTCATTTCTCAGACAATTATACATTTTACATTTAGTTTCACTCATACTTTCTCTCTGTTGCAAGTCCACAACCATGGGAAAAGACAATCCATAAACATCTGTTTTAAAAAGATAATATGCATGCGTCTTTGTAAACAAGTAATGGACTTGCTTCATTACAAGTTCCCACAAAGACCTTGTAGCGACACGAGTCGGACTTGAGCCACGTCAAAACAGTTGTCGAATCGGTCCAGAGTTTGACTTGCAGGGGAGAAAGGGACATTTCTGTCATAATGACTTTAGCCAGCTGAGCTCCAGCCAAAGCAGCACACAGTTCGAGGCATGGTATGGATAGTTGTTTGCGGGGGCTCACTCGTGATCGCGTCATCACAGATGCAACATGGGCCTCACCTTGATTGTCTTGGGTGTGGAGATAAGCGACAGCCCCGTAGGCTCTTTCGGAGGCATCACAGAAGATGTGTGCCTCTCGGCTGGGTGTCCCGGTATCTGCTACCAATGGAACATAACATCTGGGAATTTCCACTTTTTGAAGATGGACTAGTTCACTCTCCCACTGTGTCCAGATATCCAGCAGAGCCTCTGGTCTGATCGGTTCATCCCAGCCAACTCCCACTCTCCACAGGTCTTGTATAAGGATCGTCGCTCGGGTGGTGAATGGAATGAGGTATCCGAGAGGATCGTATTGCGTTGCCATCACCTTGTAGACGTTCCTCAGAGTTGGCTGTGAATACTCTACTGGTCTGTGGCGGTACCCAAGGCGATCTGTAAGGCAGTTCCAGCGTAGGCCTAGGGCTGGCTCTTCTGGATCTTGGCGATGTTGAGAGAGCCACAACTCGGTGCTTGCTGCTTTCGCTTCTACTGGAAGGTGCTCCACAACTGCGGGAGTGTTGCTGGCCCACTGCCTGATATCGAAGCCTCCAGCAGAGAGCAGATTGCGCATCCGGTCAATGATGGTCTTGGCTTCATCAGCATTCGTCACACTGGTCAAACAGTTGTCGACGTAGAAGGCAGTCTCCACAAGGTGCAGGATGTCCTCATGACCGCTGTTGTCCTTCACATGCCTTCGGGTGGCATATGTGGTGCAGCAAGGACTGCATGTGGTCCCAAACGGCAAAACCTGCCACTCATACACTGTTGGTTCCTCCTCCCTTGTCATACCTCTCCAGAGGAACCGGAGAAGAGGCTTGTCTTCTAGCAGCAGGCGAACTTGATGAAACATCGCTTTGATGTCACCACTTATAGCCACAGTGTGTTCTTGGAGCCGAAGAAGTATGCCAAGGAGAGTAGGGCCTAAGGTTGGACCAAGCAGAAGCTGGCTGTTAAGGCTCTGGCCATTGTGCTGGTAGGAACAATTGTAGACAATCCTCGCCTTACCATTGTGATGGACAACATCGGCAGATACCAGAACTCTGTAGAGCAATCGACTGTTTCAGGAGGTAGAGGTTTGGCATAGCCTAGCTGTTCAAGCTTCTGTATTACTTCACAGTAGGTGTTAGCTAGAGCAATGTCTTTGGCTAGACGGCGTTCTGTACTACGTAGCTGTGGAAGCAATGTGAGCTTTGGACTCCAGAGTGTGGGGCTAGCTTTACGTCTCAACAGTGGAGTGGCATACCTTGTTACTCCATCCACTTCTACTTTGACTGTGCACTGCTCTAGCAGTTCCAGGGCCTGCTGATCTTCTTTGGAGCGGGTTGCAGTCTTGGTGTTGGCATAGGGAATATGTCTACTTCCCACAGACATTCAACATGCCGCTGCAGCTCTGAGTTAGGAGGCATGCTGAAGTAGCAGTGAGAGTGATCGCCAGTGAGGTGGTTTAAGTTGGCTGGGCCTTGTAATGTCCAACCAAGGGCAGTACGGACAGCTAGCGGACTTCCAGGAGGACCAGCCCGAACTGGTTGGTTGGGAAGCAGCAGATGTGGAAAATCGGAGCCGATGAGCAGAAGTTGGACCTTGTCAACCTTTGGCAAAGGAAGACCTTGCAGGGGGGGGGTGTTTGCGCACGAGTGACTTGACAGGATAACTTTGCTCAGACAGGCTCAGCTCATTGGCGGTGAAGGCATGATAGATGCTGTATCATCGTTGGGGAGCATGAGCTGGAGAGATGTCAAATGAGACAGTTGCTCCTTGTAGCTGAATCACCTCATGGCGGACAGTACGCAATGGCAGGCTTTCAGGCTCTTGGTCTAAATGGAGATGGCGGACTGCTGAGGGAAGGATGATGGTTTAACTAGCTTTAGCATAACTCTCTGTGGGTGGCTCGGACGGTCCACGTAAATGGTTTTGGGAGCTGCCCTAACCATTAGCACCTTCTTAGCCTCTTGGGGACACACTTCGTGGAGCACGGTCAAGTGTTGTTGCTTGCACACTTGGCAAGGCTTCTTGAGAGTACATGTCTCGGGTGTATGGTTCCGGCCACACCTCCAACAGCCTCTGTCTTTAATCCAGGCAGAAATCTCTAACAGAGTGAGGACTTTAAATTTGGGGCATAGGCTGAGGTAATGTTCTCGGGCATTGCAGTACGGGCAGTATGGCTTCGCACTGGGCTTAGCTTTGGGTGACTGTATGCTGCGAGCAGGATCTGGAGGGGTTAACTTGGCTTTGCTCTCTGTGTTGTAGAACACGTTGGATGATGGACTCTGAGATTTCTTCTGGCTCTTAACTGGCTTAGGTTGGTCTTGGAACATAAGTGCTGCTCGAGATGAAATACGCTTTGCTTGGGATTCTAGCTGGAGCCAAGCGTCGAGCGTATAGGTCTGATCAGTGCCGGTCCTCAGGATGCCTCGGTAAATGCTGTACTCCACAAACCCGTCTCGATAGTTAGTAGGCAGTTTGCTGAGCAGCCTGTCAACGTGGGAGCCGCATCGCAGTTCATAGCCATTTTCGCCTACGAGGGAACGAAGCATGCCCACTAGACTCTGTACGGATAAGGTCATTGTACTGGGCCCGCGACACCTTAGAGAAACCTATGCTAGCCTAACTGCCCTAGATGGCATTACTCTGGCACAAAGCACAACTGTTAGAAACCTTGGGGTTCTATTTGATCAGGACTTATCCTTCAACTCTCACATAAAACAAACTTCAAGAACTGCCTTCTTTCATCTCCGTAACATTGCTAAAATCAGATCTATCCTGTCTCAGGGCGACGCCGAAAAACTAGTCCATGCTTTTGTTACCTCTAGACTGGATTATTGTAATTCTCTTTTAGCAGGCTGCCCGAGCAAGTCGCTTAAGACACTTCAGCTGGTTCAAAATGCTGCAGCACGTGTACTGACTAAAACTAGGAGAAGAGATCACATTACTCCTGTATTAGCCTCTCTGCATTGGCTTCCCATAAAATATAGAATAGAATTCAAGATTCTTCTTCTCACTTATAAAGCCCTAAATGGACAGGCACCAGTCTATCTCAAGGAGCTTGTAGTGCCATACAATCCCCCCAGAACACTACGCTCTCAAAATGCTGGACTACTCGTTGTTCCATTCGTCTCTAAATGTAGTATAGGACGAAGAGCTTTCAGTTATCAGGCCCCACTTCTCTGGAACCATCTACCAACCACGGTTCGGGGGGCAGACACCCTCTCTACCTTTAAGGTTAGGCTCAAAACATTCCTCTTTGATAAAGCTTTTAGTTAGGAACCAGCTCATAGCTCATAATTAAGATGCAATAGGCATAGACTGCCGGGGGGGGGGGGGGGGGGGGGGTCTGGCATGCTCGGTTGGAGAGAGGTTGGAGAGGGCGTTAAGAGAGAGGTCATTTAGGTTAGAGAGGGACCGGAGAGGGTCCCATTCCTCTTTCAAACACTCCCTCTATGTCTGCTTCTTCCCTTGTGTGTTTGCTCCTGTACTCCTTCTGGCTTTTGTCTTGCAGGTCCGTGGGATCCTCAGTGTGGAGTTACAGAGACTCAGCGGCTCTGTCTCCACCCTTTTCTCTGCACACACCCAACACAGCATAACGTGGATGGCTGTTCATCATAGGAATGGGATCCACACAAGGTTCCTGCTGCTTAACAGAAGGTTTTCCTTGCCGCCATGATGAATTCATGTTGGGTGTGGGATACATATGTATGTGTATATACGTATATATGCATATGTGTGTATCCATAAAATGAAGAGTCCGTCCTTAAGACTGCTCTACTGTAAAGTGCCTTGAGATACCATTGGTTATGATTTGGCGCTATACAAATAAAGATTGATTGATTGATTGATTGAAGGCAAAGATGTCAAATGCCTCTGGGTCTCCAGATCTTACATAAGGTGAGTTTAAGATGGCACCCAGCTCACTCTGCACGAGCTGACACAGTTGTCCATATTTATCTTGGAGGGCCTGGAAGGCTGCAGTCTAGAATCGTGCATGTAGGCTTGGGCTAGCTTTTAGGCACTCGGCAGCTTCAAGTGATCAAGGAGGACTTGATATTTGAACTGCTCTGTGAGGTGGGCATGAGTGTTGTGCAGATTGTCCAAAGCCATCTTGAGTAGAGCAAAGTCTGATTCTTTCCCTGAGGTGAAGTGAGGTAGTGTGGGTCTAGGAAGACCATAGGAAGTGGCAACCAGGAGTTTGATGAGGTCGGTGCTCGGTGTTGCCCTGTAGCTTGGTGGTGGCGCTGCTACCTGTTGTAGTAAAGGTGGCATTGCGGGGTAAGGATAAGATAACGTATTAGCTGCTGGTAGCACTGGCTGTTGAGTTGGAACAGGTAGAGGCACATACTGGACCTGGGCTTGGCTGTAGACCATCTGTGGTGGAGCATGTGAAGTGACGGCACTCATGGCTGGTCTAGAAGCCAGCTGCGGAGCTGGGTTGGGGATTGAAGCATGAGGAGGCGCAGCATGATGAACCGTGGTGTTGTACGTAGGCTGTGGCTGGGTTAACACACCAGTAGTAGTAGGGGAAATAGTGGCTTGAGATCACTCGTGGATCGGGCTGTGTTTGTAACGATGGGAGACTCGTTAAGATGGGTGGACTAATGACTGCGCTGGAGACCGGTAGCGAAGCATGGGTAGATGGAGTAGAATGGAGTGGTCCAGGTGCTCCTTGTGAGTGGAGTGGTAGAGGCTGATCTTTAGATGAGGATCTCTGGTTGTACCCACATTCACTAAGGGGCCTGGAGGACTCTATATTCCTTCTTCATTCAGGAAAGACGTGATAAGAGCTGCTTGCGCCAATTCCATCTCTTTCTCCTTCAGTCGCCGTTGTAGCATCTGATGTCTGGTGATAGCCTCTTTATTTTTATATGCCATCTCTGCTTTCTCCTCCAAACAACGTCTCTGCCGTTCTTGTTCTCTGAGAAGTTCGTCCTTCTCATCGAGGGAGTCTCTAGCTTCTTTGTCCAGAAGACTGCACTGCTCGTCCACCAGTGTCTGCTCCACGATCTGCCTCTGCACTTCAGCTAATTCCATGCACTTTACCTCTTCCTCAAACATAGCACTCTGTAGCTCGGATAGCCCTTCTGCAACGGACCTCTTGGTTGGTAAGTCAACACCGGTTTGAGATCTTGGTCTGCTCCGCTGAGAAGATTAGGATCGGTATGACTCTGCTCTCACAAGGGGTGGCAGTGAAAGCGGATCAAGGACCTGGATGTTTTGAGCTGGTACTGTGACTCTCGTTGTGTGCCCAACTTCAAAGTCTGCAAAATATGCTGGCAACTGTATTTCCCGCTGGGGTCGGGGAAGAAAGGTAGAAAGCTAAAGTGAAACACAAACAGGGGCGCAGTGCACGCAAGAGAGTCATCGGATCTATTTACATAATCCATGTATCAAAGATAAGGATAATTCATGTTATTGTGCAGAAAACGTAATGTTTCAACGATGTATTCCTTTATAATTGTCCTCTGCTCCATTCTCCCTCCACTGGGGTCCTGCTTTCACTGTTTCAGATGAAGCTACATTCTTCAGGGCTACATCAGATGTGGCTGCTGCAGCAGGAAAGGAAGAACGCTGCATGCAAACAACATTATGTAAATATCTGTCCGAACCCAACCCGTCTAGTGCCGTGAGGTCCCATCAGGCTTCGGTCGGGTATCCATCCTCTATCCACAGTATCTAATCAGCTGTGCTCCGGTGCTAAACAGTTGATGTGTGCCCCCACGGTAGCTTGGCTGATGACTGCAGTTACCCTAACCACCGCAGTGTCACTATGGAGACTGATTTCTAGATCCTGCTCTATGCTCCTTTAAGTTCCAATTGTGCAAGATTTAGTCTCTTCCTTTTTAACATGAGATGTTTACTGTATGCAAGGAAACCATGGAAAGATGTATTACCAAAAATAAACATGGGGTGAAAGTAACTAGTAACTTTTACTTTGAGTATTATTTCATTGATCTACTTTTTACTTGTATATGAATATTTTATGTATGACTTACTTGTTCTTGAGTACAATTTCAATCAACCACACTAGTAAGTAAATGGACTTGATTTATATAGCGCTTTATTCCCACACTGAAGCAGTCCCAAAGCGCTTTACATATCAGCTCATTCACCCAATCACTCTCACATTCACACACCAATGGGACAGGACTGCCATGCAAGGCGCTAGTCGACCACTGGGAGCAACTTAGGGTTCACTTCGACACATAGTCAGGTACTGGGATCGAAACCCCAACCTCTCGATCAGAAGACGACCCTCTACCACCTGAGCCACGGTCGCCCTAAGTAATGTAAGTGCTTTACATATCAGTTCATTCACACTCACATTCACACACCAATGGGACAGAGCTGCCATGCAAGGCTAGTCAACCACTGGGAGCAACTTGTCTTGCCCAAGGACACTTCAACACATAGATCGGTATAGACCACAACCAACCTCTCGATCAGAGGACGACCCCTCTACAACCTGAGCCAAGGTTGCCCTAATAATATAATAATATATCACTTTACACCTCTGCTAATAACATATTCTAAGTCTGCCAGTACTACCAGTGACACTTTTTACTTCACTATTAAAGTGTACTCATGGACTTGTAGTAAACCAAATTTGAGTCCATGTACTCCAAATTTGAGTACTAGTAAAGTTTAACTATGGTTAATTTCACCAATATCTAATTTATGCTCAAACAGCTTTCTATACAAGTGAAGCTGGCTTCTTGAATATTTTGGAAGAGGAAACACTGCTCCCTGGTGGTCATACATCAAAGCTGCAGATTTTTTTCTAAAAACGTTCATAAAGTCTCCCTGTGGGTTTACATCACAACAGAAGTATTATTCATATGATGATTAATAAACTTTTGTTCACTTCACAAGAAAGATCAAGGCAGCAACCAAACATTTTAAAATACAGCAATAATAGAAACATTATATCCTGGGTGTTGCTAAATGGCTGTTATGCAGGTTTTAGACACTGGAGCAAATAAATTATCTCACCTTTCTTTGTGGAATTAAAAAAGTTCAAATGAAAAAGTTCATATTTTCTAAGTAGTCTAAGTAATTAATCAAAGTAGCAGTGGACTACTCCTGAAGACGTGGTTCAAACATCCTCTCTGTAATACTTAAACACTGCTACTGTGTAAAAATGCTGATAGTATTTAAAGATTTACTTTGCAAAAAAGTTATTAACAGCTTTAATACTAGCTTTTGCTTTGTGTGTACATGAACCTAAAACATTCAGCCAAAGATATAAAAAGATTTAAAAAATGTCCAAACAAACAGTTAAAGAGTGGTTGGCGTTCACTGTTATTGAAACCTCTATGGGGCGCCGATTTTAAAGTTGCACATGCTAAAATAAACAGCAACTTTTCGCAACACTGAGCAATAAACGACGTTTAAAAACTGTATGTACATTTTTTTATTACTTTTGACCAGATTTACAGCAATGTTTGTAAAATTTGTGATATTTACTTTTCTTGTTAAAATATAATGTCAATGTTAAATCTAAATGTTAAATGTTAAATCTAAATGTCACGAGTGAAACTAAATATTTTGCTAATATGCAAATTCACCGTAAGTACCAACATAAAATTTCATTGACGCAAAGAGCATTATTCGCAGTCGATTCAGGTGGAGTGAGTGGGCTCCAAACTTAGATTTAACATTTAATATTTAGATTTAACATTTCACATTTAGATTTAGATTTAACATTTAGATTTAGATTTAAATTTAACATTTAGATTTCACATTGAAATGTTTTTTACGAAATAAGTAAATATCACAAATTTCTCAAACATTGCTGTAAATCTAGTCAAAAGCAACATGAAAAAATAAAAACTGCTTTAAACTAAATGTTGCGAAAAGTTGCTGTTTATTTTAGCACACGCTGCTTTACAAACGGCGCCCCATTAACGTCTTCATTAGTTTTGCTGTCGGACCTATTTGCATGTAAACTAAGTAACAAGCTTCTTCTAGAAGCAGAAATACTGTTTTTGTAACGTGCATTTCAGGTTTAACACTTCACATCATGAGTTTAGATCAAATCATTTCAGCGACTGTGAGGAAACGATGACGTGGTTCTGTTTAAGGTCTGCGACAGAGAGCATCCACCTGATGACTGTGATAGCCTTGATGCTGCTTTTATCACATGGTAATGTACACAGATCCTTTCTGCACCTGCTCTATACAGCAGCAGCTGGACCAGCTGCTCTCCCCCATTCACCTTCATCAACTTTCCACAAAGCCACAGTAAATAGGCTGTCAACAAAGGCAAAGGGAACTCAGTCAGGATGGAGATCAACTAAAACCCTTTTTTACTCTTTTTTGTTACGTCTCTCTCTGGAGAGTGATAGCACCTTTTACCGCTAAGGAGCTACAAGAAATTCATGTTTTTTAAATGCATATTATGATGATTTTATAGAGTAAACTCAGTTTTTGCTTCACATAATATTGTGGTTACTTATAGGAAGCTTTTAAAGATCAACAACTGTGATCCTTCACCAATGCATGTTCATGATGAGAGTGTGTTAGGGGTGGGAATGTTTTAGGCAGATCGTGACTCGATTTGATTATAGGGTCTCTATCTGAAATATTTGTCCTTGAATGGCCTCTTCAACCTCTCTGTCTGTCTATCTTCCTCTTCCTCTACCTGTCTCTCTCTGCCTCCATGCTTGCAAAGTTCTCAAAATGGCTTAACTGAGGCCTTTTTTTAGCTGGATGATAGGTGTTCCATTTTGTCAGTATTTTCAGGTGTGTGTCAAAGTATTTTCAATTACCCAATGCGCATTGTTTTTTTAATACACGTTTTCCCAATGGTACCCTGAGATTTCCTTTTTGAACTAACTCATGGATGAAATAGTGTGTAGTGTGCAGGGGCAAGTGTATTGCAGAATGGAGCAAGTGTGTTACAGAATTGCAACTAAAGTGCAGCACTTTTTTTTAAGGTATGGTAACACTTTGTTTAAGGTAGAGTAACCACAGCCTCAAGTTATGTTACTATGGTTTAAGCATGTGTCTAGTGTGAGATTATACAATATTAATCCCTGGGATAAATGGACAGCGCTCTGATCAGTTTCACTTTATTACAGCACAGACGTGTTTCAATCCACGTAGTCCTCAATTTATCACACACACACTGAGATGAGAGCACATTGTTTCACTGTAGTGTGTTCCTGCTGAGACTGTCTGTGTCACATATAAATGAATGAATGAAAGAATGAATGAGTTGATCAGTCTACGCATACGAAGAGTGCCCGACTCAGTCCATCAGATGTGAATCTAAAACTTTCCTAAAGGATGTCATCTATAATGTGAAATGATTGCATTTATCTATTAATATTCTTTCTTTCCTAAACGCAGCTGTCAGATGTGCACCAACCACGATCTTCTAACAATGGGCAGCTCATTTTCCAAGAGAACTGATTTGTCAGGAGGCGGGACTTTTGTACTCACTCAGATCTTGCCCGGTAAGACGTTAGCCAACGTCGTAGTTCAGGACACACCGAATAAATCCCAGAAGTTAGCGAGATAAGTGGAAATCTAGCTTCGTAGTACAGGCCCTTAAAGAGCCAAAAAAAATACATATACGAAAAGAATAAACATTTTAGGGTATTTCCTGGTTTAAGGATAGGGTTAGGGCTAAAATAAAAGGGTTAGCATGTTAGCTAAAAAATCAATATGAGCTCAAATAAAACTGACGGAACTTTAAGTAACGTGGTGCACCTATCACGTGACCTAAACTGGCCAATGAGGGGCACTGCGTATCAATAGATTGGCAGTCTATTGATACGTTTCCGTATCAATAGCCACGGCCATTAAAATATAATTTTCTTTTACTTTCAATAAAAGACAGAATTGTTCCTTCCTGTTCCTGTTTTTTGGGCAGATTACCTGGGAATAGGAAACTTTTCTTCTGCATTTAGACCTTATATATATTAGACTTCAAGCTGTAGATTTATAGTTGTTCACCAGGTCACTTACCTTCAGTCCATCCAGCAGAATCTTTGCCAAAGGAAATAAATTATGTGTTCATCTTTACTCTCATCTTCTTATCATAAGTGTACAGGAAACTCAAACACCAATAAGAAGCAGGCAAATAGTTAAAGGGTAGATGGATGGATGGAAGGATCACCATGTTATCAGGTTTAACCAATTATACATTATTTAATTCATCGCCTCATGGTTTAAAAAGCATTGCAGTCCTTTAGTGCCCCCTAGTGGCTTGCTGTAGTGCAGGTCCTATGAGACTTTTTTAGGATAATGTGAGGTAATGTGTATGGAGGACCTACTCTGCTATAATTAAAAATAAATGAATAAATAAAGATGTATGCTATTAATAAATACATGAATAAACAAACCACTCAATACCTAATTATGTACGCCATAAATAAATAAGTCACTTAATACCTAAAACTATGGAATAAATTTTATTTCTTTATTAGTTCGTTTGGTTGTTTATTTGTATTTATGCACTCACTTCAGCACACACAATGAAATGTTATGCAGATGATGGGGCTGTCCACGAGATGATGTGCTGGAGTCTGTCCCTGCAGACTCAGGGCTGGAGACTGAAGAGCAGTGTTGGGAATGTTACTTTAAAAAAGTAATTAGTTATAGTTACTCACTACTTGTTCCAAAAAGTAACTGCGTTAGTAACTGAATTACTCTGTAATAAAAGTAACTCATTACCAAGGAAAGTAACTATTTGCGTTACTGTTAAAAAAAAAAAAAAGTTGCTCTATGTCAAAGAATTCAGATTTTTTAGATGGGTGTGTCATGAGGTGCTTCATTAAATTTGAGTTGCTTACAACAGATGTGGACAAAGTCTTCTTTCCTGGATATAATGAACACTTCACATGTACGTTCTTGCCTTTGACCACAATTAATTTAAAGTAGTGTTTGTATCGTCACCTTAAAAATGACAACTTTTCATCAGACTGCTCCACGCTCGCCATCTCTGCTGCTTCATCCAATCTGCAGTGTGTGTGTATGTGTGTGTGTGTCGTGTGTGTGTGTGTGTGTGTGTGTGTGTGTGTGTGTGTGTGTGTGTGTGTGTGTGTGTGTGTGTGTGTGTGTCGCGTGTGCTGGCACGTCGCCTTAGCCAATCATAATCGCTCACCTTGTTTTTAACCCACCTCCTCACTACATTGAGTAAGAAGCCAGGGATGCAGTTTATTTAATCAATGCATGTAACGCACCGCATTTAACGTTCAGTAACGATAACGGCGTTGTAACAGCGTAAGAAGTAATTCGTTAGATTACCCCGTTACTGAAAAACAAACGCCGTTTCCAAACGCCATTATTTTAAACGCCATTATTCCAAACACTGCTGAAGAGCTACACCAAGAAACTTATCCATTCACAAGAAAGCCATGGTGAGCTCTGCTTTAACGCACTGCTTGTTGTTGATAAACAATAGATTTCATCCTCAATGCTTTTTTTGTTTACTTGTGTTTTTTGGAAAATAGAACTTTGGATTGGTTCATTTGTGTCTTTATTTGATTGATTGATTGATTGATTGATTGATTGATTGATTGATTGATTGATTGATTGATTGATTGATTGTGGATGAGTTAGTTAGTTGGTTGGTTGGTTGGTTGCTTGGTTTGTGACTTGGTTGCTTTATTGCTCCCTTTGTGAGTGGGTTGGTTGCTTTGTTGGTTGGTTGGTTGGTTGGTTGGTTGGTTGGTTGGTTGGTTGGTTGGTTGATTGGCACTGTTGGTTGGTTGGTTTTTGGTTGGTTGCTGAGTTGGTTGGTTGCTTGGTTAGTTGCTCATTTGCCTGCTTGCTTGATTAATTGGTTGGTTCGTTAGTGAATGAGTTTGTTGCTTAATTTCTTGCTTGCATGGTTGGTGGCTTGGTTGATTTGTGTGTAGGTTGTTGGTTAGTTGGTTGCTGGTTTGCTTGCTTTGTGAGTGGGTTAGTTGCTTTGTTGCTTGCTTGGTTGCTGGGTTTGTAATGTACAAGTTATTTGGAAAGGACAATGTTTGTTTGTTTTGTTGCTTGGCTGTTATTGCTTTGTTTATAATAAAAGACAGACAAAGGGCTTGTCCCTCATTGATCCTCATGCTTCTTTAAACACAATCATTCCTTGTCCTTGGATGTTCCACAAAGAAGAATCCACTTCTTGTTTTTATTTATGTTTAGTATGGCTGCAGGCTTTCCAGGAGGCAGCTGGACCACAGACACCTGTCACTAATGACCTCTGACCCCCTGCTGCAGGTCTGTTTTGGAGGCATTCTATAGCTGCTCTCCAATGTATGGAGGTCACATGCAAACAGAAGCATAAAGGCATACATAAACACACACACACACACAAACACACATACACTCAAACCTAATTACCTGCTACACAGTGATGAACAGGTGCTGCTGTTGATTTAATCAGGAATCACTGCTGTTTGTGTGTGTGTGTGTGTGTGTGTGTGTGTGTGTGTGTGTGTGTGTGTGTGTGTGTGTGTGTGTGTGTGTGTGTGTGTGTGTGTGTGTGTGTGTGTGTCCCATTCATGTTTGTGTGCAAATAAGTGAGCAGTGAAAAGCAGAAGGCGCAGGCTGTTATCTGCTGACCTGAGTGTTTGCTGTTAAAACAGATCTGGCTTCTGTGCAGCAAGCATAAGGAGATTGAGCATGACTCACACACACACACACGCGCGCACACACACAATGACAGAGGATAAGGATGGAGCGTTGATATAATCAGACTCACTGGAAATTCGAGCCCTTTAAGCCTCAGGTTATCACAAGTGAAAAGAGCACATCTGTTTGTTTCTTTTTGTTTTTTCAAATATTCTATGTATTTTTCCTCCCCTGTAGCTTTTCTCACGTTTTAAAAGTTTTCTTTTAATATGGTCAACAATTAATTTGTTACTGTATGTTTTTTTCATTGATCTTCTAACAGGGTGAAATTAATCAAAGATATTCGATAAGCCTCGTCACCATATTTGTTTGGTGGTAAAACAATGTTAACAACATAATGACTCCCATTGTAACAGAAAATATTTCACCATGCCGGAGAGCTGTTGTGTGTTTGACTTTGTCCAATGTAAAAAAGATATAGATCATCCAAAAAGAAAACACTGGCTTTCCTTCATAGGATGTTACCCCATAAGACAGTGGGAGTTACCTCCGAGTTACCCCATAAGACAGCAGGAGTTACTTCATAAGACAGTGGGAGTTACCCCATAAGACAGCAGGAGTTACTTCATAAGACAGTGGGAGTTACCCCATAAGACAGCAGGAGTTTCCCCGAAGGACAACAAGAGTCACCCTGTAAAACAGTGAGAGTTACCCTGTAAAATAGTGAGAGTTACCCTGTAAAACAGTGAGAGTTACCCTGTAAAATAGTGAGTTACCCTGTAAAATAGTGAGAGTTACCCTGTAAAACAGTGAGAGTTACCCTGTAAAATAGTGAGAGTTATCCTGTAAGACAGCGGGAGTTACCCCGCAGGACAGCAGGCGTTACCCCGTAAGACAGCAAGAGTTACCCCATAAGACAGTGAGAGTTACCCCATAAGACAGTGAGAGTTACCCCATAAGACAGTGAGAGTTACCCCATAAGACATCAAGAGTTACCCCATAAGACATCAAGAGTTACCCCATAAGACAGTGAGAGTTACCCCATAAGACAGTGAGAGTTACCCCATAAGACAGCAAGAGTTACCCCATAAGACAGTGAGAGTTACCCCATAAGACAGTGAGAGTTACCCCATAAGACAGCGGGAGTAACTCCGAGAGACAGCGGGAGTGGGAGTTACCGACATTAAGACATTAAATACAATAAACCCTACATTAAACAACAACAAAAAATATACAAAAACCAAAGAAAAGCACACAAATGCACATAAAACAACAACAAATGAGAGAAAAACATACAAAAGAACAGCAGAAATACACAAAATAACCACAAAGACACTCAACCCCTTTGTTGTTTTCTGTATTAATGCTCAGATTGGTCCTCATTCTAAACGATGACATGAATGTTGATAATTTGGCCCTCGGGTATAAAAATCACATTTTTGTTTCTCCCCACTGTGATGAAAGTTGCTCATCTCTGTTCTAGGTGGCAACATGTATTTATATCCATTGTAGCTCCATTATAAAGTACACTGTGATTAATGGTGAGTGAGGATTTTACTGCAGGATTTTTACCATGTGGGTTACTAATGGGGTTCATTTATTAGGTAATTGTATAGATCTGGGAAGGTGAAATTGGGCCAATGTTGGATTGTTCGACCAAGTGTTGGCTGGGGCTTTGTATGGACACTCCCTATCCCTATCCCCGATAACTTGGCCTTAGCTTATATCGTACCCTGTTTTCTTCTGGTAGTGTTTCTTGATAGTCATATGCCATACCAAGATATAAATCACTCCTGTACTGAAATAAAGACGTTTTTGTCATCGGACAAACAGGAGGTAGACGAGGTGTTTTGTCCCAGTTCAAAATGGGTCCCGTTTATTTACTACCGCTAACGTCATCTTGACGTATGCCCGACTTCCTGAATTTATGAGTGCCAATCTGGCAAGAACCAGATTGATGTGTAGCCCCTCCCTCGAGGTCGAGTTCTCCACATCGATCTGGGTCTGTGTCTGGCAAATCCTTTCGGAACCAGGCAGGGACATGAACAGAATGCTTGAAGCTGATTGAGCGAAGCACCTGTCCACCATGATTTGTTTTAGCCAACCACACGGTAACAAATGATGATGTCATCATCGACACGCATCGCAGAGACGCTGCTACATCAACGACAAGGCTCCGCTGAAGAAAACTTTCTTTTTGGATAATAATGCTGCAGTCATTATGTCGTTGAGTGACATTTGGCATTTTTGCAACACGAGTATGTGAGTTAAGGGCACGTTAACCATCCTCCTGCATCGATATCTTTCTATTTTGATTCGGAGCTATGCTAATAGCTGTAGCCCAGCTAGTTCCTCTCCCCGCAACTGCGCATTTGCCAGTTTTGCTTCGCCGCTTCTGCCTTCGTCATATCCCGCCCTAATCCACGACACTGCCTTAGTTCTAACCTTTTCAGTTTAGTTTCAAAAGGCAAAGGTGGTTGCTGGTTGATTGGTGCTCCTCTGAGCGGTTCCACGCACCGGCTCAGGCTAAAAGTGGGATTGTCTAATCAGGATAGACAATTCTCTTTAAAATAGATATAACATTGCTTGGATTTGAGACAGAGTGAAAGAGAGAGGGGGAGAGAGAGATGAATACAGAAGTTTATCGGTCAGCAAACACAATCAGCCATTCAGTGCCCACAGAGACACGACAAAGGGGACAGTTTAGTGCAACAAAGACCCCTCCGTCCTGGAGGCCGCGCTGAGAGAAAACAAAGCCATCCCATGAGCTGTCGGTGAAGAAGGAGTTTACCATGCAAAATTGCAACAGCAAGAACATGACGCGTCTATTAGCTCTGAGTGAAGGAGTCAACTTAGAGCTTATTGGCCCACTTTACCAAGTCTTCTCTTTTGGCATTAAATGTGTAGCATAGCCTCTTGTCTTGTGGCACATCAGCCTCTAAACTACAGACACATTCATGGATAAATAATTAGAATTTCCACTAGTTTGGAGAACTAGTTTTGAAGAGAAAGTCCTTTGATGTGTAAAATACAATGTGGTTCTTATTTAATAATATATTCATTTTATGTGCAAACTTTGTCACCTTATAGGTCACTAATCAAACATTCAAGCATTAAATGGTGTCATAAATAGTCTATTGTTATTATTCTTTACCATGAATGCATATGTATTAATTATTCATCTTAACAACTCATGCTTTAAGTGTAATTATTTTGAAAAAGAATACCCTGTTTTAGGGCGAGGCGAAATGGACGAAAACGCATATCTTGATATTTTTTCTGAAAATGCAAATTATGTTTTGCTAACGTAAATTACATATTTATTTTCTCTCTTTTTATTTTTATTTTTTTTTTTATTTATTTAATTGTCATTTGTGTTTTTCTTGAGTGAATGCAATGCTCAATACTCAACAATACCACTAATATTACTATAATGTTGTAGTTTACTGTCTGTGGGGGATGGAGGCAGAGGGAGGGAGGGTGGTTATGGGTAATGTGGTTTGCATTGAATGTTCTGTATTGATTGTTCTCTATGCCTGTATGAAAAACAAATGAAAACTCAATAAACACAGTGATTAAAAAAATGGCAATGTACAATATAAATCTTGATATTTTTTAATTCAAATGAAGTCTAACCAGAAAGACAATTCAGGGTTAAATTTGCTGATAAAAAATGCCACACAGGCTCATTTATTATTATTAGATGATCAGCAATCCATCTAACTGTGCTTTTCATTCTGTTCTGAGAAGTAGAGTAAGCAGCGACTCCTAAAGCAGGTATTATGATACAAAATATACAATAAAATTATATACATATATATATATATATATATATATATATATATATATATAGGAGATGTTGTAATTTTCTGTATCGCCAAAATAGAAAACTTGATATAGTAGATCTTGAATATCAATATATCGCCCAGCTCTACCTTATTGAGGTCATGCACAAAAGTAGCGTGGCTGTTGTAAATGAAAAGGAGTGCAGCTCATGTCACGCTGAGATAGGATTATTAGAATGCTGAATGTTCTCGGAAAAGCTTCATCATCACTGATCAACAGACAGGATAGGCTGATCAGCCTGACCTTAAAAAAACCACACTCGGGGACACTGACCTAGTCAAACAGACTCATCAAGCACACAAAGGCAGATGCAGATTACCTGTTGCTATGCCGACTGCAGCTGCTGTGTGTTTCGTCACAGATCTAAATAGATCAAGCTTTACAGCACACTGAAACGTGATATTGTTTATCCGGACACAGTGGACAGGTGCTTCCTAATAACTAGTATCAATAATGTCACATTTTATTAGGGTAATATTTATTAGATCTTTGTGGTTTCTCATTTCAGAGCCTTCTTTTGTTTTTTGCAGATAACGCACATCTTTCTATTACTTTAGATATCGCTGAGGTCAGATCAGTCAGTCAAAGGTTCCTGACAGGCTTTCTTTGATTAATTCCTTTATTTTTGGAGTCAAAGGGGAGATTAATATTTAAATATTTTACAGTGTTAATATTAGAGCTACTTAAAGCATTGTTTTTTGTTTTTAATCATATTTGTGGAGAAAATGATGTAAGTCATGTATATGTGATTAGAGGCTCAACAAGTGAGTGGCTATAATGATTTATCATGTGGATTCCTTCTTAAAAAAAAATATTTAATTAGTGAGGATGTTATTTATTCCATCACAGAATTTCAGTGTATTTCAACTCCTTTAGCGTTTCGACAATAAAGATATCAAAATGTGTCAAAAATTCAGCACAATGGTGCGTGTACTTTTGGGATTTGTAACTTTTATTAAAAAAAAATTAATTTTTTTGTTCAAACATTTCCCCATTCGTTTCAATTGGGAATTTCAGCATTTTGAGATTTAATGGCTTCAACTCTGAATTTCAGCTGTTCAGCCATTCTCCAACAGATTTTAACCATTCAAAGTTTAAAATATTCAGCTTTTCTCTGTCTTCAACTGTTTTTGACCTACAGCCCTTCAACTGCAGTGAGTTTTCAGCTCTGATCCCATTTTTAGAGCTTGTTTAGTTAGAATCTTTGCGAACAAAATGCTATTGCTAGGCTAATGCTAATATTAGGCTAATGCTAATATTAGATTAATGCTAGGCTAATGCTAATAGTAGACTGATGCTAATATTAGAATAATGCTAGGTAAATGCTAATGCTAGCTAATGCTAATAGTAGACTGATGCTAATATTAGAATAATGCTAGGTAAATGCTAATGCTAGGTTATTGCTAGTAAATGCTAATGCTAGGTTAATGCTAGCAAATATTAATGCTAGGTTAATGCTAATGATAATGTTAGCTAGTGCAAATGCTAGCTAGTTCTAATTTGAGCTAGTGTTAATGCTAGGCTAATGCTAGTAAATGCTAATGCTGTTGATAATGCTTGGCGTATGCTAATGCTAGGCTATAATTAATATTAATGCTATCTAATGCTAATACTAGCTAATGCTACTACTAGCTAATGCTACTACTAGCTAATGCTAATGTGGATGCTAGGTCAATGCTAATGCTAATGTGGATGTTAGGTTAATGCTAATGCTAGCTAATGCTAAGGCAGTATTCCATGACGCGGGCCAGCACCTGCATCCTCACTTGCATTTTCTTCAGGAAATGTAAATATTTTAGTTAGGCTTTCTTTTTCATTGATGCTATCTCATATATTTGATAAAGAATGTATATATATATATATATATATATATATATATATATATTTTTTTTTTTTTTTTTTTTTTTTAATCTTTCAAAAGTCTAGTTATGAGGATGAATTTACAAATTATGAGTATATTTATTTTATTGTTTGTGTATTGTATTATTTATTGTGACTGCAAATAAAGATTAGTATTTTGGCTAACTCTGATACATGTCATTATTGTACAATGAATAAATAGGCCTAAAAAAAACAAACCCATCCCCTTCCTCTCTTTACCTCTGGCTCTTCCCAATCCCAACCCCCCACCAACCACTAACCACCATCAGACCCAGCAGCTGGCAGTCTGTCCCATTTACCTCCCTCCAGTACTCACTGGGCCTGGCTAATGACTGGTGATTCTCCCTCAGTGGTCGGACTATCCCATCTGGAACCTCATGAATGGGAAATATCTGCTTCCTTCTCCTCACAGCTCCAAGTGCAGGAAAAACGCTGGTATTAGTAAATGAAAGCAAATGTCATTACATGTGATCAGTGTGTGCAGACCAGAGGTGGAGCAGCGATTTTAACAGTGAGGGTGTTCTAAAGGTTGGGCAACCGTTCAATTTTCACAATACTCTAATTGAAAATGAATGCATTTTTCGCTTTTCATCACAATAATATGCAAATACAATATCATCAAGTTTCAAGATGTACATTGGAGTACCACACACTTCACGCCAACACTTTTTTTGTACCGTTATTGTTGAATTTTGCAATGATTACCTCTTTTATTTTTTTATTTTTTAAAGAAAGCACAAACCATGCCCATGTCTCATACCCAGAGTGATTTAGTGATTGTTCAATAATACAGCAGCTTTCACATTAAATGTCTCAAATTTATTTTAAATTTGTCAACTCTGAACTATAGTCTTTCATAGATTTCTGAATAAACAATGCTAAATCATTGGGATCATGCAGCCTTAGCCAAGTTATGTTAATAAAGCCGGTTTTACAGTCTGTTAATATTGCAACAGTGTTTTATTGCTTCATTTATTAAGCTGGTACATCTGAATTACAAAACGGTAAATTGAATGAACAAATAAATGTCAAAATAACTGACTAAAACAGTCCAATAACTCTAGCAGCAATTCATACTTTTTTCCTAGAATACAAGCCTTCTCAATTGGTGTAGTAAAATTGCATCAAACAACAGGACAAAAGTTACAAAAGATAAGTTAACATCACTTGTTAGGTTAAAATCCACTTTCCGCCACGTACTGTACTTAACAACAGGTTTTCAACAATGAATCTCTCAGTAAAAAGTGAGGGGATGAATTTCTGTTCTTATGAAAGTGTGGATGTCTCAGCGCCCGCATCCTTCACGGGTGAGACACGCCTGGTGCAGACTGTGTGAATGTAAGCTAATGTTTACAGATGACAACTTCTGTATAGAATGGACGGACTTTGAAACTACTACACAAAAGTTTAACAACCATAATGTATGTTAGCCAGAATCCTTTTGTATAACACTGACAATACTTTTACAATGACATACAATAGTTTAAAGGAGGAGATAGAGTTAAAGCTGTGTGCATAGGCACAGTAGGTAGTAGATATGACATCCTCATGGTAGCACAGTGAAACTAGAGATTTGATCAGCTTTACTTTTTTTATGAGAAACACAGAGAACACAAAGAAGCATCTGATCTATACAAACAAGTAATGTGAGCTCAATGGTTTTTATGCTGTTCAAATCTGTTGTAAATGTATGGGCAAGCTAAAGTTTGTGCAGGTCATGTCTTTAAAAAGGCTGATCAAATAGAGGATCTATGCTCTGGTGTTTGCATGTTCTCGCTGACTGTGCATGGGTTTACTCAGGGATTATCAGTTTCCTCCCATAATCCAAAAAAAACATTTGTGTGAGTGGAGTTTCTGAATGGAGTGATTCTTGCTCTCTGATGGACTGACGTAGGCCAGGGGTGTCCCAATACAACTGTTTGACTGCCAATACGATCGTATCGCATCCTGCTCGATATTGATTCAATACAATATCAGGATATCAGCATGAATCTGCTTTTATTACTTGTTTTATAGTGTGGAATGTTGGAAAAATCTTGATCAAATGATATTACTCAAACAGAAAACAATAGTCAGCAATAGTTCGTATGTGAATAATTGACCTATTTATTATGAACCAATAAGTTACATACATTTTCACCTTAAACACAAGAATATTCTACACTTGAATAAAATAAATAAAATACATTAGAAGACCCTGGAAAATAACCTCAATAAATCCAATAATATGATCATATGTCATATTGAAGATTTTAGATGTTTAATCTGATACCTGTTTTTCTAATGTCCAATTACAATTTCAGTCCTCCCTGTAGACTGGACAAGCTGGTGGACAAAAAGAAGTGGATGAAGGATTGAGTAGCTTTTTTATTCATATGTTAGATGTGCATGTATCAGTAGCCTTATCAAGAACTATTTATGAAGTAGTGAGATATGTTTTACTGCACTATACTTGGGAAAAATGTAGACTGTGAGTTGCTTCTTGGTGGTTTTGTGCACGTGTTCACTTTAGGCACTCTGGGTAACTCCCACAATCCAAAACCATGTTTGTTTGGTTGATTGGAGTTTCTGAATAGGCAGTGGGAGTACATGTGTGTGTCCAAGGTAGCACCATAGTGCCATGAGTAAACCTGGATAAGCTCCAAGTCCCACCTCCATGATCAGGGTCACAAAAGTGAATGATGGAATGGAAATATTGTTTCTCGTCATGTGCCAGGTGTTAATCTATTTATAACTAAAACACAGTGTTCTGATGGAATAAGCATTCTATTCCTTAAGGGTTACTGTAGATATGATTACGGAGCCAATTTCCTGGGTGATGCAAAGAAGAGCAGTTAAAGAAGTCATTCATTCATAACAATGGCAGTACATTCTAAAACATGAGAACAAGAGGAGTTCAAACCTCCGCCAAGCACCAAATCTCCTCTTTGCCAGATATGGCCAGTTATCTGGATCAGTGATCCTGATCTCATTCACACTTCAAAAGACTTAAAGAAATGTCTATCCTCATCAATAACGATACAGTATAGGTCCATATGGGCAATGCACACCCACTTTTTAAAAAAAAAAACTTGCAATGAAATTCACAATCCGGCATTGATCCAAATGAATCTCTGTGTGGTAATTGGCATTTAGAATAATGACCAATCAGAACACAAGTACAGGTAAGAACAAAAAGTTTTATTAATGTAGTTTTTTGTGTGAATTCCTTTGTGTTTTTAGACATTTTGTGTATTTTTCTGTCACATTATGATTGGCATTTTTGTGCGATTTTGAAGTCCTTTTGTATATGTTGTTGTTTTTGTTGTCATTGTCGTTTATGAATCATTATTTGTAAAAAAAAAATTTGTTATTTTGTGTACTTTTCTTGACATTCTGTGCATTTTGCTGTTAGTTTGTGTATTATATTGGGATTCATATAACTTTCAACTTAATGAATTACAATTTTGTTTTGGGGGCCGCACAAAATTAGTCTGAGACTGCATGTGGGCCCCGGGCCGCCAGTTGCCTTTGGTTAAAATTTTGTCAAAATCTGTTCAGCACTTTTGATTTAAAACCAAACAAATAAATAAACACTGGTATGGTGTTTCCTCCTTAGTGGAGGTAATATTTGACTTTGTTTCTTCACATTTTTGATACAATTTGAAGCATTTCTGTGATGTTGTTACGATGAACAGTAGTTGTCTACAAGTGTTTTGTCTATATCCTCGTGCACATTTTTTTTCTTAATGGCTGAAAGCAGGAGCTGGTGTTGTGTAGTGCTGCGATTCTCAACTGGTGGGTCGCAGACAGCTGGTCAAAACTAAATAAATACTTAATGTCTCTCATGTTGGAATAGTCTTTCATTTTTTTTTTTTTTTAACTTTTCTTTTTGACAGGCAAGCTGTGAAATGCATGTTGTACAGGAACAATAAAAAATGTTATGCGTGTGCGTGTGTGTGTGTGTGTGTGTGTGTGTGTATGTTTTCAACAGTTATTTTTGAAAAACTAAATTTGGTTGGTTGAATTCTATTTGGGGGTTGCGATTTAATGACTGTGGCAAAATGTGGGTCCCAGGGTGAGACCAGTTGAGAGAGAACCTCTGGTGTAGAAAGAGTGTTTACCTAATAAAGGTTTGTTCCTTGTATTTAATTCATTTATCACACACAGGACGTTGCACCCATAACCAGGAAGTAAGGAACCCTATAGGATGTTCTGGATTAGAATAAAGGACACAGAGTTTAACACTATACCCTCTACAAATGAACACACAGGGTGACACACTCACTGAAGGTCTCCCCTCTCTGATGTATCATTAGCCCACAGCCATAGCTGCTGCTGGTGGCTATTTAAGTGGCAGATCATATGATAGGGTTGCTTGTCAGCTTTGAGTTCAAAGCAGACGAAGATTCATCTCCTCTGACACAGAAAACTATATTTAGCAGCTCTCGCCCAAGTGACGCTGGCTAAGACACATGAACAGTGGCTTTAGAGTGAATAATGATCAGGATAAGGATGAACTGAGCCGTACCGTGTGCATTCTGCCACTGGGATGTTATTTGGATCATGGTAATGAGGCAAACAAATGTGATCACACACTGATGTACAACATTAGTTATGGGTCTTTTCAAAGCATATTGAAATTAGAAAATGTTGACAAAGTTGCATAAAAAAATTAGACATTTAATATACAATTTATTTATTTTTTTATCATTTATTTTCCTATAATAAACACTTCAATTTCACACTCTGGAGACATTCCAATATATTGTACGCGCAACAGTGACTGCAGTCACTCACTTATACCAGCTTTCAACGAACATGTTTCATTGAATCTTTGCGCTTTTATTAGGAGGGGCTACCGGACTCAATACGCCACTCACTTTCTTCTTCTTCTTGTTCTTGTTAAGTACACTAGTTTAGTTAAAATCACTACTTCTCTGTTATTCATTAACGGATCGGTAGATATCAATCAATCAATCAATCTTTATTTGTATAGCGCCAAATCATAACCAATGGTATCTCAAGGCACTTTACAGTAGAGCAGTCTTAAGGACGGACTCTTCATTTTATGGATACACACATATGCATATATACGTATATACACATACATATGTATCCCACACCCAACATAGATATAATCTATGGATGTGTACGCATCGACGCTCGGAGCCCGAATTTCGATTTGTTTTTAATGGATGAGGAGAAAAATAATGTGCCTGCCATAATCTATGGTTACCTGAATGTGTGAATAAAATTAATGAATATAAATTAAATACTATATTGTTTAATATTAGAAATTATAACTCAACATATATTAATGGTATAAAGGTTCTGTGAGATGGTGAAAATACACAGAGAAGAACAGAATATACTGTATCGCCTATTTCTAATCACTTGAATCTGACCATTATTTTGGCCTTTCATCATGTTTAGTATGTACTGTATCTCTCAGCTGTTTGCTGTGACTGCAGCTGTTTTGACAGAGCTTGAAGCGGGGGAGGGGTGCAAGTTTTATTTTTATTTTTTATTTTAATGCGTACATTAATGGGTACAGACAACATAAGCCATGGGTTTCTTACAAAAGTATTTAAAATAAGTAAATTAAAAGCTAAATCTGCAGAACATAGGAGGGGGGAGGGGCCTCGTCCCCAAGTCGGAGCCTCGTCCCCTCGAGCATAACAGCAGGAAAATGGCTGCTAGCAGGAGATTTAAAGATTACTTGAAATATGTGAATCAATCTGAGAAACACTGGAGGTACAGTACATCATACCAGCGCAACATACTTAGAAAACGTTATGGAGCCTAAGCAGTGTAGCCAGGACCTGGGTCACTGTTAAAACATTCAAAAAATTGAATTTTCAGCTCGTGTGCAGCATTAGCTTTAGCAGCTAACTCTGTCTTTCTGCCTTGGAGACTGATGCTACATTTGAACAAAAATATCAACGCTCCAACGGGAAAAATAATCAAAATATCTGTCAGACTCGCTTCCCGTCAACCATGGTGAGTTTATACCATTTGAACTTTGATCTAATGCGGAATAACTGAACCAGAGCGAAAGTGTGAAAAGAGTTATACCTGTTAGGGTAACAGACAATAGCTTTAAACAGGTCAAGCAACCTTTGTACAAATACACACACAAATACATTTATATGCAGTTTAGACCAGGGGTTTTAAACTGGTCTCACACTGGGACCCACATTTTGCCACGGTCATTAAATTGCGACCCACTTTTTTTTTTTTAGAATTCAGCCAACCAAATTTAGTTTTTAAAAGATAGCTGTTGAAAACACACACATATAATCTTTTTTAAAACATAAATCTATATATTATACATTTTCCTGTACAACATGCATTTCTCAGCATGCCTGTCAAAATAAAAGACAAGTCCAATATGAGAGACATTGTTTTTAAACCAGCTGTCCAGTACCCACCCAGTGCAGGTCCTGACTCACCAGTTGAGAATCAGGTTTAGACCTGGTTTGTTTCCCAGCCTTTTCTGTCTCATGTACCCCCCGAGCCCTCTCTTCAGATTAGGAGAACCCCTTCGTCACTTAATTTAGTAACCTTTCTTGTTTTATTTACATGTTAACATGTTAGCCTCTGAAATCTCCTACAGCTTGAAAATGTCAACGTCAATGTGTACGTTTAACGCACACTAAATATCAATTTTGTGCATTACAATTATTGTATATCAAAGAATATATTTACCTCAATTTTTAGTAATGTGAGTAACATGTTAGTAACCATTTAGTATGATATTAAGGCCACAATATTGTTTATTCCATTAATGCCGTTTATTGTCAACGATGGAAAAGGTGTTGGATGAGCATGTACAGTGTCTGAAATAGGCTTAAAAATTACTTAGCACGTTGACAATAGATTTGTCAATTTTTCCAAAAGTACCCCTTGCTATGTGTTCAAGTACCCCTAGGGGTACACATACCCCTAGGGGTACACATACCTAGGACTGTTGCTAATGACAAATCTGCCGCGATTCAGCCATTATTTAGTTTCAGCCTGTTGTGTTCTTTAGAGATCTTGTTTGAAAGGCATCTCTGAATTATTGAGACATGGGTCTCCTCTTCGATAGTATTCTAGCTGTATATTTGTGCTGTTTATTTCAAAACAATGAAGATATCTTGAAAAAAAGAAACAGATTTTTATTTGATATTAAGTCCTATTTGTGGTTTTGGTTAAGGCTGAATGGTTAATTGCGTTTGCGATATTGCAATATCATAAAATGCGATTTTCTAATCGCAAAGGCTGCAAATTTTTTTCTTTTTTCTTTTGTAATGTATTTTAAGTTTGTTGGGAGTTGATTTACATAAAAAAAACGTCTAATTGGTTAAAGCAGATATTAGTTCTCCTTACTTTTCCTGTACTTTAGTATGTGTGATTTTACTGACTGGATATATCTGTTTATTTGATTTATTTATAGACTGTCCTGTTTAGTTCAGAGAGTGTTTAAGAAGTGCAGTCCACATGTTTACATGTTTCATGAAACATGAAGTTAGTTAGATAAGTTGAAGAGGTAAAGCCACAGATTTGTTTGCTTTATTGTTATAATTTGTGCTTTAAAATGTATATTTTATATTTATTTAAAGTTTAAACAAATCTGAACTTGTTTATTATATGAAACAGATTGATTTATTGCTTGTGTTCATTGAAAAATACATGACAAGAGGCCTTCACAATATTGAGGGAAAATGCTATTAGATTCTTTTACAAAGTCATTCAGCCCTAGTTTTGGTTTATGTATTATTTTACCATTGTTAGATCAGATTATTAGACAAAAGTGAAAGTAGTTTAGCTTGTTTTAAAAATACAGTTCATGCTGGCTCTGTACTGTAAAGCCAAACAGAAGACTTGACTGACCTGTTCTTTGCATTCAGCATTTAGGGTGTGATCTTAGGACTTTTTTGGGAGTTTCAGTTAATCCAACAATGGTCAGCTTTCTCAGAAGCTCTATTTGACACAGTAATGGTCTGTACACTGAGAATTATACTGTATAGATGGATATAAGCTGTTGCTTATTATGAGATTATCAGATAACATTGATTATATTATAAATAGAATGTGATGTGCGTGTGTGTGTGTGTGTGTGTGTGTGTGTGTGTGTGTGTGTGTGTGTGTGTGTGTGTGTGTGTGTGTGTGTGTGTGTGTGTGTGTGTGTGTGTGTGCGCGACCCACTGCACTTTATGAATAATGAAGAAGTGACGTAAACAATGCGGTGCTCTTTGCGGCTGTGGCTCGAGGCGGGCGCGCGCACAGAGGCGTGATGCGGTCGTGACGTGGATTCGGTCAGAGATCTTTAATCCTCTGCTGCAGCAGTGCAGCCGGTAACCGGAGGAGGGGGAGCTCGGTCGGACGGGAATGGACCGCACAGGCCGCATCAGGTCGGCTCTTTAGACATAGATGATAATAACACCGAGGGAGGAACGGCAGAGCAGGAGCAGGACGAGCCGTGAGTGTGTGTGCGCAGGCCGGACCCCCTCCTCTCAGCCAGCCCGGTGTTACAGACGTAGCCCTGCTCTGTCCGCTATTAGACCTACATAGAAGCGGTTAATGTGCAGATCGAACGCCCGGTGTTTCCGTGCTTCGCCCTTCAGCAGCGTCTGTTCCTGTCAGCTGCTGCGCATCAGCACAACATGCAGGATGAGCCTGTGGGGGTGACCACCGCACTCCCACCGACACCCACCGAGGACAAGGCCGGTACGGCTGCTAAACCCGACCGGAGCGAAGACATCGACAGCTCTCCCAGCTCCTTCACGGAGGATTACAGCCTAAACCCAGAGGTCTCTTTCCCTGGGTTCGATCCACAGCGTTTCTGTCCTACGCAGCCCGTCTGTGACCTTCAGCCCGACCAGAACCCTCCCCAGCTCCCACAGCCGCCCCCGGCCTTCAGTCACCTGCCCTTCACCCAGCACCGCTCCCCGCTGGAAGAGCTTCATACCGGTGTCGCATCGCCATCTTCTGTCAGTCTAACCTCGGTCCAAATGGACTCCCCCATCACCCATCACATCAGTAACGGCCATGGCAGCAGCACCGTGTTGTCCGGAGGTCTGGGGGCCGCTTTCCAGAACCTCCCCGTCCAGGACCTCCACAGCGGCGGGGCGTCCTCTCCCTCCCTGCCCGGCTTCGGCACACCGTGGTCCGTCCAGACCAGCTCCTCTCCTCCCCCTCCTCCTCCACCCACCTCCATCAACCCGCTCCATCCCATAAACCAGATGCTCAACGCAGACTCCGACAGCAGTTTCTACCCAGGTGTTCCCTCCTCCATCAACCCGGCCTTCTTCCAGAGCTTCTCACCGGTGTCGGCTAATCCGTGCGCCGGGATTAACGTGCAGGGCTTCAGCGGTGCTTTCTCACCGCAGATCAACGTCCCTCCGCAGCAGAGCCGCCGGTCCCCCGTCAGCCCTCAGATGCACCCGCATCAGGGCGCCTTCCTGCAGCAGAGGAACAACTACAACCAACACCAGGTGAGCTGCTGCACATCATCATCATAGCAAAGGTAGACCCATTAGAAAACAAATACTATGTCAACGTGAAGGCCCAATGGTTCACCCATAGATGATTTGCACACTTAAAGTTGTGTGGTTGAACATGTTTTTAAGGAATAATAATAAATAAATAAATAAATAATTCAAATGCATCAGTCTTTATTGTGGAAGCCCAGGGAGGGAGGGAGCATCACTGAATCTAGCTGTTGTTCTCCTGGAAGCTGGCAGTGGGATGCAGTCACATGGGCCACAGACCCAACCCTGTCTGTTGCCCCTCTCTCTCTCTCTCTCTCTCTCTCTCTCTCTCTCTCTCTCTCTCTCTCTCTCTCTCTCTCTCTCTCTCTCTCTCTCTCTCTCTCTCTCTCTGTGCTAAATACAAAGGCTCACAACCTTCCCTAAATCAGCATTACAAATCTAGGTGTGCTGAAAGACTCCAGTTTATCTGAGGGTGGTGTGACAGTGGCGTTCAGTCAGGAGGACCCTAAGGAGATGCAGCTTACATGAATGTTCCACTCATCCAGTGGCCAGGGCTTATGTGTAAGCAGCCTGTAGCCTCAGGTTTCTCATGTGATTTGCACACTGGGCGTTGTGCCTGAGTGTGTGCACAACTGGGTGTGCCTCTGCGGAGATTCAATGACCTTTAACCCCTTGTCTTTAATGTGATCTTTATGGAGTTATATTTTCATGAAAGCAGATACAATCTGAAGTAAGAGGGTTTTTAATTTTTATGTTACTAAATGGTCAAATATGTGGAGATTTTTAATTTTTTTTAGCTGTTTTCGTGAGCTTAAATGAGATGTTCCATTCTCAGGCACAATGTAATTCAGTGTTCACTGCTTAAGAGGCGACACAAGGTTCGGGTTGAGAGAGGGAGCGTGTGTGTAAGTTACAGTGTTGGTATTGCTGCACTCGGAATGCTGAGTATTAGTGTTAAAGCCCTAAATCTGCTTATCGACGTACTCGTCACAGAAGCAGATCGAGCCCCAGCAGTGGCTACAGGAGGAAAAAGAAAGGATGAAAGTAAAGATTAGTGAATACAATGAATCTGTTGGGCTAAAAAAAAATGTTCTCTGTCCTTGATGCGTCCACAGCCCATGGTGAAGCCATCTCCCTGGGGTAGTCACCAGGGTAACGGCTGGGGCTCCGGTGGGATGTCCTGGGCCCGGGAGCACCGCAGAGGGAACGGCATGGGCATGCCTGGGTCAGTCTCCCCCCTGAAGAAGCCCTTCTCCAGCAATGTCATCGCACCCCCAAAATTCCCTCGCTCTGCAGGATCGATGGGGCCTAAGTCCTGGCTGGAGGAGAACGTGTTTCCTACGGACAGCAACAGCAACACCTTGTTGCCCTTTCAGGTGTGTGTGTTTTGAATTGGTGGTTAAGGCGGGCGTACACTGTGCGATTTTTCCCCATTTTGAGCCGATTTTTCACTCGTGCGTCTAGTTTTGGGATGTGGCCGAGTCTCAGCTAATGGGGTGAGGAGAAGCGATACCCACCTCATGACTAGGGTTGGGTATCGGTTGAGTTTTTTCCGATACCAGTGCCTACTCGGTATTTTTTTAAACGGTTCCAGTACTTAAACGGTGCTTAAACCGGTACTTTAAAAAAAAAGAAACCGCATAAACTTTGTCAAACTATAGTACCCTTTTATTATCAGGGCCAAATTGAATACAATATTACCTAAAATAATATGTTTACAAGTAACATATGGAAATAATAAATAAACAAAAACATTTAGATAATATGAAATGAAAAAAATATCATATTAAACTATATAACACTGGAGATTAATATTGTTATCGTGATTGTATTTGTCAATAATCATTAATAATCTTTGTAAAAAAAAAAATACATATAAAATATTTTTTAAAGCTATAGGGAGCCATTGCAAAACAGTCAAAGAGCCACATGTGGCTCCTGAGCCGCAGGTTGCAGTAAACCCCTGAGCAAACCAATCTGTTGCATTCCTGTGTAAATGCAAAACTGTGCCTTTTAAATCTGGTGTTAAAGCTCAAGTTCAACATTTTCTCTACAAACACGACTTGTTATGAGCTTAACATTAAACAGAAAACATTCAACAGCTTAAAAATCAATAAGATCATTAAAATCAGCAGCAAAAAACATTTAAAATCAGCAGTAAAAAAATTTGAATCAACAGCAACATGATTGAAAATCTCCCTCTCAGTCAAACACAGTCGAGAAAAAGAGTTCCTTTAACTTTGATTTAAAATGTTCACATTGGATGCTGACTTCAGCTCTGCTGGCAAACTAAAAGCAGTGTCACCATTAGCGGTGACCCGATCTGATATCGATATTGGATATTGGTCCGATATCAGCCAGAAAATGAATATCGGATATTGGATTGAAATTTAATTTTTTTAATTCATTTTTAATTTATTTTTTTCAATTGTAGAATACTGTAGATATTATGTTGAAGGTTAAAAAAAAGGTTAATAATAAATGGGTCAGTTTTTCCTCATACCTACTGTTGCTGACTATTGTTCTCTGTTTGAGTAACATCACTTGATCAAACCTTTTCTAGCATTCCACACTCCAAAATAAGGAATTATAATTTTTTTATTTAAAAAAAAAAAAAGCATGTATGATTCATGCTGATATTTTGTCAGATCAATAGTGGTGTCAGCCGATACGCAGGGCTGCAATATCGGTATCATATCGGAAAGGAAAAAGTTGTATCGGGACATCCCATGTCACCATGTTTGCTGTGAGCTCTGGGCTCCACTATCTGACCTGTGTACATAGATCTGAGAGACCTGCTGGGTTCATACATGACTAACATCTCACTGATGTATTCTGGACCAAACCCATTCACAGATTTATACACCAGCAGCAGAACTTTAAAGTCTCTTCTGAGGCTGACTGGGAGCCAGTGTAAAGACTTTAAAACTGGACTAATGTGTTCTGACCTCTTTGTTCTGGTTAAGACCTGAGCTGCAGCGTTCTGAAGCAGCTGTAGATGTTTGATGAAGACCATTACAATAGTCCAGTCTGCTGGAGATAAAAGCATGGACCAGTTTCTCCTGATATTTCTGAGTCATGAAACCTGATAGTGGTGCTAAGTTTGTTTGGTTTTTCCCTTTTTTGTCATTCATTTCAAGATGGGGGAAAAAGTGGCGACTCAATCAGGAGAAGCAGAGATTAGATAAAGACAACAATGAAATGAGAAACAGAAACTGGTTTTACTCAATTTATTTTGATGGGATAGAACTGGGATGGGATGAGTGCCGAGACAGAAACCGCAGATTAACATTGTCACACATGGATATCTGTATGTAGATTCAGATTGTCAGCTCAGTAATTGCTCTATTTGCATTTCAATCTCAAAGTTAGAGGCAGGTTATCACCTGTCTACAACAATAACCAGTTTGGCCTCATGTTTCAGCGACGATGAGCTGGGAAAAGTGGGAGAAGTCCTTGTATTAAAGTGACATTTTAATAGACAAGGAAGACTTGATAAGGACTTGACAAAGGTATGTTTATTGTCATCTTGCAAGGGGATCAACCCTGAGTCACATTCTGACAAACTTTGTGGGGAACCTGGAAGAAACCAAAGTAATCTAAAAAAATAATAATAATTCTGACTTTAAAGCAGAACTAAGTAACTTTTTCACCTTAATAAATCCTTCTCATAGTCCCTGTGATGGTAATATAAGTGCTAGATTATGACCAGCCCCGCACACGATTGTCTACAAATTCACTTTTCTCAAACTTATATAATGGCGGAGTCAACAAAAAAAGGCAGAGAAGACCTTTGTCCGAGGAATGGAGCAACTTCATGCAGTGACAGCAGCAGCATATAGCAATCACACACTGGCGTCACGGCAACAGGCACGCACATACACTCACAACCCAGCGCTCCATCAGGCAGCACACACACAAATATCCATTCATCTATCTATCCATCAATCCATCCATTCATCCATATTCAGAGCCGCTTTGTCAGCACACGAACAAACACACACACACTAGGGATGTCCCGATACAACCTTTTCACTTCCGATATGATACCGATATTGCAGCCTTGCGTATCGCCCGATACCGATATTGATCCGATACGATATCAACACGAATCAGGCATACTTTTATTACTTATTTTGTAGTGTGGAATGTTAGAAAAGGCTTGATCAAGTGATGATACTCAAATAGAGAACAATAGTCAGCAACAGTAGGTTACTTTGTTGGGATGTGAACCACATTCACCTATGGATAGAAGTGCTGGAGCGGTAAATTTAATTGGATAGCTTATATCGGTGATTTTAGATTCAGTCCGATAAAATCCGATATTTGTTTTCTGGCTGATATCGGACCGATATCCGATATCAATAATGGATCGGGACACCTCTAACACACACTTCCACACTCCCTTCCGTATTACTCCCACTTCATTCATTTATTGTACTTGTCTCTTTTCCCCATACTGTTAACATGGTCACATGGGACTATATGTGTGAATGCACCCTTAGTGTCACTGTTGTATTAGGTTTTTTCAGTGATCGGTTGCTACTGTCTTGGGAGAGCAAAGGTGCACATGTAGCTGTGGGGTGGGGCAGGCGGCGGGGGGTGTGCAGTTTTTACGACAGTGACATAGGCAAAGGGACCTTTAGGGGGAGCGCTAAGCGCAAGTTACTTAGTTCTGCTTTAAAATACATTATGTTATTTATTTATTTTATTGTTCAATTAGTTTTTGAATTTTTGAATTACTTTTATATATATCCCCCCTGTCCAAGTGTTGTTAGTTACACTCTCTGGAGAGCGTTCAAAAGACTATTTTCCAAATGGTTTTTCAGGCTTTGCAGCATTAGACGAACCAAAATTTGTGGGAGTGTCCCAAGCACAAAAACTAATGTGTGTTTTGACCCTGATCCTCACACTAGCTTTTCTTTCAATTTCATCAATAAACACAATACCATGAAAGGTTGTTTTTAGCACATGTAATAAAAGTGTACTGGGTAAATCTAGTGTCAGACTTAGGATTTCTGGAGGCTGCTAACATGCTTTCTGATTCCTCCAGATGTCTTCCACCTGGTCAGGATACGTCTCCAGTCCAGAGACATATCATTATAAAATGTTACTAGGTCTCATAGCTGGTGGTTGGAATCCTTATAATAAATCAGTGATGATATATTCTGTTCAGCCAATAGTTTGATTAAGGCCAAAAGTCTTATCACTCTTCTGCTTATCAGCTTTCATCCCCAAATCTATTGCACAGATTTCACTCTCTACCTTTAAATCTTATTTGTTTTATTTAGGGATGTCTCGAAACAACTTTTTCATTTCCGATATTATACATACTTTTATTACTTTTTTTTTCTTTAATAAAAAAATTAAAAATAATTACTTATTTTGTAGTGTGGAATGCTAGAAAAGGCTTGATCAATAGTCAGCAATAGTAGTGTTTCAGCTTGTTTCTCCTATGCAGTATGTAGTGTAGTCTCCTCAGCTGCAGACGACTGGTAGCGCTCTATTCCAGCTGCTCCCTATGAAATATAAAACAGCTGTTTAATCAAGACAGAGTCCTTCCCTGAATCACATTTCCCCACTGACTCCCATCACAATATCTTATATTTAATGTTTTATTAGGGCTGGGCAAAAATCAATTTAAGTGATTAATCGAATTTGTAGTTAAAAACGTTTTTTTATTTTGCAAATCTGAGTTTAATAAAAAATAAAAATTAGGCTACTGTGAAGTTGCTGTTGCACTTTTGCTTAAACCTGGGTTAAAGTTTGAATTTGTTGAATGACAGAGCCTTGGGATTGTTTTATACATTTTAACTCTTGAGGACAATCACAGAAATAAAGTTGCACTTTTGACAATATATCTGGTGTCAGCAGTCAAGTGTATTGAAAAAAAAAAATCGAAAATCAATCGAAACTCGAATTTTTCTTTAAAAAAATCTGAAATTTTTTTTTTTTTTTTTTTTTAGGCAAAATCGCCCAGCCCTATGTTGTATTGATGGCTGCTTTCTTTCCCGAAACTACGTTGTTAAAAATTGTTCAGCTATTTTCTGTTGGAGCAAATCAGATTTACTTTTAAAACAGTGGTTCTCAGACCTTTCACACATACACCTTGCCCATTGCAACAAAATTTCAACAAAATGGGTAGAAAATGTTTGTTGAAAAAAGATTATATATTCAGTATTCATCAAAACTCAAATACTATAAAATGTGCAAACAAATATTTTAGAACAGTAATAATATGGTAAAGAAAAAATATTTGATAATTAGCAAGTCCGTTCTCATGCATCCTACTGTCATGATGTCACGCCCCACAGTTTGGGAACCACTTTCTTAACATTTAAAAAAATCAATTGCCAGTGGTTTTGGTCCTCATAGATACAGATCCAGTAGGTAGTATTCTCTGTCAATGACGTCCATCCATCTGCCGTTGGATGCACCGGGACGTCTCCACCAGGCCGTTTTGGGATCAGAGTAGATAAGGGTGTTGGGCGGAGGTCTTTGGAGGTAGCTATGGCAACACATTCCTTGGAAAGCAGGAGGCTCTTATGTTTGATCTTACAGGCTGACATTGGAGACTTGATAGGGCTGGGCAATATATTGAGATTCAAGATATATCGAGTTTTCTATTTTGGCAATATAGAAAAAGACAATATTGCCTATATTGAGAAATATCTATATTTTTAAAATTGTTTTTATTTGTACAATCACACAGTACAAATTACATCGTAAAAGTATTTCATATTATTCATAGAGGACAGTCAAAATGTGTCCTTTACAATTTTTCCATATTTCTGAGATAGATTTTTTAGAGCTTATTTTGTATTAAAATACTAGTTTTTGGAGTTTCTACGCTCTCTAATTCTCAGAACAGCATGAAAAGAACAGTTAGATGATCACTGAGGGGCGGCTTCACTAAGATCTGAAATATAGGCTGGTAAACCAGGTGCATCCCTAAATCCTTTGGTGACGCAGTTTCCTCACCTGCTGCGAGGAATTCACTAAGATTGCAGCAATGATTTCCGCACGTGCAGAAGTAGTGGAGACCACCCTTTTTAAATGAGCATTTTGGTCATTCAATGTGGCGCTAGTCAACCACTGGGAGCAACTTGGGGTTCAGTGACTTGCCCAACGACACTTCAACACCTAGACCGGTATAGACCTGGATCGAACACCCAACCACCCGTTCAGAGGACAACCCCTCTGAGCAACGGTGTTAACTGGAGCGTCTTCCATCTTTGCTCTGTTTTGTGTCAACATTCACTGTAGCGGATATCTGCGTGTGTTTGCACCTGCTTGTCAGTCGTACTATTTTCCGGTGCTAAAACAATCACCGTTAACAGATTCAGATTTGATTATTTGCATTACGCCCACTGCGATAATTTATTTGCATGTCCTCCTTCCATTTTTTTGCACCCCTTAAGAGATCCGCCTACTATGCGACTGTGGCTCAGGTGGTAGAGGGTCGTCTTCTGATCGAGAGGTTGGGGGTTCGAACCCAGTACCTGACTATGTGTCGAAGTGTCCTTGGGCAAGACACTGAACCCTAAGTTGCACCCAGTGGTCGACTAGCGCCTTGCATGGCAGTCCTGTCCCATTGGTGTGTGAATGTGAGAGTGATTGGGTGAATGAGCTGATATATAAAGTGCTTTGAGACTGCTTCAGTGTGGTGATAAAGCGCTATATAAATCAAGTCCATTTACCATTTTTACCATTACTATACATATTCACCAGAGGGAAACACACTAAATGGATTGGGGGAGCATTCTGACGGACCGAAGACACACTGTCCAGATTCCCTGGAGTTTGTACTCCTTATTAGCTCGTGGAGTGAAGTTTGCACTTGTTTTAATACCTCTAAACTTTTAGTAAATTCACCCCTGAGTGCATCCTAACCAGCACCTAATCAAGCCACACTACAGAACTCACTCACACGTGCTGTCCTTTATAAGAGAAAAAAAACCTACACAATTTGTGCAGCAGTTTGTTAATAAATGTGCCTGTGGGGCATTTTTCATCAGCAAATTTAACCCAGAATTGTCTTTCTGGTAAGACTACTGAATTGAAAATATCAAGATTAATATTGTTTATTGCCATTTTGAGAAAAAAATATTGAGATAAGAGTTTTTGTCAATATAGCCCAACCCTACTTGATGGTACCATTCTGTAGCCTCGATTGTGTCGTAATGTGCCCGTCAAAACTGCTCATTCAGTCATGATTTGTAAGGAGTCCATGTTTCAGCTCTCGGGAGGATGGACAGGACTGAGTTGTTGTTGAGTCATAGTTTGGGCTTTCTGGGTATAAGGAAGGGCTTCCAGGGCCTTGAGATGACTTTGGCAGCAAACACAAGAATCTAATTGTTTTCCAGTGTTCGTTTTTGAAAATGTGGCTTAATGCAGGTGGTGCAGTGGTCAGCCTCACTATAAATGATTATGTACTGTATGTTAGTTTGTAAATTTGCTCTAAGAGTAGATTTGTATGTGACCGTTGTGTGTTGGTGTCCTGTCCAGGGTGTAACCCTAGCTTGGGCTAAGTTATCTGGATAAGACTCCAGCTCTCTTAATGAAGAAATGCTCTGGTGCACCAAGGAGATTATAATTCACCCTAAGAGCAGTTATTGCCCCATGAAGTTGATGAAACTTTGAAATCTGTTAATGTTTAACTGAGTGTGTCGTCTTCTATTAAGAGCTTAATTCAGTTGTGAGAATAATGACATTTTAACCGTAACTAATGCAGACTGAGCTAATAATATCACCTTCATGGTTGGTCCCACCCACCGCTACCGTCATAAATTATTAGTCGGATCCTTGCCTAGAAGAACAACGCTTCCTGTTCCAGGAAACAGGACTGACTACATGGATTGTTGATTTTCCATAAACACTGTTGGATCATCAAATATTTCAGATTCCAAGGCTTTTTTGGTCTTTCCTTTCTGTTTAATGTCATCAGTAGCAGAGCTTGGTTCCACTGTCATTGTTTTAACGGGAGTAGATATACAGAGTATATACAGTATACAGAGTATATCTACTATCATATCTACTATTTACTAAACCTCTAGGTTGACAGACAGAACTTTGTCTGCATTTGCCAGAGGTATAAAGAGTACTGGTACAGTATATCCTACTCAAGTAGAAGTACTGTTACTTGATTGAAATTGTACTCAAGCACAAGTAAAAAGTAACTCAATTAAAAGTTACTAGTTATTTTCACCTCCCACGTTAAACATCTCACGTATAAACTGAAAAAAGAAGAGACCAAATCGTGCATAATTGGAACTTAATTTATTTTCCACAAAGGCATCTGTATAAAATAAAATAAAACGGAGAAAATAACCAGCATTCAGTGCTGTTTTGCCGCGGGGCATTACGTTTTAATGTGGCTGGTCCCCTATGATGTGATGCATTTGATTGTTGGTCACTTCATTTTTTGTAGTACTTGATTTTACATTTATTTAAAGGAGCATAGGGCAGGATCTAGAAATCAGACTCCATAGTGACATCATGGTGGTTAGTGTAACTGCAGCCATCAGCCAAGCTGCTGCGGGAGCACGCATTCACTGTCGTTTTGTTTGTTGATCATTTTAAAACAAAAAATAATAATTTACTCAGTAATGGTTGGGTGTAGAAATGAAATGAATTACTGTACTTCTTTTAAAACATACTTAAGTACTAGTAAAACAACATATTTAGAAATATACTCAAATAAGTACAAGTACCCATAAAAGCAACTCAATTATAGTAATGTGAGTACTTGTAATTCGTTCCTCTGGCATTTGAATGGTTTATTCTGAAAAATGCAGCCTGTTGTCGTTTTCATTTCAGAATATTGAAATAATTGATTTACTTATTGTATTTTTTTTTCCAACAAGTAAGATCCTGTATTTCTGCCAATTCATTAAAAAAAATCTCACATATGACACTTCTAATACTGACAGTGTTCTACCCATTGCACAGTCTGATCTAATACCGGTACTGGTTTACATTGTCTGGCTAACATTACAATCCCTGCTGCGACTGCCTGAACACATTGGAGACACTTTATGAAAGCACAGGATGCACTTGAGTGCTGTCATTTTTGCCACTACTGCTGATGTCAAACTTGCAGCTTATTTTTAGGTCATCACCCACACAGACAGAAGTTGTAATTGGTAGTTATACAACCCCAAACTCGCAAATGGTGTCTGTCATTCTCTCTCAGGGCTTTATTGGACATGGTTTCACTAGAGTTTAGTGTTTCTATAAAGTGGTTAAGGTGAAATAGAGTACCCTAGTTTCCAGACTTTAAGCCACTACTTTTTTCTCACGCTTTGAATCCTGCGGCTTAAACAATGACACGGCTAAATTGTGGATATTTTCTGTTTTTATCAGAATCAGAATCAGAATCAGAATCATCTTTATTGGCCAAGTGTATGTTGTACACACGAGGAATTTGACTCGGTCAACTGTGCTCTCTCCAATAGTGAAACATTCAATAATAAACAATCAACTAGAAGAGATGATAATAAGTATAAACATAAGTATAAATATAAACAGTAGTTAGACTAGAATGTGCAAATAACAAGATAATAATAATAATAATAATAATAATAATAATAATAATAATAATAATAATAATAGTATAAAAAAATAAACAAATACAAAATAAAAATTAAAAAAAATAGGATAAAAAGAAGGAAAAAAATAATAGAAAAGAAAGATAATAATAAAATATAATAATAATAAAAGGAAAATAGTGCAGTAGAGCATTGATAAGTAGTGCAGGAGAACATTTAAATTAAAGGTATGTACATGAACATTCTCAGTGTCAGATTGATTCAGGGTTTTATTAGCTTCATGCCGCCACAAAATTGAGCTCTGTCACATTAGACCAGGTGGAACAATGAAATTGTTAACATTAAATCGTTCGTGCTCGCACAGAATCATTCTGATCACTCATTTTGTCATGATGCACACTCCCTCACCATAGCAACAACGCAGAGAAAAGTTGTCAGAGAGAGAGAGAGAGCCCGCTGGATGAAGTACAAGTCAGCCAGGTTGTAATAGAAGGATAAACAGCATAAACTTGTTAAATGGTTTGTTCAGGATTGATCGGAGCTCTGGACTCTGAGGCTGATGGAGACGCTTCCGTAAGGACGGACAGACGGAGCGGAGATCAGAACAGCCTGGATACTGTACTGTATCCAGGCTGTTCTAATCTCCGCTCCGTCTACAGTAAAAGTCAGCCAGTTTGTAATAGTAGCATAACAACATAAGTTACCAAATCACCACGTTGGATTTGTTCAGAAGCGATCGCGTCTGTATTCTGACTCAGAGTCTGACTCACTGTGATCGCTCCATGGTAGTTCACGGTAAGAAGAGCGGGCGAAGCGGTGTATCAGTCTGGTTCCAGTAAAAAGTGACCATTAAAAGCTGTAAATGGACTGATATGTAGACGTGGGGCAGTGAGTAGGTGACTTCATGTAGTAAAGGAAACTTATCAGTTGAAACATGGAAATTTCCGTGAAACCTAACATGTGTACAGCAGCCCGCCGACCTGCCCGTTCTGACTGGGTCTGACGGGCACCCTCATCAGCCAGTAGAGTGTGGCCTATGTTAGGCTGCTGCATTTGTGTGGATTTTTCTTGGAAAATTGCTAAATTATTGTAATGTGGCCAATAAAACAGTGCGTTTTATAGCCCGGAAATTACGGTAGTAATAAACCGATACATCGGCCGGCCAATATCATCGGTCGATTTTTGCATTTTTTACATGAATCGGCATCGGCTGTTTGTTACGTGTTGCCATTCTACCTCAACTTGTTTCAATAAATGTTTCTTTTTTTAAAATTGAGGGAGGAAAAAGTAGTATCGACTGCAAATACCGGCTCAAGAAAATCGGCAGTCCGTATCGGTCATCGGCTAAGGCTGATGGAAAAAAAAATCAGCATCAGCACCAGCCCTAAAAAATCGATATCAGTCGATCCCTAAAATAGAGGCATTTGACAGTGTTATTGTCCATAGAGCGTTTTTTTTTTTTTCAATGCACACATGAGCCATGGGACTATAACGATTATCAATATATGAACATGTCATATAAGTAGCAGCAGTTTGTCTGGTGTACATACCTAATATTTCCCAAAGAGTCAAACAAACTAACAGATCCTAAAGTGAGTCCACTCAAAGATTTGTGTAGAAAAATTAAAAGGGTAAAAGTCCTACTTGTTAAAGGAGCATAGGGCAGGTTTTGAGAAAAAATAAACATTTGTTTTAAGTTTTTTA
Source organism: Gouania willdenowi (assembly GCF_900634775.1). Lineage (NCBI taxonomy): Eukaryota > Metazoa > Chordata > Actinopteri > Blenniiformes > Gobiesocidae > Gouania > Gouania willdenowi. The sequence continues at coordinate 30,447,121 of NC_041047.1, read as the reverse complement.
AATGCTAATGGTTGATGAAGGGCTCTAAACCAAAGAGAATGAGTTAACACACATGTCTACCTATTACCTTGTAAAGATTGTGTAATACATTTTGTACTGCTGTTACGGAACCAATTCCCCCGCGCAGTTCTGTGGACATGAAGTCAAATGACGCTGATAGTGGCGTCAAATATTGCTGGTGCGCGTTCTTGACGGCTTGGAGAGGCGTCCCAATACCGGAAATAAAAAAGAATGACAACAAGACGGTTTGGAGACTGAAAGAAGACAAGCATAGTGGACTAAACTACTGTTTGGTTCCACAGAGGCATGTACACAGCTTTTACAGTAAACAGTCACATAAACAGCGAGTAAATAAATAACTGTGTTACAGTTGGAGTACCGATCGGGTCGCATTTTCTCGTCTGAGTTCGACCCAACAGTGAAAACCTCATTTTTTTTCTTAAAGAAATGACATATTTGCGTTTATTTAAGTGGTAAGCATCAATTTTACTCACAAACAATTGTTAAAGTCAACATCAGATTAGCAAACGGGTAACAAGAGAAAATGAAACACAAACAGTGGCGCAGTGCACGCAATAAACCCATTCGATCTATTTATAAAATCCATGTATCAAAGATAAGGATAATTCATGTTATTGTGCAGAAAAGGGAATGTTTCAACTGTGTATTCCTTTATAATTGTCCTCTGCTCTATTCTCCCTGCACTAATATCTCACTGTAAAAAGCTGCATTCTTCAGGGCTACAGCTGCTGCAGCAGGAAAGGAAGAGCGCTGCAAACCACACTATGTGACCGAACCCGACCACCAGTTATAAATACTGTATCTGTCCAAACCCCACCCATCCGGTGCCATCGGGTCCCGTCAGTAGAAGTTCACCGATATGGGATTTTCAAAGGCCGCCGCAGATACCGATTTACATGGCCGATATCTGAAACCGATATTTGAGGCCGATATACTTTTTTTTAAAGCATATTGATTATGAAAGACAATTGAAACCATCATATGATATAAATATATATATTAGAAATTAAATTAAATACACCAATAGAACTCTTAACATTTGTTGAACTTTAAATATACCCGTACACAACCAAGTAAAACAAAAAGTACAGGACGGGTAAGTAGCAGTAAAGCACGAAAACAATATACAATGTGCGAGGAGTCGGATTAAGCTAAATACCTGTTTTAGGTTTGCCATTCACTCTGTTCACAGCCACCATCATTATACCTAGTAGGGGTGGGAACCTCTGGGTACCTCACGATACGCGATACAAAGCTCGCGATAACGATTATCTCACGATATGGCGATGCTGGGATTATTGATATATTGGTCAGAAATCAATCTACAATAATCTATGACATAACAAGAAGAAGAAAAGTATTAAGTGAAAAAATGTTTTTTTTATTTTATATCTCTGAAAGACAGTAAATTGAAAAAGTGTCCTATGAACAGTGACACTATTTTAGTGCAACATTTCTGTAAATAAGTGTCAACATACCAATGTAAACGAATAAGTATGTAGAAATAGTGCTTTCTGTAAACAAAAAATAGGGTCTTTCTTACCAGTGACACCATTATATTGCAATATTCCAGTAAACATTATATTAGTTCCTTCAACAAACAGTGACAACATTTCTGTGAAGACGTACCTACACATTTTAGTGAAAAAGCAGAAAAGGTTTTCAAAAAAAAAAAAAAAAATGTAAAAAATATATAAAAAAATCGATAATTAGCGGGAGCATATCAATAATTGATCGTGCGAAAAAAATATTGTGATATATTGCGGTATCGAGATATCGTCACACTCCTAATACCTAAGCTTCACACTTGTCACCATATGCACAACTGCAACATCACATCTCACTCTCACTTTAAAATAGTTAACTCTTCCCCACCCTTTACATTTCCTACCTTGAGTCTCTCCTCCCTGTTCCCTTCCCCCTCCACCTAGGTGTAACACTGCCCTCTCTTTTTACATCCTCCCTATAATCAAGTGTTTCTTACCCTTCCTTAGGGAGGGCTGGTGATGGTCACAATCACATTTTTTTGGCCGATGGACGATCTTGAAAAAAGTCCATATATCGGCCCGATATATCAGCCGGCCGATGTATCGGGGCGACCTCTACCTGTCAGCGTTCGGTCAGGTATCCATCTTCTATCCACAGTATCAGCTGTGCTGTGGTGATAAACAAACAGTGAATGCGTGCTCCCGCAGCAGCTTGGCTGATGGCTGCAGTTACACTAACCACCATGATGTCACTATGGAGTCTGGTTTCTAGATCCTGCCCTATGCTCCTTTAAATAAATGTGAAATCAAACTTTGTTGTCATTTATACCAGAGGTACAATGGAATTAGAAGCAGCTCACCCATCAGTGCATAAAGTCACACACAAGCAAACTGGATAGTTAAATATATAAACAGCATTGAGTATTGATAAAGTATCATAGTGCAATATTGAGATTAGTGCTGTTTCTTACTCAGTGTTGCCATAGTTGACTTGAAAAGGTAATTTGCCTTCTGATGATTACTAATCACTTTTTAAAAAAATATAATAATTATTTTACTAATTACTTGATTCTAAAGTAACTAAATTAGATTACAAGTTCATTTATTCCCGGCAGTTACATTTATCATCACCGCCTCAACTTAAAAATATAAACGGGTTTTGCCAATACTCAATTTATTGGAAGTTCATTTTTAACAGTAACAATGTATCAATGGATGGCAACAATGTATCTCTACATAAAATACGTGTTTTTACAAAATCTCTTAACATAAATACTTTTTAAAAATACAATTATAAATAAAGACAGTTTTTTTACCTAACGTTTTTTGTCTGTGTGTAACACGAGTTGTTTCATTCTGGAAACGCATACATGATGAAAATGACATCGATAATAACCCAGTGATTTGGATAAGTAACTTTAATCTGATTAAACGTAAATTACACGTGTTTGTTATGCATGCTTACATAACAAATATACAAAATGGATACATAATGCAGAATGTGGGATTAAGCTAATTGTTTTAGCTCTTACAGAAAGTTTGGCTGTAAATGAAACAAACGAAGAGTGTATTCAGATAAAAGTGTAAAAGACGGAATGTTTGGAAATAGTGAAAGATGGTGGAATTGTACTGTACATGGAAGTTAACATTCACTTTAGTATGTACTGTATATATACTACAGTATAGTATGTATGTCAAGTATCCACCAGTGAAAATATTGATACAGTGATTTTAGTTTGTTAATATAAAATGTGTGTCTGTCATCATTCATCAGTGTTACAGTAATTTATCATTTTTATGAATTCACTCTATGGTTTTCCATTAATTTGGAGTAATTATGTCCACTTCTGAACATCAGAGTAGTGAGAATAGAGCCAAACTGAATCAGAAACCTGTAGCTATGCAGCTGTTGTTTACGTTGCCCTTCTGGCAGTTGTGTGGCATACCAAGATGGCCTGTTTACCTATTCCCTATCATATGGTATGATAGAGATCAGTGAATACAGACATAACTTAGAAAAAGGTCCTCTTCGGTGTCCATTTTACAGACATGTATCAAATCCATCACAGTAAAAATGAATCCTTTCATGAATTTTAACAATATTCAGTTTAAAGCCAATATTGACACTTTGAATCCTTTTTCCACTTTCATTAGCAACTTTTAACCAATTTCTCTGGTTTTTAAAATCTCATTTTACCTACTTTTCCACCATTTTTGGTCACTTTTAACCCATTTCATATCTGATGAATACAAGGATTTACATCTTTAAGATGACTATATACTATGGCGTAAATAATAATAAACTTCCTGGATAACAGTGGATATTATTCAGATAAATAAATAAAAGTGGTTATCACAGATTCATAGAACAGTGGACCATCATTTTGTTGATTTTATGGATGGACCCCAAAAAACTCTCCTTTTTATTCCCCTTTATAGATGACCCTGTCCTCTACATGACTGTTCTTCAATGTTGTCTGTGTTCAACCACCTTTAGTTACAATGGGGGTCTCTGGCATTTTTGTTTTGGGGGTCGCTGGCTGAAAAGTTTGTGAACCATTGCTGAAGACGATAATGGGCTCTCAATAATAATATAGGCTATTTTTGTGAAAGGAAAAACCACCACATGAAATTGCAAATGGAAAAATAACAATGATAGACATATGATATACTTTGAGTATGACCTTTTCAACTCAATAGGATTATAAAAAATAAAAACCAACCATAATAATCTGGTGTGTTGTAGATATTTTATTTATCTGAAACATTGACATATACATTCCCGTAAAAACGTTCGTACTAAAAAGCTGTATTCGTGCGTTATCCTTGAATATAGCATCATGTGTGCAGCAGAACTAAAATGAACTGTTTCTGTGCATTAACATGCTCATGTTCCTGTCTAAGCTCTGCAGCTAAATGCCACTCCTGCTTTAGGGTTTTATTCGCCTCCAACAGTCCAAAGACCCATCACACAGCCTGCTCATAAACCTACCGTCAGACCCCTAACGTGAATAAATATGGAAAGAATGTTAATGCAAGTGTAAGACGTGTAATTCCCTCACATGTTATCCCAAGCATGCATGCTTCAGAGGCTTTATTACTCATAAGCTAAAATACCAAAGTATGTTAAAGACGTGAGGATTTAGAGCTGTGTTTCTTTTAATACTAATTATTAAACGTGTTTGTGTGTTTTGCAGGAGCGCTCCAGAATGTACGACAGCCTGAACATGCACTCGCTGGAGAGCTCCCTGATTGACATCATGCGAGCGGAGCAGGATCCGATGAAAGGTAAGACGCTTTTTTTTTTTCTCTTCCGTAGTGTCTGTTTGCAGGGGGTCATCGTGAGGCGGGGGATCGTGTTCAGTGAGGGGACAGAAGTGGCTCTCGGAGCTGTGTTGCTTTTCCACACACAGCTTATTTTCTCCCTGCTGAGAGCTTAATGTTTTGGCCCAACCAGCTGCACATTTCCATGACCTGATCCTGGTTCTGAGTCAGAGGCGTGTGTGCAAATCTCCGGAATCAGAACGAAAGTGTCAATCTCACAACATTTGGTTACATTTGATTGACTTGTGCGTCACCAGTGTGTGTGTTTGGCACCAGTGGACACAGTGTGGCCTCCTCAACTCAGGAGGATTTGTGTCAAATGTCTGCAGCGTTTTGGATCTCTGTGCCTGTAATAGCTCATTTACAGCCTCACAGAACACTTTTACTTTTCACTTTGAAATGAAATGTGATGAATGTACCGATAAATGGTAAAATTACTCAGCGAAAAGGATTTACAGGGACTAGTGCACAGGCACAGTGAAGCTTTTGCTTACTAGCAGTGGGCTTTCTCTTTCATTGGGTGAGTTTCTTGTTTTTCCTGCCGGAGCAGATGGAGAGGACATGGACCAGTGTGCACAGTAGAGCGGGGGGTTGGGGAGGAGGCTGAGGTTCAGACTAATTTTAGACATGCTCACACTTTCACACACTGTGCATGACAGCCAAGTGAGGAGTCGAAAGGGGAGCACGGTGTGTGTTGGTCTGCCTCTGCCCTTCCTTTTAAAGCTTAACACAACAGTGCTTTTAGTGCAACATCACACCACATAAAGTGAGCAGTGATGTTTGATCTTTTTTTTTTGTTTGCTTGCCCAAAAACCTTCACTAGTTTGTGAGCAATGTTTGGATTAACGGCGTTTAAAATAACGGCGTTCGGTAACGGTGTTTTTTTTTCAGTAACGGGGTGATCTAACTAATTACTGCCAGCACATGTGCCACACACACAACCACTACAGATTTGATGAATCAGCAGAGATGGCGAGCGTGAAGCAGTCTGATGAAAAGTTGTCATTTTTAAGGTGACGATACAAACACTACTTTAAATTAATTGTGGCCAAAGGCAAGAACGTGCATGTGAAGTGTTCATTATATCTTGTATCAGTGTATAAGAATTTGTCGACCGCCGTTGTACGTAACTCAAATTTAATGAAGCACCTCACAACAACAACACGCATCTAAAAAATCTGAATTATTTGACATATAGCTACTTTTTTTTAACAGTAACACAAATAGTTACTTTCCTTGGTAATTAGTTACTTTTATTATAGAGTAATTTAGTTACTAACTCAGTTACTTTTTGGAACAAGTAGTGAGTAACTATAACTAATTACTTCTTTAAAGTAACGTTCTCAACACAGTTTGTGAGTAAATAGTGCTTATCCTATGGTTAGCTATAGGAAGTTTCTGAGATGAACACCTACGCTACCTATGCTTAGTTATGTTTAAAGTGTGTTTCTAAATAAGGTCTGGGGTTGTTTCAGTATGCCATCCTATTCTGGAGAGCAAGCCTTGCCTTGATTGGCAATAGCAACACCAGAGACCTTGTAGTGGTCCCCAAGCACTGGGCTACAGACCAGTACAAAATCCCACTTGAGGAAGTTTTTCCTCTTGATGGTGAGCCATCACGTGCCCTGAACGCCTCACCAGGGAGACTTCCTAATCAGGTTTCAGAGCCACCTCATCTGGTTGTTCTCAATGAGGAGGAGCAGCAGCTCGACCCCGGTCCTGCAAGGCCAAAGGGCTGAGCTCCGACTGTAGATTTCATGCTATACTGTACGACCGTGTTCAGTTCTAACCCCTCGGTCTGCCGTCCAAAACAACATCTTCGGTGCGTGCGCACTGCGCATTTTAGGTTCTGCACAAGCAGTTCAGCCGCTTTCCAACAATCAAGAACATGGGTCACCAACCTTTCTGAAACTGTGAGCTACTTCATAGGTACTCAATATTCTGAAGTTAGGTCCTACTTAGAAAAGCGCTTCTTAAATACTACATTTTCATTGTTTCACTTTAATTAGAGGGTAAGATAATAAGGAAGGCTAGCAGGAACTTAAAAAGGTAGGAAATGTTAAGGTTTCAACATGAAACACATTATTTCTCCATTTGTTTCATTTTCATTAAATTTGACTGAAAACCCAACTCTTTTTTATACATATCATATTATATACACTATACCATACCACTGACCAAACACCCTGATCTGCGACACTTAAAAACATTTGTCACAATATTTCAGAGAAAATAAACATTTAAAGATGGTTAATTTAATACTAAAACTTTATCAGCAGTATTTACTGCTGATACTAGTACTACATATTTCATATGTATTTATATTTGTGAGTTTGAATCCTGGAAAGTAAATCAGATTTTAGATGGAGCTCATTAGTGACTAGTAACCTTGCCTGCAAGATGGATTCTCCTGGTGTTCACAAACACCAGAATCCATCTTGTGCTGTTCCCGCCTTCGCCTTTCCAAACCAAACCAAACCGATTCGAACCAATCATGAGGCAGTATAGTGGTTCGGGGCGGGATATTTGGGTGTGACGAATGCAGAAGCACCGAAGCAAAACTGGCGCATGCGCAGTTGCAGGGAGAGGAACTAGCTGGGCTACCGCTATTAGCATAGCTCTGAATCAAAATAGAAAGATGTTGACGCAGGAGGATGGTTAACGTGCCCTTAACTCACATACTCGTGTTGGAAAAATGGCAAAAGTCACTCAACGACATAATGACTGCAGCATTATTATCCTATAAGAAAGTTTTCACCAGCGGAGCCTTGCTGACATCATCATTCGCTACCGTGTGGTTGGCTAAAACAAATCATGGTGGACAGCCGCTTCGCCCAATCAGCTTCAAGCATTCTGTTCATGTCCCTCCCTGGTTTCAAAAGGATTAGCCAGACAGACCCAGATCGATGTGGAGAACTCGAGTTAGAGGGAGGGGCTACACATCAATCTGACTCTTGCCAGGTTAGGTGACTAGAGCTCCTGAGGGCACTTCACATGGTCCATGAAGGACCGCAGGCCCCGTGTTGGTGACCCCTGATGAAGAACATAGTCCTTTGACTTCATCAATGGTTTTCTCATTACTTTCCGGGTTAGATAATTTTAAAGCAGGGCGAACGGTGGAGTAGTGGTTAGCACGTCTGCCTCACAGCAAGAAATTCCTGGGTTTGAGCACCGTGGCCTCACCTATAAACGCTGCGTACGTACAAAAGAAAGCGTACGCCACTTATAATGGAATTAATGGAGTTCGTCCTCTGCATTGAACCCATCCCTGAGGAGCAGTGGGCAGCCATTTTGCGGCGCCTGGGGAGCAGTTCGGGGTTAAGGGACTTGCTCAACATCCCACAGTGACGGCCCAGGTGAGGCTTGAACCGGCAACCCTCCGATTACAAGCCCAGCGTCCTTAACCACTAGAGCACCACTCCCACCACCACCACCACTCCCACCTTTGGAACGTATAGTTCCAAAGGTGTTTTGCTACCTGTTCATCTTTATTATTTCAAACAAGGAAATACAATTTAATCCCATGCTTCTGGCACATGTAGTGCATCTGTGTGTCCCCCCCGCCTCCGTTACAGCACAGAGGGGTTCCCCACTGATCCTCCAGCTTTTTGTGAGGCTAAGCTCTGGTGCTCTCTTTCCTCCACCTGTTGAACTCTTCCTATGGAGACTGATACACATTTTCTCCTCTGCTTCCATGTCTGACCATTTCTTTTTCACCTCAGTCAAGTCTGATGAGGCAACGCAACGTGTTCTGCCTTTCTGGGATTCATCATGTGTGCACCGTGTCACCAAATTACGCTTTCCTGCATGTGTCCACCTCAACAATTAATACCTCCGCCTCGCATTGAGTGAAATTTTTTTTATTTTTTCCCCTTTGGTCCACCAATTAAGGGTGTTCACTTGACCTTGTATGGGCACCGTATGGGCAGAGGAAGGCATACACTGTGCGATCTTTGGCCCATTTTGAGCCGATTTTTGACTTGTGCGTCTATTTTTGGGATCGCAACGAGTCTCTGCTAAATCGTGAGTCGTGCATCGTGTATTATACACGAGGTCATGAGGGACGAGCGACCCCGCCCTGCGTATGCACTTCCTGGTTTTTAGCTTACTCCAGCTGAAGTGATCTTACCTAGGCACAGTTTTATAAATGAGGCCCATGGGCTGGACACTTGGGTCCTTTCTGTGTGGAGTTTGTTAGGTTGATTGGAGTCTCTAGAATGCCCATTGTGGTCATACCAGCCTGTCATTGCCTGATCTCATTAGATGTCAGAAGCTAAACAGGTATGGGCCTGGTTAGTAGTTGGATGGGAGACCACTGAGAATTCCAGGTGCTACAGTGGGGTACAGTCGCCCCAGTGGTATCTGTCATTGTGTCCTTGGGCAAGGCACTTCACCCACATTGCATAGTGTGTGAGTGTTGGTGGTGGTCGAGAGGCCGATGGCGCACTTTGGCAGCCTCGCCTCTGTCAGTCTGCCACAGGGCAGCTGTGGCTACAATAGTAGCTTACCACCACTGAATGTGGAGTGAAAGAATAATGCCTTAATTCTGTAAAAGTGCTTTGAGTGTCTATGATAAAGCGCTTTATAAAATCCAATGCATTATTATTATTGGAGTGAATATAGATATATATATATATACATCAGGTTCAACCAATCGGAGAAGAGTTCCCTGTCATGTACAGTTTGTTCTCAATTCAGGGAGAACTGCAGTCCTGCAGGTTTTACAGTGTGATTAAGTATTTAGTGTAACCTGAGAAGGAATCAAGTTTGAGTTATTCAACATGGCCTCTTTTTATTTCAGTCCCCATTGTGGGTGAAATTTCAGGATGATCTGAATGTGTCTTTTCATTTTTAGAAGAGCATTGATTTGTAATTATAAAGTGGGAAGTTGCTTATCAACTGATATGATGTTTATTATGCCCAATAAAAATTGAATTTATATTTCTTTCACCCAAATAAAAAAAAATATACTAAAACATACACCAAATTATAGATACAAGCGCATTTTGTAAATCTACCATACCCTCTCTTTTTATATTCTCCCTATAATAAAGTAGTTCTTACCCTTCCTTAGGGAGGGCTGGTGATGGTCACAACTATGCAATAAAATACAGTCATTTATATATTTAATTGCAATAACAGAACATGCATTGCTGTCTTAAAAAGATTGCACTTTTTGTAGTGTTGACCTTGGACAGCATGTGCAGACAAAACAAAAAATTAAAATGTACTATACAAATGAACTCATGCCAGAGAGTGTTGTGTAACATGCACAGGTTGGCTGCGTGCTTGTGTTTTGTGCGTGCCTGTGTATGTGTTCACTCCCTTGTATTTGCATTAGCCTCGCCCTGTCCGGTCCATCTGCTCTGTGTCTGGTTCCTGTGTGTGTGCGTGTGCGTGTGTCATATCAGGCTGTGTGGGATGCCCTAACCCCGGGGCCTCCTGCCTGCTCTTGCTCATTAGTAATTATCTCTCAGCATCATCACGTCACTGTTTCTCTGCTCTTATTAACCACACTTTACACACTAGCAGCTGTGGGACTCATTATCTGAACAGGGATACTTTTCACTTATTTTCATTCTGTCATCATGGTAAAGATCACAATTGTTTTCACAAGAAATATTGCATTTTGTTATATTCCATGTCCAGAAAGGAGCAGGAATAATGTCTGCTCTTTACTCAGTCAAAAATATTAAACAGTTTCTCAACCAGGTTTACACTTAATGAGATCATGATATTACAGCATTAATCAAAATAAATAAATAATACATTAACAAATTCAAGAACTTAGACACCTACTCTTAGCACCAAACTAGGAAAACAAATAACACTAATCACCATGTTCATATTGTCTTAGGAGTCTCTTTTTGTTTATTATCTTAAACTGAAATACTTTCAAACTGCTCTTTATATCGCTATGTAAAGAATTCCACATTCCACAACAACAGAAATGCACATCTGCTTTGCAAGGTTGTTTGTGCGAATTGATGTTTGAAATAACATTTCCTTTTATGGTTTCCATCCTCTGACTGTTGAAGGCTACAGACCGCTTCACTGGACCAATTCAAGATCCTGATCTGTTTTCTAGAGTTTTAGCCACTTTCTGAGCAACTCTACACATATACTTATGCATATTCATAAGTAGGCGTGTCTATAGACGGGACACTGATTTCTTCCTCCCCGCACAGTGACGTAGGGCCAGTGGACGGCCCGCCCTCCTCCCCTCCACTCCGTAGCCGTGCTCATGCTGCTTTATAAACACGAGTTCACGGGTACATGCATAGACTGTAGAAAATACATACATAGCACTGCAAGAAGGATGCTGAAACGCTCACCTTTGTGGGCGTGTCTAAGGTTTACATGCCAATCACGGCAGAGAGCTTCCTGGAGGCGCGGCTTCTCCAGCTTAGTGCCTCGTCAAATTCGTTATCAAAGTGGGAAAGCGTCATCAAATTGGAGCGAGGTGTTTGGGCTCACCCTGTAGTAAGAAAGGAGCACATCACCCTCTAACTATGCGATTGAGGGAATCAATGAAAAAAAGCCTTTGGGAATGTGTATGAAGCCCTAATAGCACTTTTATCATGTTTAAAGCACAGAAAAGTCAATTTAGCTTAACATGGGCCCTTTAATGTATGCCCACAATTCCCTAAATTATGGAAGCTCAATTTGTGTTTAGGACGATAATAATAAAGTCTACAAATTCATGTGTATAGTTTTTTTAGTTTAATAAACTCTCGTGCTTTCCTACATGCAGCCAGGAGCTTTGGGAGACGCAGAGGTAAATTCAGCTTTATTCTTTGTGTTTTTGTCTCTTGGCATGTTTAATGACCTAATATTTTTTTTACGGTTTTGGCCAATTATGTACGACTGCGTTTGTGTGTCTTTATTTATTATTTTATTGTCTGGAGTTGTCTGAAATAAAAGCAGAACTACATTTAATTGTTATATCACCTTCTGTCTGACCTGTCTTTCTCCTTCTGTCAGGTCGCTCCTCTCTTTTTCCTATTGATGACAATCTCCTCGATGATGGCCACGTTAGCCAGGGTGTCCTGGGCTCTCCCAACTGTTACCCGCATCAGAACGGGGAGCGGATCGAGCGTTTTTCCCGTAAAGTGTTTGTGGGAGGTTTGCCTCCCGACATAGACGAAGGTGAGAACATATACAGTAGATACGTAAGTTCAACCATGACGGCACTGGGCTGCTGGCTTACTAACTCAACTATTGTTCCTTTACTGTTTGTTTTAGATGAAATAACCTCAAGTTTCCGCCGCTTTGGTCACCTGGTGGTGGACTGGCCACATAAAGCAGAGAGTAAATCCTACTTTCCACCTAAAGGTAATGAAAACAAGAAGACACAGTCATCAACAGTCATCAACATTGTCCGCTAGCATCATGCTAACGTCTATAGGAAAAGCCATGTATATGCTTATGCTAACACAGTCTTAGGAGTGTTATCAAACAGTACACTTAAACATACTCCCAAGCATATGTTTTTTCAAGCCGAAAATACAAGAACTTGTAGATAGGCCATGGGCTTTCAAGATGGCGACTTCCGACTACTACGACAATAGTGTTAGGTCAAAACACACAAACTCGCCCAAGGGCAATAACTCCGGAAAAAACTTCTCATTTTCGAACTCCATCAAGGTATTGATACCCTGAAGCCACACACCAAATTTGGTTATGCTACGTCCACTTCGTGCCGGGGGATAAAAACTTCACGATGTTCAGGAAGTAAGAATGAAAGAATAAAAAGCATCATTGATTGAGGAGTCAGGATGATGATATTCTAATGTAGGGCTAAGCGATGTGCTTGAAAAATGTATCACGATTTAAGTGTTTCATATGAGTCGGTCCAGATAATTATTGATTCATTGTTTTTAACCTATTAAAAATAAAGACCAAAATTATATAGTTTTATTTCAAATGCAAATCTTTAACATTTAAAAAGAGGTCAACAAGACCTCATTTAAAAATAACTGTTCAATGTACAAATATAGACATTAAATAAATTCTTAATCAAACAAAATGTGCAACACATTTTGTAAATAATAAATCAGTGCACACCTAAGGTTGAACTAACATCTCTGACATGAACCGTAGAGCAGGGTTTGAAATTAAGAAAATGTTATGGGGGCAATTGTTTATTTACTCAGTACATGAAAAGCAAAAAATAACTCCAAAAGTGTTTTAATATAAACCACTGCTGTTGAATCTTGTTTATTTTATATCTGATAAAAAGTTACATGATCAGAATCAATCAGAATCAGAATTCCTTTATTAATCCCAGAGGGAAATTGCTTATGTTACAGCCACTTGAGAAAAATCACAAATAAAGAATAAAACATTTAACAAAGACGAAAGAAAGAATAAACATTAAATACGTGTATAATTAAGTAAAAGATTGTTAAAAATAAGTATCAGATACACACACGTTACAGTAGTAAAAAATAAAGATTATTAATAATAATAATAATAATAATAATAATAATACAAATATACAAATATGATAGATATTTACAAAAATAATACAAAATGTACAAATATGATACAGATATTTACAACAATCAAGCTATGATGTTACAGTGATGATAATATTATGGTTGCTATATATCTCTTTGATTTCCTAAATTAGTTTACATTAGTAGTTTCCATGAAACTACTAATGTACACAGCTACTTTGGCTACATCCCCCAGAATGCCTTGCGGTTTTGGGTCGGTGGTGGTTTCCGGGTTTTTTCTAACGGAGTTCAGTGAAATTATCAAACATTCTAGCTCCCATGTTTTCTATTGATATTGATTACATCTCTATAGCAACAGATGTCTTATTATTGTTTTCAGAATCAGAATCAGAATCAGAATCATCTTTATTCGCCAAGTGTATGTTGTACACACGAGGAATTTGACTCGGTCAACTGTGCTCTCTCCAATAGTGAAAACATTCAATAATAAACAATCAACTAGAAAAGATGATAATAAGTATAAACATAAGTATAAATATAAACAGTAGTTAGACTAGAATGTGCAAACTCGATAAAATAACAAGATAATAATAATAATAATAATAATAATAATAATAATAATAATAATAATAATAATAGTATAAAAAAATAAAAAAATAAAAAAATAAATAAAAAAATAAGATAAAAAGAAGGAAAATAATAGAAAAGAAAGATAATAATAAAATATAATAATAATAAAAGGAAAATAGTGCAGTAGAGCATTGATAAGTAGTGCAGGAGAACATTTAAATTAAAGGTATGTACATGAACATTCTCAGTGTCAGATTGATTTTATCTGGTTCAAATGTAAAAGCCTGTTTAATGAATCACACAATCCATTTGTCTCTGTGTGTGTGTGTGTGTGTGTGTGTGTGTGCGTGTGTACCAGGATATGCATTCCTGCTGTTCCAAGAGGAGACCTCTGTACAGGCTCTGATTGAGGCCTGCATGGAGGAGGATGGAAAGCTCTATCTGTGTGTCTCCAGTCCCACCATCAAGGACAAACCAGTGAGTTCAAGAGTGAAAAAACAAACTTCTCCAAAGCAGAGGGCTGTGATCTTAAGTCTGGCCTTACCCGCAGGTGCAGATTCGACCTTGGAATCTGAGCGACAGTGACTTTGTGATGGACGGATCTCAGCCCCTCGATCCCCGCAAGACCATCTTTGTGGGAGGTGTCCCTCGTCCCCTCAGAGCAAGTAAGTACAACCGCTTTGCTTTGCTTTCGTTTGATGAACAGATGCATTTTTAACTGTTGTATGTCGCAAAACCAATATCTGAAACCAATCTTGCCGTCTCAATTCCTGTTGTGTAACTTCTCCTCTTCCATCTACAGCTGTTCCAGGGTTTTAGATACTTTTGGTTTGATTTTCTTTGTCTTTCTTCTCTTCATTAGTTGAGCTGGCCATGATTATGGATCGTCTCTATGGTGGAGTTTGCTACGCTGGAATTGACACCGATCCAGAGCTCAAGTACCCTAAAGGGGCAGGGCGAGTAGCTTTCTCCAATCAGCAGAGCTACATAGCAGCTATCAGCGCCAGATTTGTCCAACTGCAGCATGGGGACATTGACAAGCGGGTAAGGGCTTGATTGGAGGAGTCAAATGGTTCTTCTAACAAGGCACACCTCCCACAGAAAGCCATTTCATTACATCTCTAAATTACATACACACTATCATCCACATCTTTAGCTCTATTCATACCACACACAACAGAGCAGAGAATGCAAAACATACCTGCTCCATTTAGACTGTACATCCTGAAAGTGCAACTAACAAATGCACTTTACATCAGTGTGGTCGGCTAGATTTATTGCCCAACGCAGGATGCAAAGCAGACTTGGTGCCTGTGTAATTGTTGAGCCGCAAATACACTTTGTGACTGATGTGTAGGTGGTGATCCCAAAAACTAAGTATGGTTCAGACTGTTTGTTGGTTCATTGCCAGTCTGGCACAACGTTGGACTCAAAAACTGTTCCTTGGTGGTCTTTAAGCGCTGAGCCCAACACTGTTTCATACGTTCAGAAAAGCCTCAGAGCTCTGTGAAAGACTCCCACCAACAAACCAGTTTAGTTCAAGGGCCAAATACGGACCAGTTCCATCACTGGGCCGCAGGTTTTAGGTGAGAAAACAAACAATTTCAGCATTAATGTGTCTACATTTGCACTTCCAGTTATAAATTAAACATGAATTATGGAAGGCATCAACAATATCATAGCAATAAGTGACAGATACCAATTTTTATTCATTTGGGGAGATTTTGTGCAATTTCAGGCAAATTGCAGGATTTTGGAGAAATTTTGAGTTCTTTCAAAAACCATTTAAAACTGAATCATTTGGTAATTTCCACAATTTATTTCCTATCTATTGATTACCTTGTTAGGCTTCCTAATCAATCAAAATATTGGTATTAATATTTTTGTGTTGGGCGTCTGTCCGTTTGACCCTTTTTTCTATCAGTAGACCCCTAGATTTATATTATTTTAAATGGTAAAATGTGGGAAAGCTTGATATTAAACATATTTTGATAATTGGAAAATACATATGTGTAGAACTGTACATAGAACTGTAACATGTTTCCCCAGTTTTGCATTCAATTTTAATTGACAATTTTAATAGCATTTTCTTGGAAATTACAATTACAAAGTCAATTATCTAAACTCAATTACAATTTATTTAATATTACGACAACAGATTTTTAAAATTACAATTACAATTATAATTATGCTATAATTGCAATTAATAAACCATAACACAATTACCATTATAATTGACCCCAACCTAAAGCACACTCATGACTTGATGAGAGAATGAGATACATTTGATGATTGGACAGAGCAGCTTCTACACATGCTGTGTTTAGGACACGCTTTCAATAATCAGAAAAAACATGGCGTGTGAGACTGTATGATGTGCATTGTGCGTTCCTAATTAGGAGTGTGACGATATCTCGATACGGCAATATATCGCAATATTTTCTTTTGCACGATCGATCATCGATATGCGTGCGCGAAGTATCGATTTTTATTTATTTATTTATTTTTAAACTTTTCTGCTTTTTCACTAAAATGTGCAGGTATATCTTCACAGAAATGTTGTCACTGTTTTTTGAAGGAACCAATATATTGTTTACTGGAATATTGCACTTTAATGGTGTCACTGGTACGAAAGCACTATTGGAGATACTTATTCGTTTACATTAGTATGTTGACAGTTATTTACATAAATATTGCACTAAAATAGTTCATAGGACACTTTTTCAATTTATTGTCTTACAGAGATATAAAATAAAACATTTTTATTTTTTCACTTAATCTTTTTTTTTTCTTGTTAAGTCACAGATTATCGTAGATTGATTTCTGACCAATATATTGATAATCGCAGTATTGTCATATCGGGAGATAATCGTTATCGTGAGCTTGGTATCGTGTATCGTATCGCGAGGTACCCAGAGGTTCCCACCCCTACTCCTAATAGTAAATCTGTTGTTGATAATGAAAAGCTTGTAGGTGTAAGGAGATCATGCCACTCTGTTCAGAAAGACCTTGGTTTAGCTTCCAGTCACAATCCTCCACTTGAAGAAGGAATTTCACTAAATAAACGATTTAGTATCTTTTTGATTTTAGTGATATCAACCACAGTTATGCTCTACTAGTACTCAAATTTCAAAGTACATGTACTCAATGTTGGTTGACTAATGCGCAAGAACATTCTACTAATGACGCAAAAATATTACAATAATTAGAGAGCTGGATTTGGTTATAATCCCTCCTACTCCATTTGCCACTAGTCTACTGGTAGATCTTAAAGATTAAGATTAAAGATTAAATCGGGGCTTTCGCCTTTAATTGGCCATGTAATGTTGTTACATACATGGAATTTGTCCTCTGCATTTAACCCATCCCTGAGGAGCAGTGGGCAGCCATTTTTTGCGGCGCCTGGGGAGCAGTTCTTTTGGCTTTACTAGTACTACCAGTAGATTTTGAGTGCACTAGTAGTACTAGTTTGCAGAAAAGGTGTTTTACTTGCAAAGGCTTTTAGCACACTAACACAAACACCAGAATCCATCTTGTGCTGTTCCCGCCTTTGCCTTTCAAAACCGAACCGAAACGATCAGAACCAATCATGAGGCAGTGTTGATGTTTAGGGCGGGATATCCTGGTGTGATGTAGGCAGAAGCGCCCAAGCAAAACTGGAGCATACGCAGTTGTGGGGAGAGGAACTAGATGGGCTACAGCTATTAGCATAGCTCCGAATCAAAATAAAAAGATGTCGATGCAGGAGGATGGTTAACGTGACCTCAACTCGCATACTTGAGTTGAAAAAACGTCAAAAGTTACTCAACTACATAATGACGGCAGCATTACTATCCCAAAAGAAAGATTTCACCAGCAGAGCCTTGTTGTTGTTGTTGTGGCAACGTCTCTGACGACATCATCATTTGTTACCGTGTGATTGGCTAAAATAAACCATGGACCGGTGAATAGACCTTACTAGTAAAGTAAATGTGCTTACTAGTAGACAGTTTTGTGTTACTAAAATAACTAATAGACTTCAAATGTGTTACTAGTAAAAGCTCTAAACTTTACTAGTACTATAATACAAAGTTGTCTACGAGGAGAGAGACGACTTTGCTTTACTTGCATAATTAGATTTTCACATCATTTTCTACTGGTTGAGAGAGGAATTACTGCAGTAGATTGACTTAGGATGGTGTATTTTACTGTCATGATGAGAATAAGCATGAGAATGAGTAGAATAAGCCCAATGGCTCTTTGCTGCTCTAGCTTAGCTTTAGCATTAGCTTGATTTCTAGCTTTAAATGCTGCATACTGGTGAATAAGGTAGTGTTTTATTTGCAGCTCTACCAGGACTTATTTCCGCGTTATAGGAATTACAAATTACGATCCTTTGCTCTCTTTTTTTGTGTATTACTGCTGAACTGCCAACATGCTAAGCTAACCATGCCTCCGTGTCCGTGAGTGTTGTTCTCCTGTAGCAGAGGCATGCACACGCAGGCACATGCCTATTTAGAAGTTCAACGTTGAAAAAGGTCCGATCTGAAACGCGGCGTAGCGTTCCTAAAGTTGTGTAACCAAATACACCGATATGGCGGTATGATAAAAATTTATATAGCGAAAATATATACCGGTATTTGATATGAACCGTATACCACCCAGCCCTAAGTGAAACCTTGAAAATGTAGCGTTTAAGAAGTACTTTTCAAACTTATGTTCCTTTGGACTATAGACTATGGTTGTAGTAGCCTGCAGTTTGAGAAAGGTTGGTGACCACTGCTCTAAAAACTTTCCTAAATGTTTAGCATCTTGACAGCGATAGATTTTATTTCTGACTCTGTGACGTTCATTGTCTGGTCTGAACCGTGTTTCCAGGTGGAGGTGAAGCCCTACGTCCTCGATGACCAGTTGTGCGACGAGTGCCAGGGTGCGCGCTGTGGGGGGAAATTCGCCCCCTTTTTCTGTGCTAACGTCACCTGTCTTCAGTACTACTGCGAGTTCTGCTGGGCCAACATCCACTCCCGTGCTGGACGAGAGTTCCACAAGCCCCTGGTCAAAGAAGGCGCTGACCGTCCTCGCCAGATTCACTTTCGCTGGAACTAAACATCTGTTCCTGGCTCCGAGATCCACGACGGCACAGTCAGAACAAAGGGAATTTTGACGCTGGCTAACAGGAAATAAGCAAGTTGCTCTGCCTCCCGAAGCTTTCCGTGTAATCAATTACATAACCCTATACAGTATATACTACTTATAAATCTATATCTATATATCTTTTGTAGCAGCCAAACACCACAAGCCTCAGTTTTTCACCAAAACCCCCCTCACATCTCAGGCTCTGACAACTCTACAACTCTTTTGTGGTACTTTCATCTTTTTTAAGAGGAGATTTAAAAAAAAAAAAAAAAAGAGATTGATTTTTGTAGCTTTTTTTATTATTGTTATTTTTGTATGTGAGATTTAAAGTAGTTACGGTAATGTTTTGCATGGGGGCAGCTTGTCTGTCTGTTTGTCTGCTGCTAGCGACCCCACGGTGCATTCAGTGCACATTTGTTTCTGGGAGTTTGGAAAAAAAACTGATTACCTAAATGTGGACGCCTGCCCCAGGTCATTAAACCAAAGGTAGCGAAACAACAGGAGGCTTAAAATTGACGCATTTTCCGCTGTAAACCAATGGTTGTTTGCTCATTGTCATTGGGGAGAGTTTAGCGGGAAAAAAAAAAAAATGAGAACTAGTTTAAAAGGGTTGTTTTGACGCTCATGCTAACACGTAGAGGTGCCCTTCACACCTACAGTTTGATTATGACCGAGCCAATTTGAAAAGCTAGATATCAAGGTGGAATATCAGTGGGCAGCCCTGCCCAAGATGTATACCTCAAAATACAAATCCTGATTTCTGCTAACCGTATTTAACCTTCACAAGCTGTTTTCAAAGCTTTGCTGCTATATATATATATACATATATATGAATAGAAGTGTAGGTATTATATTTAATGCCACTTGTAAACCTGAATCAAAGGAAATACACTCAAGTGAGGCAACAATAGGCTTAGCTACACCATTAGCATGCAAGAAAAAACACTGAAATTAACACGTGAAGTAAAAATTCTATGAGTAGCATGAAGAAGAGAGTGGTAAAGATGAAGTTGAATAAGTTTCTTTTGAAGAAAAAAAAAATACCAACACATTTAAACTTGCATGCTTTGATGTTTCTCTGTTGTTTACATACTAACAATACAAAGAGTGATATTGGTTCTGCTGTAGACGTTAGCGGGCGCCATGGTTTTGTGACATGGCGGTGAAAAATATCTTGCTGAGAAGCAGCGTGGTGTTCAGTGGTTTGTGTTTGTGTGTCGTCTGTGTGCTGTGTGACTGTTGTTAGCGTAGCCTGAGGCTCTAGTTTAGTTTTCTTCAAAGAGGAGACTGTTAACACCAAAACAAGTCTGACTTCCCCTTTACTGTACACAGTAGATTTAAAGTTTAAGCTGGCGTAGCATGGCTTTGGCTAGCCGGATGCAAACTGAGGGAGGAGTCAAATGAATAAGCATCACTAGTGCTCCTTCTTTATTTTCTAACGGAGGGTTGTGTATTTTGTAGATCTGAGAGAATTCCGGCTTAGTTATTGGATTTTGAAGACAACGCTGTGTCTCCAAACAGTGAGAGACTTCTTTAACACCAATAAAACGTTTGAGGGACAATCTTTTTTCGCGATGGTGGCGGCCCGTCCGTCCGTCCGTCTGGTACTGTACAAGTGTGTCGCTCTGGTGTTGTGGTTTTAGTGTATCATGCCTCGCTGTGTGCTCCTCAGTATCAGTGTTAAGGCGTTACGTGTGTACTGTTACAAAACCTTAATGAAACCGAGACCCCGAGTCGATATTCACTTAAAACTGTGTTTTTTGTTTTTTTTTTACTTTTTTGCATCAAATACTTATCCCATTACTGGCCCTTTGATGTGTTTTTACATTTATGCACTAGTTTTCTATATCCTCACTCTTATTTCTTCTCCGACTTTTCAGTGCAGATGTGGACTCTCTAAATCATATTTATTTTTTAAAGCCACAGATGATTTAATAGGGTTGGTTTTTTTTAACGATTTGCTATAACCAATATTTAAGATGTGGTGTGAAGCAGTGGTCTTAAGTTGTCTGTGGTCTCTGTGAGTAGAGTCAGAACTCTGACTCTATATAATATAATAACGTAGTTTCACCACCACGGTGACGACAAATATTTTGTCTCTCCTCTTTTGTCTCCAGTTCTCACGATGATGTTTGAATATTGTCACCTGTAACACTTGACTCGTGCGTTTTTTTGTGCGGTTCTATTTTCTATGTTCAACACTGTTACTTTGTTCTGTACGTGTCCTTGTTTTTTGTATAAAAAAAAAAAAAACTAAAATTATTTATTTCACTATTTTTGTAGACAAAAAAAGCTATTTGATTTTGATTGTATTTTTCTATTCAATAAGACTAATATTACAATTTATTTCCTTCCCCCCCCACCCCCACCCCCGCTGATCATGAAATTTCTGTTTTCTAAGAATTATGTCATCAGTAACTGCATCTTGATTTTGATACACAGTTGTTTCTTCTTTTGACACCCGACACATTTGATTTGAAGGAAGGAAACGTGAAGGTTTTCTTAAGTTCTGGAACGACACTTGAGATTCTCCCCTGTTGCATCGAGGCCCAGCTGCCTGTCCTCGTAGATGCTCTGAAACTTGAATATAACACATTTTGAAAGGCTGACTAACCTCGAATCTGTGTTGTGATGTGCAATACTGTTTCTAATGTTTGTATAAAAGTAAGAACTACAGTGTAAACCTTTTTAATGCAGATTTATTTTTTTCATTGCATATTTTGCAGATTTCTGATCCACAGTGTCATTTTTTTACTGTCAGAAGATTAACCCCGTTTTTTCATTGCAAGTATTTTTAAATCCAGATATCTTTGTACTGATGTAAATGATTGTAGTTATTTTGGATAGTGTTTTGCTAACAAACAACGAAAGACTTTTTCATGCATATTTCTATTTCATTTCATCTTGATTTTTTTTTTTTTTTTTTTTTATTCCTGCATTTTTATTTAATTTGATAGTAGCAAATCTCTTGGAATGATTTTTCATATTTAAATTTCATTGATATTTTTTGTATTTTTATGTGAAAATACACTATAAATCATTAAAATATGCTAATTGCTAATATATTATTTGAAGTTTAATTAGTTTTTAAAAAAAACTAAATATTTGTAATTTAATTGTTAAAGTGGCTCATTTCTAAAGCAGAGTTTGTGTATAGATTCACAAAAAGTGGTTTATGAGGTGTTTGGATTGTAATTATTACTGAATGGTTCTTTGATATGCAAAATTAATATCATGTTTATTTTTATTTTTGTTGGTTTTGTATTTAAATGGGGTGTTGATTACAATCTTTTATTTTCCTTTCACTTCCTAAATAAAGACCCATTCTGTTTGGACACAAACTGTTTGATGATATTTCCTTTCTTTTGCTTAGTAAAGCTCTGCCCTGCTGTTACATTCACATATTATTTAAACGTAAAGGAGAATTAACATTTATTTTTTGTTTGTGTTCAGGCCCATTCATTGTTTCATTGTATACAATTAAATGAAATGACGCATTATGATACATCATGTTACCAACAATAATACTCAGTATCAGTATTCATATGGAACATTCATATTTTGAATTTTTTGGTGGAGAGGATGCTATATTATTATTATTATTATTATAGAACATAATTTTGTCCACTAACTCATCCCCCAAATTTAGTGTGATTTTCCCTACCAGTGTCCCCCAGTGCACAGAACACTCCTGCTTCTGGTGTTTTCATAAGTTTAATGTTTATTGATTAATTATCAAAATTAAATTAAAATACAATTCCTTATGGAACAGTGATGTCATAGGGTAGTTTGATACAGATCATGTCTGCCCCATAGCGCCTCCTGCTGTTAGTCATGGTTAGAGATGTCCCGATACAACTTTTTCATTTCCGATACGATACCAATATTGCAGCCTTGCAGTGATGAGCAGTCAGGGTAGGCAAGGTAGGCAGTGCCTACCCAAAGGTGAATTGATGTTTTGATGATTTGTTTTAATTATAATATGATTATAAATTATTTATTTTTCCATTTCCGATAGCCTACAGTACCTATAGGTTGAAAAGTGTCATTATTTTGTGCTTTGCATAGCCCAAATGACTAAACATAGCTATTTCCTGGTACAGCAGAGACGCTGCACAGTCTCATTCTACTGTAAGGCATGAGGAGGCCACGCCCTCTACCAAAAGCACATCGCTGCTCTGCCTCTGTTCCCATAGCATGTTTTTATATGTTTGTGCATGTGCAGTCAGTTCCCCAAGATGAAAACCATTTACGTAAAAAGGCAGCTCTCTATGCTGCCTTTGGACGTAACAGTGATATGCTAAATGCTATACGTAAGTTCACAGTGCATTAGTGAATCGATACAGCGTAGCTAGCTAGTGGGCGGGATAACACTACAGGCAGGATGACGCACTAGAGACGATAAAGAAACTTTATTTTGAGGAAAAACGTCAGCTTTTAAAAGATGGGAGACCAACACCTGAGCTACCAGAGCTTCAGCAAAGGTAAGGTCAGAAAATGTTTCATATTTTCCACAGTGAATGGTACAAAAGGAAGGATTGGCTTTGTGAATGCTCCTCACTGAGTCTGTTCTGAGCTGTTATTGTTTGTTATTGAAATTGTCATTGGTGTCGACATTGGTGGACTCGATTTGCAACGCCCTGCGTACCCAACCCTAGCGCTCACGGCACGTCACTGCAGCCTTGAGTATTGGCCGATACCGATAACGATCCGATACGATATCAGCACAAATCATACATACTTTTATGCCTTATTTTGTAGCGTGGAATGTTAGAAAAGGCTTGATCAAGTGATGTTACTCAAACAGAGAACAATAGTCAAAAATTCAAGTTCACGTCAGTTATTTTGTACTGCCAGTATATGGTGGGAACAACTGAGGGCGGGGACAAAAACAACAAAAACTTATTGGAGCGCTTAAATCAGAGATTTTGGATGCAGTCCGATAAAATTTGATATTCATTATCTGGCTGATATTGGACCGATATCCGATATAAATATTGGATTGGGACACCCTTAGTCATGGTTATACTGACTCCAAGGAGTAATTCTGACTCTGAGGGGTTATACTGATTCCGAGGGTTAAATGTATGCATTCGCAATGGCATTTTCTTGGGGAAATGCAGTTCATCTAGTTTCAGTTGGGCACCGACTATTGGTAAATAGAACAGATTATGTTAAGTTATGGCTACAGTTTAGCTTGTTATTGATTGTTACTCATATTTTACTTCACATGATTCCTGGACATTCATTCTAGAAATGTTACACTAATAGTGATCTATGACATGATGCTTTGGATCTGCCATGCACTTACTGGGAGTTGTTTAATGAAAAGAACAGGGTGGAGTGGAGGGAGTGAATGCTGAACAGGGTGAGTCCAGTCCTGCTGCTGCTGTTGCTGCTGTTGCTCTCTAAAGCTGCAGCAGCAGCAGAGGAACAGCTGGAATCTGAGCTCAGATGTTCAACAGGAACATGTTCGGGGCAGAGCGGGGCAAGAAAAACCAGTGGAATTTCAGCAGATAGGAAGAGTGGGATATTTGGGACAGATTTAATGCGTTTCAAAGATGAGCTGTTGCCAAATGTGGGGTAAGAAATATGTCATTGTCTGCTCTGTTTAACTCTCACAAAACACTTTTCTTTCATTGA
Source organism: Gouania willdenowi (assembly GCF_900634775.1). Classification (NCBI taxonomy): domain Eukaryota; kingdom Metazoa; phylum Chordata; class Actinopteri; order Blenniiformes; family Gobiesocidae; genus Gouania; species Gouania willdenowi. The sequence continues at coordinate 30,422,499 of NC_041047.1, read as the reverse complement.
GTAACAGTGTGTGTGAGTGCTGCTTTTACACGTTGCAGTTAGCAGATGTTTGCATGGATTGCTTCCCAGTCAGTGCATGTCAATGAATGCCATTCGCAAATACAAAGGACACTATTTGTGTGTGTGTGTGTGTGTTTATTTATTTTAGAATATTTTTGATGTGATCATTTACAAACATGGGGTAAAACTACTGATTCTATCTTCATTTTTAATTTCAAAGCCAGTTTCTAGCTGCATGTTTTTTTTTTGTGCACCGTAATAATAATGTGCAAAACAGTCCTGACCCATCCAGGCATGGACTTCTTCAAACCATTGGGGGTGTATTGAGGTATCTGGCACCGATAGTGCCTTTAAATTGCAAACCTAGACGTTTGATCAACACATCCCAATATTATTTACTTGAGTTGGGTTTTAGGGAACTTGAAGGTCAAGTGAGTCACTCGTTTTGTTCAACGATCCTTTCCTGAGCTTTTTACTCCATGGAATGATTCATGATGCTGCAGAAATAGAAACAGATTACATGATGAGTCTCAAAAGGTCAACTTTATTCCTTTTGTTCATTCCTGACCTGCAACACTCATTCACATCTTGACTTGTCCATTTTCCCTATTTCCAACACCTCACCTTTCCAGTGTTGTTACACAGTAAATACAGGGTTTCTCTCTCCCAGAACCTCACATACACATGAAAACAGACCATTAATCTTAAAACATGCTGCACAAACAAATGTTTATTCTTTACAGCAGTCAAAGCCACAGTCTGGAGCCCCGCTGCATTTTCTGGGAAGATATTGTCCACCCGACTTAGATTCCTACAAATAAAGTCCAATAACTATTGCTCCTATGATTCTTTGACACAAACCTGCAACACACACACTGGCAGACATCCAAAACACTGCATACACATCATAACATGAGGATGTATTCAGTCGGTGTGAATTTGGTCTCATCCATGTGGAATGTTTAATGTGCAACATTTGAAAATTTGCCAGGAGGACAAAAAGAAGGAGTGTTATTCACGATCTACAGCTGGATCATTCATAGTTCCAGGGTATTTTTACATCCTGTGTATTCTCTGGTTCCGTGAAGAGTAGTTCAGGGAGTGTTTATGTCTTCCTCTCTGTTTCTTCCGAGGTGCAGTTGCTTCATGTTTAGATTCCCCTGACGGACATTTCTCTGTGTGTGTTGTGTCATAACTCAAGAATGTTTTGGCAAAAAATAGGGAGAAGACTTGGAACTAAAACAGAGGTTTCATTTGAAGTCTTTTACATTTTGCTGCTGGGGTTTGGATGAAAACACAAAACGTTAAATAGCCTCTCATTACATGCATCAATGTTGAAAATGTAAGCATCTAATTACAGTATACTTGCAACGTTTGTAACCATAACAACAGCCCTGAGCGAGTCCTGTGTTGCTAAGAAAACTAAAGGCATATCGTCGCTGGCTGATACTTTAAATTTGATTGCTTTGAAGCACATGTGTCAAACTTAAGGCCCTGGGGCTAAATCCGGCCCTTTAAAAGATCCAAATCGATCCTCAGGGGAAAGTAATGTCTGATAAAAAAATGAATCATTGTGTAAATGACCAAATAATCTAGTTGTGGATGTCTCAGTAGGGTTGCAAAGGGACTGAAAATATCAGGCAAATTTTAATGGGAACTTAAGCTCACAAATATTGGCAATATTAAAAAAAAAATTTACTTTTTATGGAAATTATTAATTGAAATGAAGCAGAAATTGGGAGTCGTTTTAAATCACTGTTTCATAAATAAATAATGGCATAAATAAATAAATAAACATAAATAATGGCATCCATGCAAAATAATACACTTTAAAAACCATAACATTTCTCAACACATTTATTTGGAAGTAGAACTACTTTCCAATCATTCAAGTGGAGTTTCATTGAATTTGTCCCAAAATCAATGAAACTCTACAATATTTGCAGGAATTGGCAGTTTTCCCATGCCTGTATAACACCATGGAAGTCATTTTTACTCTCAAAATGTTGAAACAAAACAACATTTTTTCAAAACCCTGCTCAATCCTCAAATAATTTGACAAGATTTCCCCAAATTAAATAAATATGGTCACTACCTGTTACCTATTGCTTGGATATGCTTAACAGAAGGTTTTCCTTGCCGCCATGATGAATTCATGTTGGGTGTGGGATACATATGTATGTGTATATACGTATATATGCATATGTGTGTATCCATAAAATGAAGAGTCCGTCCTTAAGACTGCTCTACTGTAAAGTGCCTTGAGATACCATTGGTTATGATTTGGCGCTATACAAATAAAGATTGATTGATTGATTGATTGATTGATTGATTGATATGGTCAGTGACTTATATACTGTACATTGTATTTCATTTATACATGTAAACGCAAAGTTGCACTAATGTTGAAATTGTTCGATTCCCAACCTCTGTGGCCCAATACAGACCAAACTTATCCATATTTGGGACCTAAAATGAAATGAGTTTGACACCCATGGGCCACACCGATACCTTGCAGCTTCATTTTCATTTTCATGCTTTTTCAAAGTCAAGCGTAAAGTGTTTAGCCGCCTCTTTCTCTATCCACAGATTTGAGGATGTTGGCATTATTCGGCGCCATCTGTCTGTGTCACTGTGTCTATGGACAAAGTTCTGAGGCGAGGATTAGAGGAGCACCGCGAATGGTCTGCAGCGTCGCTGGTTCACCTGGCCAACCTGGCAAACCTGGTCCCAGCGGGCTACCAGGAGCAGATGGGAATGTGGGTATCCCAGGAAGAGATGGCAGAGATGGCAGAAAGGGTGAAAAGGGAGAAAAGGGAGACACAGGTATTACATAAAATATAAACAGATACGGCATTAGTTTATGTGGACTGATCAAATACATCACAACAGCAAAACAAAAGAAAGTTGGCAGAGACAGAATTGACGCAGTCATTGACCATTAAAACAAATATTTCTATGCAATATCACTCAAAGACCTGTTTTTAATTTTGCTTTAATACATCTTATTTGTCTATATTGTCTCAAGAATGTCTAAACAGTTAAACCCTTGTGCAAGTAGAAATAACACAGAAGTTATTGGTTAAATATAACTTGATAAATAGAAATATTCTACACATAATGCTGTAATGCTTACGCTTCTGTAGGTATCAGTAGTACAAACTGAAAGATCTGCATAATAATAATCATCTAAAAATACACATGGTTGCATGGATTAGTGTTAGAAACTAATCTGCTTAGGGTTAACCCTCACCCATGAGTGTGACACATATCTAACAGTTTCACCTTTCTACTACATCCTTAGTCTCTCAGCACACTTTGTCTTTCTGTCCAGATTTCCATTAGTCTCCTCTGATTCCTTAATAGTGTCTTTTAGGAGGGAGTTTCTTTCCGTCAGATAGATAAAAATAAATGAATAATAATAAAAAAAAGGTTTAAATCCACATAATTTATGACACACCATTGATTGTTGTTTATTTTCATTTTCTTACATTACTACTGAGTTGAAAAGGTAATATCCAGAAGAAGTATGTAAGTACGTCCACAGTAAAAGTCAAATAAAAGCATTTTTACTCATTTCAATTCATTAATTTATTTTTTCCTTTCAATATGATTTTATATCCTTATTGCAAGTTCATTATCGGCTATTGTATGATATTATGAACTCAGTGTATCATGCCAACCAGTGACATGCAGTCAGGGTAGGCAAGGTAGGTAGTGCCTACCCAAGGGTTTCATTTTTTGTTTTAATTATAATAAATATAAATTATTTATTTTTTTCAATTTCCGAAAGCCTACAGTACCTAGAAGTTTGAAAGTGTCAGCATTTTGTGCTTTTCATAGCCCAAATCACTAAACACAGCTATTTCCTGGTACAGCAGAGATGCTGCACAGTCTCACTCCGCTGTAAGGCAGGAGGAGGCCACGCCCCCTCCCAAAAGCACATTGCTACTCTGCCTCTGGCCCTCATAGCCTGTTTATGCGTTTGCGCATGCGTAGTCAGTTCCCCAATATAAAAACCATTTACATAAAAAGGAAGATCGCTACGCTGATTTTGGACGTAGCCGTGCTATGCTAAATGCTGTATGTACGTTCACAGTGCATTAGTGAATTGATACAGCGTGGCCGCTCTCTAGCTAAAAGCAGGATAACACTACGGTCAGGATGACAGCGCTAGAGAAGATAAAGAAACTTTCTTTTGAGGAAAAATTACAGCTTTTAAAAGATGGGAGACCAACACCTGAGCTACCAGACCTTCAGAAAAAGAAAGGTCAGAAAATTGTTCGTACTTTCCACAGTGAATGGTACAAAAGGAAGGATTGGCTTTGTGAATGCGCCTCACTGAGGCTGTTCTGAGCTGTTGTTGTTGTTGTTGTTGTTGTTGTTGTTGTTGTTGATGTTGCATAGAGGGCTCGCACTAATCATTTACTCAACAGTAAACACACAAATACTGACTAAGCTTTGGTTCCATTCCAACTAAGGATTTAAGCAGAGTTACAGCTTTTCTCCCATCATACGCTTCATACGACGGCTCAGCTGTTGGGGTTAGCAAGACTAGGCTAGCAAATGTTAGCCAAATTGAAAAAGATGTTGACGTTTAAATAACCATGCCTCAACTGAGAGTGAAAAACTGAGCACCTTGAGTCTAAAGTCGAATGAATTGTTGTTGCTTGATAGAAACTGTAAAAAAATCATTAAAAAAAGGTTGAATAGAAATTAGGCAGTGGCTATCCGTACGGTTGCCGTATCAATATACCAACATTCTATCCATACGCAGCGCCCCTCATTGGCCAGTTTAGGTCACGTGACTATGACTAAACCTAAACCTAACCCTAACCCTAAGACGCTACGTACATGTACTTCGGTAAATGTGCCAATACCACCGTGGGTTGTCCTTACGGCAACCGTACTAATGGATACTTTCTGGAAAACATTCCCTGATAAACTGAATGATAATGGAAGGTTGATTCAAATATAACTTAAAGGCAGGGTAGGTGATTTTCGAATGTAGCTTTCCCGACGGCTCCTCCTTTACCCCCCCCAGTGGGGGGGGTAAAGTGAAACCAGTGCGGTTTCACTTATCGGCCGCTGGTGACCCTGGTAGTCGGTGTTTTTGTGCACCAGGTGTAATCTGCGTGGAAGCTTCCATACTACTGCAGCTGCTCCCATCGGTTTTTAAAGGCAGTAGCTATTCATACGTAGCCATATCAACATACCAACATTCTATCCATACATAGCGCCCCTCATGGGCCAGTTTAGGTCACTTGATAGGTCACGTGATTAAGACGCTACGTACCTGTACTTCTGTTTGCTATTAATACGTAGATTCCTAAACGACCTTACGGACATGCTACATATTCATTAATTGTTGTGGTATTCATACGTAGCACCCCTCATTGGCCAGTACACTAACCCTAAACTACGTTACGGACTAACTAACCCTAACCCTAAACTACGTTACGGACTAACTAACCCTAACCCTAAACTACGTTACGGACTAACTAACCCTAACCCTAAACTACGTTACGGACTAACTAACCCTAACCCTAAACTACGTTACGGACTAACTAACCCTAACCCTAAACTACGTTACGGACTAACTAACCCTAACCCTAAACTACGTTACGGACTAACTAACCCAAACCTTAAACTCTAACTAACCCTAACCATAAACTACGTTACGGACTAACTAACCCTAACCATAAACTACGTTACGGACTAACTAACCCTAACCATAAACTACGTTACGGACTAACTAACCCTAACCCTAAACTATGTTACAGATGTAAATATGTTACTTCTATATATATAAACACTATTAAAACACTAAAGATCTCTGGAATAAAATTACAAACGCTGTTAGGCTGGAAATATCTACAGAGTGAACGAGCTTGTTTACGTTTATATCCCTCTCGACCTATGACCCCCCGAGGTCCCGCGTGCACAGTTCCAGAGTGTGAAAAGGCTTACCAACGTGAGATTTAGTATTGTAGCATTTGCAGCTGCCTCACACTGTGTTGCCAGGTTGGGCAGGGCAACACTGTGTGCAATTGGGCTAAAAAAATAGCATTGGGCGTGTTTGTGATTCAAATTTGGGCTGCTTTTCACAACATTTGGTGGGTTTTTACAAGATATTCATACAAAATTATAAACAAAATACTTTTTTTTTTCAATGTACACATTTTAATTAAATTGTTGCGTCCTTGGACTTATATCATTAGTTCTTTTATTTTGAAATGGAAGGAATCTGTCAAACTTGGCATCATCACCGTATCCTTCTATTAAAAGGCTGTAACTAGTTTTCATGTTGCCCAAGTTACTTAAAATGTCCCAAAAAAGTTTTATGTAAACAAAAAACAAAACAATGTGTTCTTCATAAACAACTATGAGCTAAAACTGTTTTGTCCGTCTTGCATAAGTGTATTCTGTTGAAATTACAATGTCTGAATGTCTCCGGGAAAAACACACACCTGCTTTCACTTTCAGCGGGATTCTGCAACAAGTGCAGACGATCCAGCTGCAGAGATCTGTGGGTTTCCAAGCTTTGGAGTGTAAATCAGTCAGATATGATAGTCAGATATCACTGCTTGTAACAGTATTTCAGTTGTGACTCAACACAAAATAATGGAAACTGATTTTTAAAACATTTAGTGCTAGGGATGTGACTCTTTGGGTGTCTCACGATTCGATTCAATTCCGATTCTTTGGGTCATGATTCGATTCAAAATCGATTCACGTTTTAACCAATTCTCGATTCAAGTTTGATGCAATGCATAGTGTGTTAAGGCAAATAATGGCATCAAAACAATACAGTTTGTATAAGATATTTTTAAATAAACTGATTCCAATGATGTAATCACACAAAGGCAAACTTAAGACAAAAGGTAACATTTATTCATGTTAAACAAACAAAAACTTATTTACTGTAAAATAAACAACTTACACAAATAAAATTGCCTAAATTAAAGCTTAGGCCAGCTGCCTCTTTCTTCAAGAAGTAAGTCTCAACTCTCAGTTTATACCTTGAACTACAAATATGAGTTCAACGTATAAAAAAAAAAAAAAAAAAACTTCTATTCATGAATAAAATTGTCTAAATAAAAGCTTAGGCTTGCTGCCTTTTTCTCCCAGAAGTTACAAAAAGAAACTCTACACAAATAACACAAATTGGTGTTTTGTGTCTATTTTTCAAAATAGAAACTTTTTTTAGTAAGTCTCAATTCTCAGTGACTACAAGAATACGTTAAGGCATGCAAAAAATAAAGCTTCTGTTAATTAATAAAATTGCCCAAATAAAAGCTTAAGCTGGATGCTTTTCTCTCTCTCAAAAACAATGTAAATGGTGTTTTCTTTGATATTTCAAATATAACATGCAGTCACAGTCAGTGAAGCACATATCTGACCTAAATTTAAGACAATTTAATACTTTTTAAGGCCTGAAAAAAAAACAATTATTTTTTATTTTTTTTAAATCGATTTCTGAAGTTCATGAATCGATTCAGTATCGTGAATGATTAGAATCGTATATAATCATATGTGAATTGATTTTTTTCACCACCCCTATTTAGTGCTTTACTTGTCAAGCATATCGCCATGAACTGACTTTCATATTATGTGCTCCTTTTAGGACTGAAAGGCAGGGGAGGACCCACTGGTAAGATTGGAGAACGAGGGGAACGGGGTCCCTCTGGGAAAAGAGGTCCCCCAGGGGACAATGGAGACTTGGGTCTTGCTGGACAAACAGGCAAAGATGGTGAGAAAGGGAACAAAGGGCAACGAGGACCACGTGGCACTGCAGGAACCTGTAAGTGTGGCAGCCTTCTGCCCAAATCTGCCTTCTCAGTGGGAATAACCAGCAGCTACCCAGTGGAGAAAACCCCCATCAGGTTCAACAAAGTCCTCTTCAACGAAGGTGGACACTACAACCCGCAGACAGGCAAATACATCTGTGCATACCCGGGGATTTATTATTTTTCTTATGATATTACAGTGGCCAACAAACACCTGGCTATCGGTCTGGTGCAAAATGGTCAGTATCGCATTAAAACCTTTGATGCCAACACGGGAAACCATGACGTGGCATCTGGGTCCACTGTTTTACACCTGAGCCCTGAGGATGAGGTCTGGCTGGAAATATTCTACAATGAACAGAACGGCTTATTTGCAGACCCAGCCTGGGCCGACAGCTTGTTTTCTGGCTTCCTTCTCTATGCAGACACAGACTACTTAGACACACTTGCAGAGGACTACGCTGAGTGAACAAAACATTGAAAAAACACAGAAACTGCTTACTTTTGACATGATTACACTTAATGTATCATTAAATACTAAAAGGGGAAATAGTTGGCTACTTGATGCAAAATTATTGTGTTATATAATAAATATTTGATTTGCCTGAATGAGTTGTCTGTCTTTTTTCTGCATGCAAGTCATCTCCCTCTCGCTTTCTTAATCATTTACATTATTATTGCAAACATCAAGTTCTACTTCACTATATCTGTATCTTTTCATGTTGTTGTGCTCTTTTACTAATGCCAGGCAGTTCCAGCTGCAACATTCTTTGACAAAAATCCATTCTCTGTTAATATCTAATCCTGTCAGCCCTAAAGACTCCCAAAGAAAACCTCTGCATCTTCGTTACTGCCACCTCATCTTATCATCCTGTCTCTTTGAAGGAGAAACTGTCTGTGAACTAAACTTTATGATGGCATCTTTCAAACCTTCTCTTTTAGTCTGGCTCTATTCCTCTGACACATCACCTTTCTTACTCCTTTCAGTCTCTCACTTATACACTACTCGTTTATCTGCTGACTTTTTTGCACCTTTCAGACATGGTAAATTTAAAAGCCCTGTATACACCTAGTACTTATGTTACTTATATGAAATGAAGTTAAACTTGTGATTGAGAATGATACAATAGAATTAATACTGCTTGACGAGGAAGGAAACAATTTTATTGGATGAAAAAAGACCATTGGAACCTAAAAAAAACACATAACCTTCAAAAGATCATTTTTTTTAATTGAATAAAAAGTTATAACAACTTCTTAGTACGTATTGATGCACACCTCTATAGAAAAGTAAGATGCTTGATAAGAAATAGACATTTTAATAATGTTATTTTTCATTTGGAAACATTTTAAAAATACGGTTTTTAAAATTAAAGTTATTAGTTTAATGAAGTGAGGTATGTTTATTATTTTAGTGAATAGTGGGATTCCTCTGCTGTCAGTATAATGAACATGCATTAAATACTTATTTTTTCTAAATTAAAAATAAATAAATAAATAAATAAATAAATAATAATAATAATAATAATAATAATAATAATAATAATAATAATAATAATAATAATAATAATAATAATAATAATAATAATAATAATAATAATAATATATGTGCAAGAGTTTCCAGGTTTTGTTGAAATACTTTAGATTTGTATTGTTTCTTTCGTTGATTTGTAGACTGACATTTGCCTCGTCCAATAGCAGTCTGCTAATGCAGAATGGTAGGTTGCTACTTCCTGTTAGGTTGAGCGGTAGCTTCTGTCGTTGCTAGGCAGCGGTAGCGGCTTCCACTGAGGGAGAAGCTGTTTGCATGATAACTAATGCACAAAGACTCAAAAACTGCAACAAAGTCTCTCTTTTATCATAAACTTTTCAAAGGCATTGGCGAATAAACACTGGTACCATCCTGGCTTCATCGAGGTAGTCTTTATCTGATTGTTTTTCACGTCACAAAACACCTTTTATGTGCGGTGAGAAGCTAAGCTAGTGTTAGCTCCGTCCTAAATGTGTATCCTTATCTTTCAGCGACTTACGCGAAAAACTGCGTAAAAAGCGACGCACTTTGCAAGAAACGCTGTTGAAAAACAAAGATGAGGACGACGTCCAGGTAACATGTTATAACTTTATCACCTTTTGATTTACAAACCACTGTTCATGTTCATCTGGTCACGTTTTTAGTACGAGACCGGATGTTTATAAGTAATGCACATGTCACCGCGTACATACATACGTTCTCCCAGTGAAACGTCATAATGTATAGCACTCATTATTATCTGAATTTGTTAGCATTGTAATTCATATTGTCTTTTCATAGGCACATTGGGTTAATTACTATAGTTTAACATCAGTGTTGTCTAGTTTTATACATAAGGCTGACATTACGCTGTCATTATCATCAACTAACCCTAACCCATCATCATTAGCATGAATATGGCGTCGTTCGCTAAATTATGACACCTTTCTCTAAATTATGACACCTTTCTCTAAATTATGACACATTTGGAGCTATGTTGGCATTTTTTGGGATCTAGTGGGATTAGAGTTAAGGTTAGGGTTAGTTTTAGGTTAACGTGCGACACCTAATGACAGCCTCCATGACCTTTTTCATGCTAATGACAGGTGTCATGTTATAATAATGACAGGGTAATGTCAGCCTTTATTTATAAAACTTCCAGTAAAGTGTTACCATTGATTCCGAATGTTTCTTGGACTGCAGTCGAGTGAAAAACTAAAATAGAGTTATGTATATGAGAGCAGCTTTGCATCATACACCTGTACTTCACTGACACTAGTGCACTCATATTTGAACTATTGGCTCAGTTACTGACAAACCTCAACGCCATAGATCAGGGGTGTCAAACTCATTTTAGTTCAGGGGGCCAAATACGGACCAGTTTGAGCTGAAGTGGGCTACAGATTTAAGGTATGAAAAAGAGGAATGGTTTGTAAATGATATATAAATGATAAAGTGTTTGAGTATATCAGTCCCTGTAGGATCTTCACTAAAATTTACCTGATTTTGGAAATTAGGGGAAATTTCAGGAAAATTTTGCCAGATTTTGAAAAGAATTGAGAGTTCTTTCAACAATTTGAGGTAGGAAAAAATGACTGCCATCATGTGATATAAAAACTAAAAAACTGAGCTCTGCAAATATTGTGAATTTGAATTGAATGTTTGTATTTGGAGGGGCTGAGTGATATACAACTGAATTAGTTATATTAGTTGATAATTAACAAAATCTTTCATGTTTTATTCATTATTTTTACTTTCTCGCGCGGGCCGAATTTGATGCTCTAACGGGCCGTATTTGGCCCCTGGGCCTTGAGTTTGGCACATTTGCCATAGACCATAGATAAAGTAGAGCTGCCAACTTATGAGTGAATCTAACTATGCTCGATAGGCTCTGGTTCCGTCTGCCAAGTTGGGTAAGGAGGGTCGACAGACGACAATGGAGGTTGGTGTGTGTGTGTTTTGTAGCTTAGTCTGAACTCTGTAGTTGCTCCTGTGTGTGTGTGTGTGTGTGCTGCGACCTGCTTGAAACTAATCCCTTGCTCTCCAGCTTTAGTATTATTCTGAGTGCACACAGCATTGCTGAGTGCTGCCATTAATGCACTGTGTCTGTGTAACACCAGGAACCTGAAGGCAGTGATGAGGACCCAGGAGAAAGACTGAGGAGGACCTTTAGGGCTCAGAGGGAAAAGGTGCACAGACCTTATATCTTCTCAAATGCATTTCATGGAAGTTGTCATTTATTAATTTGAATTAGAACATTACATTTTTATGTGTTAGCAAACAATGTCGTTAGCACAGTAGCTAAATTTCATCCTTTGTCCGAAGGCAAGTAAACGTGACATAACATGCAGGTACATAAAAAAATTATATTTCAAGCCTTTATTTCTTCTATAACCCAAAATTCAGTGTCTCAGAAAATTATAATATTACATAAGATCAATAAAAAAAAGTATATTTTAAACAAAAATGTAAGTCTTCTGAAAGCTGTTCGTTTCTTTGCACTCAATATTTGGTAGGGCCTCATTTTGCATGAATTACTGCATCAATGCGGCGTGGCACGGAGGCGATCAACCTGTGGCACTGCTCAGGCGTAATAGAAGCCCAGGTTGCTTTGATAGCAGCCTTCAGGTCATCTGCATTGTTGGGTCTGGTGTCTCTCACCTTCCTCTTGACAGAACCCCATAGATTCTCTATGGGGCTCAGGTCAGACCAGTTTGCTGGCCAATCAAGCACAGTAACACCATGGTCATTTTACCAGCTTTTGGTACCTTTGGTAATGTGGGCAGGTGCCAAGTCCTGCTGGAAAATAAAATCACTATCTCCATAAAGCCTGTCAGCAGAAGGAAGCATGAAGTGCTCTAAAATGTCCTGGTCGATGCTGCATTGACTGTGGACTTCAGAAAACACAGTGGACCGACACCAGCAGATGACATGGCAGCCCAAATCATCACAGACTGCGGAAACTTTACACTGGACTTCAAGCAACGTGGATTCTGAGCCTCTCCTCTCTTCCTCCAGACTCTGGGACCTTGATTTCTAAATGATATGCAACATTTACTTTTATCTGAATAAAGGACTTTGGACCACTGAGCAACAGTCCAGTTTTTTTCTCCACAGCCCAGGTAAGACGCTTCTGATGTTGTCTCTTGTTCAGGAGTGGCCTGACACGAGGAATGCGACATTTGTATCCCATGTCTAGGATTAGTCTGTGCGTAGTGGCTCTTGATGCACTTCTTGTGAAGCTCCCCCAAATTCTTGAATGTATTTTGCCTGACATTCCTCTCAAGGCTGCGGTCATCCCTTTTGCTGGTGCACCTTTTCCTACCACACTTTTTCCTTCCACTCCACTTTCTATGAATATGTTTGGATACAGCACTCTGTGAACAACCAGCTTCTTCGGCAATTAACTTTTGCGACTTACCCTCCTTGTGGAGGGCGTCAATGATCGTCTTCTGGATATCTGTCAAGTCAGCAGTCTTTCCCGTGATTGTGTAGGCTACGTCCGAATAGTCCCTCCTATCTCCTTTCCTATCTACTGTTGTTTAACCCTCGGAAGTGTTTTAAGTGGTGGCCATGATAAAAGAGCGTTCAAAGTTTCTGAGGAAAGGAGGCGTGGTCGTAGGATTATTACGTCACTTAGTGGAAGTGCGTCTGATCGTCCAAACAAACGTGATCACCTCTTCCTAACTCCTCTCCTAACTCCTTTCCTTAACCCTGTTATGTCATCCACGGGGTTATGGAAAAGTGGATAGGAAAGGAAATAGAGGGACTATTTGGCCCCAGACTGAGAGACCATTTAAAGCAGGGGTGTCAAACTCGGGGGCCAAATACAGAGCAGTTTAATCTCAAGTGGGCCACAGATTTTATGCGGGAAAATGAGTAATTTCAACATTATTGTGCCCTAGTTTACACTTCTACATATACATAAAATACAAAATATGTAATAAACCAACCATATCCAAGCAATAATTGACAGATATCACTCCCAACAGGATTTTCACTTTAAATTTCCTAGATTTTGTGACCAAATTCTATTTCATTTAGGGAAATATTTTTGTCATAATTTGAGGAAAATTAAAAGATTTTATAAGAATTTTTTGGTTTTTTAACTGTGTAAAATTGAAATTGACTTTAACCATACAATATAAGCACAGAGAAAACTGTGAGCCCCTGCAAATGTTGTTGAGTTTCATTTACACAATGAGTCATGTTTTCTCTGTCATTTTTACTTTCTTCTGCAGGCCGAATTGGATGCTCCAAAGGGCCGGATTTGGCCCCCGGGCCATGAGTTTAACTCATGTGATTTAAAGGCTCAGGAAACCCTTGCAGGTGTTTTGAGTTAATTAGCTGATTAGGGTGTGACATCATGACTTTCCAAAACTGAAATTTTCACAAGATTCTAATTTTCTGAGACACTGAATTTTGGGTTTTCATTGTCTTTAAGTCGCCATAATCATCAAAGTTTCATGAAATAAAGGCTTGTAATATTTCACTCTATGTGTCATGAGCCTATATCATATATGGGTTTGACTTTCTGAAATGAGTGACAAAAATATTAAACATTTTGCATGATGTTCTAATTTTTTTAGATGTACCTGTACAGTTGAACGATAACATTAAACATACAGTTAAGCAACATGGCACAATGAGACAAATGTTATACTGACTGATGACAGAAAACATGATACCACATATGCTATTTACAATAAAAAAAACAACAGTCAGGAGTTAAAAGAGCCCAAGAAAAAAAGTACAACATTATCTATGGGTGCATTTGAGAACTGCTTTGAAGGTTAGGTAATTGCCACAGTTTCTGATGTTTTCTGGAAACGTATTGCATAATTTTGTCATGGTACTGTTCATCAGCAGTAAACCTTTTATTTATTTGTTGTTGGAACAGTCCAAGAAAATCAGAGATGTGGAGGGGATTTCCTCCATTCAGCAGCATAGTGCAGATGATGGAAGAACAGAACAGACCGATGAGTCAGTGGTTCCTTCAAAAAGTGGGAAATTGTCCCAGAAAGGTTAGTGTTCACATGCATCTCTCTAATGTTCTGCTTCTAATGGTAAATATTAGGACACATAACAACAACTGTATAGCAGGGTTGGGTCATATACATTTTCGGTTGCAATTAAGTTTTTAATTACCCATGTTCAATTACAATTCAATTATGATTACAGTTATCAGAATTTTTTCCAATTACAATTCAATTACAATTATTTTGTACCCTCAGAAAGTCGATTAAAATTATGTTCTCAATTACAATTAATGACAATTACAGAGCCTGAAATTATCTAATAAAAGTTAACCTTCCTCTTTCTGTTAGCATCTCTAATGATTATGGGTCCTAAATCAGCTGCAAAATACAACATACACTAAATATCTACCATCTAATTCTTTCCTATTTATTGGTTACCTTGTTAGGCTTCCTAATCAATGAGAATGTAGTTTTTAATATTTCTGGTGTGGGCATCTGAGCCTTTTTTTTTGTTTCAGTATACCCCTCGATTTGAATTTTTGTTAAATGGTAAAATGTGGAAAAACTTGAAAGAAAAATATTTCAATAATTATTAACTGCATATGTGTAGAACTGTAACATGGTTCCCCAGGTTTGCGTTAAATTCCAATTGACAATTTTAAAAGAATTTTCATGGCAAATACAATTACAAAGTCAGTTATCTGAACTCAATTACAATTTAATTACGATTACGACAGCAACAGATTTTTTCAATTACAATTTCAATTATAATTATGCCATTGTTGTAATGGATTATCAATTTGGCGATTACAGTTATAATTGACCCCAAGCCTGCTGTATACACATTAATGTGATGGCAGAGGAGATACATGTGATTTTCTCTTTATATTGCTCTAGGCAGCTTCAACCAAAACAGTCACAAACGTTCCATTGTTAAAGCTATTCTGTCTGGAAATAAGGGAACGTGGGAAGCAATTACTTGATGATTTTTAAACATACTTATGGTCTTGTGTCTTGATGTGTTTGGATTCTAGGTCTTTCCTCAAGAAAACATCCATCTGCGACCTCTCAACACTTAGACGATAGTGTGACGCGTCGATTGGAAGCAAAGCTGAGAGAAGCCATTGTAAAGTCCTGTTTATTTTTCTGTTGTTGTTTTTTTTCTCTTCTTTTTATTAAATGTTTTCAGCATTTTTTTCCTCCTTAAAGTGTCATGTAAATGTGTGCAGTTATTTTAAGGAACACTTCATGCATTGTGAATGTTTTTTTTTTTTTGTTTACAGTCAAAAGTAGAAGAGGAGCAGAAGGACGCCCCGCTAGAACCAGCCAGTCGCCTCCAGAGCCTCAGAGACAGAGATGCTGCAATACGGTTTGATAGAGAAGTGAGTGTTAGCCACCACCATTTTATACAAGTTATGTCACTATGGTAATCCTTATTTAAATAACAGTCAATTTACTTATGTACCTTTTCTTTTTTCCTATTTCTTTCAGTTTTTGTATTTATTCTTTTCATTTGTAATATTTCTCGAGCTTCTGTAACAAAGTAATTTCCCCCTGGGATAAATAAAGTATTTCTGATTATGAATAATAAATGGAATACCAATTTGATCATAAAAACATCTGCTTTCTACACTAATGGGAGGAAACTCAGGCCAATTGATGAAGAACCTACATGGTGCTGCTTGGGCTTGATCCAATGAGCAAGAAGCAAAGAAACAACCCTGATAGCACACACATATCTCGCCGACGTCGGCACGATGAATGAAGTTGCACTGGTGAGACATATGGAGAGCGTTTGCTCATTGGGCAGACGTCGTGGAGACATCAGCGTTTGTACGATGGATTAAAGATGCTCAGCACGGCCTCTCTACAGCTTATATTAACCTTTATTTAACTCGGATCATTCAATTACTGTATTTTTTGGACTATAAGGCGCACCGGATAATAAGGCGCACTATCAATGAATGGGTCTGACTGGGTCTATTTTCATACATAAGGCGCAGCAGACTATAAGGAGCACCGGTTTGTTATTATTATTATTATTAAGACGCATTAAGCGAAACAAAATAGATAAGTCAAACTTTATTCAACTCATTAACAATAACTCTCAACATTGTTCAGGTTTAAGACATAAAATATAGAACATTACACACTTTTTCAGTTCAGTATGTTGAAGCACAGCACTGGTACATATCACTCCACGAGGCGCCTGACTACGGTAGCCCTAAAGTGCCAAAAATCCATCAAGCAGTGCAGCTTCATAGTTTACCAAAGTTGTACTAAAACATTTTGACATATTAATTTCATACATAAGACGCACTGTCGATTTTTGAGAAAATTAAAGGATTTTAAGTGCACTCCGAAAAATACGGTATAATAAATATCTCCATATCCATAGTCAAGTATTTACTTAAATGTAGCAATATCACAACAACAACAAAAAAACAAAACAATATACTACCACTAAACAGCTTATTATGTGTAGACAAAATAAAGAGAGACACAGTTCTTGGTATTTTCAGCAGCATAGCCAAAAGCGCCCCAGCACAAAAACTGATTCATGGAAGTGACATTTCACAGTTCTACAGAGGTAAAGTGGTATCACCTATTTGGGGGGAAAAACACATAAAATGACTCATTAGGAGTAGAATGTCGCGAGTAATCTCGATCCACGATCTGAGGCCGACATCGGCGAGACGTATGCGTGCTATCTGGGAAACAAACAAGAAAATTATCATAAACATGAAATAACAGAGAGAGCTAACATTGGTCACAAATCACAAAAAGCTTGAACAGCTTCAACCACTGAGGGATGAGTCAACTACAATGTTAGAGTTTATTACAGTGAACCCAAAAACAATAGAGGAGACTGTTCAGCAGCTGAATCCATCAACGTGTTGCCTTGACACAATACCCTCAAACTTCTTTAAAACTGTTGTAAAGTCAATTGTCACTGATTTGTGTCAGATAATTAACTGCTCATTCCAATCAGGCACCGTACCAAAATCCCTGAAAGTAGCTGCTGTGAAACCGCTGTTAAAAAAGAGAACACTGGATGCCTCTATACTGGCTAACTATAGACCAATCAGCAACCTTCCATTCATGGCCAAGATCATTGAGAAGGTGGTCTTCAACCAACTGAGTCAATTCTTAACATTCAACAAAATATTTGATAAATTTCAGTCAGGTTTTCGTTCTCATCACAGCACTGAAACTGCTCTTATCAAAGTGATCAATGACATAAGGTTGAACACTGATTCAGGAAAAGTATCTGTTCTCATTCTGTTGGATCTAAGTGCTGCATTTGACACTGTAGATCATACAATTTTGTTGCACAGATTGCAAACATGGGTTGGACTAAATGGAAAAGTAATGCAATGGTTTAAGTCATACTTGGAGGAGCGAAGCTATTTTGTAAGCATTGGAAACTTTGAATCTGACAGATTACCAATGTCCTGTGGGGTTCCTCAGGGATCTGTTCTTGGACCCCTTCTGTTTAACCTTTACATGCTTCCTTTAGGACAAATTTTACAGAACTGTAAGGTTGATTATCAGAGCTATGCAGATGACACACAACTATATCTATCACTGAACCCAGATGACCATGGTCCCATTGAGGTGTTGTGTGACTGTTTAGAAAAAGTAAACTGCTGGATGAGTGAAAACTTCCTTCAACTAAACCATGACAAGACGGAGGTGATTGTCTTTGGTAACAAGGAAAAGAGGACTGCTGTCAGCAATTATCTTGAGTCTCGATCTTTAAAAGCTAAAGACCAAGTCAAAAACCTTGGTGTTCTGATTGACTCAGATCTTACATTCAGCAGTCAGATCAAATCTATCACAAAAACAGCTTCTACCACCTAAAGAACATCTCCAGAGTGAAAGGTTTAATGGCTCAGAAAGATCAGGAGAAACTGGTCCATGCTTTTATCTCCAGCAGACTGGACTATTGTAATGGTCTTCTGACAGGAATCCCCCAAAAGAGCATCAAACAGCTACAGCTGGTTCAGAACGCTGCAGCTCGGGTCTTAACCAGAACAAAGAGGTCAGAACACATTACTCCAGTTTTAAAGTCTTTACACTGGCTCCCAGTCAGCCTCAGAATAGACTTTAAAGTTCTGCTGCTGGTGTATAAATCTGTGAATGGGTTTGGTCCAGAATACATCAGTGACATGTTAGTCAGGTATGAACCCAGCAGGTCTCTCAGATCTATGGACACAGATCAGATAGTGGAGCCCAGAGTTCACAGTAAACATGGTGATGCTGCTTTTAGTTGTTATGCTGCAAAGAAGTGGAACAAACTGCCAGCGGAGCTAAAGTCAGCATCCAATGTGAACATTTTTAAATCAAAGTTAAAGGCACTTTTTTTCTCTACTGCATATGATTGAGAGAGAGATTTTTTGTCATGTTGTTGATGTAATGATGATTTTACTGATGATTTTAATTGATTTTACTGATGATTTTAAATGTTCTTATTGATTTAAATGTTCTTATTGATTTTAAACAATTGAATGTTTTATCATGTAAAGCACATTGAGTTGCCTTGAGTATGAAATGCGCTATCTAAATAAATTTGCCTTGCCTTGCCTTGCCTTGGTGTCTTTAAAAGACACAAAGTCGAAGAAATCTTCTTTGGCCTATTTGTTTTTTAAGCAATAATATGTGTGAACTCTTTAAAAACATAATCATAAAATCTGAGAGCACAGGCTCTTCTATGGACCTCACATTATTGAGGTTGTATCACTCTGGCTTCCCCATTTAAGCAATTCAAAAGAAAAGAAAGAAAAGAAAGAAATGCGTCACAAATTGCACCAAAACATCAAAAATAATATTTGTGATCCAATGTAATTTGGTCTGATGTACTTCTATGATTTATAGCTTTTAACTAACTTGATGGTGCTCCCATACTCTCCTGCCTTTCTGTGACTCTTTGTTGACATCTAGTTAGTTTATTATAGCTGCTGATTCTTTGTTGTTTGCGTTTGAATTCATCCCAAATTATGCTAGTTTCTTGCCAAAGTCCAAAACCTAAAACCTTATAGGGATAGATACTGTATCAATTATCCACTTATTTTTGACTCTGTTTTTATTGCTATTATAGATACTGTATCAATCATCCACTTATTTTTGACTGTTTTTATTGCTATTATAGATACTGTATCAATCATCCACTTATTTTTGACTGTTTTTATTACTATTATAGATACTGTATCAATCATCCACTTATTTTTGACTCTGTTTTTATTGCTATTTGTCCACCTTTTTAAATCTGGTCTATTATTTCAGTCTCATATAGTTTAATTAAGAATGTCAACTTCTTTATATTCCACAGGTTGATGCAGACAGAGTGGAGAGACAAGATGTCCCTGCAGATCTAAGCACAAGGGTCAAATTCAGAGAAGCAGCCAGAAAAGTGAAGTTTTAATAATCGTTAAAATGTTTGTTATAATTCATAATGCTTTAATAATGGGTTTCCTTATTTTCTCTGCAGGTCATTAAAGTTCACCCAAATGCTGAGGAAGCATACACATTTTTCACTCATAATTTTGAGCCAGATCCCCTAGATGAGTCTGAGAAGATGAGCAGGAAGAAAAAAAAGACCCAGAGAACCTCAGAGGAGGAGGGTGACGGTGAAGATGGAGAGGAGGAAGTTAAAGAAGGTGACCATGATATTGAAAGCGAGGTAAAACACTTCAGCTGTTTGTCTTCTATGTAGCTGTGCTCACGTTTGTCAGACTGTGTAGCCAACGCGCTTCCTTTTTATGCTCAGAGTGAACAAGCTCCTCTCGTACAAAATGAGGACGAAGATTTATTTGTGTTGGACCAATTACCAGAGGACGTTCTAGTGGTGAAGAAGGCGGAGTATGTGGGATACAAACAACGTGTTGCGAGAGAGAGTGAACTGTTATTTACACCAAGCTCTCAACCAGGTGAGAAATGAGCTTTTTAACATGCTTCACATAGTCAAGATTCCAGACATCGGACAACAACTGTAACAATAAACAAGTTCAACTAAAACTCAAATGGAATAGAATAAAGATTGTACAACTGTAGTTACAGTCAGTCATTGTTTCAGTAGCTGTTCTTCACTCTGGATGTTCTGGCTTTCAGACACATGTAGCGTCTACCAGATGGCAAGAGTGTGAACAGTGTGTGCTGTGGGTGGGATCAATCA
Source organism: Gouania willdenowi (assembly GCF_900634775.1). Classification (NCBI taxonomy): domain Eukaryota; kingdom Metazoa; phylum Chordata; class Actinopteri; order Blenniiformes; family Gobiesocidae; genus Gouania; species Gouania willdenowi. The sequence goes on along the minus strand of NC_041047.1, from coordinate 30,402,045 downwards.
TCAATTGGAATAATTAGCTTTAACTATACTGAACAAAAATATAAACGTACAAACCAAAAATGCTGAGTTATAGGAAAATATGCTCACAATAGTATTTCATTGTTGTACTGAATATTTTGTTTTGCTCAATTCTAGTGTAGTGACCCACTTCTCATTGACCACTTCCTTTGAGATTACTCACTCATTGGATATTACACTCCTGAGTTGCATAGAGCAGTGTTTCTCAAATGGGGGTACATGTACCCCTCGGGGTACACAATGGCACTACAGGTGGTACTTGAAAGAAAGAAAGGGAGAGAGAGGAAAATGAACAAATGAAAGCATTAGAAATATGGGATTTAATAATGTTTATATTTAGTTAAAAAACAATAATAATCATACTAAATATTACCAGCAACTCACAAAACGACAAAAAAAACACACAAAATAAGAGAAAAATATACTGAATAATAAAAAGAACAGACAAACAATAACAAAATCACAAAATGATGCCAAAAACACACGTAATAAGAGAGAAAATATACTCTTACCAGCAACACTCAAAATAACAACAGACACTAAATGAGAAAAAAAATACACAAGAACAATAACAGAAACATACAAAAGCACATAAGCAACAACCAAACGACACCAAAAACACACACACAGAGAGAATAATAAAAAATAATACTAACAACACACAAAAAAGACATAAAACACACAAAATAAGATAAAAATATAGTGAATAATAACAAGAACAGACAAACAACAACAAAACACACAAAATGATACCAAAACACTCAAAATGACACAAAAACACACAAAATGATGATAGAAATGATTTTGATTAGAACATGAACTGAAAACACAAAAGTCAGTCTTGGTCCCACATCAGGCGAGAGATGATAAATGATAAAAACTATATAAATAAATCTATTCAGGAGGCACTAAAGACTGTTTTATTCACCTTTTTCCAAAATGAGATTCTTTAAAATGTGTTTTCACTTATGTATTCCATCATTATGCTCTATAGTTGTTTTTTCACAGAATTCTGAGTAAAATGTTGAAGTCGGACAAAGTGGGTACCGGTACTTGGATTCAGAAATGAGAGAAAGGGGGTATTTGAGCCTAAAACGTTTGAGAACCACTGGCATAGAACACAGAGTTTGTCAAGCAGCGTCACCAATACACAGACACATATTGGAGCTGGATGAATAAAAGCCCCCCCTAAAATGTGCACTTTAGTCGCTAGTCACAATACCACAGCTGTCACGAGTCATGAGTGAGCGTTGCTTGAATAATAATGCAAGAATAAAATAATACCATAATTGTTTTGTTGAATTGTTTTCCAATTGATACAAAATCTGACTTTGTTTGTTTACAGTATATTTTTGTTCAGTGTACAATTATGATTTCCACAGTTCCAACTTCCTGTAAACTGCCTGAAAACATGAAGCCCCGCTATCTAGAAGACGAAGGCCTCTACGTTGGTGAGAGACCCCCTGTGTCGTGGACCAATGAGAGAATTATGGAGAATCGCCTTTTACAAATGGCAGAGGTAAGACTTTGAAACCTGTGGCTGTAGTTGGACAAAACTGATGACATCAGCTCTTTATTTGTTATTCATGACTTTTTTTTTGAGCAAAATCTTAAAATGAGGATTAGTGTTTACTGTACTTTGCCTTTTTAATTACCAAGTAATTCTGAGACTCAGGTAGTGTTGGTTTTATTGTGAACTTTTGAAATAGTTTGAAAAAGTTTGTGAATGCAGCAGTGCTCCTCTTGTCTAATGGGTGCTCTACAGTACGAGTTAAAAATATATTTTCAAATCTTTCTCCACCTCAAAAACAAAACTACAAATTGATCTCTGGACAAGGTTAAATAAGAAATTTAAACTCCTCAGATTAAAAAGCACTTACAGGAACATAAAGTGGGCATAATGCCACTGTTTGGCAGCTTTCATTACCATTAGAATATTATAAAACATCCTTATAAACTGTTACAAACGGCCTGTAGAATAGTCTGGCAAGTCATCTAGCATTCACTAAATAATGTTCAGTCAAACCAGTTTTTGGATTCTTAAGATTATCTTTAATTCCAGCTAAAAAAAAATGGTGTTACTCTGAAATCCTAAGACTTGTTAAAGCTAAAATATGAGGGAAGCAACTGGTGGTAAACCTCAAATGATATATTACATATTTATGGAAGACCAAAAAAAGAGTGAGATTTTACCTGAAACTAATCTACTAGTTTTAAATGTAATTTAAATTAACCACCAAAAAAAACATGTTATTGTTTCAACGTGTTATTATTAATGGTAGGATGTTGCGTCATGTTTGACGCAGTGCCTTTTTTAATTGTCTCTATTCCTTTTTAATACCCTTTTCAAAGTAAAGTTAATGTAACATCCTGTCATGTATGTTGTTAATATTCACAACCTCCTAAATTGGGAATCAAGACCTTCCCCTAAACAAGCCACACTACAGAACTCACTCACACGTGCTGTCCCTTATAGGAGAAAAAGACAAAAGTGGCAAATATTGTGTAATAGTTTGTTAATAAATGTGCCTGTGTGACATTTTGCATCAGCAAATTTAACCTCGAATTGTCTTTCTGGTAAGACTTTATTTTGAATAAAATGATCTAGATTTATATATTATCATATCTCGATATAAAAAATATCGAGATATGAGTTTTTATTAAATCACCCAGCTTTAATTCAAATGTTACTTTCATTTTCCTTGTTTGTAAAACATGTTTTTGTTTTTTTTCCTGTTGAAAGGGGATGAAGTGGTTTGGAGATGATGGCAGGACTCTTGCTCTTCCAAATCCCATAAAGGAATCATCCACTAGACCCCCACTCCAACACATTGAGGGCGACCTTGACCCCGCACTGCAAACTGTATTCCGGAAGGTGAGTCCCATCCATCATCACTCATGACCGTAACATGCTCATACTCGTGCACAAACATTTAGGTTCCCATGGTTGTAAACCATTAGAATAAACATTTGGCTCATCGTTGTAACAAATGCTGCTACTTCTGCTGTTTATCTGAATGTTTTCTACAAAGGCTGTACAGTATATCACTTTGGTTAAAACAGCAAAATGTCCACAACAGGGTGAATAACAATCAGAACTAGTTACGCGCCGAACTTTTGGCGGAAGATGAATAATTATTATTATTATTGTAAGACGCGAACGGAAAAACTATATACTCACTGCACTCCATGTAATGGAGTGTAGTGAGTGGCTCGATGCGATGCCACGAGCCCCTAATAAGAAATAAGAAAAATGATTACGACAAGATTAAAACTCGTATATTTTATTATTATGCTATGTTAAATATTGTGCAGTTTTGTGTTTAAAACAATGTTGTTTTGTTTTTTTAGAACTTAATTTTTTATTATTGTTCTTTTTATAAAAAACACAAAAGGCATGAATGTACATACATTTCACATGAGTTTTCAAAGTACATGATACAATAAAAGCAAACAACACACAGGGTTCCGATGTTTTGCAAATATTCCTTTTTGAATCCTCAAGGAATATGTTATTTGCTCCATTTGACAAATATCCCAAACCTTCTGGTGTGATTTGAACCAGAAGTGATGCATTTTAATGCTGCAGTGAGCAATATGTTCAGCAAGTATTTTCCCGATCGGTTGTTGACACCAGCTGGTATTACTCCCGATGGTGCAGTTTTAATATCCAAAGGAATGTCCTGTTTGAAAATCACATTCAGAAACTGTGTATGTTTTTCATCTGGGATTTTTAGTTCAGGGTCTCAAACTGGCTCCCATGACTTTCAGTTACTTGAGTTTTTTCCAAATAATCAAAGCTAAATTCCCACTGTTTTATTTATACTTCAATAGCATTGGGATGTATTTTGTGCACAATGTTAGAAATCTAATGATGGAGATGCTCACTAATTATTATTGAGCGAGCCGGTGGAGCTGGCACATTGCTTTCAAATCAAAATACTGTATTATTATTTACTATCAATACTACCTGATAGGGCTGGGCAATATATCGAGATTTAAAGGGGACATATCATGCTAAATCCACTTTTTTAGCCCTTAAATGCATTTTGTTGTATATTTAGAGTGCTTAGAAGTACAGAAAAAATCAAATTAGTCTCTTCAGGTGCTCCGTAGATATCTTTATATTCTATTTTGCTCATATTTTTCAATCTGTTTTGATTTTTCTATTCTCTATTACGTTTTTTGAACTATTACATCACAGTATTTGCAGCGGAACTGCCAAATTAGGACATCAACTCCAGGTCCAACACTTCGAGCAATCCGCCATTTTTATTTCTCGCTTTTATTTTGTAGTCCAAGCTCAAGGATGCTGAAGTTACGAGAGGATAAGTCAAAATGTTTGGTTGTTGGATGTAGTAACCCACACGCTTCATTACACCGTCTCCCAGCATCAGAACCTTTTCAAAGTGCCTGGTTGAGTTTTATTTTTTATGGAAATGTACCCACATCTGTGGGTAAGGTCATTTTTGTGTGCACGAAGCACTTCAAGGATGACTGCTTCAGCAACCTCCGCCAGTATAAAGAAGGATTTGCCGAAAGACTTTGTCTGATTGAGGGTTCAATTCCTTCTATCTTTGGAGACGACAAACAGAGCACTTCGGTAAGCTGTAAATAACGCTAAAAAGTGTGATGATAAGACGTCCCTGTCATTGTTTTGTTAGCATTAGCAGTTGCACCATCTTCAGACTTCATATGTTAGTGCTGTGTGCTCGTTTTAGATCCTTGATGATATGGCCTACATGATTTACTTTAATTCTAAAGTTTTCATTAGTCATTTCATTTTGCCGTTTTTGTCTTTGAAAAGACTGTATTCAAATGCATTTCGTGACGTTAGCTTGGCGCTAGCGTTAGCTCGGTGCTTGTGTTAGCTCACTTGTTAGGGTTCTGCAGGTTCATCATCTTCATTTTCATTTCGCTCCGCTGGGTCCGACTCTGGCTCGAACATGTAAGGCTGGATGGACAAGTATTCCGTTGTTGACATTTTGTAAATAACCTCTGAATAAAAAGTTTATGCGGCGCTACATAGCCGTATCTCTTCTATCAAACTACAAAAATGGCTGAGCAGGGTGGAGTTGAACTGAGTGTCACCTGAAGAGGGGGCGGGGTATGGAGTGTCTCATTTGCATTTAAAGAGACCGCACCAAAACGAGTTGCTCTCAGAAGCACATCAGAAAAGGGGTAGAAAAGGGGCCTGTGGAGCTATAATAATGAGGAATTCAGACCCAAGCATTGCAGTTCAGCTTTATATAGACCATAACTGTATGATTTATATGTAAAAAAAGGATTTAAAACCGTGATTTGTCCCCTTTAAGATATAGAGTTTTCTATTTTTGTAATATAGAAAATGACAAAATCGTCACTATCGATACATATTTTTAATAATCTTTTTTGTATTAAAATCCTCGTTTTAGGAGTCACTGGTTTTGCTACTTCGCAGAACAGCATGTAAAGCACATTGTTAATAAATGGGCCTGTGTGGCATTTATCCTCAGTAAATTTAACCAGAATTGTCTTTTGGGTCAGACTTTATTTGAATTAAAAATATTGAGCTTTATATCAAATATCGCCATTTTGAGAAAAAATATTGAGATATTAGTTTTGGTGCATATCGCCCAGCCCTACTTTTGGATTGATCTTTTAATCAGCCCTTTTCATACAAGAAACTAAAAACATTTTGGGAAAACATTTATGAGCTTCTGCATTTTGATTTGATTTGATTTTTTTCATTGAATTCTTATTTTTCTTCTTTAAAAACAATTAACTTTTTCTTTCATGTTCTTCTGGTGACTTTTACTTTGACTTTTTGTGATGGTAAAAGAACAGTTTGATAGGTGGTGGCTGAGACAGGTTTTTAGACACTTTCACTCTTTGAAATCATCTCCTCAATCTGTGTGATATGATTTGACAAGTGTCCTGTGTTCACATGCTGCCCATCTTTGAAATGATTCAATTCTTCCTGTCAACTTGAACATACAGTACATACATATGCACCACCCACACAAACCGCTATAACTCTCATATACAACGGTCAGTGCGTTATGGTGACTGTAGACTTCCAGGCTAATGTATGACGTTATAACTCACACAGCTGGTGATGTCCAAGAACGCCAATCTGTATGTGACTGGTGCAGCAGATCCAGAGGGAGACTACCAGCTTGATGTTGATGTATCCGGGCTCATCTTCTCCCACCACCCGCTTTTCAGTCGTGAGCATGTCCTGGGGGCTCGTCTCGCTCAGCTCTATGATCAGTACCTCAGCAGACAGCACAATAACCTCACAGAGCACCTCACTGATAAGGTACAGCTCACTTTTAGCACGTTTTTTATATGGCTCACAGTGGCTGGATCTGAATTCTTGTTTGTTTTGTTTATTTATTTTATTCAAAACATTAAAACAAATGTCTTTCTCCTCCACATTGAAGTTATGATTACTTCCTCTCAATGATTTTTTTCTTTTTGCAGATTTGTAGGTAAGATTTTTAAATGAACTTTGTACATGGTTTGTATTCTACCAAATTATGAAATTTTTATCATTTTTGCTGTATAAATATTGTGTTCGTATATTCCCAGTTCCCTGTATCCACTTTCACTAATAATTCTCAGTGTTCGTTCCTGTCAAAGAAAAATTGGATTTGTGTATGATTTACAGGCACTGTCCCACATTTCAATACAATAAGTCTGATACGGAACAATCAGTGAGTTATACAATATATACAGTACACAAAGACTTTTGATTCAGTGACTGCTTTACCTTGTGGAAAACTGCCATCATTTTGGATATTTAAATTTGTGCGTGATCTATATGCGATTTTCTATGATAACTTACCTATCATTCATAACAACCAAAAACCTATTCTCATTTCTTCTTTGTATTTTAATTCCTTCAATAAATAAATAAACCTCAACATCTGATGCTTTTGGACCATAAATCATTTAGTTTTACCAATATTTAAGGACAACCTGTTAATATCAATCCATTTTTTAACCTTTTAAATGTTTTTATGTGTTTGTATTTTCAGCTGAGGGGATTACGGAGGGCGCTGCAGAATATGCTGGAGATTCACGGCGAGCGGGACCTGACCCCGCCCATGCAGCAGAGGATTTCTGAGTACAGTCTGGAGGTTCGGTAAGTTTACCCGTCAGCCTCTAAATGAAGTCATAGCCTGCAGAGATTTGCTATTTGCACCTTGACAAGATATAAACTGTAGTATTCCTGATGTGTTTATTTTGTTGTGTCTGATCATCAAAGGAACACTCGACAGTTGCGAGACAATGAGCAAGAGAAAGACCGCACTCTGCTGAAGCAATTAGTGAAAGTGTGGAAAGAGGTCAAGACTCTCAGAGAGCTACAAAGGTTTACAAACACGCCGTACAAGCTTTTCCTCAGGAGGTAACTTCATTATTTCATTTCTGCTGCACTGACAAATTCAACGTTGGTCTTATCAGTTAGACATTTTCCTCCGAGGCTGCAAAGAGAGGCCTTACTTTTCTGTGACCAATTTATAAACTGAACATGAAGTGAGCTACTCTATATGTCACATGTGTCAAACTCAAGGCCTGGAGGCCAAACGCGGGCCTTTTGTGCATCCAATTCGGCCCGCAGCAGAAAGCAAAAAAAGTCAGAGAAACCATACATTTTTGTGCAAATTAAACTAATTTAATTTTGCTAGATATCTCCAAAATAATACACAAATTTAATGAAACTCCACAATATTAGCAGGGCTCACATTTTTCCCCATGCCTAATATCACATCAGTTTTTATCTGAAATTGTTAAAATAACTTTCTATTATTTCAAAATCCTTCCTTCAAATTATTCCACAAAATTTCCCTAAATTACATAGAAATTGGCCACAAAATAATTTAAAAAAAATGTTTAAAAGTGAGGATCCTGCAGTCACTGATATCTGTCACTTATTGCTTTGTCAGTATTTTATGATTGTTTTATTTTTATTTTTTTGAAAGTGCAAACTAGAGCACAATAATGATTACATTTCGAATTTCCCGCCTGAAATTCACTCAAGATAAACTGCTCCGTATTTTTCCCTTGAACTAAAATGAGTTATCTGAACATTTATTATCTAGTATTTGTACAAAATGTATATTTCTCTTGATTTGTGTCCCATATTTGAGCCTTTTTCTGCTTTGTGGTTGTAATAAAAACTGTGTGACGTTTATATTTTTGTTCAGTCTGGATTGTAGCTTTTGGTTTGATACTAATGGATTAAATTAATGATGTTTTGTTGTGATTAAAGTAAAAAGTTTTTACAAATTTTGTAAACTGTGAACTGACATTAACAGTTGTTGATCACACAGTTTTGGGTCATTTTTCTTTTTTTACATTTTCTGAGCTTTCTTGTATACCTCATCAGCTACGGTGCTCACATGAAGGGGTGTGGCCTCAAAGCGGACAGTGATTGGTAGTGGACCGTGTTTTTTAAATTCTTTTCTCTGTTCTAATGTGTGTTGTTGTTTGTCACTTCTCTAGAGAGAATGTGGATCGGGCGGCAGACGAACAGGAGCACGAAGGGGAAATCTTGACTGAGATTGTGGAGTTACAGGCAGAGAGCGAGGAAGACTACCAGAGGAAACTGGCCGAGTACAAGAAGCAGCTCGAACAGTGGAAGCTCTGGAGAAGAAAACAGGTTCAAAGATCAATCAGGGATTCATATTATTACTGCAGAATAGAAGATGGATAACTGTCCATAAGGGATGCAGTTTATTTTTGACTATTCTTTCCATCTCTGTTTAGTCAGTCTGAAGGCTTTTGAGATTTGCTTTTCTAAAAGATATTTATTTACAAACTAAAGCACATCTTTTCTATCCCTGCTTACAGAAAGCTAAAAGGAAGAAGAGGAAAAAGAAAAAGAAAGGCCAGTCCCATGACGACACAGACGAAGACGAGGAAGAGCAGGAGATGAGTGAATCAGAAAGCCCGACTGAAGAAGGTCCTTCAAAGCCTGAAGCTCCCGAGAGGCCCGACTTCCGCTCTACAGAGGAGTGGGTGAGAGAGAAGGCCTCCAGGATACGCAGGAAACCAGGAGAAGCCATTTTAATTCCCGATCTGACCGCATCTGGAAACATCACTGCCACTGCCCTCTGTCCCAGGTAGCAGCGGAAACATGAGAGACAGCTAAAGCTCACTGCAAAGCTAATGTTTTTACTGCTGGATTTCTTTGTTCAGTGGAAATCCTGATTACCTCCACTCACACCTGTTTTCTTGTGTTTCAGAACTGAAGTAGCTCGAAGAGAAGACGTCTCTAAGCGCTCGCTTTTCATCAAGATCCTCTACAACGATAAGGAAGTGTCTCGTACCGACAGCCGTGCGCTAAACGCTGATTTCAGGGTTCACTTTGGTCAGATTTTCAACCTCAAGATAGTCAACTGTCCCCAAAGCATTAACCTGCAGGTAAAGATGAACCCAATGCAGGAATGGGGTCAATTATAATTGTAGTTGTGTAATTGACAATTAATTACAATTATGATGTAATTAGAATTGGAAATATATCTTGCTGTTCTAACTGTAATTGAATTGTAATTGAGTTGAGATATTTATAATTGTAATTGGCATGGAACCATGTGACAGTTCTATGACTTACACATACGTACAGTAGGTAACATTTATTAAAATATGTTTCATATCAAGTTTACCTGTCCGTTCTCTTCAGGATAATTTTACCATTTTTATGGAAAATTGAAATCTAGGGCTATACTGAGAAAAAATGCTCAGACGGCCACACCAAAAATATTAAAACCTATATTTTCCTGGATGATGAAGCCTAACAATGTAACCAAGAGATGAGAAACAAATTGGATGATGATGATCATGGGTCAAACTGACCTGTTATCATAAGAGATGCTAACAGAAAGCTAACACAAGAGGAAGGTTACGTTTTATGTGCTTATTTATTAAAGGCTTAGTAATTGTGATTCATTGTAATTAAACTTTAGTGATTGAGAACAAAATTTACTTTCAGAGGAAAAATGATAATTGTAATTTTAATTGTAATTGGAAAAAATGTTGGTCACTGTAATCATAATTGAGTTTTAATTGAACATGGATAATTGAAGATGGAATTGTAATTGACCCCAACCCTGACCCAATGTCTGTCTTACACATACAGTAGCTGGTCTCGTATAGTTTACAGTTGTTCCTTTTCCCAGAATTCTGTGCACATGTTAGTTTTCTTCTGCTCTGTAGGTGTTTGAACAGATTGGGTTGTCGAGCTCCCTCCTGGCTCAGGTGTTTGTTCCAGTACCGCAACCCACAGTCGTCACGGGCAACGCCCCTCTGGAGGAGTTTGAGTTCAGCAGCAACCAGAGAGTGATGTTTGACCACGAGGGCGTGGGAAGCGGTACATTTCTGCAAACTAATAATCAGCGCTAGTCACTCGCTGCAGGAGTCCTTCTGTGTTCTGCTTTGTCACCTTCTGTCTGTCACCTCTTTCCTTAGATGTGCCACTCTCCTTTGATGCTGATGGGAGTAACAAAGTGACCCTGTTGACTTCTGGGAAAGTCTCCTGTTGTGTTTCCTGGGGGAACGGAGAAGACGGTGCTCCACTGGCTCCTCCTGTGTCTCAGCACCTTGTCAGGAAACATGGGTAGGACTTCTTCAAGAAAGAGCTCATGAATTCAAAAATATAACAGTACAAGCATCAACCTCTGTGGGCCACAAAGAAAAAAAAATACAGATTTAATAAAAAAAAAGAATTTTATTTTATTTTTATGTATGTTATGATCATTTTATTTTGATGAGGCTACATCACAAACATCAACATGTTGTTTTATATTATTTGTTCTGTAACACTTGTTTATCTGCTCAGTGGTTTAGGACATCTCGATGCTGTGACGTACCTTGGTGCATCCGGGCTCTATGACATGAAGAAAATTGCTGAGTGGGCGAAACAGTCGCGCCTGGACCCTAACGATCCAAAAAATGCCTCCATAATGCAGCTGCTGAAGGTGAGAACGAGAGCTCTGCACAGTTACTCAGCAGAGAAGCCATCAGTGATAGAAGGTTTGTTTGTGTGTTCATTAGGTGGCCAGCAGTGGAGAGGTGACCACTCCAGAGTACTTCCGCCTTGAGCATCTGCAGGAGGAGTTTAACTTTGTGACTGACGAGGAGATAGAGAAGAACAAAAGGTTTCGACTGCTCAGGCTCAGAGAGCAGGGCGTGCCGGAGTTTCGCAATTACAAATTTGTTCCTGCTCATGAGAACGGAATCAGCAACGAAGTGTTTAAGGTCAGCCAAACTACTATTGTCTACTGTCATCCACCAATTCATTCATCCATCTGTCCATCCATCATCGATTTAGGAATATGTTGTGGAATAATTTCAGGATATTATTAGTTATTTAGAGAGGCTGGGATTTCTAAAACTGAATTAGTTGATATTTTACACCAGTGGTTCTCAAACTTCTGAATCCAAGTGCCCCCTTTTTCTGACTACAACATTTTGCAAAACTATAGAGCATAATGATGGAATGAATGAGTGATAACACACATTTTAAAGAATTTCATTTTGTAAATAAGTGGAAACAAACAGTATTTAGTGCAGTGGTTCCCAACCTTTTTTGGATCTTGACCACATTTTGATATCAAGAATTTCTGGCGACCCCAAAGATGTTTTTTTTCTGGAATCATGTTTGAGCTCAGACTTTTATTTTTTTTTACTGCATTTTTGTTTAACAAGATTTATATTTCAGAAAATGAACATATAGAAATACAGTTGTTTAAGATTGTGTGTGGTTTTAGTTTAAAAAAGGATAATAATTAAACAATTTCAAAAATCTATTGTAATTTTTCAGAAATTTCAGGCAACCCCATTTAAACTCCAGGGTTGAAAAACACTGATTTAGTGCCTCCTGAATAGATTTATTTCTATTTCTTTTTATCATTTCTGCTCATCTCCCGCCTGGGGTGGGACCAAGACTAACACTTTATTTTGAAACACTGATTTACACAATGATTCAGGTTTTCTCTGTCATTTTGACTTTTCTCCTGTGGGCCAGAGTGGGTGCATTAAACGGCCGGATCTGGCCCCCGGGCCTTGAGTTTGACACACAATATTTACTCTATTACAGTAGCTAACTGTGGTCCTTCCTGAGTTCTCATTTCTGTGTTCTTCCTCTCTTCGTTCCATCATTCCGTCCCCCCTTCTTTCTCTACTTTTCCTTCTATCATTTTTAAGTTTTTTTTTTCTCAAATATTTTTCTATCAAGCTTCTTTTCTTTCTTCCTCATTGTCACATCCATCTCTCCCTCCATCCACCCGAACACGTGGCTAATGGTTCTCAAACTTCTTTTAGGACTATGAGAAGCGATTGAAAGAAGAACAGATAATTGATGCTAAAGAATACTTGGATACACACAGAGCTTTGGTAGCGAAAAACCTTCAGAAGGTAAGCAGACTGTGAGGATGTGCACACGTTTCCTGTTGTGCTTTAGACATGATTTAAACTGATCATTCTGTGTGATCCCCACAGATCAGAGAATCAGTCATCCACAGGTTTCTTCATGCCAAACGGAACTACCACGTGTCTGATTTGGTGGTAGAAGAAGAGATACCAAGCATTAGGTATGGAACTCAGTCTATTATCTGTTAGATCTGCTAATCTGATTCTAATCCAGTACTTCTTGCATTATTATCGTTTGTGGCTTCCTATTGTCTGGAGGCTGTAAACCTGAAGGACCCAGTGTGTTGTAATAGGGGAAGTTAATGTGAAGTGTATTTTATGAACTGCAGACAAATCAGCACATCATCAGTTATCACAGGTTAGTCAGAGTGTGTCTTTAGTTTATTTGATCTTGAGCTGGACGCTGGATTCCCTGGGGGGGGGGTAACTGTCACTCTGGCTTTCTGACTTGTTGTGGACTGATGAATTGAACTTGTTGGTATTCCTTGCATTTTACACTCCTTTGTGTGATTTTGTGATTATTCGAAAATATTTTATTTGTTTTAGGTTTTCAAATCTTTTTGTTTTCTTTCCACCATGCCTTTAATTTGCAGTGGTGCAGGTACAGGGTATGTTCGCCATCCATTTCTTCTTCTTTTCTCATCCTGTCTCCATGTAGTTTAAACCCTATGTACTAGTGCCGTAGTGCCCATAGACCTCATCAAGTATTCAGTCCTTCCAGGATTTTGCAGTTGGTTGTTTATCAGGGTTGGAGTCAATTACATTTTTCAATTACAGTTACCTCTTAAATTATCCATGTTCAATTACAATTCAGTTATGATTACAGCGACCAGCATTTTTTTCCAAATATAACCTGAAAGTTACATTCTCAATTAGTGTTAAGTTTAAGTGTGCTCATCATATTTGAACTAGTTTTTAAAGTCATGTGATAGCCTTATCTCAGAAAAAGAAAAAAATCCCACATTTTTCCATTTTTATGCCTTGGTATTGACGGTTTTTATAGAATTTCCATGACAATTGCAATTAGAATTATATCATAATTGTAATTAATTAATAAATAAGCAATAACAATTATAATAGACCCCAACCCTGGTTGTTTTGAGACTATTGATATAATTTTAGTAGCCCGATATCTGCACACTAATGATTCAATGCTGGGCCACAGCCCAGAGGTTGGGCGCAACTTTTCTTGTTTTTCCACCATCTTTTTGTCCAGAGCAACCTTTAAAGTACTTTGTGCATGAGTATGAATGTGCAAATACCTGGAGGGACTCGGTACAATTAGTGTTATATATCCCATCTCCAAAAGTGTACATTACATGTACATGTGTGGTTTTCATTCATCAGGCCTGAGTTCCTCATATTCTGGTTGTTGAAATACTAACATGTGATGGCTGTAATGATCAGGTTTCTGGGAATAGAGCTTTTCAAATGGGCTCAACCAAGGCGACCATTAAAACCCCAGAGGAAAGAACGGAAGAAGGTGACGGCTCAAAATCTGTCCGACGGAGACATTAAGCTGCTCGTCAACATCATCCGGGCTTATGAGGTCCCAGTCCGCAGACCACAAAGCAAGTGGGTGTAACTCGGTGAGAAGTCCACTTTTTACACGGCAGCACTTTGTCTTCCAACACCTGTCACTGTGGCTCCATATTGCAGCAAAGCGGCTCAGTCGTCTCAGGCCGCCATCCAGGGGAGCGACTGGTACCTCAGCCAGGTGAGCACAGCTTTGAATCTGTCTGAGATTATGATTAATTCATAGCATTAGGTTTATGGTAGTCCTTGTGTGACGTAGGCACAACTCAGGCCATTTGTGGAGGTTTCCTTCCAGCGCACCGTGCTGCAAACTTCTTCGGCTGAGGGACCAAACCCATGTTGGAATGAGGAGCTGCAGCTGCCATTCCGGTGCAACTCATCTTAAGTTTCAGAATAGTTCCTTTTCTGTAAAATATTGTTGTAAATTATTCAAATCGAACAAAAGGCTTCTCTGTGCAGCGCCCCGAATGGAGACTACAGCACTGCTAACCTGCAGGCGGTCAAAGATGAAGTCTTCATCAACATATTTGATGAGGTGGTTCATAAAAGTGGAGAGGTGAGTGAGCACTCCTCTCACCTGATGTACCATTTATTTGGGGATTTATTATGTCCTAAAATCTAAAGAAAATCAATAGTAGAATAATCATCACATATAACAGAATTATAATTAGTTTTTTGTTCATTATATTTGTATTTGTATTTTTATTTTTTTATCTTCAAAAAACTGATAGAAGTCAGACATCCTGTTATAACAAATTTACCTTCTCCTTATTGTTTGAAGCTGTGGGTAAAAGTTCTACCTGTGGAAGCAAAGTAGAGGGTGAAATGCTGAGCATTCCAACTAAAAGTATCAAAAAAAGGAAGATTGTAGCAACATTTTAAGCTATAAATTGTGGCTATAGCTGCAGGATTATATATTTAACAGCTGCTTTCCAAAAAGTTTATGAGCAGCAGCCGTCACACTCTAGCGGGCCTAATCAAGCACTCTAAGTGTGTTTTCACACATGCCTCTTTGCTCCGCACCATGCTTCGCTTTCTCGGATACTCGGGTCTTTTTGCGATATGTGAAAGGTCAGTGAAACTCTGGTGAGGAGCAAACAAGCGAACTCTGGTCCTCTGGAAACTGTAGGTCTCGGTTCGGCTCAAGTGAAGCATGGTGCTGTCTTTAACCATGTGAGAAAGCAACCAGGACCAAACGTAGGACTTTACATTGAAGCGCAATGTTAACGGAGCAACTCCAACATTGACAGCAGCAGCAGCAGCACACATAAATATCCATCTATCCATCCATCTGTCTATTCATTTTCAGAGTTGTTTTGTCAGCACACACAAAGACACGTCACATTTCCTCACTCCCTTCCGTATTTCTCCCACATCATTCATTTATTTCACTCATCTCTTATTTCCCAAAACTGTTCACATGATCAGCAATGGCTGCACATTTGACTGCTCTGTTTTATTTGCGTATATATTCTCATATGTTCACACATTACACATCCTTGGCACCGTGTGATTATGGGTTATTTTGAGTAATTATCATTGACTTTTCTGCAGGCATTGTTTTAGGATTTCCTTTGGAAAACATGGGAAGAGAGAAATATCGGACGTGACGGTGCGACTGTCAGTAGTGACAGGGCAACGCCACATCGTCACGGCATTGGAGGCTGAAGTATTCTGTTCAATTGGCGACCGACCGTTTTGCCTGCGTGACGTAGTTCAGAAAGTTGGTGCGCTTGGCAAATAGAATGTGTGAAAGCAGATCGAACAATGCTGCAGATTCACCGTCTGAACTGCACAGAGTCCAACAGACTATATGTGTGAAAGCACCCCAAGGCCTGCAAATGCAGCCCAATTTGCATAAAAAGTAAGAGAGTTAGCATTTTACAAATTTGGCAACATCATCGTCACTAAGCAACAGAACATTTTGATCTTTGAATGGTGTAAATCGGTTAAGATATGCATGCAGCATGATTAAAATTGACAGAGATATAGCAGTTTACAGTAAAAACATAAATCCTTCACATTCCCACAATAATTGTGAGACTTAAATAAATGTGTTTTTTCTCACTGACTGCACTCATGTCAAATGTTGTCATTCTTGGTGGCGATGTAACTGCTTTTCAGAGCGACAAAGACAGAGGCCAAAGCTTTCACGCCTCTGTGGAGAAGCACTGGTTGGGCTCCGTCAAAATTCCTTTCAGCACCATTTACTCCCAGTCCAAAGTAAGCGCTGCCTGTCTTATTTGTGAGGATTTGTCGATCGCCTAAACTTGTCTCTGACTGTGTTTGTTTTGTTTTGGCAGATTGACGGCACGTTCAAAGTAAACACACCAGCTGTGCTGCTTGGGTACAACAGTGAGCGAAGACACGCCCCCTCCGGTGCTTACGATATTTTGTTGAGTCAGAGCGAAGGAACGTTTCTTACTTTGTTTATCACCATTGAACCTCAGCTGGTGCCTGGAGAGTCATTGAGGGACAAGGTGAGTCCTGGGGCCTCATTTCCAAAAGTGTGCCTAAGTAAGCACACTTCAGTTGGCGTACGATAAAAAAAGTGTTTACGAATTTTTTTTTACGATTTATAAACGAGGGTCCACGTACGTCCTACGCTTTTTTCCGTTTATAAATCACAATCAACTCGAAAGTTATTGCACATGAGGAAACGCCTTACTCCGCCCAAACGGTGCCCATAAAAGGTCAAGTGAACACCTTTAATGACGATTCGCTAATATAATTATTATTATTATTATTATTAATAATAAAACTGTTGGCGTCAGTATAATTTTTTCCTCCTCCATTTTTGCAAATGCATCCTTCAATTCATATGTGTTTTAAAATGTTCGATGTGTTTATTATTGATATTATTTCACTTAATTTCTATTAATTTCACAGAGCTGTCATTAATTTCATCCTTCTCCTGTTGGGGGTGGAGTTTCCCGTTTCTCATAATTTTATGCATACGGCAGGGTCAGAGCTACCGTGGAGGTGCACACATTATCTCGCCAGGTTTTTTGTTTTTTTTTATAAATCCCAAACTTTGGTTATATGTGACGTACACTTTCTTTTGTACGTTCGCAGCGTTTATAAATGAGGCAACTGGTCTGTGTTTTTTTGTCAGAATGCTACTTTAACCACATTTAAATTAGGTTTTATCCAAATATCCTTTGTAAATCTTTTAAGATTATTTATTTATTTATTTATTTTACTACAACAATAATTGACATATCAATCAGATATATAAAAATAAAGCTAACATAAAAATAACTCCATATATACTGTATCTAAAATGTGTTTATAAAAGATTTAAAGCAGTATTGAACTCATTCAGGGCATCCAATGTGACCCACAGGAGAAAGTAAACAATGACAGAGAAACCATAAATCATTGCGTGCGTTACCATCTACTGGTAATTCAGTTGTAGAAATCTCAGCCTCCCCAAATACACAAACTATACACAAAAATATTTGCATGTTTGCATTTGCAGTTTGTCCATGCCTTTATCACATGATGGCACTCATTTTTAATCACAAATTGTTCAAAGAACTGAAAATGTTTTCAAAATCCTGCAATTTTCCTGAAATTATTCCACCATATTTCTTTTTTTTTTTCACACCATTTTTCTAAATAAAATAAAAATAAATAAAGTCACTTATTGCTTGGTTATTATTTGCCTTACATATTTAATGTTTTATTTATACATGGAGGTGCAAATTCGGGCACATTAATGATGAAATTACTTGTTCTCTCTGTGGCCCAATTGACATAAAACTGTTCTCAATTTGTCCCCTGAACTAAAATGAGTTCGACACCCCTGTCATATACAATATTGACAAATCCTAAGTAGCCCCTGATTGATTAATTGATGTAGCCGATTAATCAGGCAGCTTTATTTCTAAATATTTATTTTACATTGTATTATGTGAATACAGTTTGTATTATTACTTATTTATCAGTGGCTTTACAGTCCTTATGTTGACAGTGTTTATGATTAAATATCCTTATTTTAATTTGGTAGGGTCCTGCTTTTTTTGTCTTGAGTTATATTTTGCGCATTGTAATAATTTGTGTTCATGTACTGTATATACTCTGTGTATATCAGTGTTCTTATTTCATATATCGACTGATATATCAGCTATCAGCAGATACTTTGGATATCAGCTTTTTAAACCCCAACATCGGTACCTGCATCATCATCAGTCAGAACTCTAATCCAAATAAGGTGCTGATGGAATGCTGAAAAACGTGATCATTTTGAAGGTGTATCGGTTTGAGTGTTATAAAGTCAACGTTGAGTCTTCCAATTTAAAATGATACAGTATTGTTTGGCTATTGTGTTTAGAAATGTTGATCTGATCTGATGTTTGTCCCCCTCCCACCTTGCTGTGCTGCGTGTTCTAGATAAAGGAAGTGAAGGTAATTCTTCTCACCACACATCATGGCCACCATACTCTCACAGTGTTTGTTTACCTGCTGCTGTTGATGTTGTGCAGTTTGACTCGATGCAGTTCGACAGCCAAGAGGACGAGGGTTTACTGCAGGCCTCTGACAGGTTTGAGAGCGAAGCCACTCAGAACTTCCCCGACCGACCCTGCATCACTACGGTCGTAGACCTCAGTGGAAAGACGGTGTTCATCACGCGGTACATCCAGGCCCTCAACCCTCCCCCAGAGCTTCTGGAAGTCTCCACACAGGAGCCTGCTGTAAGCCTGGCTGCCTTCCTGCAGGGGTGGACTGGCCATCTGGCATACTGGGCATCGACCCGGTGGGCCGTCGACCCAAAGTGGGCTGGTCCGGTCCACTACATTTTGACAAGCGAGTGGAAGCATACATGGTAAAAGCCTACAGGGGGCCAAAATGGTCCAAAAGTGTCAAAAACAGCCAGAAAAGAGTGAAAACTGACCAAAATGGGCCAAAAGCAGTGAGGAGCGGCCAAAAATTTGGCTAATAAACAGGGAACCATTTGGCATATAATGGCAAAGGTTAGCTTAAATGGGTAAAATGTAGCAAACAATAGTGAAAAGAGGCAAATTGCGCCAAACAATAATGAAAAAGGGCAAAAAATGTGGAACAAAAATAGGCAAAATGTAGAGAAAAAAGAAACAAGTGGTAATTATTGGGCAAAAGTTAGCTTATTTGGGTGAAAAGTTGCCTAAAAATTAAAGAAAGGACAAAAATTGTATAATAGTGTCAAAAAGAACTGCTAAAATGATAAAAAAAAAATAAAAAAAAAATAATAATCCATCCATCTTCAAACCCGCTAATTCACGTTTATCAGGGTCGCGGGGGTCTGCCGGTGCCAATTTCTGGCTCTCATTGGGCGCTGGGCAGGGGTGCACCCTGGACAGGGCGCCAGTCCATTGCAGGGCGAATAAATAATAATAATAATAATAATAATAATGGTAATGAAAAAAGGGATTTTTATTGGCAAATGGTAGCTAAAGTGTTAAAAATGGGACAAAGGAAGTTGCAAAATGGCCAAAGGAAAAAGGTAAAAAGGGGTTAAAAGTTTCCTCCTTTTAAGGTTTTCTGGGGGAATAATAATAAAAAATGAAGACATAAAGAGCCACATGTTGAGCATCACTGACTGTCGCTGATAATGTAGTGGACTGGTCTGGACACACAATGCCAGGGCTGAATGTTTGTCCCAGTCCACCCCTGCCTTCCTGTATAAAGATAGTCTACCAGTGTGTTTCACCCTCTTTAACTCTAACTGTCCTCTTTCAGGCCCTGATTGCCAGATATGTCTCACTGATCCCTTTCCTGCCTGACCGAGTGTCCTATACTGGGGCTTGTGGCCTGTGGAGCACATGTGACGTGAGTGAGATGATAGAACTGTATAGAAACGTGAATAAATCCTGTGAAACATTACTTTTGTTTTGCTCTTTTTGTTTTTTCAGCAATTCCTCTCATTCCTGGCTGGAGACGAGGAAGAACATGCTGTGCTGTTGTGTAACTATTTCCTGTCAATGGGAAAGAAAGCCTGGCTCATAATTGGGACGGCCATTCCAGAAGTGAGTGGCGTTGGTTTGAGTTTAGAAAAGACTCGCTTTACTGACGACAACACATGATAACAAAGCTTTGGGGCTTTTTTTTTCTTCTCTCGTAGGGACCCACAGCGTATGTGCTGACTTTAGAGCAGAGTCGCTACCTGATCTGGAATCCCAGTAGCGGTCAGTCCTACAGCCAGTACGACACATTCTGTCCTCTGCAGACCATTGGCTGCCTGGTCAACGCCAGTAACGTGAGTGGGAATGAATGGAAACTCAATGAGTACTGATATGTGAAGTACTGTTACTTGAATAAAATTGTACTCAAGTACAAGTAGGTCATACATAAAATACTCAAGAACAAGTAAAAAGTAGCTCAATTAAATATTACTCAAAGTAAAAGTTACTAGTTACTTTCACCCCCCACACATTATAAATGAATTAAATTCAAAATAATAAAATTCTCAGACTCCAAGTATAGCTAAATGTAAAGAATTACTTTCCTTCTTTTAAAACGTACCTAAAGCGATTATCCGGAGGATGAAAAGAGAGAGAGAAAATTCAAAAGCGAACGTCTCAATGTCCCGCCCTAAACAGCTCCACTTCCTCCCCCTGCCTCTGCCAATCTACCAGAAGCCACGCCTCTAGTTTTGTGCACGCACAACGCGGAACATAACAAGGTAGCATCGGGATATTGATAGAGGTTTATGGGTCATCGTTATTCTTTTGGTGATGGACATTTCTGAGGTAAGAGCCAAAATCATATTTACCTGTTTGCTGTTGTGACGCTCGGCCTTGTTTCCGTGCACAGTTTACGCACACGCATTCACTTTGATTGACAGACTCCGCTACAGGAAGTCAAAGCCTATTGGCTGGGCGATTGTGACGCAATTGGTATAGGAGTCTATAGGACGAAGGCGGGACTTACATTAATGTATATGAATGATTACCAGCAGTAGACCATAGCAAAAGACTAGTTAGGAGTTTTTTCGCATTTCAAAAAAATTATACATAAACATAGATTTCTCAGAAACTCTGGATATCAGCTTTAAGTACAAGTAAAATTATTGATTTCTAAATATATTTTAAAAAGTACAAATACCAATGAAAGCAACTCAGTTACAGTAACGTGAGTACTGTATTTTCCTGTTCAGGTTTGGTTCAATGTTCAGCAGTACACGTCACCAACACGGATCAGTTTCGACACCACGAAGGCTAAACTGTGGAAACAGTTTTTCTCCAGGGCCTTCTGCCACCCAGGCCTGTCCAGTGTACAGGTAACAAGTCGACTTTATTTATCAGTCAAAATGTCTACAGGGTCCAAATGAGTCAGCAGATCTGAAAGTGAGTCAGTGGATAGATACAGGGGTGTCAAACTCATTTTAGCTCACGGACCAAATACGGATCATTTTCATCTGAAGTGGGCTGCAGAGGTGGGGAATGTAACAAATTCACTGTTAGTACCACTTTGTATTTCCATCTATAAATCACTAAAAAGCATGTAGTATATGATTATAGCCAATCAATAGGTATAATTATTTAATTTGGGGACATTTTGTCAAATAATTTGAGGATTCAGCAGATTTTGAAGAAATTAGGCTTCTTTTAACAATTTAAAAGTAAAAATGACTTCCATGGTGTTCTACAAGTCTGGGAAAACTGCAAAGTTTCATTGAATTTCTGACAAATTCAATACAATTACACTTGAATAATTGTAAAGTTCTACTTACGAATATATCTGTTGAAATGTTTTATGTATTTTTTTAAGTGTATTATTTTGCATGGATGCCTATTTTTATGTTTGGATATGACAGTGTTTTAAAATGACTCCCAATTTCTGCTTCATTTCAATAAATAATTGCCATGAAACGATTGATAGATTGAAAATAGGGGGAAAATGACTTGCATCTTGTATTTTGTTAGTGCGGCACCTGTTGATTTTTGGGATTTACTAATGTTTACTTACGTCATGAATTCTCTTCAGTTTAATTTCATTGAATGAATTTAAGAAACATTATAAAAACATACTTATATAGTATAGTATATATATCATTATTTATTTTAAAGGAATTTTATTTTTTTTTACTGACGCTCTGAAATATGACATTTTTCTAGTGTTTGATTTTGATTTCACTGCTGCTGAAGTTTGTTTTTTTTGTGGCATATTGTGTTGTCAGCTGTTTACACACCTTCCCTTATACAGGCTGGTGTTCACTGTTTAGTCATATGCTAATCTGCTGTAGGATTCATCATTCACCACACCTGGGTCAGAGCATGTTTAAAGGACCAGAACGTTTGATGCATCCAGAGACATTTTACAGAATGTTGCTGCATGAGGCCCATTGTACGTAGAGTTTAGTTGAAGAAAAGCTTTCTACGGTCCAGGCTTAGTCAGCAGAACCATCAACAGCCACCTTTGATATTTCAGGAATCTAAAAGTTGTAAACAAATATTAAAATAAATAACTTGGGCTGTAAAATACTGTATATATATAAATCAGGGGTGGACTGGGACAAACATTCAGCCTGGCAGTGACTCCACGTAGAAGTCGTTATTAAGTCTCAACATGTGGCTCTTTATGTCTTCATTTTTATTATTATTGCCCCAGAAAACCTTAAAAGGAGGACATTTTTTAACCACTTTTTACTTTTTAACTTTGGCCATTTTGCAACTTCCTTTTTCCCATTTTTGCATCTTTTCAATCAGTTCTGACACTTTTTTCACACATTAGCTACCTTTGGCCAATAAGTATCCTTTTTTCTCCCTGTTTTTTTCATCCATTTTAGCAGTTTTTTTTGACACATTTATACAATTTTTGTTCTTTCTTGAATTTTTTAGGCAAAGTTTCACCCAAATAAGCTAACTTTTGCCCAATAAATACCATTTCTTTCTTTTTTCTCTGCGTTTTGCCTATTTTTGTTACACATTTTTGCCTTTTTTCATTATTGTTTGGAGCATTTTCCCTCTTTTCACTATTGTTTGCTACATTTTGCCCATTTAAGCTAACCTTTGCCATTATATACCACACGGTTCCCATTTTTTGGCCACTCGACTGCTTTTGGCCCATTTTAGTCATTTTTTCATTCTTTTCTGGTAATTTTTGCCACTTTTGGACCATGTTTGGCCACCTGTTACCATGTCTGCCTCTACCCGCTTATCAAAATGTAGCGGACCGGCCCACTTCGGGTCGACAGCCCACCGGGACGATGCCCGATATGCCAGATGGCCAGTCCACCCTGATATATATATATATATATCTGAGCTCAAACATGATCATAAACTAATTCTTGAAAAAAATGTTGATATCAAAATGGGGTCACGATCCAAAAACTGTTGGGAACCAGTGCACTAAATACTGTTTATTTCCACTTATTTACAAAATGATACTTTAAAATGTGTGTTATCGCTTGTTCATTCCATCATTATGATTTATAGTTGGCTTAAAAATAGTTTTCTAAGCAAAATTAATGTACCCCCTTTGTCATGTCATGTACCCCCTTTGTCAAGTCGGACAAAGGGGGTACATGGATTGAGAAATGGGGTTTGATCCACTGATTTAATTTGTGCTGTATAAATTCAATCAGATTAAATCTGCACTTGGATCATTTCTTTCTATAACTGTTGTGTTCAGCCAGAGACGTTGATGTATCGCCGTGGAGACAAAGCAGCAGCAGCAGAGCTCCAGGACAGGTCGTATCTACGTTATGAACTTTAAGTCCATCAGCCTGCTCAGTAAAAGCCCCCCCACCCTCTCTCTGTGTAGGATTGAAAAGATTTTAAAGGAGAAGATCATGGAGTGGCGTCCTCGTCGACCGACCCGGTGGAACCGCTACTGCACCACCACACTCAAACACTTCCTGCCCAAACTGGAGCAGAGCCGTGGAGCAGACGTGACCGAGGGCCACAGACACCAGCTGCAGAGCCAGCTGGGTGACAACAAGGTGAGTGGGTGTGACCAGATCAGATCATGTGACCTGTTCAACCTCTCGGCTCTAAACCGTTGTATTCCTGTTATTGAACAATCCAGATTTCAGGGTTCCCTCTGAATCTGCCGTTCAGTGGGATCCAGCCCATCATTGAGGCGGTGTACAGCACTGGAGTTCATCACATTCAGGCACCCAGTGCAGAGTTCGCCCTGGCTGTGTATGTGCACCCCTACCCCAACAACGTGCTGTCTGTGTGGGTGTACCTGGCTTCACTCATACGCTCATGATGATCATCATCATCCTTCCATCACGCACTGCTTTTCTGTTCATATTCTTTATACTTTTCTATATGTAAATATTAATAAATGACTGTAAATACTTCTTTAAATGGACTTTTGGTTTTTGTGTAAAACTGAGTAAAATCACATGAAGAGATTGAGATATTTATTCTGTTCTTTGATCAGATTAACTGAAAGTCTGGAAAAAGCTGCACAATCTGTATTTTTGAACCACATTTTTTAGGTCTGTGAGATCAAACTGAGTCAAAAATTAATTGAAATGAGTTCAACCTTCCTTTTATCCTCACATATTACCAACATATTTTACCCTTGGGGTCAATCTGACCTCAGGGATATTTGCCT
The DNA here is from genome assembly GCF_900634775.1 of Gouania willdenowi. Lineage (NCBI taxonomy): Eukaryota > Metazoa > Chordata > Actinopteri > Blenniiformes > Gobiesocidae > Gouania > Gouania willdenowi. The sequence continues at coordinate 30,377,523 of NC_041047.1, read as the reverse complement.
CCAGAAAAGGATTTTCAGAATAATAATACAGCAATTTTATACAGTGCTTTTTTGGACACTCAACATCATTTTACAGAAATAAGGGATTATTCTTTCTATCCACACTTAGTGGTGGTAAACTACTATTGTAGCCACAGCTGCCATGGGGCAGACTGACGGAAACGAGTGACAAGTGCGCCATCAGCCCCTCTGACCACCACCAACACTCACTCACTCACTCTACATTCATACTAGGCAATGTGGGTGAAGTGCCTTGCCCAATGACACAATGACAGATACCTCTGAGGAGACTGTCCCTCTCTGTGGCACCTGGAATTCTCAGTGGTCTCCCATCCACCTACTAACCAGGCCCAGATTCCAAGATCGGGCAATGACACGCTGGTATGGCCACAAAATAGTGTCGGGCACTTTGTGTATTTGTGGAATACATTAATAACCCCTTGATTATGAAACCTTGTTCTCTAACATCAGGCCAAACTTTTAAATTAGAATTACATTTATCTTAAATTGTTTTCATCCAAATTTACCAACAATATTAGGTCACACACACACACAAACAAGTTTTACACCACTAAAATAGCTTGGGGTGAAACTGACCCCATCAAATTAGGAAAAGTCATGAAATATGAAGCAAAACTAAAATAGTCATTTTTTTTTTTTTTTTTTTTTGAATGATAAACATTGAATGGCGTCAAATTGACCCCAAGGATAATAGGAGGGTTAAAACCACCGGCATCAAAGGTATTTTATCATGCAAATCCACTTTTTTGAGCTTTTAACCTTGTTACAATGTTAATTCCTTATTAAAAAAAAAATTATTGGGCTTCCTTTCTGCATCTCTGAGAAATCCTCACTAATCCTGCTCTCTGAGCTGCTTCTCTGCCCTGTTCTGAAAAACGAGCGGTTCAAATTCTAGTGACGTCACCAGAATTATGAACCGCCCCTTCCAGGAAGTGCCTGCAGTGTAGGCACCTAGGGAACAGACATCGAATCGCCTTTGACTTGACGTGTTTGTGACCCAATGCGACGCAACGGTTGAGGTGATAAACAAATAATTACCTTAAATGCACTATTACTGTATTTAATAAAGATGAGAAGGAGAAGAAAGTGAATTAGCAGCTTAAAACTCCAGTGTTTGAAGCTGCTGCTGCTGGATGAACACAGTGTGGAGACGGACTCACATAATAGCTGCTTAAATATCCATGTGTTTTACTGTAATGTGCAGTTTTTGATCGCTTTGGTGATCACTGATCTGCCTCAGAGCGAGTCAGTGGATAGACACGCCCACTCATGAATATGCATAAGCAGGCAGCAAACAGACCATTGGTCAGAAAGTCGCTTTTTAGAGGCTAAAACTCTAGAAAACAGGAGTTTGGGAAAACAAACCTCAAACACTATGATTTTGGGGTTTTTAGAACAAATAGAGACGGGTGAAAAATGCATGATATGAGACCTTTAAATGAAGAAAGGACAGAAACGTTTCAGTTACTGAATCTGACCACAACAGAAATGTATTCTGGGTCCATAGATGGATTTTTGGTTGCTCCTCATTGTGTCAAAGATATACTTTTTACTTTAAAGGCTTTCAACATTTTCTGAAGAAGCTTTTTATTTTTAAAACCATGTCATTACATCCTGATGTGGGAGACGTACTTTAGTCCTCAGCTATGGCTACAGATTTAGCTTAAAAAATGGTTTGTGTGAAACCCTTTGGGTGTTTTTTTTATTTAAAGGTAAAGAAACTAACGGTGCACAGACCACATTCAGCCCTCCCAGCTTTAGTAACACTTTAAAGTTCATAAATTTGATTTGGTAGTTTTTACCAAAGGACACAGATCCCCATTATTCATACATGTAAAAAGCTGTATATACATTTAAATAAGGTTTTGGTTTTTTTTACAATTTTGCAGACGTATAGTTTTAAATAATACAACTCTTGTTCTTTTGACTCCAAGATGCTTTTATTGTCTTTTCTTTGCATTTGTTTAAATGTTTTCAATTGCAACACTTAGATAACAACTGCTTTTTTCAGCCGCTCTCGTAGAATCACATGGAAATGTTAGCCTCTGGTTTTTAGCTTCTGTTGCTGCTTGAAATCGTTGGTCCATTCTCTTTCAGCCTGCTGGAGTGCAAATACGTGGTGACGTAAAAGCCAACATTTAATAGTAATGAGTGAATGTGAATGATTATTCAATATGATGTCCCAGTTTTCCTATTTCTATTAGTAGCAGACTGTGTTCTGGTATTAGCAGCAGCATGAAAGTCACAACATGGTGGCTCAGGGCAGTCGAGGGTTAATGTGCCATTATCACTGTGTCTTTACATCATTCAGTCCATTTGTGTGTACGTTCATACACCAACCTACTCAATTAAAGACTCCACAATCTGGGAACGGTACTGATGAGCAGAGCGGGAGCTGACCTGAGCGAATATGTTGGAATATTAGTGACAGAAGAAAGAAAGGAAGGTTTGATGACCACAAAAACCATTGGATCTTTTTTTTTTTCCTCACTTTTTATCCAAACCAAAAAAAAAAAAATATTCATTAGCAATCGTCTCAAATTCACAATCTTTTTTTAAAGAATTACTTCCTTTTAAATATCATGGAAACAAGAGCACAACTAAAGTTTCATCAAGAAACTTTAAGTGACACAAAGTACAGCAAAATGGTATTCCCGGGATAAAGTGCAAAAAAAGGGTAGCGAGACGTTTGTGTAGGGGGCGTGGTCACTCTCCGGAGCGACAGCAGGCTCTGAAACCACACTGCAGGTTCTGGCATCCGCTGGCCGTGTCTGCATGAGGACCTGCAGAAAAGAGAGGGAGAGAGAGAGCACAGCGCACACCTGTGAATGAGGAAGTAACGACAGCAAGGCGTTAAAGTTGCGTTCACATAGAACACGACTGTGGCGCTTGAGGGGAGATAACTTGAGGTCGCATCATTTACATTGATTTTAATGTAATCGTGTTGCTTCAGTCGCGTTTGGTGTGAATGCACCTTTAGGCGTCTGTCTACAATACAGAACATCAAGCTGTTTGAGGGTAAATACTGTTACTGAGAAATGTTTTGATTATCTGCAACGACCTGAGCTAAATGTACATCGCCATGACATGATTCATAATTTGCTTGTCATGATACGATGTATCACAAAATTTGACCTTTACAAGTAAAGCTGAACGATTAATTGCATTTGTGATATTATCACAATATTATAAAATGCAATTTTCTAATCGCAAAGGCTGCAATTATTTTATTTCTGTCTGCACAGGCTGTCAAAGGTCTACACTATAAGAAGTGCAAACTTTCTATATGTTGAGGAGGTAAAACCACACATTTGTTTGCTTTATTGTTGTAATCTGTGCTTTAAAATGTATATTTAACATTTATTTAAACTTTAAATAAATCTGAAATGGTTTATTATGAAAGATTGATTAATTGCTTGTGTTCATTGAAAAATAAATGACAAGAGACCCTTGAAAAAATAATTGCATATTAGATCGCAATCGCAATATTGAGGGAAAAAAAAATCGCAATTAGATAATTTTCCAAAATCGTTTAAAACCTATTTACAAGTACAAAATGCTATGAAATACAATTAACTTCATTTTTTTTAAACTTGCAAGAACAAGTAAAAGGTGACTAACTGTAATTTAAATACCAATCAGGGTTGGGGTCAATTATAATTGTAATCGCATAATTGATGATTAATTACAATGGTGGCATAATTGTAATTTTAAAAATCTGTTGCTGTCGTAATAAAATTGTAATTGAGTTCAGATAAAATACTTTGTAATTGCCATGAAAATTAAAATAAATAAAATAAATAAAAATTGTATATTGTAATTTAACGCAAAACTGTTGAACCATGTTACAGTTCTATGTACAGTTCTATACATATGTAGTTAATTATTAAAATATGTTTCATATCAAGCTTTCCTACATTTTACCAATTAAAATAATATAAATCTAGGGGTGTAGTGACATAAAAAAGGCTCAGACACCCACACCATAAATATTAAAACCTATATTTACATTGATTAGGAAGCCTAATAATGTAAACAAGATATGAGAAACTAATCAGATAATAGATATTTGTTTTTATTATATTTTACAGCTGAATTAGGATCCGTTATCATTAGAGATGCTAACACATTGGACCTCTGTGAAATGTTTAACCTGTTTGTATGATGTGGATGACCCCTGGTGTTGAGTTGTTGTCATTACATTTTGTTCTCTATATAATAATAATGTTGCATTTAAAAATAAATAAAAAATAAGAGATGTTACCAGAAAGATAACACAAGAGGAAGCTTAACTTTTATTAGGTCCTGTATTTCAGGCTCAATAACTGTGATTAATTGTAATTGACTTTCTGAGAAAAAAAAACAATTTATTTTAATTGTAATTGAAAAAAATGCTGGTCCCTGTAGTCATAATGTAATTGTAACTGAAATATGTAATTGCCCTCAAACCTGGTACCAATATCAACAACAAATGGAATGTTTATCAAACTGTCAAATTATATTTTTCAAAAAAGTTAAACTTTTGCTTCTACAACAGATTCTGATTCTGTTACGTTCATAAATTCTTTAAAAAAAAAGTAGCCACATCGATAAAAGTATGTTTTATGAAAATAAAGTCCAATTAACTTCCAAATTAAAATGCATTGAGGAGTGAGGTAGTTTAATAAGGTTCACTGACACAGACTGACTGAGCGTTTACGTGCTACGCATGTGCTCGCGCAATTAGCACAAGTTAAAAAAAACATGATTAAAAAAATGATTTGGATGTTTTTTGCATCGATATGATAATCGCGCTGTGAAACATTGCGATATATGGCCAAATCATTTAGTTCTTACACCTGTAGTTTATCATCTGATTGAGGAAAACATGCTGGAAGCTCTGAGAGAATCTACTAATACAAAAATGTATTTACAGTAGTTCTACTGGTGACCAGTCTGATAACTGGCAGAGCATCAAAGCACAAGTTATGCTTTCAATAAAATCATTAAGCGTTTGCATTCATTTGACATTTTAGACCAAATACAGTAAAATCCCACTTCAGATGACGGGCTATACCAGAGGTTCCAAACTTTTTTCGGGTCGTGACCCCATTTTGATCTCACAAACTTTTAATCAGTCCTAGAATTAGTTTTTGATCAAGTTTATTAAAGTGTGTTAAATATACACATATATATGTATATATATATACATATATATGTTACATTTTATATTTATTGTGTGATGTGTATTTGAAAAATAATAATTAAAAGAAAATGTAAAAAATATACTTTTAATAAGTTTTTTTTTTATTTTTTATTAATTGCTCATTTAGACATTTCAGGAGACCTCGTTTTAATCCCAGGCGACCCCACATGGGGTCCCGACCCCAAGGTTGAAAACCCCTGGGCTATGCATTCATAAAATTTCTTATGATCAGCCTCGTTGTCACTAGATAACCCGTTCACTAATAAATGAAACACTCAATGTGACCAAACTTAAGCCTTTTCCACATAAAATCACATTTTTTTTTAAATGTCGTCCAAAAGTTGTGCTCATCAATCCTCTGTTAGATTTACTCACAGACAAATGTCCAAGGCACAAAACTGCCTCATTCATGCTTCATCGCATTGCATTGTGGGATTGGGAGTCGTAGAAGAAATGCAAAAATGTCTCAAAGGGGAAAAGTTTCTTTAAGTATTTTTACTTCATTGTTATATTGATTTAACATTGATCAACATCCACTATTGCTTTGTAAACAAGCTTTAATCACTGAAAACATCAGAAATGTCCCTTTAGCATCATTAGTGGATGAGAACAACTTCTGGATAACAAATGTGTTGGAAAAAACACTGTTCATGTGGTTAAGCAGCTTTAAGGCTTTTCCTGGAGATGTAGGAGACCAAACATCTACGTTCTAAATGTAACTCCTATGATTAGGGTTCTTGCTACGTAAAGCTACAGCTCTCATAATCACTTACCTCAGAACAGCAATAGATCATACAGTAAATATTACAACATGATTAAGGAAGGTTTCTGTGTTTCACTGGTGTTACCGTTGATGTTGTCGCAGTAATAGAAGTGCTCGTCTTTAAGTGAAGGACATGCTGACACCAGCTCCTGTAGCCCCACCTCAGTGATGATCAGGCAGCCAGATAAGTTCAGGTGTTCCAGAGACGGAAGACCCCCACGCTGAGACAACGCCCTGCAACACACACACACAGAGACACAGACACCTTATATTGGTCCGACCATTCAGAGACATGCTACTCATACAGTACGTCACTGTTGTTGGTTTAAATACTAGAGGTCGACCGATATTGGATTTTCAAAGGCCGATGCAGATACCGATTTTAAAAAAATTTAGCCGATGGACGATATCTAAAGCTGATATTGGAAGAATTTTTTTAAAGCATATTGATTATGAAAGACAATTGAAACACTCATGATATAAATGTATATATTAGAAATTAAATTAAATACACTAATAGAACTCTTAACATTGATTGAACTTTAAATATACCCGTACACAACCAAGTAAAACAAAAATCCTTATCCTATTAAGGATATAATAGAATAAGGATATTTGATCAGGCACTATTATATTATATCCTTATACTATTATATCAGCTTTTTTTTTGTAAGCCTATTGGTTTCTAACTCTCCCATGCACATGCTATTATTATTATTACTTTTGTTGTTGTTGTTGTATATTCATAAATCCGAATGGATGTTTTTTGTGTTCTTTCTTTTTTCCTTTACTGGCTACACTAAAGTGCTAAATTAAATAAAAATTAAAAAATGTAAAATCGGCCGATGGCCAATATTGAAAAAAAAAGTCCATATATCGGCCGGATAGATCGGTCGACCTCTAGTAAGTACGAGTTTGAAACCCTCGCAGACAGAGTTCATGGGAGAATAATGAGGGTTTTTTCCCCCAATCTATGAACTCCATTCTAAACTTGCATGAATGACATCTCTGTTCTAACTTAAATTCATGTTCAATTACAATTAAATTGCGATTACAGTTACCAGATTTTTTCCAATTACAATTATTTTCATCCTCAGAAAGTTAATTACAATTAATTACTATTACTGAGCCTGAAATAAATAACCTAACAAAAATAGACCTTCCTCTGGTGATAGCATCTCTAATGATAACGGGTCCTAACTCAACACTAAAAACAATTATCTATCATCTAAATTATTTCCTATCTATTGAATACCTTATTATGCTTCCTCATCAATGAAAATATAAGTTTTAATATTTTTGGTGTGGGCGTCTGAGCCTTTCTTGTGTCAGTATACTTCTAGGTTTAATTATTTTTTGTTAAAATGTGGGAAAGTTTGATATGAAACATATTTTAATAATTGTTAACTACATATGTGTAGAACTGTAACATGGTTCCCCAGTTTTGCGTTAAATTATAATTCACAATTTGGATAATTACAATTACAAAGTTAATTATCTGAACTACAATTTATGATGATGACAGCAACAGATTTTTAAAATTACAATTACGCTATAGTTGTAATTAATTATCAATTACATGATTACAATTATAATTGAGCCCAACCCTGGTTCTAAACAGTTCCCTGTTAAGTTATAACAATTTAAACTAATTCTTATTTGAACAAAGTATTACAAAGTGAAGCTATTATGCATTTACCTCAGGCCCAGATCTGTGACTTGGTAACATCCAGAGAGACTGAGAAACTTCAGGGAACGCTTTGCCTGCTCATTCCTATTTTCATTAGAGGAACATTTAGTCCAGAGTTCTGCAGTGCTGCTCCTGCTGGTGCCTGACTGACACTGGGGGCCCATGAAAGTCCTGAGGGCCACGTCAGGTGAGCAGCAGGCGGAGTGCCCGCAGAACACGTCCCCGCTACGTTTGTACTGTGTAAGGTGTAAAAAGGAGGCGTCTGATCCAGTCCTGCGTTCACGCCTCCTGCTCCTCCCACAGCAGCACAGTCCTCCCACCAGCTGGGTCTCCACCAAGCACTCCGCCTCAGGGAGATACATCCCCATCCCACCGTGACGCTCCGCCGCGTCCTCGATGTCAGCCAGATCTGACGTGTCCAGCACCCACACCTGAGTGGGAGTGCGTGCGGCCCCCCAGCGGTCCGGACCCTGTTTGAAAACCAGAGCCTGCCTCCTCCGTGCCACCGAGTGCAGCTGCCTCTCGTCCAGGAGTGCGATCGGACCCCCGGTGCTTTTAAGGAGCTTGGCTCGGCGATCTGTGCGTCTGTCAGAGGAGGACGTGATGTCACCCAGCCCGACCGACAGCTTCTTCAGAGTGTGATCAGTGATATTCTCACAGCCCGACAAGTCCAGGTGCTCCAGGGACAGACAGGCTCCCAGAGCGGACCAACTAGACCAGAGCAGAGTGAGAAACACAGATGAGTACTGAGCATGCTCTACAAACTGTCACAGTTAACTTATCGTTACCTGTCAAACGCAACATCTGTCACATCAGTCTGGGTCAGGTCCAGATGAGTGATGTTGGGGCACAGATCAAGGATTTGACGAACCTGTAAAACCCATGAGTACTTTTAGCTCAGAGATCATGTGTCATCGTCATGTCAGAATTCAGCATCACTTTATGTAGCTTATTAAATGAAAAAAACATTTATGTATCAACCACACACCACACTGTGCCTGTTGGGTAACACTTTACTTAAGGTTTTATGCATAAGGCTGACATTATGCTGACAGCGTAATGTCAGCCTTATGTATAAAACTTTAAGGAAAGTGTTACCTCATGTTGATATTACGACCTTTGTGAAAGTATAGTGAGTTTTTCAGCAGTTTACCATTTTACTTGAGACTGTTGAGCTGTAGGCCAGAATGATGGACTTGACGAAAGAACCAACGACCGGCAGAAGATTCTGGATAAACCCGTTCAGAAGCCTCTTCTCTCTCTGAGCGATGCTGATTGCTTTGGAGCCTTCGGTGTGACTCGATGCATCTGATCACAAAGACGAGAGAAATCGTCTCATTACGCTGATCAAGCAGACGCTCAACAAAAACATGGCATTTGATGTTGAAAAACCCTCACCAGACTCATCCACGTCAGCATCCTCGTCCCATTCCTGGTAGGCGCGACCTTGGTTCTGACAACTCTTCACCCACTCCTCATCTGGCTCCTGGTCCAGATCTCCTGGAGGACCACTATAAAAATCTCCTACAGGAAAACATACAAACACCTTGCAATAGACATTGTCACCATGATTTCTTTTCTTCATCCTATGTCCTAACTCCACTGTATGATTTTCTCTCAATGTAATTATTTTTCAACAATGTGAACGTTTGCACTAAAGCCGATTGAGCAACTCCATGAAAGATCAATCAAGATACTTGATTAGAAGCCCATGGCTATTCACATATGTATGTATTCTATATCTGTTTCTACCCCTGCACCATGGGATTATGGATGAAAATTAGCGTTTAGCTGAATCCTGTACATTTACAACTTCAGTTGTACATTAATACACACTGTCCCACTCAAATAAATCAATCAAATAAATAAGGAAATAGAAATCTTTTGTGGAAAAAAAAAATAATTCCCACCAATGGCAGCATTCGATTGCACTCGAAACCCGGATAAAACCGACAAAACGAATCAGAAAAGTGCAATAAAACGGCTCGTGAGCTCAGGACCCCGACTCGGGAACTCAGGCAGGATCCAAGCAGCCCGAGTCGGTCGGATTGACGTTTTAGCAAAATGGTGGCACCCATCGATAGACGTAAACAGTCACTTTCTCTTCAACTTTTACTTTTATGTGCTGTCTAATTTGGCATGTGTGTTACAAAAAGTGTAGAATAACTCTGTAGTGGCATTTCCATCCCCACTCTGTTCATTTGAACACTGCTCTGCGTAATTAATGATACCATACAGTTCAATGCACTCTCTACAGTCTATGGTTCTATGAAGCGTGCAGTATTCCCCCCACTGGTGCATTCAAGTCTTACTGAAAGTGTAGGACGTTTTTCTTGCTCTTAGTCTTAAGTGGCTAATATATATTTCCCCAGTAGGTATTTTTGCTCCTCCAAAAGTATTAAAACAAACATCAGCTTGCTGTGGCCAGTCATGTTTCCGAGCTTACTGAATAAAACGCATTTACCTTGGAGGTTGAAATTGACGACCCAGATCTTTCCGGGTTCCAAGTGCAATCAAACGCAGCATAAAAACTACAAGACTTTGAGGTTAACACTGACCTCTGGCCCAGCGCACCGGGTACAGGTGCCTCCACAAAGAGCCAGTCTTGGCTAACTCTGACCAGGTGCTGCACACCTGGCTGCAGCGACACAGATCTTCAGGGCCCAGGTAATGAAACAGCCTCAGCAGTATTTCTGTGGGCAGCTGGGAGATGTGTGTTGAGCAATTCCTGTTCTTTTCCAGTTCTGAAAGGAGAAATAAAACAAAAGCTTGGTTTACCAGCATCTCAGAAATTAAAAAGTTACTATTTTATTCAACGTCGAAAGAGAACGCAGAATCAGAGTTTGGAAAGAGACGAACTGACCGTAATCGGATTTCTCGTGGTCGGCGTATTTGAAGGCTTTCTGCAGCTTCTCGGCCTGACTCCACAGAGTGAAGCCCTTCAGCACTTCAGTGGCACAGTCCCATTGCTGCTGGCTGCAGTGCTGTGCTATCACCTGCTTCTTGATGTCTTTCAGCTCCTCGTAGGTGAAATACTGCATGAGCATAGGCTGAAACACCTGCAACAAGCTTCTTTGGTTTACCAACAGCAGGGTTGGGGTCAATTACAATTACGTCTTCAATTATCCATGTACGATTACAACTCAATGACAATTACAGGAACCACCATTTTTTCCCCAATCACAATTATTACTTTTCTCCTGAGCATCAATTATAATTACATTCTCAATTACTAAAGTTTAATTACAGTAAATTACAATTTCTGAGCATTCAATTATTAACACTATAAAACCTAACTTGTGTTAGCTTTCTGTTAGGGTCTCTTATGATAATAACGGGTCGGTTTTGATTCATGTCTTAAATCAGCTGCAAAATACACTAAAATATATTACCCATCATCTTATTTGTTTTTCATCTCTTGGTTTCCTTGTTAGGATTCCTAATCAATGAAAATATTGGTATTAATATGTTTGGTGTGGGTGTCTGTACCTTTTTTCTGTCAGTATAGCCCATGATTTGAACTCATATTTACCGGTAAATAGTAACAGAACTGACAGATAGCGGGAAAAGTTTATATGAAACATATTTCATTTATTCATGATATATTTATTTTAAATTCTAAATGAGACTTCATAGAATTTCTATGCCAATTACAATTAAAAAGTAAATTATCTGAACTTAATTAAAATAAATTATGACTACAACAGCAACAGATTTTTCCAATTATGATTACTGTTAGAATTACCTCATAATTGTAATTAATTATCAATTACCCCAACACTGACCAACAGACAGCAGCAGAAAATCTCAAACAGACATTGAAGACAACTTTCCTCCACCATGGTTACAGTTTTTTACATTGTTTATCAGCAGTACGGTATTCATCTCTTTTGCGAAGTGTCAACAAGATAGTAATAATATAACAAGGATGTTTTACCTCTTCCTCCTCCTTCATGTGAGGCAGAAAGTCCTGAGTAAAAGCTTCCAGTCTCTCCTTGAGCTGCTGTGCGTAGTTTAGCTGCTCATATTCATTCTAGAAAAACAAAACAGACCATAAACAGTCCTTGATTACTTTCAACACATCAAAAACGAGTTATATTATTGATTTAATTTTCATAGAAAAGCTTTTTATTCTCTTCACTTTTGTGATATACATATATATACAGTTTTGACATCATTTCAGTGCATTTGGGATTAAGTTTACTTTTTTATTATTGTAGCCGACACATTTATGTTTATAGAACCACCTTTTTACATTTCAGGGCTAATACTAGAATCAATTTGTAAACCTGAGAACATTTAACTTGTGCTTGGTACATAATTTGTGTTAAAAAAAAAATTTAAATTAAAAATCGATATCGGCGCCAGTGTATCGATAATGTACCGCAGGATGAAATATCATGATATATCGTATCGATATTTTGGTATACCCCTACCAAACGGAAAAAGCCATGTGCTCAGAAACTGAAAAGAGCAAAAACTATCATAACAGAAACTGCATCATTCTGAATGACCCATTTTATCGATTTGACGTTTGCATTAATGATGGAAAACAGATGAGCTCAGCAGAAAAATCTTGGTCAATTTATGCCTAATTTGTTCTCAAATTAACCGGTCTTACAAATTACATCACCCAGTAAGAGTTGGGGTCAATTATATTTTTCAATTACGTCTTCAATTATCAATGTTAAATTACAACTCAATTATGATTACAGGGACCAGCATTTTTCCCCCATTTTAATTGAAATTACAATTTTCCCCTCAAAGTCAATTACAATAACATTCTCAATGACTAAAGTTTAAGTGTGCTCATCAATCATGTTTGAACTAGTTTTTGGGGTCTTGTGATAGCTTTATCTCAGAAAAACAAAAATTCCCACATTTTTCCATTTTTATGTCTTGGTACGGACAATCACAATTACAAAGTCAATTATCTGAACTAAATTACAACTCCATTATGATTACAACAGCAACAGATTTTTTAAAATACAATTACAATTATATTTACATCATAATTGTAATTACCAATTAGGCAGTTATAACTATAATTGACCCCAACCCTGCACCTAGTACAGTGCCACATAATGCTTTCCACTGCACACAGAGTGCACCTTTCTAACCTGAGTTTACATGTTTTATCAGAGCCTTAATGGCCTTTTCTTAGACTAGTTATGTTTGATCCCCAACTCCTAAAACATGTCCGATAGAGTAAATGGAGTTAAATGAGGCACATACTATTTTTTCCCACACAAGTAATTCTTCCAAACCCATTTTTGTACCAAACAAGCGATGCGTTTGCCACTACAATAATTAAGGCTAGCAGACATCACATCTGTTGTTTACCTTAACACTCTGCAGGCCCTTCTCAAACAGGGACAGCATCTCTGACAGCTTGTTGTCAGAGTGAACGTTGTAGACGGTGCAGCAGCGCTGCTCCAATAGTCCGATGATGTACTCGTTCTCAATCTGCTCGTGCATCTTAAACTCCTTAAATGTGGCACACAGCGACTGAAGGAACGAGCGGAAGTCATTGTTGTTGGAGAAGTTGGTCTTTGACAGCTGCAGAAACATAATGAAACAAGCACTTCATCAACTCAGCTCTTTCACTGGTATCAGTGCAAACATCCCACACATGCATTACAGTCATCAGATTCAATAAAACTTTAGTAATACCATTGGACAGAATCTCTAAAGCAGAGTTGCACAATACATCGATCGCTGAGGAATTTTGTGTCGATTACGCACGTGGGCCGCAAGACCCCATAAATGAATGAGAACGGCACAGTCACGTATACTAAAAATGAAACCCAACAATTCAGCTTTTGACCTCAACTTGACGGGGCGCTAGAGCACTAATCTGTTAATTTACAACCTCTAATAATAAGTAGAAGACCCTCCTCCAGCCCAAAGCCACTCACACAGACCCGACCAGGTACATTGATCAGCAGCACCATCAGACATCCTACGTGGGTGGAGGCTATTAGTGATGTCCCGATACAACTTTTTCATTTCCGATATGATGCAGATATTGCAGCCTTGCGTATCAACCAATAACAAAAATTACTAATTTTGTAGTGTGGAATGTTAGAAAAGGCTTTATCAAGTGATGTTACTCAAACAGACAACAATCGTCAGCAACAGTAGGTATGAGGAAAAACTGACCAATATATTATGAATTAATTGATTACATCAATTTTAACCTTTAACATAATATCTACAGTATTCTACAATTGAATACAATAAATAAAAAATTAATTGCAAAAAAAAAAAAAAAAATGAAAATTTTAATCTGATATTCATTTTCAGGCTGATATTGGACCGATAGCCGATATCGGATCTGGACACCCCTAGAAGCTATTGAAGTTGTTCTAAAGAACAAAATGAGCTCCAAACACTGAAACGCTCAGTGTGCTACTGACTGACACCGATAAATGTGCTTTTTAATGTGGGTCTGTGATTAAGTGAGCAGATGTATTTGGTGCTTTCCATTTTCAAAACATTTTTCTTCAATGTATTTTTTTAATATATATTCTAATCAAACTCAGTTTTTAAGTCTTACTGTTTCAGTATCATTTTTGTATTTTACTACAAAGAAGTGGAACAAACTGCAGAATCATCGCCTTCATGCCTACAGCACTAATATAAACACTTAGGGTGTACTCACACTGGCAACTGGGGCCGTTCCAAGCTCACAGCAGGAATCCCCCCCTCCCTGTCCCTTTTCTGGCATGGTTGAATGGACGTGATCACCAGCTCAACTCGGTTCCCACAGTGAAACACATCATCACGTTAATTTATGACACACGTATGGCGTTACGTCACCATTAAGCGACTCTGGGTTTGTTGTTGACAGTACATTCTGTTAATTTCATATTTTCTGTTGCGTAGGGTAACTATAAACCAAGATTTACCCAGACACGTGCTCTTTTCACGGACTGGGTTTCCCAGGGCCCCTGAACGCATCACGTTAATTTAAATGACCATAACTCTGCTCATATTTGTTCTATCGGAGAAATTCCACCAGTTTATGAAAGATAATAAGTTGCTCTTTACAGCCAGTGTTGGTACATTGCGGTAATTTTACTCACACGTAACAGAAACATTAAAGATGCTGCTTTGTTTTGACGAAATCGACACGAGGAACATTGAGAACCAAGTGAGTGAGAAAGAAAGAGATTAAAACAGACCAAATAACGGTGGATTTATTAAAAATGAAAGACTCTCTCTGACGATAAAAACCACCATGAATGGAGGTTCAAATGGATTTGAAAACAAAGGAGGAAACTGAGCCTATAAAGGTAAGATCAGTTTAATTTCTGGATCAATAAATGTCGTTCTGATTTTGTGGAGCTAGTCTTTGTGTACATTAATATAAGTGTAAATAGATGCTTTTAATGTGAGACAATTTAGGACAGAGTATTTGTATGTTTGTTTAAACTTTATGTGTGTTTCTGTGTCCATCTGAGCATATTAATCTCCATCACATTCAGTTTTCCTTTTGATGAACATGACATTAACTCTTCTTTTATTTCTTCTTCTTTAAGTCCATGCAGAGTGGCCACGCCCCTCCCTGGACATTAAAACCATGAGCTGACCCTAGTTTCCATCATCAGGTCTAGACCCATCACTTCTACAGACAACAGACAGAATAAAACTCAGAGTCAACATGGGATGCACTTATTTATTGAAATGTATATTAAATGATTATTTAATTTTCTGTAATTTTATTTTTTAGATGTTTTTAATTGTTTCAATAATTTAGAGACTTAAGGAACAGATTGTTAAAATGCATAATAAAGGTGATTTACTTGAGTCATCACTAATTTCAGATTGTTTTTAAGTCTTTGTATAAAAATACAAACAGGACAACAATGATGTGCAGAGCTGCAGTAATGTTGGCTTCATACAATAATAATAATAACAACTACTGCACATGCCACCAGAGAAGCTTCCAGTGAATAACTTACAAATAAAAAAAAGTTCACTGATGGTGACATTGAGATCTCAATGTCACCATCAGTGAACTTTTTTTTTTTGTAAATTATTCACTGGAAGCTTAGATATTGTGTGACAAAGATATCAAAGTTTGTTGTTTTGAGAAGAGTCATATTTATGATTAAAAGTTATGATTGTATTATATTCTAAAGTTTAGAATGATCTGGCTTGTCTTCCTTGCTTTCTGTTCACAGCATAACTTTACATTTAGTTCTACAAAATGTGTTTACAGCTAATTTTACTGATTATTGTTACACATAATCCTGCAGGTGCATTATATACAGTATAAATGTGTAGATTTAACCAACTGTTGGAGAAACCATTTTATCTAATACAAAGCAAACGACATGCAAACAGAAAAACAAAGGTAGAAATAGTGTATTTAAATTATGAAATTAGTGAGTTGTTAAAGTGCTGAGGTGCAGCGGAGGGTCTTCTTCTGCAGAGACGTGATGATGAGGGGTCCGAGTAAAACCCAAAATTCCATGGTAATTTTGAGGGTATAAACATGCATATAAACACATTACTGGTATATTAACCCATATAAACCAAAAAATATAGAAATGGGACATTTTACGTCTGCAAATGTGTAACATATTACTGGTATTTTGAGAACAGGACACATGTAGATTTCTGAGCAATTCATTATAGTTGTGCAGGACTAACAGGAACTCCACACACTGATAATTGGTATTGCCACAAGTGCACTAACACGACACGACCTAAGAAGAGAACTAAAATAAGATTAAAAATAAATAAATAGTTGCAACAATTTGCAGTCTTGTTCCAGGTTCTGGTGTCATAATATTCCCATCCTTGTACTTCCAATGTTTAAATGTTTTGTTTTTAAGGTTCATGTTACATTTTAAAGGTTGCACTTTATTTCTGGCTTATTGATTTTTGTTTGGAAAATTATTACCCTTTCTTTCAGACATTTCATTTATTTGGGCTTGTATTTGTGATGTTCTGTTTTTGGTTACATTTAGATGAATAAATTAATACACAACACTTTGCTCCCCATGACACTTTGTTTGTTTTCATTCTCCAGAGTTTGTGAGTATGTGTCCCAGAACACTGAAACACCATATATATTTATATTGTTTATACATTAGCAGCAGTACAATGTCCCATTTCCATATTTTCTGGTTTATATGGGTTAATTTACCAGTAATGTGTGTTTATATGTATATTTATACTCTCGGAAATACCCGAACCTGATGATGACCTGCTACACTCCGTTACTGTCCCGCTGTCGGCTGATCAAAGAGAAGTCTTGACGGCCATGTTGTCCTCTTCCTCCATGAGTTCTCTGTGGTGTTGTTCATATATATATATATATCAGGTAACGCCAACTCTGAACTTTTCATCGGCTAACGAGCACTTCTGACACCGCTATCATTGCGGAATGCGGATGTTTACGTGCCGTAAAGCGTCGCGCGGTACCAACGTCATCATATTTTGCGCGCGAGTCGAGTTGTGCGTGCGCATGCGCGGCCAACCGTGCCAGTCTGGCACGGTGTTTGGACCACCTCTTCCAGCAGGACCATCGGGCCGTTAACCCCCCTGCAGTGCCGTTCACACCTACGCAGGCCAGACAATGGCCCCCCATGGTTTCACACATGCACAGAGCTGGTTAGGAACGGCCCTGGTTGCCAGTGTGAGTACACCCTCAGTATTATCACTGTCAACTGAACATTAGTTTAAAATGTAATTGCCACCAATTCATAAACCTCAAAACAAACTCCGACTTCTGCAAAGAAGGGGAACTTGAAGCCAAATGATCTCTACAGTAGTAGGGCCTCCGGTTTAACGTGATCGTGGAACAGATTATCATGAAGGACCGCCGTCCTTACTTTAGCTATTGAACTGTTGCCATGGTTATTCAAAGAAGCATGGACACAGCTATAAGTGTACTAGACCTATAAAATGTATTTATTTAGTTTTACTAAATAATAAAGAATGGGGGTAAAACTGATTGTATTCACTGATGAAAAAGTAACTACATGCAGTAAAGGAGAAAATCGAGGATGAAACTAACAGTTATGTATTGTGATGCAACGTGGAATCAAAGCATTGTCTTGATAATTGTAACAGAAACAAATGCACAGCCCAGTGTCCAGTCAGTGGTTTTACTGTGATCCAGCTGAGAATTACAATGAAAGTGAGAGCTGCTACACAGCTGAGTCTGTCCTACCAAACTCCCCCTGAGCCCCCTTTATTCATAACGTGGTGCTGGCGTAATCAGAGGGTGCCAGGTTTGAATCCAACCAGGACCATCACTGTGTAATGTTGAGCAAGTCCCTTAATCCTAATGAAATTGGAATACTGTAATAAAGCTCAGGCACAAATAACTTCCTGTTCTCTACTCGTTTTGTCTTAAATCCAGTGATTGGATGAAGATGAAATCATGAATTAATTACATTGAATGTCATCACATGTTAAGTATTCATCACAGTTATTCAAGGATATGGCTTACAAAGCACCTCTCTATAAAGGAGGATGTAAACACTGACGGCTGACGTCATCACAGTGCTGACCGGACATGCGCAATCTCACGTTAGCATACCCCTGTACATTAGCCACTGTTGCTACCTGAGCAAAACAAATGCGTAGTGTCACGTTTCACGAAAATGTAAAAAAAAAATATATATATTTTCCGGTTTCTGTATTTCAGACTATACAGTGTAGACATTAGAAACGGCTTGTGAAACGCAAACGCGTTGCATAACACCGCCACCCTACAGGTTGGCTAGGCTAACAAGCTTGTTAGTTAATGGGTGATTTATTTAATCATCACTAAAATCCAACACACACTTCAAGGAGCTGGATGAAGATATTTTATAGCATTAGGGTGACATGTCAACCAAGCAAACGTCTGCTTTGGCAGAATCCGTATTGAAGTCTGGAATCTACACGGCTTCTAGACGCTCGTTAGCTTCCGTGCTCTCGTGCTTTAGCCACAGCGGTAAATATTAAGCAAAATTGAGATTTACAAAATAACAACCAGCGGATACCGTATTTAACACACACCTTATCGCAGTACAGTCCCACCAGCTGCTTCATTCGCCAGTGTGGCCCAGTGAAAACATCCACTTCGTCCGGAAAAGGAGCCATGTTTGCTGGAGCTTACTGCGTCATCCGCTGTGAGATAGCATCAACCGGGAGGACAGAGGACCGCCCACCGCTGTGCCAGTTACCAACTGGTAAACCGCTAACCTGCTACCCTCTGCTAAAAGAGATTACATCCTCAAAGGTTTTAAAATTAACGGTGGGAAAAAGATCATTTTGAAGTTTTTCAGTTTTGCCCAAAGTGAAAGAACTTCAGTTTAAGGTATTAAAGGTGCAGTAACTTTCAGATCCCTCCCTCGATGTGTGTCAGTATGACAGCCTGTCTGAGCCACGATTTAGCCTGTCATCTGTCTTTTAAATGTATCACTAGGTATTTAGAAGGCATCAGGGAATTCTAATAACATATATTATTTAAATGTTATTTTAGTTTCTCAGGGTGTGTAGGCTACTAACAGCTGGAGCTTCAAACCAAAGCCCTGCCATAGAATGTTGACGTTGTAGCTGCAGACCCAGCTGGAGGATTTAACATGGACAAGTACGATAAAGTCAAGAAAATCGGAGAAGGCTCCTTTGGAAAGGCCATTCTCGTTAAATCCAAGGGGGGTGGACGTCAATATATCATCAAAGTGATTGACATTTATAGAGTAAGACCCCACACCTGACATTCATCTCCATCTGCACAAAGAGTCACTATGTGGTTAAAGTACACACATTTTAGCTTCAGTGTTAGCTTATGGGGAAAATGGAATTCTAAATGAAATGACAGCACATTTTATAATCAATCAATCAATCAATCTTTATTTGTATAGCGTCAAATCATAACCAATGGTATCTCAAGACACTTTACAGTAGAGCAGTCTTAAGGACGGACTCTTCATTTTATGGATACACACATATGCATATATACGTATATACACATACATATGTATCCCACACCCAACATGAATTCATCATGGCGGCAAGGAAAACCTTCTGTTAAGCAGCAGGAACCTTGTGTGGATCCCATTCCTATGATGAACAGCCATCCACGTTATGCTGTGTTGGGTGTGTGCAGAGGAAAGGGTGGAGACAGAGTTGTTGAGACTCTGTAACTCCACACTGAGGATCCCACGGACCTGCAAGACAAAAGCCAGAAGGAGTACAGGAGCAAACACACAAGGGAAGAAGCAGACATAGAGGGAGTGTTTGAGAGAGGAATGGGACCCTCTCCGGTCCCTCTCTAACCTAAATGACCTCTCTCTTAACGCCCTCTCCAACCTCTCTCCAACCGAGCATGCCAGACCCCCCCCCGGCAGTCTATGCCTATTGCATCTTAATTATGAGCTATGAGCTGGTTCCTAACTAAAAGCTTTACCAAAGAGGAATGGTTTGAGCCTAACCTTAAAGGTAGAGAGGGTGTCTGCCCCCCGAACCGTGGTTGGTAGATGGTTCCAGAGAAGTGGGGCCTGATAACTGAAAGCTCTTCCTCCTATACTACTTTTAGAGACGAATGGAACAACGAGTAGTCCAGCATTTTGAGAGCGTAGTGTTCTGGGGGGATTATATGGCACTACAAGCTCCTTGAGATAGACTGGTGCCTGTCCATTTAGGGCTTTATAAGTGAGAAGAAGAATCTTGAATTCTATTCTATATTTTATGGGAAGCCAATGCAGAGAGGCTAATACAGGAGTAATGTGATCTCTTCTCCTAGTTTTAGTCAGTACACGTGCTGCAGCATTTTGAACCAGCTGAAGTGTCTTAAGCGACTTGCTCGGGCAGCCTGCTAATGCTGCGTTCACACCAAACGCGTTTTCTGCGGGACTGTTCGCGTCTGTCGCGCGAAACCTTCCGCAGGATTCGCGGGATCAAAAAATGTTTCCCTATTCGCTTCATTCGCGTCTGAAGCGAAGCTCCGCCCACCAGACTCCCAAACGGCGACAACCAGGCTCTGTTTGTTTCCACCATCAACTATGGAGGACCTCCGTTAACTCACTGCTCCTAACCTCAGAAGGAACGTCGGCTTTCCTGGCTTTCCTGGCTTCACCAGGTTAACCAGCGCCACATCCAACTCGGTGAGCTTCACTGACCGCTTCAGAAGCTACGCCTGGATGATGACTGCTTCCAGCGGTACCTGTGGATGACCAGCGCCCGATTCGACGACCTGCTGGGTCGGATTGGCCCACGGATGTCCTGCAGGATACCAACTACCGGAGCTCCATCTCTGCAGCCGAACGACTGTCTGTCTGTCTCCGGTAAGTTTCATAAGCAACTGAAGATGCCATGATTCATCAGACACATCTCTCAAATACACACTAAAGATAGATACTATATTAATCCCTGCTTTATTATTGTTTTTTATCATAAATATATTACAACTAAAATAAAAGTTAATCATTATAATAAATTATTTACTAATGTTATTTTTTGTCCTCTGGAGATCTATTCTGGAAGATGAGGCTTGTTTCATTAATATTTATTGTTTTTAACTCTTATTAATAAATCATTATTTATTTACTACTGTTAATTATTGTCATGGTAACACATTCTGGGAGATAAGGCCTGTTCTCTCTAATTTCTCCACCTTTTATGCACACGTACACACACCCACATTATATATATCTGATTATCAATGATCTGAGCTTTTCTATGTTGTTCACTGTGCAGGTATCTGGCCACAGGTGACTCCTTCAGGACCACTGCTAACAGCTATGGACGAGAGGTCTTCACATCGTACTTCTCTGCAGGAGCCGTTCCATGGCTAGACATATTGCACCAGCACACCCAAAACGACTATTTAAAGAGCCAACCACATACTTCTATAGAGCAAACTTCCTACTGTATTAACATGTGTATAATAAATATGGAAGAATGGGGAGAGAAACGTCTGTCAGCTTCATTTTTAACCAGAAAGAAATAATCCAAGAAACCTCACCTCTGAAATTAATTAAAGGCATTAAAGGTCTCACAGAGAATCAATATGAGGAAACTATATATTCTTGTATGAACAAAATATATAACCTTGATGTGGTGTACACATAGCTGTTAAGATGCATTGATAGAAATTAAAAAGAAAGCAAAAGTACACTTTAAAATGTGTTTTTAATCAACAATTCTGAAAGAACACCATGTACATTAACAATATAATACCTCAATTTTAAACAAACTGTTTACTTCAATATTATAATACTTACATAATAAACAAACTAGTATAAACAACTATTCACAATGTGGTTCCTGCCATGCAAAGAGTGCCGCCCATCCAGCCCAATCCAAAACCTAATTAAAATTTTCCAAATTTAGTGTTACCGGATGATAATCAAGAAGTTTAAAACTTTGAAATTTAACGTTCCCTAAATTCTGGTGGCACTTTTTGCAGGATAGAAAGCAGGTCTCTGAGAAACATCTCATCCTCAGTCAGAGCTGGTGGTGAGGAGGAGGTCTCCTGAAGGTCTGTAGGATAAGCTGCTCCACCTCTCTTGGAGGGCCTTGGCTGGACCTCTTCTTTGCTCTTTTTCCTTAAAAATAAACAAACACATTATATATATATATATATATATAGATATATATATATATATATATATATATATATATATATATATATATATATATATATATATATATATATATATATATAAAATAGCGTATCAAGTCACTGTTACTTAAATAAGATCATAGATATATTTTAATTAAACATTAAATGAGGTAATGATCAACATTGTCATCACTGATATACCAAGCATTTATAGATACATTTTATTTATAACAGAATGCAAAACAACTTCTGTCATGTTCATATCAGATGGTTTGGCTGCACTTGTTTCTGCAGGAGATGCTGCTGTAGCACCATCATCAGCATCTTCTCCTACTCCCTGAGCACTATCTGTTCCCCCTCCCTGTCCTTCTCCATCACTCATCTGATTGTTTACCTCTGAGTGACAGCAAACACAATATATGAAACACATTACTATACATTTTAAATCATTAAACTAGATTTAGATCCCCCACTAGAAGAAGCCCTGTGATGCATAAAGGCCTGAATATTAACCTGGTATATATTTCTATATGTCTGCACTGATAAACAAACCTCCAGTCTCTGATGGTTGACCATACTCTGTGGTCCTGTCTTCCTCAACCCTCCACCCCATGTTGCTGCTTGTCTCTCGCGGTGAAACAAAGGGGTCGATGAAGGACATGACCACAGGGTATTTCCACCGTTTGGATGTTCCTGCAGCTGACCCACTACGGTTCTCCTGACTTTTTTTTCCTCTCATAACCCATAAGTGAAAATAGCTGGTGTTAGCGGCTAATGCTATCATTAGCTAATGCTATCCTCACTCACTGCCGACTTTCAAAGATGAAAACTACAGAGAGAACATTTACCTGCTGCTCCACCTCCTCGCTGATTCTCCTCCACACCAAATCCTTCCTTGTCCTGGTTAAAATAACAGGCCGTGTCATACAGCTCCCGATGGTCACACACCGCTACGATTAGCTTCCCCTCAATGGTTGAACGGGTGAAAATACTGGTTTCCGTGTTGCCTGCCTGACGTCATTGCCAACAAGGACTCTGATTGGCTTTCGCGCCTGCGCGTCACGCGAAACTGCCGCTGGAGTTCAATATTTTCAACTCAAGCGAACGGCGAATAACGCGAAAATCGGGAGCGCGCTTGCCGCAGCATTCGCGTTCAACGCGCGAAACAGTTCGCGCCGCCCCACCGGCGAATAATTCGCCTCCCAGCGCGTCTAAACCATTGACTTTGCATGTAATCTGTTCGCTTGTGCCGCAGAAACCGCGTTTGGTGTGAACGTAGCATTAAAGAGAGTTACAATAATCCAGTCTAGAGGTAACAAAAGCATGGACTAGTTTTTCGGCGTCGCCCTGAGACAGGATAGATCTGATTTTAGCAATGTTACGGAGATGAAAGAAGGCAGTTCTTGAAGTTTGTTTTATGTGAGAGTTGAAGGATAAGTCCTGATCAAATAGAACCCCAAGGTTTCTAACAGTTGTGCTTTGTGCCAGAGTAATGCCATCTAGGGCAGTTAGGCTAGCATAGGTTTCTCTAAGGTGTCGTGGGCCCAGTACAATGACCTCAGTCTTGTCTGAGTTGAGAAGAAGAAAATTTTGGTCCATCCAGGCCCTAATGTCCTTTAGACAGGCCTCAAGTTTAGATTGCTGATTTGTCTCACCTGGCTTCATTGATACATACAGTTGGGTATCATCAGCATAGCAGTGAAAGTTAACAGAGTATTTTCTCATAACATTACCAAGGGGGATCATATAGATACAGAAGAGGATTGGACCTAGCACAGAGCCCTGAGGAACCCCGTAACTTACTTTAGTGTACACAGAAGACTTATTATTCACGTGTACAAACTGGTACCTATCAGATAGGTAGGACTTAAACCAGTTTAGGGCAGTCCCTGTGATTCCAAGTAATTTCTCTAATCTCTCTAGTAGAATATAGTGATCTATAGTGTCAAAAGCTGCACTAAGATCTAATAAAACCAGCACTGAGAGTCGTCCTTCATCTGAAGCCCAGAGTAGATCATTAGTTACTTTAACTAAAGCAGTCTCTGTGCTGTGTTGAGCTCTAAAACCTGACTGGAAGTCCTCGAACAGGCTGTTGTTTTGAAGAAATTCACAGAGCTGAGCTGCCACAACTTTCTCAAGAATCTTTGAAATAAAAGGAAGATTAGATATAGGCCTGTAGTTTGCTAAAGTGCTGGAATCAAGAGTAGGTTTTTTGAGAAGGGTTTGATTACAGCTACTTTAAAGGACTGTGGCACGTAGCCTATTGATAGGGATATATTTATTGTCTCCAACAAAGATGGGCAGACTAGGGGAATAATTTCTTTAAACAGCTTAGTTGGGATCGGATCTGAAAGGCAGGTCGATGGTTTGGAGGATGAAATAATAGAGTTAAGTTCCTGAAGTCCTATATGTGTGAAACAGTTTAGGTTAGGCCTATTTACATTTAATGGTACAGCAGGCCCAGGTGAAGGCAGGGAGTGGCTAATTTTATCTCTAATCTTGTGAATTTTATCGTTAAAAAATGTCATAAAGTCCTCACAGCTGAGGGCTAGAGGAATCATGGGCTCAATAGAGCTCTGACTTTGTGTTAGCCTGGCTACAGTGCTGAAAAGGTACCTCGGATTATTTTTATTTTCTTCAATTAGTGAGGAATAGTATGTAGATCGACTATGTCGTAAGGCTGTCATGTATTTACTATGGCTTTCTTGCCAGAGTATTCGTGACTCCTCTGTTTTATTGGAGCGCCACATTCTCTCTAATTTACGGGTTGTTTGTTTGAGTGTGTGAGTTTCAGAGCTAAACCACGGAGCTTTCCTCTGACGTTTAATAGTTTTTTCCCTCAATGGGGCAATTGAGTGCAAGGTGGATTTTAGTAGACTAGCAGAGCTATCGACAAGCAGATCCAGTTGAGAGGGGTTATAATTAATATCATAGTTATTTATTGGATGGTGCACTGAGTTTAAGGCAGCAGGAATGGCCTCTTTAAATTTAGCCACAGCACTATTGGACAGATTTCTACTCGTAACTATTTTATTGCACAGTGCGAGATCCTCTAGGATAATGTTAAAAGATATTAAAAAAGTGATCTGATAGCAGAGGATTTCAGGGTAGACTTTTAGTTCATTAATATCAAGGCCATATGTTAGAACAAGATCAAGAGTATGATTTAAATGATGAGTAGCTTCATTAATAGTTTGAAAAAAGCCAACTGAGTCTATTAGGGTCATAAAGGCTGAGCTCAGGCTATCACTATCTTTGTCCACATGGATATTAAAATCTCCTACTATCAGTATTTTATCAGAACTGAGGACTAAGTTTGATATAAACTCAGAGAATTCTGATAGAAATTCAGAATAAGGGCCTGGAGGACGGTAAATTATCGCAAATAAGACTGGCTGGCAGGTTTTTGATTCGGTATGAGATAAATTTAGAACCAGGCTTTCAAAGGAAGTGTAACTGGCCTTTGGTTTAGGATAGATTAGGAGAGAGGAATGATAAATAGCTGCTACACCACCTCCACGGCCTATGTCTCGTGGCATATGAGTATTTAAATGACTGGGAGGAGTGGCTTCATTTAAACTAACATATTCATCTTGATACAGCCATGTTTCAGTTAAACAGAATAAATCAAAGTTATTTTCTGAGATAAGGTCATTTACTAGTAGAGATTTGGATCTCAGTGATCTAATATTTAATAGAGCACATCTAATGGTTTTATGTTTTGGTGTTTCTAGATTTGAGATTTTAATTTTTTTCAGATTTTTATAATTGATAGCTCTTTTATTTAATTTTATGTTAAAATCATTGTGAAATTTGGGTCGGGGGACAGACACCGTCTCCATAAAATAATATTCACCACCATCACAACAGTTGTCATGGCGATGAACACAGCTATCATAATAGCAATGGGAGGGAAACTGTCCTAAGGCAAGCGCAGAGGGGCGTGGAGGACTCCCCCTCTGTAACATGGTCTTATTCATAAGTGCCCATAAGGACCTAAAGTAATGTAAGATACACTAATCTTATACAACTGCTTGTTCTCTTATTTGCAGGTCATTCTTTATTTTCACTGTGTTGCCTGTCTATTGACCTGTGAAGCATATCACTTAAAATGAACAAGTTCATGGTTCACAACACTGACATTGTTGACTTTTTGGATGTTAAAGAAAATAGTTGAACCAGAGTCCAAACAAAAATGCCACATTTTAAAACACTTTTCATGTGTTTATTTTCAATGAAATGATAAAATGATAAAACACAGTTCAACTGGCAATTGTTCAAAAACAAGAAACAGGCACTAATTAAAACTTTTGCAATTTTCACTTTATTTTTCTGAAGTTAATGTAAATACATCCAATTAAAAAGAGAAACTGCGGGGTTACGTGATGCAGTCAGAGTGAGAGGATCCACTTCACTGGCCTCCTGCCCTAAATGTCGTTTTTTCTACAGATTAAACCCCAGCTACCTCGGTGATTTTTGTTTCCAACTATGTCCGGAGCTGAAAGGAAAAGTTATTTACGAGAAACATCGAAGAAATCACGCACTGAAGTAAAAAAAACCGACACACATGGCCAGCGAGGATTCGAATTGGATAATGGCGACAGTGGGTTGGCGGAGGAAAATGTTGCAACCGCTATTGCCCAGAATGTTACGGAGAATCTCAGTGCACTCATGGAGCAGAAGTTTGCCGAGCTGCAGTCCACTTTGGACAGAATAGCAACCGCATTGAGGACATAGTTAAAAGGATAACTGAGGCTGAGAGCCGCATTTCCGAAGGCGAGGACCGAAATAGAAATCTTCTGTGGGAAAACAAAAAACTAATTCCCACCAATGACAGCATTCGATTGCACTAGGAACCCGGATAAAAACGACAAAACGAATCGGAAAAGTGCAATAAAATGGCTCGTGAGCTCGGGACCCCGACTCGGGAACACAGGCAGGATCCAAACAGCCTCGGAATGACGTTTTAGCAAAATGGTGGCACCCACTGTTAGACGTAAACAGTCACTTTCTCTTCAACTTTTACTTTAATGTGCCGTCTAATTTGGCGTGTGTGCCAGTCATGTTTCCGAGCTTTCTGAATAAAACGCATTTATCTCGGAGGTTGAAATTGATGACCCGGATCTTTCCGGGTTCCAAGTGCAATCAAACGCAGCATAAAAACTACAAGACTTTGAGGTTAACACTGACCTCTGGCCCAGCGCACCGGGTACAGGTAATGAAACAGCCTTAGCAGTATTTCTGTGGGCAGCTGAGAGATGTGTGTTGACAAATTCCTGTTCTTTTCCAGTTCTGAAAGGAGAAATAAAACACAAGCTTGGTTTACCAGCAACTCAGAAATTAAAAAGTTACTATTTTATTCAACGTCTAAAGAGAACGCAGAATCAGAGTTCGGAAAGACCGTAATCGGATTTCTCGTGGTCGGCGTATTTGAAGGCTTTCTGCAGCTTCTCGGCCTGACTCCACAGAGTGAAGCCCTTCAGCACTTCAGTGGCACAGTCCCATTGCTGCTGGCTGCAGTGCTGTGCTATCACCTGCTTCTTGATGTCTTTCAGCTCCTCGTAGGTGAAATACTTCATGAGCATAGGCTGAAACACCTGCAACAAGCTTCTTTGGTTTACCAACAGCAGGGTTGGTATCAATTACAATTACGTCTTCAATTATCCATGTACGATTACAACTCAATGACAATTACAGGGACCACCATTTTTTCCCCAATCACAATTATTACTTTTCTCCTGAGCATCAATTATAATTACATTCTCAATTACTAAAGTTTAATTACAGTAAATTACAATTTCTGAGCATTCAATTAATAACACTATAAAACCTAACTTGTGTTAGCTTTCTGTTAGGGTCTCTTATGATAATAACGGGTCGGTTTTGATTCATGTCTTAAATCAGCTGCAAAATACACTAAAATATATTACCCATCATCTTATTTGTTTTTCGTCTCTTGGTTACCTTGTTAGGATTCCTAATCAATGAAAATATTGGTATTAATATGTTTGGTGTGGGTGTCTGTGCCTTTCTTCTGTCAGTATAGCCCATGATTTGAACTCCGGTAAATAGTAACAGAACTGACAGATAGCGGGAAAAGTTTTTATGAAACATATTTCATTTATTCATGATATATTTATTTTAAATTATAAATGAGACTTCATAGAATTTCTATGCCAATTACAACTAAAAAGTAAATTATCTGAACTTAATTAAAATAAATTATGAATACAACAGCAACAGATTTTTCCAATTATGATTACTGTTAGAATTACCTCATAATTGTAATTAATTATCAATTACCCCAACACTGACCAACAGACAGCAGCAGAAAATCTCAAACAGACATTGAAGACAACTTTCCTCCACCATGGTTACAGTTTTTTACATTGTTTATCAGCAGTACGGTATTCATCTCTTTTGCGAAGTGTCAACAAGATAGTAATAATATAACAAGGATGTTTTACCTCTTCCTCCTCCTTCATGTGAGGCAGAAAGTCCTGAGTAAAAGCTTCCAGTCTCTCCTTGAGCTGCTGTGCGTAGTTTAGCTGCTCATATTCATTCTAGAAAAACAAAACAGACCATAAACAGTCCTTGATTACTTTCAACACATCAAAAACTAGTTATATTCTTGATTTAATTTTCATAGAAAAGCTTTTTATTCTCTTCACTTTTGTGATATACATATATATACAGTTTTGACATCATTTCAGTGCTTTTGGGATTAAGTTTACTTTTTATTACTGTAGCCGACACATTTATGTTTATAGAACCACCTTTTTTCCACTTTATGATTAAAATATGCTGCTGAGGGATGCTCGTCTCCCGATCTAAATACATCAAATAATGAGACGAGTGCAACATTTCACATGGAAACCAGTGCCTTACCTGGTAAATGATTGACTGGATAAAAAAACTCCTTACATTGTTAATTGATGGAAATTTTAAACAGAAGAGATGCCAAGCAGTCATCGATGTGGGGATGTTCAAATTTCTTAAATAACTTCTGACTTGTTGCAAGGACACATTAACTGATTTTCACTCTAAATTCAAACCTAATTCAGGATTTTTTGTATGAAAATCTAAACAAAATGAGTTGAATTCCTAATCTGTAAACTGTGATTGGAGCATATGGGAGACGACCATGTGGGACAAGGTAAAGGTTTTCATTTCCCCAAGAAGGAGACCTGCCGAGCCAAACTAGTAGAGATGTAACGATTAATCGTAAGGCAGTAAAAAATCGATTCATAGGTATCACTGTTCACATCGATACTGTGAAAATTGAATTGCAGTCCTTTTTTTAAACAGCAGAGGGTGCTATCCAGAAGTGTTGGCGGCGGGCGGAATCTGCTACTACTTTGTTCTACTCTTAAACATGTTCATAAATGATTCATTACCCCTTTAGCACCGAAAGAATATCTGGAATATTACGTGACTATCTGTAAAAGTCACGTTTTTTATTAGCTCTGTCTGCTAGCATAGCATCTCTTCTTCACTGATAGATTAGCTGCATGCCAACCGACCACTGGGTAACCAGCACCTTCTGCTGGTCTAAACAAATATCTGACCTAAATACAGTGCAATGACTTTTTTTTTTTTTTTTAAGTCCAATTGTAAAGGCACAAAATACATTTTCAGTTGCACTTTTAAAAAGAAAAAGAACTATTATGCAGTTTTGCATTGTTTACTATAGAACCCGAATTTAAATGAATAGGCTTCTTCTTCATTTGTATTATTCCTTTATTTATTTCATTCAAGATTTATTTTTAGTTAAATTGCATTGTTTTGAATAGTTTATCAAGGGATTATTTTGACAATGAAAAATAAAAGGAAAACAGTACAGTATTTTCTAATAATAAATAAAATAAAGGAATATTTTTCAGTCATCATTTGTCTACAGTCCCATTTTGTAAAATAAATCATGAGAGAATCGTATCGTGAACCCAGTATCGTGAATCGAATTGTATCGGGAGTTGAGTGAATCGTTACAGCCCTACAAACTAGGGCTGGGTAGGTACCTCCCGATACAATATATCACGATGTTTTGTTTTTTGTTTTTTTTTGCCCACGATGACATTATCACAATACAGCGATTCTGCGATAGTCAACATATCGTGGGAAATTTCATCCACGATATATTACGATAACTAGCAATTTATCTACTGCACTGAATCAATTTCACATGAATGACAGGAGAGTAAAACACAGTGTATACTGCACAGTGACTCTCTCAACACACACTGACCACAACTAGTCACATGTCTTTGTGTTATGTTTATGTCTTTAAGGGAAGACTGATAAAAATAATGCTTCACCAAAATATTGGTAATGATGTTTGTGCAAATTAACTTTAAAACCTTAAAAACAAAATGAATGCAGAAAATAGTCATTTCAGTGTAATTTGTGTAAAAAAAAAATTAAAAATAAAAATCGATATCGATATCGGCGCCACTGTATCGATTATGTACCGCAGGATGAAATATCGTGATATATCGTATTGATATTTTGTTATACCCCAACCAAACGGATAAAGCCATGTGCTCAGAAACTGAAAAGAGCAAAAACTACCATTACAGAGAAACTGCATCATTCTGAATGACTCATTTTATCGATTTGACGTTTACATTAATGATGGAAAACAGATGAGCTCAGCAGAAAAATCTTGGTCAATTTATGCCTAATTTGTTCTCAAATTAACCGGTCTTACAAATTACATCACCTAGTCAGAGTTGGGGTCAATTATATTTTTCAATTACATCTTCAATTATCAATGTTAAATTACAACTCAATTATGATTACAGGGACCAGCATTTTTTCCAATTTTAATTAAAATATAATTTTCCATTTTTATGTCTTGGTACTAACAGTTTTTGTAGAATTTCCATGACAATCACAAATTACAAAGTCAAATATCTGAACTAAATTACATCTCAATTATGACTACAACTGCAACAGATTTTTTAAAAGACAATTACAATTACATCATAATTGTAATTACTAATTAAGCAGTTATAACTATAATTGAACCCAACCCTGCACCTAGTACAGTGCAACATAATGCTTTCCACTGCACACAGAGTGCACCTTTCTAACCTGAGTTTACATGTTTTACCAGAGCCTTAATGGCCTTTTCTCAGACGAGTTATGTTTGATCACCAACTCCTAAAACATGTCCGATAGAGTAAATGGAGTTAAATAAGGCACATTCTATTTTTTCCCACACAAGTAATTCTTCCAAACCCATTTTTGTACCAAACAAGCGATGCGTTTGCCACTACAATAAATAAGGCTAGCAGACATCACATCTGTTGTTTACCTTAACACTCTGCAGACCCTTCTCAAACAGGGACAGCATCTCTGACAGCTTGTTGTCAGAGTGAACGTAGAGTCCGATGATGTACTCGTTCTCAATCTGCTCGTGCATCTTAAACTCCTTAAATGTGGCACACAGCGACTCAAGGAACGAGCGGAAGTCATTGTTGTTGGAGAAGTTGGTCTTTGACAGCTGCAGAAACATAATGAAACAAGCACTTCATCAACTCAGCTCTTTCACTGGTATCAGTGCAAACATCCCACACATGCATTACAATCATCAGATTCAATAAAACTTTAGTAATACCATTGGACAGAATCTCTAAAGCAGAGCTGCACAATATGTCGATTGCTGAGGAATTTTGGGGCGCTAGAGCGGTGCTCTAGAGCACCCGTCAAGTTGAGGTTGGGTTTCATTTTTAGTATACGTGACTGTGCCGTTCTCATTCATTTATGAGGTCTTGCGGCTGTTCATTTACAACCTCTAATAATAGGTAGAAGACCCTCCTCCAGCCCAAAGCCGCTCACACAGACCCGACCAGGTACATTGATCAGCAGCACCATCAGACATCCTACGTGTGTGGAGGCTTTTAGTGATGTCCCGATACAACTTTTTCATTTCCTATATGATACAGATATTGCAGCCTTGCGTATCAACCAATACCGATAATTACTTATTTTGTGGTGTGGAATGTTAGAAAAGGCTTGATCAAGTGATGTTACTCAAACAGAGAAAAATAGTCAGCAACAGTAGATATGAGGAAAAACTGACCCATTTATTATTAATTAATTGATTACATAAATTTTAACCTTTAACATAATATCTACAGTATTCTACAATTGAATACAATAAATAAAAAATTAATTGCAAAAAAAAAAAAGATGGAAATTTGAATCTGATATTCATTTTCAGGCTGATATTGGACCGATAGCCGATATCGGATCTGGACACCCCTAGAAGCTATTGAAGTTCTTCTAAAGAACATAATGAGCTCCAAACACTGAAACACTCTGTGTGCTACTGACTGACACCGATAAATGTGCTTTTTAATGTGGGTCTTTGATTAAGTGAGCAGCTGTGTTTGGTGCTTTACATTTTCAAAATATTTTTTTTCATTGTATTTTTTTAATATATATTCTAATCAAACTCAGTTTTTATGTCTTACTGTTTCAATATCATTTTTGTATTTTACTTCAAAGAAGTGGAACAAACTGTAGAATCGCCCCTCATGCTGTTATGGCAATTTTTATATTCATCATAATATCGTCAAATGTGTGTTCATGTGTACAATTTGTCATGTTTTAATACATGATGACTCCATTACTATTCACACTTTTGAACAGCTGAATCATGTTCGATTAAACAGTACAGATCGTATTGTACTCAGTGTAACACAGAGTCTCTGCTGAAGGCCAAACTCAAACTCACATGCAGATACACACAAACACACACACTAGATAAGAGTTGCGCCCAATCGTCCTCATAATATACACGTCTTCATCATCCTCAAACGTTTCCACTGTTGGGCATCTGACTCCCTCCTTCTCCTCACCTCAGGGTGGAACTTTTTCTGTTATCTGTATAAAAGCTTAAGCTGTGAAACTGTTAGTTAGAGTGGGTCTTGCCTTTTTGCTCTGCCACGAGCCTTTTGCCTTTCATTCTTTCAGGATGGAAGCTTCTTTTTTACTCCTTTTTATTTAATTTTATAATAAACCTTTTTTTATAAAATCATCAATGCTCCGACTGGACTCCATCATTGAACCAGAGCATAAATCATGTCTCCAAATGAGGTCAACCGCAAATTTGCCGTGACAAATTGGCGATCTTGAACAGGATCCATCTTCTACTCTGGGGGGCTTCTGCTTCTTTTTCTTTTTCTTTTTCTTTTTCTTTTTCTTCTTCTTCTTCTTCTTCTTCTTCTTCTTCTTCTTCTTCTTCTTCTTCTTCTTCTTCTTCTTCTTCTTCTTCTTCTTCTTCTTCTTCTTCTTCTTCTTTTTCTTTTTCATTTTCTTCTTTTTTCTTCTTCATGTAAATTAACTCTCAAAATGCCCAGTTTTTTTATTACAAGATTTTACATTTCTGACTTTTTGCCATCTCTTATTCACCCACCCGTTTACAGGACAAATATATATAAAAGAAGATAAATAAATAAAATTGTTTTCATATTTTCCATGTCAGCACAGTGCTTTTTTGTTTGAACAGGTGTGCAGTAATCAGGCATGGGTGTAGCTACAGAAATTAAACTCAGGTGTGATCAACCACAGTTATGTTTTAACAGGTGCTGGGGGGCAAACACTTTTTCACACTGGGCCATGTAACTTTTGATTTTGTTTTTCTTCCTCATTAATAAAAAAAAAAAAAAACTGCATTTTGTGTTTACTTGTGTTATCTTTGACTAATGTATAAATTTGTTCGATCTGAAAACACTTTTTCACACCACTGTATTTGGTATATGTGTATGAGTTGTTTAATGTGTATTAATTTTTGGATTTAAAAGAGGGCAGACTTTTTATTTGTTTGGTTTTTAGATTTTTGCTTGGTCTCAAACTGTCTTTATACTAACTGTCCATGAGGTTGTTTATATCTGACTTGTTGCAATGCTTACGTACGTAAAGCTTGTGTTGTTGTTAGATTTATATTTAGTTAAAATCAGTTCTTTTGAAACTTTTTTGTCTTTGTTCCAGAAGATAGGCCTCAAAAAAGTTGGCCTGACTGAGGTTATGTTTTATTAAAAGGATTATTTAAGGCTAGTATGTAATACAAGGACATTTAGTATAAGGATATATGATTATAGAATGTCTTAAAGCAGGGGTTCTCAACTGGTACCCACATTTATTCTTTTTTAAAACACAAACCTATATGTTTTCCTGTGTAACAAGCATTTCACAGCATGCCTGTCAAAAAGTTTATTTCAAAATAAAAGACAAGTCCAACATGAGAGACATTAAGTATTTCTTTGTCTTTGACCAGCTGTCCACGACCCACTTGTTGAGAATCGCTGTCTTAAAGAAACGATAAATGTACAATATCTCATATCAACACTACGTAACACCAAACAACTTCCTACAAAAAGCTTAAGCCGAGAGTTAAAAATACTTTGAGCTAACTATCAGGTAATGTGTTTTGTTGACCAAATAAACAACTGTACAGATGTGCTGGAGCAGGCGCTACTGTTACAGTGTTGGTTTGGGGTTGCTATGGAAAAGGCCCGTAGCAACAGCACTTCGGGTTGTGAACACTTAAATCTCATTCGTCGTTAAAAAATGATGGGCATTAGTGTGAACCAATTACCGGTCAGGAAATCCAAAGTGGCCAATGAATTGACGGGATGGGGTTGCCATAGTTAGATAGAGAGCGCAGTGCTAGTAATACAGGGAGCAAAGCTGTTTAATTTCGTGGAGAAGAAACACTTATGGTAAGAGTAGTTTAATTGTAGGTCTTGTATTATGACGCTGCATTAGTACTTAGTCATTTATGCATGTTACTGACATTTATTTTAGAAACGGAGGGGGTTTCTCCGTCGTAGTTTAGCCCCTACGTCCTGTACCGTAGCTGTAGCTCGATGTGTCTCAGTATGACAGCCTGTCTGAGCCACGATTTAGCCTGTCATCTGTCTTTTAAATGTATCACTAGGTATTTAGAAGGCATCAGGCAATTCTAATAACATATATCTTTTAAATGTTATTTTAGATTATCAGGGTGTGTAGGCTACTAACAGCTGGAGCTTCAAACCAAAGCCCTGCCATAGAATGTTGACGTTGTAGCTGCAGACCCAGCTTGAGGATTTAACATGGACAAGTACGACAAAGTCAAGAAAATCGGAGAAGGCTCCTTTGGAAAGGCCATTCTCGTCAAATCCAAGGGGGATGGACGTCAATATGTCATCAAAGAGATTGGCATTTATAGAGTAAGACCCCACACCTGACATTCATCTCCATCTGCACAAAGAGTCACTATGTGGTTAAAGTACACACATTTTAGCTTCAGTGTTAGCTTATGGGGAAAATGGAATTGTAAATGAAATGACAGCACATTTTATAAGTGCCCATAAGGACCTAAAGTAATGTAAGATACACTAATCTTATACAACTGCTTGTTCTCTTATTTGCAGGTCATTCTTTATTTTCACTGTGTTGCCTGTCTATTGACCTGTGAAGCATATCACTTAAAATGAACAAGTTCATGGTTCACAACACTGACATTGTTGACTTTTTGGATGTTAAAGAAAATAGTTGAACCAGAGTCCAAACAAAAATACCACATTTTAAAAGACTTTCATGTGTTTATTTTCAATAAAATGATAAAACACAGTTCAACTGGCAATTGTTCAAAAACAAGAAACAGGCACTAATTAAAACTTTTGCAATTTTCACTTTATTTTTCTGAAGTTAATGTAAATACATCCAATTAAAAAGAGAAACTGCACACTTAATTTATGCTTGTGGTGCACAAAGCTAAAATGTTAAAAAAAATTACATGTTTAATATTATGGTTGTGAATGTATGTCAATAGTCGATTTTTCTTGTTGTATTCTATTGGCTTTAAAGGGGACATATTATGCTGTTTTCCGTACAGCAAAAGCAGTTGTTTCAGCTGCTTCAAACACTTACCGAGCTACTATGTGGCTTTCTTGTCATCATCTCATGTAGAAATTACAGGAATAATCCATTCAAGGTGAATGAACCACTGCATCGCATTGTGTCACAAACACAGTGTTGCCAGATTCATGTTTGGGTTGTCTTTATTGGAATGGTCGGGTTCTAAGATGTGATTGGGCTGGAAATTGTCAATCTAATCTGGCAACACTGATTCCCAATTTCACTTGTGATGTCACAAATGTAGAAAATTTGAAATGGAGCAATTTTCTCTGTGTTACAAGACTCACACAGACCACAAACAAACGACTGGATGGTTTTATTTCACATTTTGTGTGCTGGTGGACACTCAAGTTACCTCATATGTGATCAAAAAAACTGCAAAAGTAGATTTTTCACAATATGTTTTAATAGATGTCTCATAAAGAGAGGCAAGAATCCAGGAAAGAAGTGGCTGTTCTTGCCAATATGAGTCATCCCAACATTGTCCAATACAAGGAATCTTTTGAAGGTACACACACACATACACACACACAAGGTTATTCAGTATTGTATTAGTATATACATACAGTGTCCTCTCCACTCTACAGAGGGGGGCTGCCTCTACATTGTGATGGACTACTGTGAAGGTGGAGATCTCTTCCAAAAGATCAACTCTCAGAAAGCAATGCTGTTCCCTGAGGAGCAGGTAAATCAATGTCATGTTGGGAGCACGGAACATTTTTATATGAAGAAAACAATAAAAAATTTTGGTACAATGTGATGCAAATTGTTGTCTACTACGCAAACAAAGGCAGTATGAAAACCATTGATTGAAATTAGGAGTAGCCCCATTTAGGCGTGGTTAAAAAAAAAATCAATAACTAATCATGATTGCATTATTGACTATTTTGAATTGATTCTTAAATTTCCAAAAATCGGTTATTACATTTTTCAAATTGTAGTGAAATCCAGGTAACTCCTGTTGATTTGGATGTTTTCAAATCTAATTGAGACTTCAATAATCAAATCAAATCAGGATTTTGGGCTGATTAACCACCCCTAGTCCCAATTTAGCTTTTCACTTCCAAAATGAAACCAATATTACAGCCTTGAGTTTTGGCTGATACCGATATTTGCAAGAATCATTGATAGTTTTATTACTTATTTTGTAGTGTAGAATGTTAGAAAAGGCTTGATTACTCAGACAGAACAATAGTCAGCAACAGTAGATATGACAAAATCTGACCCATTTATTATTAATCAATGGGTTACCTTCATTTTAACCTTAAATTGAAGAATATCCTACAATTAAAAACAATGAATAAAATAACCTCAACAAATGTATATACTTATTTTAAAGTGTAAAATAGCCACAAGCTTAACCTAAACATAATATTCAACAATTGAATAGAAAACCCTAGAAATAACCTCAAAACCAATTCAAACATACTTTTAAAATGCAAAAAAACATTTCAAATTCACTTCGGTTAATTTTTACTGTGGAATGGACTGCTTGTATCAGAGTGCTTATGTCGGACACTTTAGATGCAGGCCGATAAAATCGGATTTATTAATTTTGGCTGATTTCTGACTGATATCCAATGTGAAATATTGGATCGGGACACCTCTAGATTAAATTACGATACATTCTAGTAAAAACTTGACAAAAACAGCATATTAAAAACTCAAATTAATCAGATCGAATGTTATCTGATCATTTACTAATTTAGAGGTCGAGCAAGTTGGTGTGAAGGGGTGGGACATGATGCTGAACGAGCCAATCAGAAGTAAAGCCAATATCAGAAGTAATGTGTGCCTGGGTCTGATATATACTTATGTATTTTTATAATGTGTGCAATGTGATGCAATCCTGAAATAATTTCAAATACAGAATGAGTTTCTATTTGTTTTTGAAAGTATTTGATGTGGTTTCCTGTCTTCTCCTTTTGAAAGATCCTGGATTGGTTTGTACAGATTTGCTTGGCACTAAAGCACGTGCATGACAGAAAAATCCTTCACAGGGACATTAAATCACAGGTATCCTC
Source organism: Gouania willdenowi (assembly GCF_900634775.1). Lineage (NCBI taxonomy): Eukaryota > Metazoa > Chordata > Actinopteri > Blenniiformes > Gobiesocidae > Gouania > Gouania willdenowi. Next base: position 30,339,354 of record NC_041047.1, on the reverse strand, counting down.
TAACGCACCACAATGATGCCAATGATCAATACAAGCAATTACAACTTCATTTTCTTTATTTTTTACTCAGAATATATTTTTGACTAAAGAGGGGACTGTGCAGCTTGGTGATTTTGGAATAGCGCGGGTCCTAAACAGGTACGTAAAATGACTTGTTACTGTAAGTTTAACTTCTACTCAGGGAAAATTATTTCTAAGTGTAAAACTAGTTAAGTTTAACTTAAGAAGCTGCTTTTAAGTGGTTCCAAATGTACCAGGTGACTCTGAGGGTGTGTGAGCCACTGCTATAAAGGAACTGGGAAGTTAGAAATGAGTCTAATTGGGCTCCCATTCACTTGTTTTTCAGCACTGTAGAACTAGCAAGAACCTGCATTGGAACACCGTACTACCTTTCACCAGAGATCTGTGAAAATAAACCATACAACAATAAAAGGTACGTGTAGCTCTAGACTGCCTCAGAGCAACCTTTTGTCTAATTTATGATGTAAATGAGTATTACCAGTGATCTAAAAAAACTATAGCCCTGACCTTTCTCTCAGAAATGAGAGCTTTCCAGGATTGGGTTGTAGTATCGTGACTCTTCCTGCCTGTGTGTATTCACAACTGCAAGCTTTTATTGATTTCCTCCTAATCCGATGTCGACGTGCATGTCAGCTGAGCCTCTTAAATGACTGCTAGTGAAGCAAATGTTGTCCACTTGTGTTATCCAGAGGTTTGTAGCTAATATTATCAAGCAATGGTTCTCCTTTAGTTCGCAATTATGAAGGAAGAGGGCATGCAAGTGACCGTCAATCAGGGTTTGGGTCAATTATGATTGTAATCCTGTAATTAATAATTAATTAAAATTATGCTGTAATTGTAATTAAAAAAATGTGTTGCTGTCATAATTAAATTGCAATAGAGTTCACTTGAGTGTAATTGTCGTGAAAATTCTATAAAAATTGTCAATTATATTTAATGCAAAACTAGGGAACCATGATACAGTTCTATGTAGAGTTCTACACATATGTAGTATGGCTGAGCGATAAAATACCCCCCAAAAAATTGTGTTTATCAACAAATTATTGATTAAATTTATTTTTTTGCCCAGCCCTAATATGTAGTTAACAATTATTAAAATATGTTTTATATCGAGCTTTTCCCACATTTCACCGTTTTTTAAAACATTGAAATCTAGGGGTATACTGACACAAAAAAAGCTCAGCAAAAAATATAAAAACCCATATTTTCATTGATAAGGAAGCCTAACACGGTAACAAATACATAGGTAAGAAATCAGATGTTATTACTTATAAGATATATTATTCTTATGAATATTATGAATAATTGATATTATTCATAAGAGATGCTAACACAAGGGGAAGTTTGACTTTTATTAAGTTATTAATTTCAGGCTCAGTTATTGTGATTAATTATAATTTAACTTTAGTAATTGAGAACATAATTTAATTGTAATTGGAAAAAAAGCTGGTCACCGTAATCATAATTGAATTATAATTGAAAACATAATTGTATCTGAAAAATGTAATTGCCCCTAACCCTGCTGTCAATCTATAGTTGAATGAATGCATACTTCCCCCTGACTTATCCCTGCCTGTGTGTGTCTCTCTCCGCTCATCCTTCCTCCTCCCTCCGTCTGCAGTGATGTTTGGGCCCTAGGGTGCGTCCTATATGAAATGTGCACCCTTAAGCATGCAGTAAGTATGCAGAGTCAGTTCTTAATAGTTGAATTCATTTTTTAAAAAAGTCATTCTATATGTGCTTTATTACTTCTCTTCTGTATTTTCACACTGTAAAGATTAGTGACTAAGATTTGATTAATGTATCAAGTTTATCACAAGACACATATTTTCCCTCATCATCACATAAGCCCCAGCACTTTTTAACTTCAGTCTTAGAATTACATTTGTTGCTTCTTGTGTTTTTTTTTCTCAGTTTGAGGCCGGAAACATGAAAAACTTAGTCCTGAAGATAATCCGAGGTTCATATCCCCCCGTGTCGGTTCATTACTCCCAAGAACTCCGCTTCCTTTTGGCTCAGCTGCTTAAACGTGACCCTAAAGAAAGACCCTCAGTCAGTGGTGTACTGGACATGCCGTTCCTTTCCTGCAGGATAGAAAAGTTTCTGTCACCACAGGTAACACCACCACCACAGTGAACCACCTTTGAAACTGTCTGGAAGAACCAGTATACCCATTAGTAGCAGCTGTTTACTTAATCAGAAGCCCCTGAATGTTGCTCTGCCATATCTATGCTGTAACTGAGTTTAAAAAAAAACAACACTGATTATAATCTGTAACTTTACATACACATTCTATGTTTTTTTTTTTGATAGCTTCCATTAAAACTTGTAAAAATTCAATTTCAGATCATTGCTCAGGAATTTCGCCATACTATTCGTCACAAGCAGCCTAAAGTGTATGTGGCACAGGTGCCAGCAGGTAAGCAGACTGATGAGACTGGGTGCATCCAAATAGAACCTCCAAGCTCCTTTCCTATCCACTTTTCCCTAACCCCGTGGATGGCATCACTGGTGTAGAAGGCTTTATAAAGGAGTTAGGGAAAGGCCATCACGTTGTTTTGACAATCACATGCACTTCCACTAGGTGACGTAATAATCCGACAGTGGCAAAGGTTAGCGACGTCTGCCTTGGTGGAAAAACTACATTTTCAAAAACACTGCCTCTAACCACTGATATAATCTCAAATATCACAAGGTTTGAATGTAAATCAAAAGAAAAGAGGTTACGAGGAACAAAAGTGAAAATAAATGAGCGTCACATTCAGAAATCTACATTAATCCAATATAGGTATTATTTTATGAAATAATTACATTTATGCAAGATATAGGCCTACATAATACTGTATGCATACAAATGTACTACAGCACAAAGCATTCCGAGGGGGGTGAAATACCCAGTATGTTGAATAAAACATAATGTGGCTAAAAATGTCTCCTTTATCTTGAACGACAGAGTGCTCTGTTTTATGTCATCGTGAGTTTCCGTGGCCGCTCGGATGAGCGGGAAAAGTGGATTGGAATTGAGATTGGAAACTATTCGAACTCACCCCCTGATTCAACTCAGTCACTATAGTGACATGTGGATAAGCTCAGACAGTATTTATATAAATGAATTTTGAGATGAATTACTGTATCAAAACAAAAGCACTGTAAAATATTTTACACTGCAGTTTCTCAGTGGGCTATCAAGACAGTCACTGGATTAATATTATTCTTGTTAAATAATTTTGAAATGGGTCTCCTGGATTTTTGGCCCGATATAGAGACTGAATGTTTGAACTGAAGTTTTTTTATTTGTGTGATAGTTCATTAGGAAAGTAGAATAACCCTGATGCATTGGAGATCGAACCATAATGTATTTTGGTGTCTTCCTAAATGTATCAATTTCAATCTGTCTTCTCAGCTCAGAAGATCACAAAGCCAGCGTGTAAATACGGTGTGCCTTTAACTGTGAGGAGGGTGCCAGAAGGAGCTAAAAAGCCTACTGAGAGGAAACCAGCTGTAAAACGCAAACCGGTCAGTGTCTCTTTGATAGCAGGAAATTACAATGTGTTTTTCACCTCTGAGTATCAATGAGCTCCCATGTGGAGCTTTCTATCTGCACAGCCAGCGGCATCTCCCATTGCTGTGGGTGTGTGTGTTTTGTTATGCTATGTTGGCAAACTCAACTGCAGCGCTATACTGTATGTTGCTCAGGCCCCTCCCCCAGCAGCCCCCCAGAGGAGAGTGAGTCAAGTGGAGGAAGAGAGGAAAAAACATGAGGTACAACTGTTAGACCCACATAATCTCTCCTTCTAGAATTCCTTTCCCTTAATTTCCACCATTCGCACATGCAGAAAGGTCCCTTTTCACCTGCATTTTCATTCTGTTGTCCTCACTGTTCCACTCTCCCATTCGGAGCGTGTGGCCTAATTTAGCATTTAGCTTCTTCCTTATTTCCAAAACCTCTCCCTTTTCTTTTATGGAATCAGAACAGTATCATCATGAATGAACACTTGCAGGGGTTTTCACCCTGCAAGGGGTTTCCACACTTTTGTTTTAACACTGCGTATGCGCACACATATCAGTAGCTCTGCAATTGGTTTAAAAGTGTGGAGAAAATGTAAGAAGCCATATGATTGGCTGAAAGCAAACACACCTGATTCGCTTATGAATCTGTCAATCACTTTCATCAGCCAATGGTGACGTTCATTCACCGCACACATTTCTCTCACAAATACACAGAGGTTTCACAGCACAGAAGCTGTTTGTAAATGCACATTCAGCAATTTGCATCATCTGTGGATTTATACTACGTGTGCCTCAAAATAATATTTGTGAAGTAGAGCGTGTGCATTTCAGAATTTATATTACGTTTGCATAAAATATATATTTGCGAAACAGATTGTGTGCATTTGTGAATCTGAAATACAACTGTGAAACAAAGCATGTGCATTTGTGAAAAACCCTACAAGAGTTCATTCATGATGTTACTGTTCTGATTCCATATTCGTTGCCTCTTTGACCTGTGACCAAGCAGTCCTGTTGCCTGTAGTCATTTCTTTTTCGTTTTAAAAATGCTCTTTTTTGTGATTGATATGCTTAATTCTCCTTCTACAGAATGTTAACAAAAAGAAAAGGATGGAGCTTAAAGAAAAGAAACAGAGAGAGCAGGTGAGAACACTGTTCAACACTTGTTGGTTTGCACTTTCTGATCAATGTTTTTGTGGGTTTTTTTTTCCTTTAGCTTTTCCTATTGAAAGTAGAGCCGATGAAGATGTATGAAAAGGAAAAGGTAGGTAATATATTTTCTGTTTGTTACTGCAGTATTTTTTATTCCATTACAAGTCTAAATGATTTAAGTAGCAGTAAAAACTGTAACATCTTCCAGATTAATAGAATAAACCAAGCCAGAGAACAAGGCTGGAAGCACATCTTGAGTTCTAGTGGAGGCAGCAGCCCAGAAAAAAAGGTATGGTCCTCTGATTGTTTTGTACAGAAAAATAACAGTTTTTTTTTTAACATGTTCCTCTCTGAACCCAGGGTTTTATAGGAGGTAAAAAGAGGGCAGCATGTGCTGGCCGACCCGTCTCTGCTGCGGTTCCGTGCCCGTCTCCAGTTGTTGTGTTCAGGAAAAACCCATACGCACATTATCATGCTGCACTCGACCAAATGGCTAAACAGCCCAAGGACATCAGCAGGCAGGGCTGTTCAGCAGCACCAAGAAGTCCTGCTCGGTAAGTGCAGATGCGAAGCTTTTCAGCCTTAGTAACCCAACTTTAACTATTGACTGACACCTTATGACAACAGAGTCCCTGCTGCTGCTGGCCCCATGTTACCCGACAACCCTGCCCAAATTGTTTCCAAATGCACACACATCACAAGGTCAGAAGATGAGGTTTATTTCTTCCTGTTTTTTTAGTTTCCACTCCTTCCTTTACTATCATCAAACCCTGTTCAAAACTCTGTTACTGTGTCCAGGCAAGTGGAAGAGTTTGTACAGCGGAAGAAAGAAGCCATGCTCAACAAGGCCCGTGCTGAGGGACAGCTGGTAAGCACCAGGACTTATACCTTTATTGTATGTGCACCGGTCGGATCCACTAAATGCAAAAACCTGAAGTTAGTTGGAGGTAAATTCATGTGGATGAAGGTGGCCAGTGGGTAAATATAATATCTATTAATATATGCCAATATTAAAACATTGCTATATATTTGGTCTAAGATGCATAATTTCTATTGTTTTCCGCTAAATCAGTAGCATTTTTGTACTTATGGTCATTCAGATGTTGGACCATTTAGGTCCAACGTCCGCAAGAAAGAAGCAAAAATTCTTCTAAGCACCCGTTTATGGGACTCCATGGTAACATGGTAAAGGTGACAACAGATGCTTTTACTGTTATGTAGCGTTATTTCAATTAATCTAACAATATATCACGTTAAGGCGTGCTCATTGGATTTAGTAGGGGTATTAGAGGGCGTGTCCTTACTACAGTTGTAGTTTTATCATGGCAAGATCTCTTGATTCACGAGGCAGAGGTTGTGTGTCAGTAAAGGGCCTGTGTCCATCTAAAATGTTGTTAAATCAAACGGTGAACAGGGTACTCGGCACAATGTGGCTGCAATCTTGGGATGCCGGGCTGGTGCAGGCCGCTGCAGGAGGCCTAAAGCCAACAAAGACGAGGAGGTAGGAGCCCAGGCCTTCCTGTAATCTGACTCGCAGCATGTCTGGCTTGGCACGGCTCATGTGTCTGCACAAAAAAACCACTTTTGGCACAATGATTGTCCAACATGCCCACTCCCTCAGTTAGGTTTGATCTTTCACCATTCTCTGTGAGCAGCTCATTCATTTAAATAATTGCTTTCCCATTTCAGCTTTTGGTTGTGGATTTTTATGTAAACTCACTGGAATGAATTCATGGCACTGGTGATTGTCGTCGCCTTTCTGTGGCTCCCATGTAACAATGTTTGTATTGTCTTTTTATTTGTATTAAAACATGGCGAATGTGTGTCCCAACAGATGCAATTGGCATCACAACATTGTTATCTATTGTGGACTTGTTCTCAGGAGTATTTAGCAAGGCTGCGGCAGATCCGTTTGCAGAACTTCAATGAGCGTCAGCAGATCAAAGCTCGACTGCTAGGAGAGAAGGTGCCTTCTTCCTCTTCTCCAATCTGAGACTTCCTGTAACGGCATGTCTGACATTTCATCATTTGCACGTCTGTCGTTTTGTGTTTCAGTATGACAGCCAGGAGTCCAGTGAGGAGGCAAAGCTCAGAAGAAAGAAGATCGAAGCTTTGAAAGTGAGTCATATGAGAATAAACTAATTATGTTAAACAACATGCAACGCTAGTTTCAAATCTCTAACCCTGTAAAGCCTGAATCATGACAACTTTCCAATGTTTTAAAACTGGAACCTTTGTTGGTCCCTATGAACAACCAAAAAAACAAAAACAAATTAAATATCAATTTTGATTGTTCATCTTGTTCTTGTTTTTCAGAGAACATCTGGTCTCAATGCTCAAATATTCTTTTGTTTTTTTACCAACAAAAATATAATAAATACTAGTGATGTAACGATTAATAGTAAGGCAGTTAAAAATCGATTCATAGGTATCATCGATGCTGTGAAAATTGAATCGCAGTACTTTTTTTAAACGGCAGAGGGCGCTAACCAGAAGTGTTGGCGGCGGGCGGGATTTTGCTAATACTTTCTTTCTGGCCGCCTTTTACTCTTAAATATATTCATAAATGATTCCTTATACCTTTGGCACTGAAAGAATATCTGTAATAATATGTGATTATCAGTAAAAGTCACATTTTTCTATTAGCTCTGTTTGCTAGCATAGCATCTCTTCTTCACTGCAAGATATCTGCATGCCAACCGACTACTGGGTTACCAGCGCCCTCTGCTGGTCCAAACAAATATCTGACGCAAATACAGTGCAGACTGTTTTTTTTTTTTTTTTTAAGTCCAATTGTTAAGGCACAAAATACATTTTCAGTTGCACTTTTAAAAAGAAAAAGAACTATTATGCAGTTTTGTATTTACAATAGAACCAGAATTGAAATTAATAGGCTTCTTCTTCATTTGTATTTGTATTATTCTTTTATTTATTTCATTCAAGATTTATTTTTAGTTAAATTGCATTGTTTTGAATAGTTTATCAAGGGATTCTTTTGACAATGAAAATATTACAGTATTTCCCCCCCCCCCCAAAAAAAGGAATATTTTTCAGTCATTTATGTACAAATTGTGAGAGAATCGTATCGTGAACCCAGTATCGCAAATCGAATCGTATCAGGAGTTGAGTGAATCGTTGCATCCCTAATAAATAATCAACATGTCAACAAATTGATAATTCCATACATACATAAGAACATTTTTTAGTGCTATTGTCATGCAACAATGAGATATCCACCAATGGAACTGGCACGATGAAGTCTATAACATATAACATTTCACTTATTTTTCCTGATTTTGTGGATCACAAACTTTTTATTTTGCATGGTGTTACACCTGAAAACAGTTCCTGACCTTGTTCAGATAGAGATGCACTCAGGATTTCTCACATGGGAAAAGTGGCCAACACAGTGCTTACATTGTCTGTTTCCCATATTGGTTACCAATTTATGCAATTTAAGCATTTATTTAGTTTACTTGAAAAATAATAAAGACTTTTGTTGCTTGATGATATGTAAAATACATGAAATGCAATAAAATGACAATTGACTGATTTACAGCTACATGATCTCATACCTGCTGTATCACGTCTGATACATAATTTTCAACACAGTTTTACTAAAACAGAGTATGAAATATAAACCAATACCACACTGCATCAACCCAGTAACTCTTCCTATTGATGTTCCAGTAAAGATTTGAATGTTTTCTTACCTTAATCTTACCAAATTCAAAATTGGAGAAGTTCTTCCTCTAAAACCACCTGTGCATCTTTCCTCATAAATGACTATCTTGTAGAGTTGCTGGAAATGCCTCTTACTTCCCCATGGTGGATTATTTTTTTATTGCATGTATATTATCATATACATTGGGTTTTTCAAGAAAAAACAAACATCACACTGATCATGTAGAGAATTCCAAAACTCATGTATCAAATATGATACGTTTGGCATTATAGGGCTAATTTAGGTCATTTTTAACACCAAATAAAACAACAGTTACAAATGTAACTATGGTTCTATGCATCACGAATTGTAACACAGATGTCATTTTTAATATTTCAAGTCTGTGTTTGTCAGGCTCAGGCAAATGCTCGTGCTGCTGTTCTGAAAGAACAACTGGAGAAGAAGAGGAGAGAAGCACATGAAAGAGAAAAGAAAGCCTGGGAGGATCATGTAAGCTCGTGTCCTTGTTTTTTTTAAATTTTTTATTTTTTTTTAATTCAGTTTATTTCCGACAGGGTTACATTCACTTTTTTTTGTACATGCCGAAAAAGGAGACGAGAGAAGCAGTTTGCTTATCTAAGTCCAGTCCCCTGTTTTGAACACAGAAAATTTACATCAACGCTTGTCTCTCTGCTCAAACATTCTTAGATTGTTTCATCTAAATGTTCCTAAAACCCTTACTGTTGTGTTAAGTTTCATTTTTCCTATTTTGTCTTGTGGAAGCTCGGAGCTCACTGTGTTGAAGCTAGCATCGCTGAAAGTGCTTCAGCAGAGGCTACAGCAGCATCATCATCATCATCTACCTCTGACAGTCCTCTTCCTTGTCCCGGCGTCTCTCTACCATACGCTGATGCTCAATGTCCAGCTTTGGCCGTACCCAAAGTAACCTCTGCTATATCCATGACTGCTGCCCTAAAGAATGTTGGAGCCGTCAGTATACAATACACGTCTGACAGCAGCGTTTGGTGTTTTACGAACCGCCTGAGTCTTTTTTGTGTTTTCTCGTTGCAGATTATATCCCTCAATGAAAGCTTACCTGAAGCAGAAACTGCTGCTGTGATCCAGAGTGAGAAAAAGCTAATTTTGCAAAGACTGAACCAAAACCTTAAAGCCCAGAGCTCTGTGGTGGAAGTGAAGGACCTTCTCCCAGTGCCTGCACATCCAAATCCAATAACTGCACACCCAGTACCAGTTCCTACAGAATCAGTTCCAGCTGGTGTAGAGGACCAGTGTGATACTGACGAGGGTCCCTCCTCAAACCAAGACAGGAAGAATTGGGAACATGCAGAAAAGCCCATACTTCCTGTGGCTCAGCTAATTGTAGAAGAGAAATGTACACAAACTAATGGTGATTTAAGCTCCTACTACACAAAACTTTAAATAATTCCAGCAAGTTCATTTTGTTTTTGTTTTTTAAATACATGTAAAGGTTTTTGTTTATTCAGACAAGGTTTTTCTAGAAATTTTATCTCCTGACATGTTTCGACTGTCAACTGCCAGTCTTCCTCACAGGTGATATGCTTTGATGCATTCAGACGAGTTCTGTCATAAGCAAAGTGTCAAAGCATTATCTGATGGCTTTCATGTGTCCCTATGAGTCCGTTTTGGGCGTGGTCAACCTGAGAGCTCTCCCAGGCTGGCCCACGATGCAACAGCGATTAGGACAGAAGGAAAAAAACACAAACGCAGGATCAGCAAAGCCATCGAGATCAGGAAGCGGAGCTTTAACATCAACCGTTATGAGAGAACATTGTTTCTCTCCCACATCTGGGACTCTTCTCCAGAGACCATCGGGTGACATGGCCAGACAAGAACCATGTCTGATTAAACAAAAAACCTTAACATATATTACAAAACTTAAAAGCTCACGCTATAATATGTAATAAATATTTTGTCCATCGTCATCTCATTCAGAGTCTCCAGAAGATAGACCGCCCTCTGGTGGTGATAGAAAAAAGTGGGAAGCAGGAGTCCCACTTGTCCTTGCGATAGCTAAGCACACACTGGGAGAGACGTGTATGATGACCATTGGTGGGTAAATGTTGGTTGGATCCAATTTGTGGCAATAGTTGGTTTTAAATCTGTTGTTTATAAATCTTTGTTTATATTTTGGAAGAAACGACAGGTGAAGTTTTACAAACGGATGCAGAAGTTCCCAGGAAGGTGTGGAAAGTTGGTCCAGACTATCAAGTGCTCAAAGTGCTTCAGGAAGCAGAACTTCAGCCTTTGACTCAGCAACTGCAAAGCGTCACCTTCTGTAAAACAGAAGGGCTCAGTCCTGGTTAGTTTCTATTTCCATTACTCATTTTTGTGCTTGGCAGTGTTTTTTTTGTCAAAAACCAAAATTTTCCATATCTCCGAATATTTGTCATACAAGTTTGATGCTTACATATATGAAAAGCTCATCTCAAGTAGAGTATTTTATTTAATTGGACCGAAGCTGTACAACCTACCAGTAAAACGATCTGTAGGGTCAAAGTTCATGACCTCACGTTAAAAAAGAAACTTTTTTCCTTATAACTTGGCCACAAATTGAGATACAGTGCTGAGACTGATACCTTTGAACAACATTTTCTTTTAATGTGTGACCTTGACCTTCACTCAAGGTCAAGGTCAGTTTTCTGTTTTTCCTGCATTATATAACTTGTCAACAAATCCAGATGCAGGTTGTCATTTCTGCCTAGTTTCTCTTATTGTGGAAACATCAGTATTAACCCTGGGTTTTCTGTACTATGACATTGGTTACTTCTTACCAGGGTAAATTACCATGGTAACTTGTGCTGAATGGCTGACCTGCTCCACAGCAGGTAATGTTTTTGGCATGTTCAAGGTCCTATACAGAGGTATAGATTTTCATCAGATGGACTGACCTACATTTGTCAACTGATGGAGTCATATTTTGTAGATGTAACGCATCGCAGTCGGGTACTCAGGATGCCACAGACTGTGTGCATTACACAGAGGTTTAGGTTAAACAAACTAGCACATTATAAAACATTAGTGGCTGTACTGATTTAGACTTTTCGTTTAAATATTTCCTATGGCATCTTATAATTCTGGCTGGGTCATAGGACGAGAAAATAAATTAATTCATAGGTACTTATATCCAGTCTGTTGGTGACGCTGTGAACCTAATGCTGCAAATGTCCATACATTCAATCAAGCAGTTAGATATGATACGCTATATAAAAGAAAAACAATGTACACCTTCTGATTTAGGCTTACTGAGCTATAAACTGGATGCCGCACATCACCCCCCCCCCCCACACACACACACACACACACCTCTTTTAAATATGTCTTCCTGTAATGAAGAGAAACTGACTGATCAGAGTCCATTTATATCATCCAATGAAATATTATTGTTATTGTATAATCTCACAAATTTACACATTAGGAGTCAGCAATTTTTTGCCAGCATTCTTTTCTACCTGCATTTGCTGCAGCAACAGTGTTGCTTTTGGTTTCGATTACGGATTTTAATTCCTCATATTTTTTCAAAATAATAGTCTGTTCATCCATGGTGAAATGGCTGATCTGCAGGGTTTCTCCATGTTTACGATTGGTCAGACGCTGCATTACCACCCCTTTAATGTAAACAGGCACTGATCCAGATTGGAAAACTCTGGAGTAAATTAAAATGTTGATAACCAGCTGCGTAGCACAAGCCTCTGGGACCTTCTTTGCCTTAATAAATCAACAAATGTTCTGTAGCAGCTGATTTGTTAGACTTGGTTAAGATTGTTACCGCACTTCAACTGTTTAACCTTATTATCAATATTCAGACCATATTTATTTTGTTTGTTGAAATCCATGCTCTACATTTACTGCCAAATAACTTTACGAATTCTTAAAAAGTTTTGAAAGACATTTTTTTTTTTTCTTGTTTATGATTTAAAAAAAAAAAATAAATAAATAAATAAAAGGAAAAAGAAGAAATGAATGCAGCCATAAAAGAGCATTATTTTCTCATGAAGATATGTTTCAGGTTAAACATGCACTCTTTCTATGATTGTATCAAAAAATAAGTTAGGGTCAGTGTTAGTTAATTCTATAAGTGTTCCTTTATAATATACATCTAAAGGGGTCTTATAGTTTTAATCATTTTCTTTTCAGATCACCTCCTCCAACCACCAGCAGCATCAGCTGACTCTGAGCTGATACCCAAGGAAGAGCTGACCTCTGTGGATCAGATCAAATCTCAACCAGTGGTACCTGACCACAGTGAACCACAGGGTCAGTGTCAATCTTCCTTGCACTATATTTACATCAATCAATGTGAGACAAAAATCTAAGTGGCGATTTGCTCTGCAATTGTTCACAACCAGCAGATGTGGAGTCAGTGGTTTTGGAGGATGTTCCCAAACATGCTTCAGATCCCCCTGTGACTGTGCAGCCAGCGTGGGAACAGGAAGGGCAACAGCACATGTGAATATTTATCTTTCTGAACTATTTCTGTTAAATCAGATAATTGCCTTCAGTAACTCAGATGAATCTCTTTATGTTTATACCTGGACCTTATTTTTAATAAATAAGCCTAGCAGTGCAGTATTACTTTACATTCACTCACTAAAATGTGTTTTTAATACAGGCCTCTAGGTGGCGATACAGCATCTTCAGTTACCAAAGAGACGGAGAAGAGTGCAGAGAGTGATTTATGTGGTGAGATTATTGTGTGATAGACACTTTCAGGTGAAGTCGTCATAAACCAAGCCTTTTCTTTCATCAGCTGTTGTTCAGCATGAAGAGCCTCTGTTCATGAAGCTGTGCTCCCCGGCCCATCGACGCACCGCTGCCCTCGCCGTCCTCTCAGCTCAGTCCTCCATGGATGAGTCCACCTCGTCTCTGGCCTCCCGCTCACGCTCTGTCTCCCCTCAGCGCTCCAAGCACCAGGATGCCCTCCTCATCGGCCTCTCTACGGGCATGTTTGATGCCAACAACCCCAGGGTGAATATTATCAGCAGCACTTTGATGTTCAACAGAACCTGGAAATTGTGAGGCCTGATGGTGGTCGTTTAAAGCAGTGTTTCACAACTGGTCTAACTGTGGGACCTATTATTAGCACTTAATAACAAGACGTGATCAGGCATTTGTAAACATGACAAGAGTCTCATATCTCGTTTTGGGACTCACCAGGGCTGTGTTCAATTACATTTTTCAGTTACAATTCCATCTTCAATTATCTATGTAGAATTACAACTCAATTATAATTATGGTGACTCACATTTTTTCCAATTACAATAAAAATTCCAATTATTATTTTTCCCTTCAAAGTCAATTACAATTACGTTCTCAATTACTAAAAATTAATTACAATTCCTGAGTCTTTAATAAATAACCCCTTAAAACGTAACCTTCCTCCTGTGTTAGCTTTCTGTTAGCATCTCTTATGAACGGATGACTTTGACCCATGTCTTAAATCAGCTGTAAAATAAACAAAAAAACATTATTTATCATCTAACATGTTTGTTTTTGATTAGATTGAAAATAAAATTCAATAAAAACTGTCAATTACAAAGTCAATTATTTTAACTCAATTACAATGATTACAACAGCAACTGATTTTTTTCAATTACAATTACGTCATAATTGTAATTAATTATTAATTGTGCGTTTATAATTGACCCCAACCCTGTGACACATCTACACCATTGGAAAGATGGAGCTGCTAACCTGATAGACGATAAACGAATAATTTCATTTATAGTCTGGTTTTAGTCAACAAAAGGACATTATATTCTAGTGTACTGTATCTGTAACAGATTTAGTCGAATAAAATATTAAAACATAGTTTATGCATGTTTTTAAAGCTTTAATTACCGTTGATCCACCTGATAGGGGATTTTAATAAGACTTCCATGCAACAAAAGTAGCTTTGATTAGATACCTTCCTAAAAAAAAAACTATTATCGTTAGTTTTTATTTGTTGATGAAAATAACAATATATTTTCATTTACTTTTTTTTTACATGTATTTTTTTTATTAGTCATAATCTAGATGTCACTTAAAGTAAAACGTATTTAACACTGGTCTGCAACACATTTTTGGGCCCCAACTCACAAGTTGAGAACTCTTGGTTTATAATAAATATACTGTATTAGCTGTTAGTGATCAGATGTTTCTAGAAACTCTTCCTTGTCTGCGGTCACGTAGAGGCTTGTGTGGTATTTTAGGGAGAAGCTGTTGTTTGTTTTAATAAGAAGAAGCTGGTAAGAAGCCAGAGCCATGAATCAGTCTCACCCAGCAGTAATTGATGGGACTGAAGGAGCATCCATCTTTATCCTTCATCTGTAGCTCTGCCTGCCTTTCACACAAAGAGCGCCATATTTCAGTTTCTCCTCCTGACATTTTCACTGCTAATACAGCCCTTTATTTATTGGTACTCACACATCACTTCCTCTCATGTTTTGCACAGCAGCTTTGCCCGCATTTGTTTGACTTTATGTGAAGGTGTTGATGTTTTTGTGTGGTTCCGTCAGATGCTGTGCACGTGTTCTCTGCCTGATCTCAGTCAGATCTTCAGCTCTCAGCAAGACAGTGCGGTAACGGGTGAGGCTAGCACTGTTCAGGACAACAACCTGGACATCGAGGAGATCGAGAACTTGGATGACGCAGCCAAGGATGATGATCAGTCTGAGACTGAGGAGTAAGAAACATCCATGACAAAATAAAATCATTAAAAGCGGTACATACATAGAGTGAGGTCGACACTAGTGTGAACAACTGAGGATACATTAGACCAGATCCAATAATCATAAAATGTATTAGATTAATATTACTACTACCACTTCTTCAGTTTTTTTTTTAATTTCAGATCTATTTTGTTTTTTTACTCTGTTCATCTTATCAATTGCATTTCAGATTTCAGCCATCTTGTAACTTAACGTCATTACTGGACAAAAGGTAGTGATGTTACTAAAATAAAAAAGGTGGCATAAGAAAAGGAGTGGAGTGGGCCTGGGGGAGGGAGGTGGGTACCTTGGGCCCCTCGTGTCTGCTGAACCTCTTAGGGCGCTTAATATAAATGTTTCCTCTCTTAATTCCATTGTTCTCTGGGTGTGTGCTGTCGGGTTATCACGTTGTTATTTGTCCCTGTCTTTTGTCTTTTTTATTTTTAAATAGATTTTTTAAGTTTATGAATTGATTCAGAATCGCGATTCTTATGTGAATCAATTTTTTTCCCCACCCCTACTTACTGTCAGGGATCATACTGGTAGCTACAAAAACTGTAATTCTAAATGTTGACATAATTTCTAAAAAAAAAAAAAAAAAAGAAATTGAGAAAAAATCTTTAAAATAAGGCTATACTAAGTATCTAATTTTCAATAAATCAATCCATTATCTACTCAATCCTTATACGCAATGCAGCTACTTCCTTCTACTGACACATTCCAGAGTATAATGATTGGCCCATTTAATTTTCTTTGTTTATTTTACTCTATCACAATAACCAAATGGTTTGATTACAAAAAAAAGTATTTGTCTTCTTTTTTTAATTCAGTAAATGCTCTTTTTTCCTTTATTATTTTTTAGCCCAGCTAATAGATTTATCATAACTGACACTGGGGCCCGGTTTTTCAAAAGGTTTAATCCGGATTAAGTTGATCCAGATTTGTAATCCTTTTTTTGCTATCCATCATCAGCTGGTTTTTTAAAGCATCATCAGATTGGATCAATCTGATCCGAATAGAAAGTTTTCAGGATCACCAAATCTGGATAACGGGTGCTCATCTTTGTTTGATAAAGGTGCTACAAGCCTTTGGAGACCATCATCAACCTCCTGCATTCTGCCAGAACCAGAACCAGCAAACAGTGTCTAACTAGTTGTTTCACGTCCTATTTCTGATTTGGAATTGTTTTTTATTTCTAAAACCAGTGATGCCATTGCTTTATTATCCTGTTTTATGATTGCATGCATCACTAAAAAATTATCTAAAAACAAAACATTATGTTTGATTGTGATGAATATACATCAGCTAGTGACATAATTAGATATATTATCTGTGGTCAGTATTGACACGTGTTTATGAGACCAAACTCTTTCTACTTTGCTGTAGGCCTTATACTGTTATAGTCTAACTAATCACTGTAGCCTGATGGATGAACAAATAAAATTAAATCTTTACAAATAAATTGTAGGCTATACTGCATGATCTATAAATAGTATTATTTAATACACTTTGAAGGTGTCATTACATTTTGAGCCTGAAATCTGCTCTGAATCCACCTTTCTGATGGGATCAGTTTAATCCAGATTTTTTGGCTCAAAGTGATCCCAATCCTACTAAAAAGTTCTGAAAAACACAAACTAAAGGTTTGATCCGGATCAAAACCAAGATTGGATTATGTGATCTAATTTGATTATTAGGGGTTTGTATTGCCTGGCATCTGGTGATACGATTCGTGTCCAATTTTTTAAATATATGACTTAAGAAACAACTAATCTGTAAATGTGTACACCTTCATGAGAACATTATGTATGAAATATATTTTATTGGCATATTTTACACTCAAAACATTGGCTTTAACATGCCATGTGCCAACAACTTAAAATAACATACAATCTGCCTGTGGCTTTTAAACCAACTTTGACTTTAGTGTAACTTAACTGAGGTATATGACTAGAGCAAAAAATAAATGCAGAAAGTTGTTTCTTTTTAGATTTTATTGAAAAAACACAAGCTGGTCAACATGCCCAGGTTTCAAAGCACTTCTTTGAGCAGTTACAATGTCTCCTGCAGTGACTTTCCTGGTTAAATAAAGTTTAAAAAAAAAAAAAAATACATTTTGACATGGATGCATTTTGAATCAATCCGAGAATTGCGCGATATATCGCCAAATCGATTTTTTTCCAACACCCCTACTAATTAAGTTTTTTTTTTTTTTTTTTTTTTAAACCCCATTTTTAAGATTTGATCCAACACGTTATCCAGAATCCGAGCTGATTATTATACTTTGAATAACCGGGCCCTGGACATCGACCCATTCGGTCACTGATGAACAGCAGAATAAAAGAGTACTTTGGTCAAATCTTTATCCTTTCTAGGCGATCTGACTGCTATTACATGTGTGTCTTGTGTCCTAGTGTATATGAGGATGAAGATTTGCGAGACATTAGGGCT
Source organism: Gouania willdenowi (assembly GCF_900634775.1). Lineage (NCBI taxonomy): Eukaryota > Metazoa > Chordata > Actinopteri > Blenniiformes > Gobiesocidae > Gouania > Gouania willdenowi. The sequence goes on along the minus strand of NC_041047.1, from coordinate 30,321,825 downwards.
TCAATGGAGCGACTTCTTCAAGAGGAGAGTGACATGGCCATTAGCCAATCAGAGGTCGGAGATGGAGACTTTAATGGGAATCCTCCAGTGAACAGAGACCAGGAGCTTTTGGACGACATCGCTGCAGAGATGGAAAAGGAAAACCATCGAATGGCTGTGGACATCGAGGAGGATGATGATGATGAAGAGGAGGAGGAGGATGAAGAAGATGAGGAATGCTCAAATGGGAGCCCTGGTGATGAGGATGCTGGGGAGTTGCTTTCCAACGGCGTGGGAGAAGAGATGCTTAGTAATAATGGGCACCTCAATGAAGAGTGGCATTCAGGTAGGAGGACGTGTGTGGGGCCTGAGAGGCTATCAAACTGTTTTCTTACAGCGAGTTTATCTACTGACGTAAACCATGTGTGACAAAAAGTACAGCTGCAGGAGATAATAACCATTTCAGACATTTTAATTTTAACCCACAAACATTAATAGATTTAAAGCAAATGCACTCAATGTAGCAAGAAATCTCCAACATTCAAAATACATTAAGAGGTTTTTGGTGGTGTTCATTATTAGCTTTTTGCCAATATCTGATATTATCCAACACCTAATTTCTGAGATTAATCAATACTGATATATGCAACTTTATTTTAGGTCACATTCTATCTATATCTCCATGAAGATACAGGATGATGGTCTACCTGCTGGGCATTGCTGCCTAACGCACCTCCACCGGTGCTTCCCTTGCATGTGTGTTAATCTGAACACCACCCTGGGCGTAAATGGGTCATCAGCTGGGGACCACCAGTCATAGATGTTTCGCTCCTTTAACCCCAGTACATCTCCTGGTGGCAGAGCGATGGCAGGGTTCTCTCCCTGCCACCCCCTGCTGATGCCCTAGGTGTTATCTGCCCCCCAACTCTTGTGCTTCCTCCTCAGCCATAGCCAAAAGTTGCCCCTTTCCGCCTCTTCCGCCAGTTCTTTAATGGCTTTTCAACACCCTGCTCCTATGCCTCCCATATTGCGCAGTAGGCGAACCATTGAGGACCCGACGAAGCCCCTGCATCCCACTTCGAAGGGGCACATGATGGCTTTCCAGCCAGCCTTCTTGCAGTCTTCGACCAGGTCTGCGTACTTAGACCGCTTCCACTCGTTGGCAGCCTCCATACCCTCCTCCCAAGGAACAGTTAGCTCCACCAAGATAATGGTCTTACGTGGCTCTGACCACATGACAAAGTCTGGCCTGAGCAATGTTTCTACTACCTCCCTGGGGAACTGGAGCTGCCTCCCCAGGTCGACCCTCATGGACCACTCGCTGCCAGGTGTGATGACTCTTGACATACTTCTCTGGCGAGGAGGATTGACATTTTCTCCGGCCCTTGCAAACAGGATGGGTTGTCTCGCTGGAGCCGAAGGACTGCCTTTAGCCTCCTGTCTGTATAACTCTGCCACCTCTGCCAACATCCTCAACACCAGATCATGTCGCCACCTGTAGCGGCCTTGGGACAATGCTATCTTGCAGCCCGACAGGATATGCTGGAGGCTTGCATTGCTGGTACTACAAAGGGGACAGGTCTCTTCAGCACCGAACCACTGGTGGAGGTTTCTGGGACAAGGTAGGGTGTCATAGGTGGATCTGATTAGGAAGCTGAGCCTGGCTTGGGGGATGTTGCACAGGTCAGACCATGACAAGGACCTGTCTGTGACACCTTCCCATGACATCCAGCCTCCCTGCCGGCTTTGCGACACCGCTTTGATATTAAGGCGCTCCTGCTCGGTCCTCGTCACTTCTGCCACCACCATGGCTCTCCGCTCTTCTTTGGAGGCCTTTGACCAGAAGCGGGGGATCTCACTCCTCCCAAGACCTGCTCATTGTTGTTTCGATGTTTCAGCCTGCTGATTGCCATGGCAACCTCTTCCTGGGCTTTCCACTTCCTCCCTGTTTGTATCTGGGAGCCAGCTGCTCTCACCAGTGGGTCATTGGATTCCCTCAGTTCCAGCACCAGCCGAGCCTTCTCTTGCCTGTAACCCAGCCCAATGGATTGCAGTGGTAGTTGTAACGTATTCCTGCCGAAGAGGCCTACGTCTGACTGGCATCTCTGCAGTCCCAGCCACTTCCTGATGTATGAGTTGGCCAGCCTATCCATCTTGTCTACCACTGAGGAGGGGACTTCACTCATCTTCAGAGGCCACATCACCCTTGGGTACAGTATGAACTGGTAACTCCATACTTTGTACTTGCCGGGGAGCTGGCTTTCATTGATCCTGGCCAGGCCATCTGCAAGCTGCTTTCTCACTGTTTCCCCCATCTGTTTGTCAGAGAGGTCTGCTGTGTAGGTGCGACCCAGGCTACGGACGGGTTGACTTGCCAGCACTGGAATCTCTTCACCGCCTGCTACAAAGATGGTACAGTTGTTTTTTTACCCCTTTCCTGAGGGACAGGCTGCGTGATTTGGCTGGTTTGATCTTCATCCTCGCCCACCCCACAAGCTCGTCGATCCTCTTTAGCAGTCTTGTTGTACATGCTGCTGTCTGAAGAATGGTGGTGATGTCATCCATGTAGCCTCTCACTGGTGGTAGCCTTTGACCTGATGGTAGCTTCATTCCACCGACCATCTTCCTTGCCCCTATTAGGATGATCTCGCAGGCTGCGACAAACAGGATGGGCGAGATCGAACATCCCATGGCAATGCCTACTTCCAGCTGTTGCCAGCCTGTAGTGAAGTCTTGATGGGTGCAGCACATCTTAAGGTCTCCAAAGTACTTGGCGACCAGGGCACGTATGCAGGCAGGAATATGGAAGAAGTCCAAGGCATACTCGATGAGTTGGTGGGGGACGGATCCGTATGCGTTGGCAAGGTCCAGCCACACCACATGTAGGTCACTTCTCTCTCTTTTTGCTCTCTGGTTCTGCTCCCAAATGACTGCAGAGTGTTCCACGCACCCTGGGAAACCTGAAACGCCGGCCTTCTGGCAGCTGGTGTCATTATCCCCTTTGGTTATCAGATAGGTGGTCAACCTCTTGGCCAGGATGGAGAAGAAGATCTTCCCTTCTACATTCAGGAGCGCGATACTCCTGAACTGGTCAATGGTGGTGGAGTTTGCCTCCTTCGGGATGAGAACTGTAACAGCCCTTTGCCACTCTGAAGGGATGACTTTGTTTTTCCAGGCCACTCTCAGGAGGTTCCACAGATGCCTCTGGATCCCTGGGCAGTATTTGTACAGTTTGTCAGGTATCCCATTGGGGCCTGGCGCTGAGGCTGCTCTTGCTTTCCAGACAACTTCTGCTACCTCACTGAGTTTCGGGAGAGCAGTATTGAACAGGAAGGATGGGGGGGGCTGGGCGAGGAACACACCCTGGGGATCCCAGGGGAGTAGCCTTTGCTGGGTCACTGTACTGCTCCCTGATGTGAGTCTCCAGCTCAGACTGTGTAATCTCCAGCTTCCTGCTTCTCATGTCCTCCAGTAGCTGTCTTGCATGCTTGAAGGGGTTTTTGAAGAAGTCGCTCCTCTCCTTCTCCTTACGCCTTCTGCGTTCGCGGAAGCGCTCTGCCCTCCGTAGGCTTGCAAGTTTCTTCTTCACTTCCTCCCACAGTGGCGCCAGGCCCTCCTTCTCTTCTTTGCTTGCCTTCCTCCACTGCTTTCGGAGCTGACGTCGCCTCTTCACCAAATGCTCTATCTCTCTTTCCCTCTTCCCCTTCTGCTTTGGGCCCTTGCTCTGCTTTTCAACCACTACTCCAAACCTGCCTCTGCACTCCTCGTACAGGATGTCACCAATGCAGTTCAACTTGCTTTCCACCTGACCATGCAGTGAGTGCTCAAGGATGATGCTGAGGTCCTTGTCAAGCTTCTGCCAAATTGCCACCTCATTTGCTTTCGGCCATTGGACCGGCTGCCTCCGCCCAGGTTGTTTTCTTTCTGTTCTCTGGCCTAGCTCCTGGTTGATGGGATTTGTTGGTATTCTGAGTTTTGTTGGTGTTCTAGGGGTGTTTTCGGTGCCACCCTCAGAGAAGCAAATGTCCACCGAGGGCCCTCCTGTGTTCTCCGCCTGCCTTCCCTCAGCAACTTTGGAACCCTCAGCACTGTGGTTAGCGACCTGGCTTTGGGCTCCTCTTGTCTGACCTGTTTTCGCAGTGCAATGTCGCTGCTGGCCTCCCACTTCACATGTAATTAACACGTTACGCCTCCTTTAATGTAATGTACCACTGGAGTTATTCCACAAAAAACATAATCTCTGAAAAATTTGAAAACTATTTAAAGTTCAATATTTATTTTTAACATGTCTCAAACAAGAGCACATATTACTTTTTCGAAATCGGTGGAAAAATAACTGCCCTCTCTTTTTGAGTATTTTTGCCTGATAATGTTTTCATATTAGGATATGGTAGTGGCTTTTGTGTCATAAGACTACATATGCAGACATGTATATATATATATATATATATATATATATATGGACAGAAAAAGCACTACAAATGACTACCAATATTATATTATAAGTATAATATTATATACTTACCTGGCAGGGGAGATGCACCTTGATCATGTAGGAGGTTCACCTAGGAAGAGGCTTAGCCATTGCACTGCGGCTGCGCTGACCCTTACGACTTCCCCAAATGTGGGAATCTCTACTGTATAATTTGTGGTAGTGGGGGACTGCGTTTTTTTTTGGGGAGTGGTGGCCTGGTGGTTAAGGATGCTGGGCTTGTAATCAGAGCGTTCCCGGTTCAAACCTCACCTGGGCCATCATTGTGGAATGTTGAGCAAGTCCCTTAACCCCGAATTGCTCCCCAGGCTCTGCAAAATGGCTGCCGACTGCTCCCCAGGGATGGGTTAAAATGCAGAGGACAAATTTCAATATATGTGTAACAACATATACATGACAATAAAGGCTTAAAGCTTAATTTAATTTAATTTAATTTATTGTATGGTAAATATAGGTCGATAATTTCTCTTTCTGCAGCCTCTCACACACACGAAATCCATAAAAAAAATATTTTTTACAAATATACTTGTATTTAGTTCTTACTTTTTATAATTCACTCATCTGGTCAAATCTGTCAATCCTTTGTTTCAATTTTTCCGTGAAGCAGAGTTTTTAAAGTTTGGAACATTGTGGAATTAAGGATTTATTCTCCTCTTGTCCCTCTTTGTTTAATCTGGATGTATTGTGATGCTGTGAATGTAAAGGGGTATTTTCCATGGCACTGTCTATGTGCATACATTTTAAGCATATATTGGAAATAGGCTTCACTATGTGGAGATATTTTTATATATAGTTCAAAAATAATAAATAAATGATAAATGCCTTGAGTGATAAGTAGATAAATTCATATCTGATTATTTAAAGATCATTGACTGGCAAACGAGCTGAGTCTGATTAAGTTGATGAGTGTGTAAAAATGCTGAATATAAACAAAGTTTGTTGATGAGATACTGTACGGAACTGTGTTCTTTAGACTTGCATTACATTAGTACATTTGTACATATTTAGACGCTATTCCACCAGCCTAACACTTACACAACAATGTATTTAACTGAATACCGTTTACTACAGGCTCTATAAAGATAGTTATGATCTAAAAAACAACATTAATTCACCCATTTTACTCCCTTTTATTAAACTATGTGAGATTATTAAAAAGGTAGATTTTGTATCATTGCTCAAACTGTTATTGTTTTCCAATAGATGGCAGCGATGATGACCAGGAGAAAGAGGCCAAGCATCACGAAAGCATCTTTAGCCGTCTGGAAGAGCTTCGCTTCAACCTGGAGCAGCAGATGGGTTTTGAGAGGTTTATTGAGGCTTACAATAAAATTAAGGCAAGAAATATTTGTATTTTTTATTATTCCTTAGAGGGTTTTTTTATTTATTTATTTTTTTGCTTTTGGTTACTTGACAGTTTTTGTGTTTTTCACTAGGCTATACATGAGGATGAAGATGAGAATATTGACCTGGGCTCTGGTTTGGTTCTGAGTATTTTGGGAACTGAGCACCAGCATCTGTATCCCAACATCCTTCACCTGGTGATGGCCGATGGCGCGTATCAGGAAGGTTAGTTTGACTTTGTAAATGTCTTATCATGGGAAACTAATAGGCCAGATATAGATATACACTAGTATTTGATTTACTGTAGAGAGCAGTGTTTAGAACTCCTCTGTAACTCTCTAACTCGAAGACTTGTGATTATTTTTCTGTTTCTCAGCGGAGTTTAGAAGGCGAGATTTGAAAGCTTTTTTTCCAGAGAGAAGCAGCCTTCAGATGTAGTTTCACACTTTTCTGCTCAACAATTCCTTTGTTTTCTATTTTTACTGCTTCGTGAAGAGCAGTTGACTATGCAAATGTAACTTGTGTCTCTGCAGAGGACTCGCTTTGGCTCAGTGAGCAATGTAAAAGCTATCGAAGACCAAACAAATCTAATAATCTACATCTAGGGGGTATACTACAAAGGTAGATAATTGTATCCTGGATTTATCTCCATTAGCTGGCTTCACCTAACCAAACATTCCCTATAGAGAGAAGCTGTCCTACGAAGGTTGATAACAACACGCTAATTTAAGCCATTTGATTTCAGCCTGCCTACGTGTGCACTACCATAAAAGGGGTGGAGATTGCAGCATCTGACCAATCACTACAATGGAGAAACCTGGCAAAATGACCTTTTGTACAATGGAGGAACATTTTATGATCTTGAACAAATATAATGAATTCAAAACCATGATGACAGTGAAGAGCAACAGTGTTAGTGCAGCGCGCCAGGAGAGATTGTTCTTCTGTGTAGTTTTGACAAGGCAAGGAGCATTACCACCCACGGATTGGTTAGGAGGCGTAGCTTTTATACTCGCTCAGATCTGATCCACTTCATAACCTGGTTCCTGACCAGGTTAGATGTTCAGCTTAAGCTTAAAGTTATGAATAATTAAAATCCATAATTCAGACCAAAACCAACACTGTTGTTACAGAAAAGGCAGGAATGAAAGAACACAGGCAGGAAGCTGCTGACACTTGTAAAAAAAAATGAGATTATTTATGATATTAATTTACTGGACGATAAACAAACAGCGCTCTGAACTCTTAAACTTTATTGCAGCACACACGTTTTTCTATTCAGGTAGACCTCTATTTATCACACACACTGGGATGAGAGCACATTGCTGTCAGCCTCACTATAGCCTATGAATGAATGAATGAATGAATGACTTCACCCGTCCGCACATACGGAGATACAGGCTTCATCAGCTGACTGTAGATCAGTCCGTCAGATATAAATCTATATCTTTCCTAAAGGATGTCATTGGTAAATGAAAGGATTTATCCATTAATAATCTTTCTTTCCTAAACGCAGCTGTGATATCTGCCCCAACCAGGATCTTCTAACAATGGGCAGGTCATTTTCTAAGAGAAGTAATTGGTCAGGAGGCGGGGCTTTAGTACTTGCTCAGATCCTAGCCAGAACAAAACCTGGTCCCGACCAGGTTAGTCGTTCAGCCTAAGTTACCATGGTGATTTAGCCCGTTAACAAGCTTCGTAGGACAGCACGCACTGATTAAATCCCCAAAGTTAGTGCGATTAAGGGGTAATCTAGCTTCGTAGTACACCCCCTAAAGCCCATTTTCATGCTTCAGCTTTGTTTATGTTTTGGGTCTTTCTGTTACCCACTTCGCTTGGACTGTCCTGCTGCTCGGCTTTTACTGATGATTGTATTAGAGGGGCTTGTATGATATTCTGGCTAATCGAAGGTTCCAGAGGAAGATAGTGGGACACAAAGTCAGACTATTTGAGGACCACTGGACAAGAACAATAGATCAGAAAAGGCACTGGTACAAAGACGGGTTTAGCTCATGGTGTATTAGCTGAACTGGCGATGAGATTACCTGGTGACACATCATGGCAGAAGCATTACACCAATCAGCTGCGTTTAATTTTTCATGGTACTTTTGCTTTGAAACAGGGACACTAGCATTGTGGCTAACGGATATATTACACTCTGTGACGTTATCTTGTGGAATTTCAGCGTTTTTATAAATCATCTGAAGCATATAAACAGTACTCTATTAACCCTATGTTCCCAGCCTTGTACTGGGTCATATCTCCTGCCCGTGGCCTCTGTTTGTGATGATTCCTCATAATGTTTTGTTCTCTCTTTGTCTTCCAGGTAACGATGAGTAATGCTGTGAAGCTGTAGGGCTGCTCAGACAATCTGCTCCCTATCTGATGTCTTCCTGTGATGTAAAGCAACAGCAGAAGGATCTATGCATGAAGTAGCTACACACTTGACAGGGTTTAGGAGCACTAGCATGATGTGTGAGTAACAAACTGGGAAAGCCTCAAACACTTTGTCCAAACCAGTGCTCATTCAGGATTTCAGGAGTGCATTTACAGTCTATATACAGATGTCATAAATAATGTCCATGTTTTGCCTTGTTTTAGGTTCAATTCTACTGCTGTGACATGGTTTTTTTTAGTGATTGATATTCTCCTCTCAGGTGCTCTCTTTCTCTGTTTCACACTAACTCATAACTTCAGGTTTGTAAACCAGCCAGATCACCATCAACACAAGTTTACTACAAACGAAGAAACCTCCCTTTCCTGTGACCAAGTTAAAGCAATCTAACCCATTCTCCATGTTTGTACTGCCTCAGTCAACACTAAACATGTTTCTAAGTGTGACTGTATGTTAGCAGAGTTCTGCAGCACAACTGTCTGAGGTGTAGCACAGGCTGCTTTCAATTAGTGTGTCAAGTGTACAAATAATCTGTTTATTATAAAATATTATCAAACTTTATATGCAATAAACATGTCTTTTTTTAAGCAGCATGTTGACTTTTGACATTTCTTCATGTGAGGGTCAGTGAAGCATGGGCACATAGGAGCTTTTAAACTACACCTCTTCCTTTAAATTCAAGCCCTGTTATTTATGGATCATCACACCGCTGCGTCGATAAAGAACACATGACACGATTTTCATCCACAGGTCTTCAACGAACCACTCACTGGTCTGTCAGCTGGTAAGATTTATATATAATTGGAAGCCCAGTGGATTAATATAGCACATGCTTCCACCTTATTAACACCAGATGTGATTTAGTGTGACATCGTGTGAGAGGGAAGATGATGGAGACTTGAGTTCAACCACAGCAGCATCTCTTAAAAACAAAAGTATTCATACAGTACATTTGTATGCGCCACAGAATACCTTATTTATGGAAAAAAAAGTCCCGCAAAACACAGGAATTGCCAAATTCTTATTGTGATAGTGGAGACGCAGGCAGACAGTGGTGTGTTATTTTTACTCTGCCTTTGAGTGATGATTGATGGCATCATGTAGCACAAAAATTGCAGTAATTATTATAATAACACACCTTTGGACCAATCAAGGGAAAGGTGACAGTTTTACCTGGCGTACTTTATGATCGCTCACGGCACTCGTGTGTTCTTGGAAATAAAAGCACCTCAATGCAAATGCCAGAATATAAGATGTGAAATTGCAATTCAGTTTCAGCTGTATTATGAAGAGCTGAAACTTTTATTTCTAAGGGTCCTTTTTGCTCTCCCACACAATCATTTCTTAATAAAATAATTGGACTGGTGAGTTCTTTGTCCTACTTTATACAGGGCAGTGAACACACCACAGTGGTAGCGCTGTAGTGCGTCTGTACGGACAAGCTGTGAGTGATAAACATGCTCACTGTTCAGTAAAAGGTTTTGTGACCAAGTGCTTTAAAGTTACTCCTCTCTTTACTCACTGTGCTCAGGGCTGGGTGTGTGTTGGGGGTCTACTGTGTGGCCAATCCGATTCTCGGGCTGGTTCTACACCTGGTCTTCCCTCTGGCTATGCGTCCTTGCCATTATTCAGCTTATTGATGCAAGACTCTTATAAGTATGATTGCTTTATTTCCTTGTGCTTTTGAATTTTCAATAGTTGAGTCCGAATGGGGGGAGGCAAGTAAAGACCCTGCAGATCACAGGGAGATTATATTGTTTGGACAAATCAATGCTGTGTCTTTAAAACTCACTGAGAAACTATGTGGGAATGCATTTATTCCCAATTACTACATAGGTGTGTAACAATCCATCGATCTGAATCGATCCATCGCTTGGTTAAGACTCAATCCAATCAAATTTATATAACTCAAACCATTGATTAAATATAAGTATGTGAAACGTTTCAAAACGCACAGTGGCTTAGTGGTTAGCACGTCCGCCTTGTAGCAAGAAGGACCTGGGTTCAAGCTCTGGGGTGGACACTTCGGTGAAGTTTGCATGTTCTACCCATGCTGCGTGGGTTTCCTCCGTAATCTACAAACATGACTGTTAGTTGTTTGGAGTCTCTATAATGCTCGTAAAACAGAGTGTGAGTGGTTGTTTGTCTGTGTTCGATAAACTGGTGTCCTGTCCAGGGTGTACCCCCGCTTAACGCCCTATGAGAGTCACAGATAGGCACCAGCAGACCCCCGCAACCCTGACAAAAAGAACAAGCGTGTCAGAAAACAGATGGATGGATGAAATGTTTCAGCAATAAATGTATTAAAATTGCTTGGTATTTTTTCTAGCTTTAGATACAATGTAACTCATTGTGTTAAATAGGTTTATAATATTGTATTTAATTGTAATTGATTCAAGACCTCTGAATAAAAGCAAATCTAAATTGAATCGTGACTGACCTTGTGAAATCGGCAAATATCCCGCCGTTTTCCAAAGAATTGATATTGTGTCATATAATATATATGTATATATATATATATATATATTACTAATTAGTGCCACATCAGTAGAAGGTGCTCTGTCATCACCCAGCATTCCTTTGCGTATGCTCTGTCTATGCAAATCAAAGATGTTTGATTAAAAGTTATGGAAGACAAAGTGAAACCTCCTTAATATGCATTGAATAGTAACTGAACATGTTTATTGGTGGTCTGGTCCCAGGCCAGAAGAGGAAATCATAGTGTCTGTTAAGTTGCCTCATTAGATTTGTCTACTGAATGGAGGCATTGTGTTTGTTCATCCATTTCTGGCTTTCGTTGTGTTGTCTAAAGCCACATGGTCTGTCTTCTATAATGTATGTGTAGTTGTTCTATCTCTGCAGTGATTTGCATTATGTTGGTGAAGAGGCGTATTCATCACTTGATGGTATGCAGCTGTCTCCACAAACACCAGGAGAGCTGTTGACAAAATGCTTAGGGCTTCCTTTTTAAATATTTAGTGTCAGTTGCACATTGTCGGCTCAGTTTGGAGTTTTAGCTCAGCACAGCAAACACTGCAAGGTCTGCACACAGAAACGTGAAAAAAATGATGGCATCAGTTGTAGCAATGCAGCAGACCTTTTATTATGCTGAATTCCGTTACACATCGCTCACTAAATGAAAACAGAAACCCAATCCAGGATATCATCTGCATCCTCCCACTCCCACACACTGTGGATTTTTATAGGCACATGCTTCAAATTTACAACACATAGATTCTTTAAGGTCAGGGATTTGTGCGCTGATATACAGTTGTACAGTAAACAGTTAGAGCCCATTCCCAAGCACTTCCCTCAGACTATGGAGCATAAAGTTTTCCAAAGGTTTCTTGGCGCATTAGCATATCCTTTTAGCAGGAACTCACATGAATAAACAAACTAGATTTTTAAAAAAGCGATAGAATTCTCTTTTCACCTTCCTTTTACACTTGGAGCTGTGCAGAAAGGTGAGTGCTATTCTCCAGAACCTTGCACAGAGAACTATTCTTCACTGCTCTAGAGTTCAGAAAACAGAGGGTCGCCACATGTTTGAAGGGGATGTTTTTATGCATCTTTAAATGTCAAACAGTGGGTGCCAACAATTTGGACAATACATTTTAATATCAAACAAACATTAGTATTTACCTGCTGAAAAGATCATTACAAGGTTGATTGGGATTTTTATCGCTTAAAAACTGCTTTTCAGTTTTTGAGGAAAATCGTCCACAGCTTTGTATTTTTTCCGGTTTTTTTTTCAAATGCTTTTTAAATATTTTTCTTAAATAAACTAAGAGCCGTAAGCTCCATCGCTTTATTGAGAGAATTACAAAATTTAAACAGTTTTGGTCACTTAGGGTTAGGGTTTGGTAACCCTAACCCTAACCCTGTTGGTAGTGGGAACTGAATCCTGGCCAGTGTAGAACCACTGGTCTAAATGCTTCACACTTTAAGCCTCATAGCATTCCGCTATCAGGCTCCTCGCTAAGGAACAGCTGCCTGTTTGAATAGTACAGTACTCTTTTCATAATTGGAATTCTTTAGATTTGATTTACATGCCAATGCAAACTTTTATGTACCGTTTTGATTTAAGTGAGGCTATGTTGCAGCCCGTCTGTTATTAAAGCTCTTTACATGAAGCTCTCTTGTTGTCCAGGATAAAATCTCACACTGGGATTATATAAGGCCTATCACTTTGTGAGTTTTGTCTAATGCCACCTAGAGTTAGGATATTTACTCATATTGTGGAAATTTCCCCTGTTATGGACTGGCGTCTTGTCCAAGGTGTTTCCCCCGCCTAGTGTACTTTGAGTGCTGGAAGCATCTGGAGAGTGAGTCAGAGAATTAATGAATGAAGTAGTATTGTAGATTATTTTTATTTAGTTTTTGCACAGTTAAAGCTGCAGTATGTAGAATCCTCTCTGTCTTTTTCCTCTTGATTTGGCGTGTAACTGTTGAGTCTAACGCTGCAATGGAGACTTGTCCTGGAACGTCTATCATTACTATTTTACTACAGATTGTTCGTGAACGCGCCTGACTTCAGTTGAGCAGTCAATACTAACTCTCAAAACAGCTCATGGAACACACGTGTTTGTGGAAAGATCCCTGATTGGCTGACATTCAGCGTCACGCTCTTGGATTCCTAAACTTCATTTACAGGGCCAGGAGAAGAGATTCACTGTCCACTCAGAACACTTTAGCATCTGGGGATATCCACTTGTTGAAGATGGATTAGTTCACTCTCCACAGGTCTTGTATGAGGATCTTCGCTCTGGCGGTGAATGGAATGAGGTATCCAAGAGGATCGTATTGTGTTGCCATCACCTGCATGACCTCTGCTGTTGTCCTTCACATGCCTCTGGAGGGTGTATGTGGCACAGCAAGGACTGCATGTCGTCCCAAACGTCAAAACCTGCCACTCATACACTGTTGGTTCCTTCTCCCTTGTCATACCTCTCTAGAGAAGAGGCTTGTCCTCTGGCATCAGGCAAACTTAATGAAACATTACTTTGATGCTACCACTTATACCCACAGAGTTTTCTTGGAACTGAAGAAGTATGCCAAGGAGAGTAGGGCCTAAGGTCGGACCAGGCAGAAGTTGGCTGTTAAGGCTTTGGCCATTATGCTGGTAGGAACAATTGTAGACAATCCTCGCCTTACCATTGTGGTGGACAACATGGTGTGGAAGATACCACAACTCTGTGGAGCTGTCTACTGTTTCAGGAGGTAGAGGTTTGGTGTAGCCTAGCTGTTCAAGCTTGTGTATTTCTTGACAGTAGGTGTTAGCTAGAGCAGTGTCTTTGGCTAGACGGGGTTCTGTACTCTGTACCTGTGGGAGCAATGTGAGCTTTGGAGCCCAGAGTGTGGGGCTTGCTTTACATCTCAACAGTGGAGTGGCAAACCTTGTTATTCCATCCAATTCTACTTTGACTGTGCGCTGTTCTAACAGCTCTAGGGCCTGCTGATCTTCTTTGGAGTGAGTCACAGTCTTGGTGTTGGTATAAAGGGTAATGTCTACTTACCACAGGTGTTCAACATGCCGCTGCAGCTCTAAGTTGGGAGACATGGTAAAGTAGCAGTGAGAATGTTCACGAGTGAGTTGGTTTAAGTTGGCTGGGCCTTGCAATGTCCAACCAAGAGCAGTATGGACAGCTAGCAGACTCCCAGGAAGACCAGCTCGGACTGGTTGGTTGGGAAGCAGCAGATGTGGAAAGTCAGAGCCGATGAGCAGAAGCGGTTGGACCTTGTCCACCTTTGGCAGAGGAAGACCTTGCAGGAGCAGTCTTTGCGCATGAGTGACTTGACAGGATAACTATGCTCGGACAGGCTCAGCTCATTGGTAGTGAAGGCGTGATAGATGTAACTTTATTTGGTAGAGTGAACTGGAGAGATGTCTGCTGGAGAGACACCAGCTCCTTGTAAATGAACCACCTCATGGCGGACAGTGCGCAGCGGCAGGTTTTCAGGCTCTTGGGTTAAATGGAGATACTGCTGAGGAAAGGATGAGGGTTCTCTTGGATTCATTGTCCAGGATAGCAAAACCTGCCAGGGAGTGCTCAGCATTGTACAGGAGCACCGTAACTAGCTTCAGCATGACTCTCTGTAGACGACACGGACGGTCAATGTAGATAATGTTGGGAGCAGCACTGACCATTAGGGATACGCTTTGTTAACTGGTTTTGTTTGGGAGCCGGTTCCTACTCAAATGATTCTTTGGAGTAGAAAACAAAAACGGATTCTGCTGTAAACAAACGTACCCCACTCACAATGACATCACACACAAGCTGCTGCAGAACAGAGTTGAGCTGAGCTGCTGCATTTCATCATCACCTGTAATTCCTGCAAGAGGGACCTGTGCACCAAAGGCGGTAACATAACCAATATGTCCAAACATTTGGCCAGACAACACAGCATTATACTCAAGCAATGCCGTGTCTTTGACACACTTAACAGCACCAGTGCTAGCACTAACACAGCAGGTAAAATGAAACAACTCTCTGCCGCTGGCTCTACGCTGCACTAATGCTACTGACTCCTTTAAAATCCAGCTAAAGACACTTTTATACAGACAAGCTTTTAATTAACCTCTTTTATTAACTTGGTGTTAATATTGTATCTTTGTAAATCACTGTTCTGTTTTGTGAAGCACTGTTTTTACTGTAAAGCACTTTGTGATTTCTATCTATGAAAGGTGCTCTATCAATAACATGTACTTACTTACTAACGTTGTGTGATAATGATAAAATGAGATTAATTTATTATCCTAAGCCAATAGTCACTTGTCTTGTGGACCTCCAACAGCCACTCACACACATTCACTCCTATAAGAGCAATTTAGAGACTACAATTGATACAAATGTTTTTGGATTGTGGGAGGAAATTGGAGTACTTTGACAGAAGGCATGCAAGGTGAACATGCAAACTCCACACATTAAAGTTCCCGCTTCGTAATCGAGCCCAGTCCATCTGGCATGAAGCAGTTAAACAAACACTAGTAGCAATAATAAAATGTATTTTTTGCTGGGCTTCCCAAAAAAGGTCCTGAAGAACCATTCTGCATCTCATCTCAGCATGCTTCACTAACGATGAAAAAAGGCCATTAGCAAACCATCTTCCATACCCAGCTGGTCAGCTGTCTCACGTGTGACTAAAGCTCCTCAAAAATTGCATGTTTTTTTTTTTTTTTTTTTAAAAAAAACAAGGTTCTATTTGCTGAGATCTAATATTTCAGAGCTTACGACTGTGTTTACTTTATAATCTATGACTCATTGCTGTGCATGTTTGTCTGTTGTGTGTTTGTGCGTATTTCGAAGTGTACACTATGTGATGCTCTCATGATAGGAAGATCCCCTATAGAGAAATGCATGTATTCAAGCCTTATTAGCTTCATTCCCTGAGATTTAGTGATGACCTCTGATCTGATCTGAAAGGAGACTGCCTCAGGCTGACGAAGTTGTTTTAAATGCTGCAGTAATGGAAATAAATAAAGAGTCTTCCAGGAAGTGTTTAGAGCAGGAGAATATTCAGCCTGCTCTCAAAGGAGACATCTTTGTCTTGCAGAGTGAAATGTGAATTGTGAACTTTACAGCTTGGAAAAAGGCTTCCCCCTCTTTAATAGTCCCTCTCCTCTCTACACTTTGTATCTCGGACCGCTCTGCAATGTAATAAATTGTACGGATGAAAGCAATATTTCTGCCAGGGCTCATCCTTTCATGGAAATTGGGATGTATGTCTTGTCATGTGCTCCACTGCCTTCCTATTCATTTCCATTAATAAACATCCTCACAGCCGTTACCTTTGTCATACAATGGTTAGTATGTATGTGCTCATCTCAGGTGCAGCTCTTCTGAAGGATTACAGCCTTTTCAAGTGTACAAATCATTCCTGTTGCTATTAGAAAGCATCTGCCCGAGCCTCCTCACCAAACAGCAGTGAACATGACGGTGTGGTGAAACATAGAGGTCACAGTAAAAGGTTGGATGGGAGCAAAGGTCATTGTCTCGGTGGAGAATGAGGGGCGTAGCGGAATAAAGAGCGGCTGCAGAATATATGACCCCGGGCTGTAGGCGCGCCCCCCCTGGGAATAACATGTGAAAGAGGAGAGACACCTCCAAATAAATCTCCTCTTTTATTGCACAGATCTTCCCCATCCATCCTTCTTCCCCAATGTGCAATGTCACCTGAAAAAGATAAAAATAAATCACATTTTTATTGTCCAGCCGCACTATGCTTGCCCTCAAGGAGAACTGTCCTGGTGTCTGTGGAGCCTATAGTAAGTCAAATCTTTATCACAGACCTGTATTTTGTGACGGGTACATCTGAAAAGCACACACTATATACAAGTTTTGTATTAGTTGGCTAATACAAAGCCAACTCACTAAAACATCATGATATTACTACTTCAATCAAGGCCTTTTGTTCATACATAAAATGTCACTCATATGCATTTTGCTAGAGTCATTTTTTTATTCAGAAAGAGTATAAACCTTTAATATCAAATTTTAAATGCTTTAATACACTTCAAGGTCAGAGTTTGAAAGGAAATGAATTGGACAAATGTGCCTACATTTAGCAGGAAACATTTAAAACAGTGATTCTGATCCGAGGGCCACATTATCAACATTCATGACAGCATTAAGAATAATGACCAATCTGAGTATTAATACAGGAAACAGTAAGTTTGTGTTGTCATTTCATGTGTTTCTGGTGTAATAATTTATAGTTTTATTTTGTTTTTTGTGGTCGTTTTGTATTTTTGTTTCTCAATTTGCACTTCCTGTTGTCTTGTGTGTTTTTACTGTTGTTTTATATGTGTTTTTGAAATTATATAGCGTATTTTCCTCTCATTTCTTTTGTGATTTTTGGAGACATTTTTTTGTTTACCTGTTTTCTGTTTTTGGTGCCATTGTGCGTTTTTGAAGTCATTTTGTGCATTTATGTTGTCTAGTTTATATTTCTGTAATTTTGCATTTGTTTTAACTTTGTTCATTTACTTCAAGGACCGCTCAAAATTAGAGCTAGGGCCACACGTGGCCCCCGGGCCGCCAGTGCCCATGTCTGATTTAAAAGAAAAGCCTATTCCCATTCAGCTAAGCAGTTTCCAAAACAGTTCATATCTTGTCACAAGATTTATCAGGAGCAATGTTATCTGAAGCTAAATAAATGCAATGTTGCAACCTCACAGAGGATAACAGGAACATGCACATGACCTAACAGAGCAAGGATAAGATTAATAGTTTAGGAAAGACAATTACAATTATTATTTATTCATTTGTTTATTTTTATCAGGTATTATAATTATGGAAGCCCATTCCCGCCAGTAAGAAAAAAAAGAAACCTAGAAAATGTAAAATAATAAACATAGAAACATCTAAGTCATAATTATGAGATGGTGAGCGTGCACATAAAGTTGTGCACAGTCACTAAGTCAGTGGTTCTTAAATTTCTTTGGCTCAAGTACCCCCTTTCTCTTATTTCTGAATCCAAGTACCCCCTTTGTCCGACTACATTTTGTGTAGAAAACTATTTAAAAACAACTATAGAGCACAATGATGGAATGAACGAGTGATAACACACATTTTAAAAAATCTCATTTTGTAAATGAGTGCAGTGGTTCCCAACATTTTTTTCTAGAATTATTTTTAGATCATGCTTGAGCTCATCTATATAATATATAAATAAATATATATTTATTTTTTCACTGCATTTTAAGCTGAATTAGGGACCCTGACCCCAGATTAAAAAAATACTGATTTAATAGCTCGTGAATAAATTTATTTCTAGTTTTTTTCATTTCCAGTGATCTCAAGACTGACACTTTATTTGTTAATTTTCCATTCTCTTTCTCTCAAGTACCCCCTGTAGTGTCATCGCGTACCCCTGGGGGTACACGCACCCCCATTTGAGAAACGCTGACCTAAGTCATAATTATGAATTCGTTATTTTAATCATTATTACACTTTTCCTTGTGTTTTTTACTGGCGGGAATGGGCTTCCATATATATTAGCATAAAGATAAAAAAATTTAATACATTAAAAACTCTAAAATATTTTGCTCTGGGTGATAATTTTTCTTCGCTGTCAATCTTCAGTTCACGCCCTACGCCCTCATACTATATGATGCATTTAAGTGTAAATCGGACATTTCACCTCTACGCGCTCAAAACGAGTTTACCAACAACCTCACTTTCTATACCTAATTTATTTTAAATCTATATAAGCGAGAAATTAAATAAACGGGGACTTGCTCAAGTATATTTGGTTAGTTTAGGGGGTGTGGGCAGTGTGTGGTGCTTTTGTTTAAACTTTAAAGGTGTTACAGCTGTGTAAAGGGTTGTGTGGCGCACAGGCTGTGAAGCGGTCGTATCCCTCCCCCGCTCCGTTTGCTCCACAGCAGCAGCAGCAGCAGCAGTTCTGGTTAGTACTAGCATGGCGCTCGACTCGGTAGGACTTCGTTGTGTCGTTTATGTATTGTTTCACATTAGCTTATCCTTAAGTTTCTGACTGAGGTCTCGTTATTAGTAAGTAATTAGAAACACACGGGGAGTCCGTGAAGTGTGTTGTACAGTGTAACTGGTGCTGGTTTGTGTAGCTCTGCTAACTACTAGTAACATTAGCCCCGCAGTTAAAAACTGGGAGATACTGAGCAACAAGAAGAGGCTGCTGGTTGGAAAGAGCTAAAGATGGTAAGTGTTCAGCACTTAAAAGTACGTTAAAGCTTCACATTCAAGCTACTTTACATCATAGAAAGCGGAACGATGTTGTTTCACTCACAGAAATGACTGAAACGCAACTATTTGTCGGGTGTTGTAAAGCTGCGTACATGATTAAATAATCCTGCTAACATTCGCTGTTTGGGAGGTTTGTCAGCAAATATGTTTTTTTTTGTTTTGTTTTTTACTTAAAAGTGTAGGAAAACTCAAGTAAGATAAGCGGAAAAGTCACTTTCACTTGGATTAGACTTTTCTACAGCTGTTATGTAATAACGGTATTTATTGCTTGATCATTGTACAGTACTAATACTAACATCCTCCCTCTGTGCGTCAAAGCCGGTTGTTTTTTTCCCACACACAAAAAGCACATGTTTTCACTACAGGGATTAAATGGTGGTTTTCTTGATGCCTTCCATCTTTGCTCTGTCCAAAGTTTAAAATCTCAGTGTCTCACTCACAGGGTTTTGTTTATTCAGTCAATTTGAAAGAGTGGCTGAACCACAATCACACACACTAAGTGTAATTATCCTCTGTGGAGTAAATTAGATTAACTCTGCCTTCAATCCCTAACACGGTAATCTAACTGGAGACTACAGATTGTGTGTTTTGCTACTTTCAGATTGATGATGTGAATGATTCTCTTTTCTCTCCCAGATGCCATGGCTATAGTCGAGGTATGGCAGTGACGTGACAATACCTGGATCTGCATCACGACAAAAGCCCCCAGCATTGTCATGTTTTCCTGCTGAAGACACAAACCATGGATGAATCGGTGCTGCTGGATTTGCTGGAGTGCCCCGTGTGCCTGGAGCGACTGGATGCTTCGGCTAAAGTTCTCCCCTGCCAGCATACCTTCTGCCGCCGCTGCCTTCAAGGTATTCTGGGCTCCCGGGGAGAGCTCCGTTGTCCAGAGTGCCGCACGCTGGTGGAGTGTGCTGTGGACGAGCTTCCCAGCAACATCCTCCTGGTGCGCCTCTTGGATGGCATCAAGCAGAGGCCTCGCAGGGCTGGCCATGGAGCAGCAGTGTGCACCAATGGGACGTCAGGAGCTGTGGCCAGAGTGCATGGAAGTGGGACCAGAGAGCAGGGAACTCCAGGAGCTCAACCCCAACGGACTCAGGCCAAGAGCAACCTTGTTCGGGTCAGTATACAAACTTGGTGAATGTGGATCAGTGTGCACAGATATGCGTTTCCCATTGTTATGGTCAAACTGAAACAAAACAGAGCAAATCAAGGTGGATTAAAAGCATCATGTTGCATTAGTGTCTCTAATTTTTATGGTGGATTAATAGTTATCATGGTGATGATCTCTGTACCAACTTCAGACCAACCTGTTATACACAAAGGGGTTCTTGCTACTTAGTTCTTAACTTGTTTTCCTCCAGATCAGAGTTTGTAATTAAAAGCACTTCAGCATACAAATGTAGTTTTGTATGATGGCGCAGCATGGAAAAGCAGTAACAATGCCATGTGATCCATATTTCAGTTTATTACAAACATTCAACAGGCATGATGGTGAAATTTAGAATATTCTGTGAATGCGTGATCACAGAGGGCCTGAATCTAGTTTTTGCTGTTGACATTCGAGACATTTTTTTATCTTCCCAAAATATGTAGCTATTAAAATGTGCAAAAATAATTTCAATAAATACAAAAAGATAAGATACCTTTCATTTTCTCTTGCAAATTTAGCCAAGTCGGACAAAAAATTCCTCAAAAAAAAAAGTAATGCAGCAGAAAAGCAGGTTGGAAGGCCCGTGGGCCCCTTTCTGAGCAGCTCCAGTCTCTATGAAGAGAGGATAGGGTAGATGAAAAGATGTAAAGCTCTTGTGTAGAATTACTGGAATGTCAAAGGGCTGATAATGTATCTGCCCAGCCATGCAGGTATGAAGATCAGAGACCTGCCTGTAAATTGCTACTAGCAGACCTGCTTCATTTGCCAAAGTATCACTTCATAGGATTTGAGGATTTTTTTCAAAGCTGTTTGTGCATTTTGGAATTTCCCTTGAATCTGAAAAGCCTGTTTGTCTGGGGTTATTCGATACTTGGATATCATTTCACCTTTGTGGATCAGAGGTCGGGACCCAAAGGTGGGTTGGAGAACTGTTTTTAGCAGGTCAAGTGCTGCTGTCAAAATTATGCTGATAAGGTAATAACAAGAAATCCTCAATTTTTAATCTTTCTTAGTTGTACATTTCTGTTTAGATCATTTACATTTGTAGATAAAAACTACTGCCTCCTTCGATTAATCCAGTTTGCATTTTGCATATGATTAGAGTTGTGTAAAATTGTCATTAAATATATCTGAAAATGTTTCGCGTTTTCAGTCTTAGCTTGATTTCTAAGGAGGGATTTTAAATCCTAATGCCGGACTAGTTGAGTACTAAGGCTGAACAATGAATTACATTTGCAATATTATCGCAATACCATAAAACTCGATTTTCTAATCGCAAAGGCTGCAATTTTTTTTTATTTTTGTTGTCCAGTCTTGTACTGTCCTGTTAAGTTCAGAGAGTGTTTAAGAAGTGCAGTCCACATGTTTCATGAAACGTGAAGTTAGATATGTTGAAGAGGTAAAGCCACAGATTTGTTTGCTAATCTATGCTTTAAAATCTATATTTTATATTTATTTAAAGTTTAAATAAATCTGAAATTGTTTATTATGAAACAGATTGATTTATTGGTCTTCATTAAAAAATACATGACAAGATGCCTTTGGAAAAAATAATCATATATTCAATCGCAATATTGAGGAAAAAAATCGCAATTGGATTGTTTTCCAAAATTGTTCAGCCCTATTGAGGACCACTGCTTTCATTAATTTCAGAGTACCACTATTATATGTATCAGTGTTTGTGTAGCATTGTAGTTTAACCTTTACCAGTTCTTTTAAAAAGAGCTAAGTTAAATTTTGTGCCTGTAGTTCTCGCTGCTTTACTGCTTTTTGGGGACATTGGACTCTCATATCCACTTAATAGTCTGCTTTATTAAAGAATTATAACAATTAAAGTTATCTCGCCTACTAAAATAAGGATTTGAAGTTAAGGTTTAGTTTATTCAGACAAGGTTTTTAGGGATTTTTAATCTCCTGACATGCTTCGACTGTTAACTGTCAGTCTTCGTCAGACGAGTTCTGCTGATTGCCTTTGATGCTTCCTTTGAAGTTTCACTTGACTTCTGTGTAATACTTCTAGCAAGATTAATTTTGTCTTTTTTAAAAAATAGTATTTAAGTTATGGTTTCGTTTATTCAGACAAAGTTTTTCAGGAATTTTTAAAGTCAAAATATGTTAGATTAAAAAACCGCATTTGAATAAACGAAACTTGAACTTAACACACTATTCAAAAAGAAGACAAAATGAATCTTGCTGGAACAAAAATAAGGATTACCTAAGAACAAATGGTTGAAAGAGTTAAACTCACCTGCCTCACAACAGTCATGTGCACTTTTCTTTACCCTTTTAGGAGCCGTTTTAAAATTCATGAAGCCATTACTTTTTTACCTCATTGTCATGTTAGTGCACAAAATGATAGGGTGCATAGAAATCCTGCTTTTTAAACGGTTTTAGTAAATGTCATGTTGTTAACTTATAACGTCCCCCAGGCTGTCCCGAGGCTTTCTGCTGATGACGCACAGCAAGAAGAGACTTGGCTGGGCAGGTGTAACATGTTCAGGACATTAAAGGCACAGATCAAAGCTCTCGTCAATTGCCCAGCCTGAACTCTGGCCAGTGGTGACTTAACGCTTCACTGCCTCATGGCGACACCCTCAGTCCCGTTTAGTTTCTCTTTTTACACCCTGATCCATCCCTTGATTTTCTTTTATTTTTAGGTGTCTTAAAGCAGCTCCTCTGGATCTCATTCCTCTGTTCAAACTAGGGCTGGACCTCTGACTCCTATGTGTCTGGAGAATAGCTGGGAGGGAAGAGAAGTGGAATGACCTGACAGATGCACAACAGGGTTTTGTTCTGGGTCCCTCTGATCCCTCTGAAGCACCGACAAGAGAAAAAGAGCCTGGCTAAGAGTGCTTGTGTTTGTGTAAGGCCACCTGTAGCAGGAGCTGACACAAGTGTTAAGGGAAGGCGTCAGAAGAACCAAAAGGGACAAATGTTTAGTGGGTGACCCTGCACAGGGGTGTCCTGTCCCTCCTCTGAACCACCTCCGGGCCTGTGGACGTTGTCCAACCCACCCAGCAGCCCGACAACGCTTTGATGCAGAGGTCTGTCTTAGATGTAGCCCTGTGGTTGTCTGGCCCTTTGCTGTTAGACTGATGACTCACTGCTTTAGTGCTCTGTTACATGGATGTTTTGTCTTCCTCTCATCCTTATTGGCTCATATAACATAACATGGACCATGAGGATGTTGCAGGGCTGTCGAAGGTCAGGGTTTAGGAGTCACGACACCGAGGGGTTGGAGCCAGAAGGGAGAATAGATTTCATTGTGGATGTCTTTACTTATTGTCATGGGTCTCCAAAGAATTTAGCCTTTTTTTAAAATAGTCAGACGATAGCTTCTTATTCTTAACCCAGTAATTATGGAATGTTTTTATTCATTGTGTTCTAATGTAGTTGCTGTTCGGTGAGTTTTCTATATTTAGCACTATAACACATACACTTAACTACTTCCAATGATAAGAATGAGGCTTCATTAAAAGAGATCTTTAAGCTACTTGTCAGCCTGAAGTGATGGGAGCATGCATATACCAGTATGTTTTTGACTGGTATCGTCTCCACTTGTAGCCAAAAATGATGAGATGTTAATGTGCTGTCGGTACATTTTCCCTGTAATTCTTAGTTAACAGCTATTCTTTAAAATCCCTAGTACACATGATATAAACATCACCACATTACTTTCACGTTGTGCATTACAGTTATGCTGTATTTTGCAACAAACTCGGTCTCCGATTTTCAGTAATCATGGAAAATGGATGGAAATTACTGAATTAAAGGCGAACTGTGTAACTTTTGGCCGCTAGGGGCACTAGACCTGTAACTTTCAAGTCAAGCGCCCCTAGTGGCCACAAGCGCCGCAGCACTGTCGCAAAAATCAACAAACAGTCAGTCAGGCCAGCCTCCCTCGTCTTTTGTGTTACAGTTGACCTGTAACTTTGTGATAAGGATTGGCTCTAAGGGCTGGGTCGGTCAGGCCGGGATGCGAAGCGGGGCTGGGCTCGCGCCACGGCTGGAGGAGCAGCCACTTCCCTCCTCTCCCCGCCGCCGGAGGCCCGGCACTCGGCCCTCCTCGGTGGCACCCCCCCACTCCCTGGGCTCGTCGCCGTTCTCGCCGGGTGTCGGCGCTGCGGCAGGGGTCTGGGCGGACAAGGGTCAAGCGACCCACCGGGCGTGAGGTGGTGTTTGGCGGAAGGCGGGTCGGTGGAGGGGGCCGGGTTTCTGCGGCGTCTTTTTACCCTCCTCAGAAGCAGTTTTATACTTTTTGCTTGTCTCGGCCATGACCAGGAGTCAAACAGGCGGAAAAATACTAGCAAAAGCCTTTAGCCCAATGAGGATATCTGAGCCTGTGGTCACGTGACTTCCGTAAAGTGAAACGTTCTCCAGGCATTCTCCAGGTCACATGACTTGGCCAAAGACGGTCCGTATCTCCGAACTTACATGGTCAGTATTTCAAGAGGGAAGCCCCGCTTGGAGCATTGATACTGTAAAGCGCTGTATATTGGTCTGAGGAATCATTTAAAACAACTCATATGGGTCATCTCTTTAGGTCAAAATGTTTGTGGTGTGCCTTTAACTTAATACTCTCACCTACATGTTTTGGGAGACTATCACAGATTTTCACCATGTCTTTCCCTATAAAATGTGTGGTTACAAATGTGTAGTAAATGTTTGAAGGACATAAATAAACTGACTTTTTATATGTGGGGCAAAATCTTGCACCATTCACCTCCTCAGTGTATATTTGTGCAACATCTTTAACAGTAAGAATGAACGTGTTTTTGGGTAACCACAATACAACAATTTTTGTCCACCATTTACTTTTGTACTTTTGACAGTTTTTTTCCCCTAGTGTGTAGTTGTTTCTCTTGAGAAACTGTTGTTTGTAGTTTTATTTTGTGGAAATACTGTGGCTTGTTTAAATTCTTTCACTTGTCTGTGGTGGATGAGTCATGTCGGATTCGGCCTCCTTTGATGACATCATTAATTGTTGAGGCCTTTCCTCTTGGCAGGCCTCTTGACCTCTTTCATTGAACACAACCCCATCATTACACCTTCACACTGCTTGCAAACACATACTTACTACATTTGCCCAGGGATTATTTTTGGGTCTGTTCCTTTCTGTTCTTTCTCAACCTGCTGGCTCTTCTCTGCTGCATCCTCTGTGTTTCCCACGGTGGTCTACACACAAAGCTGTGACCTTTCTACATGCACAAGTTTCTGGGGCCTCCTGTAATTTCCTCTTATGAAGGGCTGTCATATTTCTTCTCTCATTCTGCTGCTCTGGATCTCTTCTGTGCTGGCTGTCTAAATCTATGCTGGAGCTCGTTAATGTCTAATGAGATTAGAGTTCATTAGATGGCGAGTCTGCACGGCTCCCTTTTCTCCTGTTACCACTGACTGCTGACTCTCATTCAGAAGAAACAAAACACTTGCCTATTTGTCAGGTAACCAGTCTGTCTCTATCTCCTGTTGTTTTAGTGTCACATACTCACACATCTAATGTACCTTTAGATTGTTCACACCGGAGGTATTAAAAAATGAACCCACATTAGAATCAGACAGATGAACAATCTCACTTAAAACTGTAGGGACTCAGATTTTCCCTTTCAAAATTTCCAAAATTCCCTTTCAGGGTTTACCAATTTCCGTGTCACGTTACATTTTTTCCATTTTGTTTCCATTTTATCATCTTTCTCTTTTTTAAATGATCAATAACCTTCCCAAAATTAAACCAAACATTTTAAACAGGCTTAATGTAGTTGATTTCTGTTATTTTTACATTTTCACTGCTTAAGAAAACTTACGATAATGGGAGGGTTATGCTTAAATCTCACGAGAATGTGTCGCAAGAGCTTCACATGTCCATTAGCCCTACTACTAGACCCTCAGTCCCCCGTTTAACAGGAAAAGTATTAGGGATAGACCAATATGGATTTTTTTTAGGGCCGATACCGATTTTTTTTTTTTCCCATCAGCCTTAGCCGATTTTTGGAGCCGATTCTACTCTTGCTCCCTCAAGTTACATAATGAAAATTACACACAATGATGATAACAAATGGTACGAGTCTCATTTTTTAAAAAGGAACATTTATTGAAATTATCAAAGGTGAGGTAGAACAACAACAAGTAAAAAATATTTGACAAATATTAAAAACAGGTGCTGTAGAACAAGAACAAGTAAAAAATATTTCTGCTCTCTGTAAATAATGCGGATCGGCGAACGCAGCAGCCCACATCGGTTGACGCCAATAAACGTTAAAAATGCAAAAATTGTCAGATAACGTTGGCACTAAAAAGTACCATGTGATAAAGTCCCAGAACATTACTTGTGAAACTTTTAATTCCTGCCAACCGGCAAATCACCCTCATATTCGACACAAAATCCCGCACAGCTGTGTAATTGGAAATGTAATGCTTCTGCCATGATGTGAGGCCAGTTCAGCTAATACAACAAGAGCTAAACCTGTGTACCAGTACATTCTCAGATTTGAATGCAGTCATAATGATCTGAACTGCTTGTTTATCAAAACAAACTTTAGATGAAGCTCTGCATTCATTTTTAGTCATATGATCTCTAGTCTAACCGGAACATGTAGAGCACGATTTTAAACGAGATTATGTGCGGACAATGTCACCTGTTTTCCAGGTAAATATAAATGCACTACTGATGCACCAAAATTCCAGCCATCGAAATTGCGGTGTACAATGCAGCCTGGCACTAGATGCGCATCAAAAGCATGTATCTGGTTTCAGTCTGTCAGTGCACGTTTCACAGATATCCTCTGATCTTCATCCCGACTGTACCTGGTTCATGTTATAAATATTATTACTTGGATGGGATTATACCAGCATGCACAAGAAATGATGCACGCCTCAATTATAGCAATTTATTTATTATCCAAGCACATGTGCTTGGATAATAAATAAAGTAATGAAGCTGATCTTCACCAAGAAGTTAAATGCACTTTGTGTTTTAATGAGAGAACATATTTAATTTGACTCTCTTTCAGAAGCTCAGTCAGTTATAGGCCTGTACAATATTATTTAATGCATGGGTGGAGTGTGGTCAAGTTAAACATTTTATTTTATATTGTGCATTGTTGGAATGTCAGTGCTAAAAATATATTTTCATATTTTTAATTGATATATTCTTTAAAGCATTAGTACACATACAGAGCCATAAATGCAGTAGGACTATTCATTTGCATGATCATTTCTTTCAGTGTTTCGGTTGGTTGGTTTTTTCATTTTCGGTTTTTCGGTTTCGGACAAGAATTTTTATTTCAGTGTATTCCTAAAATGTTGGATTGTTCTTTGTTTCAAAACGTGAATTCTGTTTTTCCCTTTTTCCGCAATCAAAAAAAATTGGAAGCCCTAGAAATGGGATGCTGTCATTGTTGTGTTCTTTTCTCTAATATGGAAGACAAGATCAGCATCATCAAAATGAGATTTTGAATCTTTTTAAAAATTCATCATGATTTTTTTTCAAATGAAACTCAATTGTTCCTGTTTCTTGTCATACCTCAAAACACAACAGTTGCAATTCAACCAAAGACTTTAAAAGCTGTCCAACTCGCACAACAGCAACTTTCTTCTCCCTGCTCTACAGTCATCATTTCTTCTTCTTTTGTCTGAAAAAGTAATGATTCCTAGATTTTATGCCAGTGTAATCTTCTTTTTGCTCAACAGAAAGGTGAAGTTTGCTCTGCTGTGTGTTTTTAGTTAGTTTTGGATGATAAACATTTCTCCAACATTGCTCTCTAATTAAGGCACTGATTTGTTTTGAACCATGAAGGGGTCGTGTCATCATTGCTTTCACTTTTCTACTTGAGCAGGGCAGAAAAATAGCTGAACCAAATAGTCTATAAGCTGTCGTCCTTTTTTCATTCTAATGATGTAGGATCTCATCATCTCTTATTACTGTCAAATGTAAACCGGTTTCCCTCTCTTTATCACTTTTACATCCCATTTCTTTTCAAATCTGGCAATATTTCTGCCTAAATGTTTAGAAAAAGGTATTAGTGAGCAGTGATTGCTTTCAATGAAACCATGTCTTTGTTGCACACACATTAAAAATAAAAGTAGTCAGACTTGTGGCCAAGGCAACTGTACTAACTAATACATGGTTGTGTAATCCTTTGGACTTGCAGTAGGTAATGGGAAGCACCTGGATCCCAGTGCTCTTTTCCATGCTCTGTTATGCTCACAGACCTGAGTTCTGGGGTTGTTTTAAATGGACACATTGTGCTTCCAACGGAGAGCAAGACAAGGGCGGTACTGTAGCAAAGGGTTTCTTTTGCACAAATACGCATCAATTTATAAATATAATAAGAATCATAGCTAAGGTTAGCAACTACACAAGCAGCTGTCACTATTAAACATTGTTGGCAAATGCTGCACGTACAAAACACCTTTACACAGTCACATAAAATTATATAACTGTGTACATTACTTTAGAAGCAATAGCAACAGAAAGGGTGGAAAAAAACAGAACTTAAATATTCTGCCCAATTCTTAGTAAAATATAAATCTTTTTTCGTACTTGTTTACAACCAGACCTTTCACTGTCGCATTTGATAACTGTTCTGTTCACATCATCCCAGATTTTTCCATCCTAGCTAAGTTTTCCTTTTCTGAAAAAAAAGTGTTTACTGCCAACAATAAAGATTTTTTAAAGATGGAAGCATCCATCTTGTGTAATCTTTAATCGAAGTAATGTATTATCCAACAATCCACGTGCATCTTAATTTATTGTACAAGTAAATGTAAAGAATCTGACAAGTTGACTGATCATTGCAAAATATGGTGACTGTAGCCACCTTATATACTAGGGTGTCCCGATCCGATATTGATATTGGATATCTGTCCGATGCAGTCCGATTGGATTTTATCGAACTGCATCTAAAATATCCGATATATATTATATTACCTAATAAGCGGCCCCCGTAAACATTTCCCCATGATAAAACGTTCTTTGCCCCACGGTGATGGCGTTTCATGCCGATTCTGTCCATTTCCTGTTTTCATTGGTCAATTCCGTGATTCTGTCCGCAATTCCATTAACGCGGATTTCATAGGGCCCTATGTGTCGGAAGTGAAAAAGTTGTATCGGGACATCCCTACTATATACTGTAACTGTTAGCTTGAGCATGACTGTGCACTAGTTCTGTGGCTTTAGGAAACAGAGCCATTTAAAAAAAAAAAAAAAGGAGCTTACATATCTACAGTAGGTTTGAATGAAAGGGGAGGGTGAACTTGTTTTGGATGAAGCTGTTATGTCTTCAGTGTAAAGACTACAGGTTGATGGATTACCAAGATGCCAGTCCTTTACACTAGTAGATACACATACTAGACAAACACACTTGTTCACCTATTGTTCATTTTCACACACACACACACTCACTTGCCACAGATGGTATGTTTTGAAGCCCATGAAGTGAAAAACAGATCTAGTCTTGTTTAAAGGAGCAGCAGTGTTTCACCTTTAGGTTTACATAATACCTAACCCCAACTTCAAAGAGCTAATCATGTGTTTTAGGTGCTGTTGTTCCTTCCTTTTACTTAACTGTTTCACGGTTCCCCTGCTGAAGGGTGGGCTCGTGTTTCTTTGTCTTTTTTGAGGTATCAAGATTTTTCCATCCCAGACAAACTGAGGAAAATACCTTTGTTCAGGCGCCTTTCCCAGACGGAGGAGGATGTTTTGTGTTAGCTTGTGTCTCCAAGGAATGCAGTGAGCAGTTGTAGGTCACTGTTTCTCCTCTAAACATTGGGCTTGTCTGGTCGCGTCCAACTTGGCAGTTCACATTCACATTATTCAGGACAACTTTTGTTATTAACTGGGATTTAAGATGAAACTACGTTTTGCTGTAAAAAAAAATCTTAACTTTAATGCTAAATTGTTTGCATAGTTTATTGTGATCAAAAAAGCCGGCAGTTGTATTGATTTCTTGCTGTACTTCCTGACTGTTTTCTGGCTTATTCAGCTTGAGCATTATAATCTGTAAACCTGCTGCTGGTTTTTTTTTTTGCTTTAATACAGAAGAAAATTCATAGCATTTGGAAACTAAGAGTTGTTTATTCACTTAACTTATTTTGGATGCACAGAATTCTGGGTGGTCCGACTGTCAAGATACTTGCTCCCCTCTTTCTCCACCCATGTCACATGATCTAATGCTCCATCTGTCAGCCTGACAGTAGTAAAGAATCCATGACCTTTTTTTTTTTTTTACTACAGCCCTATCACACCTGTGGGAACCAAAAAAAACACCAACCCTTTTGGATCCTAGTTTTATGTGTGTGGTGCTCTCTGTAAGAGAAAAATGTTCTAAGATCAGCAGCCTCTTAGCTGTCTGTGTTGAAGTGCAGGCATTATTACTGGGGTCATATAACAATTAAAGTGCAATAGTGTTATAAAAATGTCATTAAGCCCAGTTTGTAGTCAATTAAGGAACAGTAAATAGTGAATGTTTTCAGTGCATTGTATCCTTTTGATGTTTTCTCAGTCGTTTGACTCCATGTGTCGCACCATCCACCCTGTGCCCCAGGCCTCCCTATTCCCAGAGCACCTCTAATACCTGCCTGGCCTTAACACAGCGGTTTGACCCTTCACCCTGTGCTGTGATTGGTCATTCAGGGATTGGTCATCCATGCACCGTTTGACCGCTGGCATGTTAAGTGTCCTCATCCCGGAGGTTAATTCAGGATTGGCTCATGGTTCGTTTTTAGTTGTTTGACCTTTAACCTTAGCAGCCATCACTAGCTTATGATGTATTTCCCAGCAGCATGCAGTGCTGAAGCTGAGATTTGAGAAAAAGGAGGATTCAGAAAGATATTCCAAAGGTTTCCTTCGATCTCTTGTATTTTCTGATAATGGCTGCTTTCATCTGATATGTTCAACTTGCATATTTATTCACTTGTTTGGTGGTCATTGAAGAGCTATTGTGTTGGTATAGCTGTTTTGTTGTTGTTTTTTTAAATGGAAAAGAATAGTTAATTACTGTTTTAATAGTTAATTTATGTTTTTTATGATACTGTAGCGCTCATGGAATAAAGGCTTTTTATCAACAGTCTGTCTGAGTGCCTCAGATCTTCTCAAAACTTTAAGTTTGATCCTCAAACTGAAGAGCACCAGAGACAACATTTTCAAGTATCTTTAATCTTTTAGAAACCAATGCAGCACTCCACACAGCTGGTTTTTGAAATAGTTACGTACTCTTTGAAATGTTGAGTTTCTCTCTGCTTCATTGAAGCACACACAGTTGCTGAGCCAATTTTTTGGTTGACTAGTTATATATACTAAGTTGTTTTTTTCCACTAATCTCTAAAATGGTTCAGCATTCAGGATTCTAAATGTTTTGTAAATGTTTAAATTTTTTATTTTGATTATACAATTTATTTTTATTCCAATCTATTGGAAAATTGTGATATGTTTACAGATAATTTGCCCCATTGTGGCTGCTTTAAATTCTATTTTGAATTCTGCTGATTTTTCTTTTCTAAATCAAATCTTATCATATAACGGGGCATAATCTAAACATGGAAAAAAAGATGAAGCAACATTTGCTATACAAAATGGAAATTGCAGAGCATTTGCTGATTATTGCATAACAGTGTGTTTAGTGCAGTGGGCGTGCACTGTAGCTGTTCCCACTCAATGTTCTTGAAGCCAAAATACGGCGCTTAGGGGCGCTTCTATCTTGCAAATTTGTTGTCACAGTAGGGTCCGGTGGGAGGAGCACTGGTAACACGTCCCACCCATTTAGCATACTGCCCTGACAACTTACGCAGCCCAGCTACGCCAAGAACACAAGTATCTTTTCTGCTGGAAATTCTACCAACGGCTTGTTCAGATCATAAAGGTTAGTACAAAAACACAATGTGTTTCAACTAAAATATCTAAATGTTCTCTATTTGAAAATGAAGAAAATCACACGTCTCAGATTTCCTTCAGACATAACTGCTGTTCACAAAGAGAGCTATGCAAGATCTGCGGCTGTCAATCATCGTCATTTATGACCTAAAATCATATCGGGATATCCCTACAGTTTGATCCACATCCCATCTGTTACCATTGAGGAGGCGGGGTTTATGACCTATACTGCACCCAGTCAGCAGGGGGAGCTCTAAAAATAAAAGCTTCACTCCACCAGGGAGCTTATCCCGTCAATTCTTTTTACAGTCTATGGTTTAGTGTTTACAAATTGGGCGTTTATTTCTCTGATTTATTTATTTGAAAATATTTACAATGCATGTGTAATTACAACCCACAGAGAAGCCACGGTGTGATTAGCAGGACACTGATAACTAGTGTTGCACTGAAAATACTTTTCTTTTTTTTTTACCAAAACAACCCGGCCAAAACATTGAAGTATTACTATTAGTTCATACAATTGCAGTGTTTTCATATTAGTGACGTTAGGACACATTTTTAGCCATAAATGCAGTGGGACAAATAATTGGCATAATAATTTGTTTCGGTTTTTGGTTTTTGACCTTGCTTTCCTTGTTTTCGGTTTCGGCCAGGAAATGATCATTTCGGTGCACAGAGCATAACAGTGTCGCCAGGTTAGGCGGGGGTTTTACCCAATGTGTTTGGCTGGAAATTGTCAGTCATATCTGGCAACGCTGCAGCAAAGCATTATGCAAGCTGCGTGTTGTTTATTAGCCCAACATGATTCGGATACTTATGTTATTATGGCCCATGCTGTGTCTGTATATCGGACTAGGTTTTTACTGGACACATTTTCTAGATTACGCCTACATAACGAAACATGAACCTTTTATTGTAGAAAAGGCACCACATAGTCGTGAACACCCAGCTGATGAAAGGCTCTTCTGTGTGTGGGGTCTCTCTAGCTGACAGTGTGTGATTAATTATTGATGGCCACTTGAATAAGAGGGAGCGCTGACAAAGACTTGGTGTGGTTGGGTGCTTTCAGCCATAATACATTCTCTGCACTCCCATCTGAGAACGAGAGAGCTACATTCACGCTCATAGCCCATCATGACTGCTCTGATTGGAGACAAATGTACTTTGAGCCCATTTGTTTTGCACAAGAGACGCACACAAACACACGCACTCATGACTTTAGCCTAACAAAACCAAGGCAATGTTTGTTTTAATGAGTCACAGGCTGATTTTAGATTCTTGAGGGTCCATTATGTGGCACACACCCACAAAAACACAGGTGTGTGCTGCGTACACAAACAGGCATGTGGCAGAACCTTGTTGAAATATCAGCAACAACTTTGTCATACCAAAAGAAACTTTATGTGGACACTATCACTTATAGGCCAGATAGGTTCAGTTGTAAAAGGACAACATCTGTCTCCTCTTTTGTCTGTGTTTATGGGTAGTACAGTTGTTGGGTCTCAAAAGCTTACACAGATTCTCTAAATCCATTCAGAGGGACCCTAATGCAATAGTAGGTAGATAGATGAGATTGTAGGAAGGCTTTAAAGCATAGGTGCATAGATGGAGAATTTCTATTGAACATGTTGAAATGAAGGGTTCAGTTGACTTCATTATGCAAATATTTGATTTGAGGAAAAAATGGAGCATGTAGACTTCAGGTTTATCTTTTTTAATTATCTATGATTAAAGGTTAGTTGCTGCACAGGAACACCAAATAAAACATAATCTTTTCATTTTGAGCGTAACTAACTAGAGTATTTTGCACATATACATGTATACAGTACATATATAATAGTCCTTAAGTATACACGACTTCAAAGAAAATATAGTCTTAATATTGAGAGGTGACTACCTGAAAACATTTGACCTAAAACCATTTGGTGATATACCCCAGCATTAGCGTATATGCAAGAAAGAGACACTGTAATTATTGTAAAATAAAGAATGTCTAATAACTTCTTGCATGTCTGGGTTTTATTGAAAAGGTTTGAATTATAGTATCTCTTAAGATTTATTTTGAGATAAGGGTTTTTATTATGATATACAATGAGGCAGTTCGTCATGCCATTTATAGGGCCCTATAAAATCTGCGTTAACAGAATCGTGGACGGAACCACGGAATCGACCAATGAAAACGGTTAAATGCGAATATGGACAGAATCGGCATAAAACGCCGTCACCGTGGGGCAAGGAAAGTTTTTTTTTTTTTTTTTTTTTTTTTTTTTTTTATGGGGAAATGTTTCCCGGGCCCTGTCCAGGGTGTACCCCCGCCCAGCGCCCAATGAGAGCCGGAGATTGGCACCGGCAGACCCCCGTGACCCTGTAAAAACAGGAGAAAGTGGGGTTGAAAATGGATGGACGGATGGATGGATGTTTCCTGGGACCGCTTCGTAGGTGCATCGCCCTCCCCCTGAAAGCTCCGCCCGTTTTTTGTGTAGCGCAGTGGTGCTCTGTGAGAATGTGATCATCTTTAATCATCTTCCTCTGCTCAGTGTTCAAACTGTTGTGTCTGGCTAACTAATAATAACTCAGTCCCTGTTGTAAGTACACATTCACAGTCAGCAAGCTACCTCAAGTACAACAGTTTCAGTGGGAACTTCCGGTTTGCAAAATAAAAGTCCGTTGGAGCAATGTTATTAGAACTTTACATTCGAACAACATCTCATCAGAGCTACAAACGATAGTATAATTTAAATTAGGTTAATTTAAACTAAGTTGATCAAAACTTAATATAAGTAAATATATATTTATATATATGTATAATAAAAAAGCAGCAATTTTTCCCATGTAAAGTGCAAATGTGGCATTTTGCAAATAGAACACAAAAATGTACATTTTATTGCTTTTTACAACATATTTATCAAACCTAGTCATAGTCATTGATTAACAGCCAGTTCTACCAGAGAACACGTAAGTCATCTATGAAAACAGAGTCAAGTTTGCAGTTTGGTGTCAAATATGGACCAAGTCTAAGGTGGAATGGACAAACACACTTGGTTTAAACAGAGGAAAACTGACATCATTGTGCTGCTGCTCTGCCTTTGGAGTCAAAGAACAAATGCAGTGTTTGTGTCGTGGCCTTTTGCCAGGTCTGTCATTATCCTGGCTTTATTTGTCCACCGTAGATGCGCACAAACACCAGCCAAAGCAAGCAAATCTCCCCCTTTCTCGCTCTGGTCAGACAAGGGTTGGGGGCAATTAAAAGATAAGCAAGTGAGCTACAGACATTTAACCATGATAAGAGGGAGACTGCACAGGAGTGGCCGGAGCCAGTTCAATTTTACCATCTATAATCTACAAAGTGTGCAGTTATCTAAGTCCTTGTCTGATTTCTACTTGCTACAAACACCCTGTGTAAATCAGAGTCAGCCCAAGCAGAGCAGGTGGCTCACTCTGAATGCAGAAGATGAACAAAAGGCCTCGGACACTGCAAGCTTTCAACTGCACAGTGGAGAGTGCTGTGAGGAAATGCTTAGTATTCAGCTCATTTTAGCGAGTACTCAATACTCTGATACTGTGACATTTGTCAGCTTATCCTGCTGTAGCTTAGATACAAGTTAACTTACTATGCACAACCCTCTCAGAGTGATAATGTGGGCTATTAGTAACTTGTTATTACTAAATACATGAACAAATCATAAATAAACTTGTTGGGGCCCTTGATCTAACGATTATTGTTGGAACTCCTGTAAATGTTTATATATTTTGACATTGTTTTGTATCTTTGTTCCAACTTTTAGGATTTTTTGTGGCAGTTCCCAAATGTACTTGAAACCAGATTGATCTGTATAGTTTTCCCTTTTCTTCCACACATGGACAGCATTAGTCAGAGTGAATTAAAAGCCATTGCACTGCCAAATTAGTGGGACTAGGCTTTTGATCAGTTTGAAATAAATACATGTAAATAAATGTCTTTTGTAATATACAATACATACTCTTCAAGACTAAATCAATGAACAAAATTTATTTTTTAAATGATTGGGGTGATTCCTTTTTGAACAATGTCTGTTTTCTCTATCCAGCTGCCTTGGTGTTGTGATAACATTCTTGGTTATTATGATATATAAGCCTAAATGTTCTAGGCTCAGGAGGGCAAACCTGGCTTCCTCTCTCTGCCTCATTTTCTTTTACATCTTTGATCCCACACTGCCTCTCTTCACATTTCTCTCAAACTTGCACTTTGTTTCTGCACTTGCTCAGAAATGTGAGAGTAGCTGTTAAACCCAGTGTATGAACTGGCACGGACTTTTGAGAGCCTTGTTCTTTGAGGTTTTTTTTACCCAGACAAGCGCACTTGGTGATCCGGGGGCCCACCCAGGGCTGAGCCCCCTTTTTCCCCCTCATTTGAGGCTATTCAGGTAAAGAAAGCCGTGCTGTAGGCTCACACACACAGAGATGTGCCAGGTTCTGCTGGTGATTTTGTGTAATTGCATTTTTATAGTACAACCCACACTCATACCTAAACACGAGAGTTTTATGAAAACCGTATGCGTGACAGGTCTAGGGTGTGCTTATACTCGCCCATAAATCCCCTCTCTTCCTGGTAAAGTATTCTCTCTATAGACTAATGTAGCCTTCAAGGTGCAGCCCACTCAGAAACGTCTGTATTGTATGTCCATGTGTTGAATGTTTATGTAGACTCCACCACTTTAATACCGATATGTGTGTAGTTCTAGATGTGCACCCAGCACCAGCACTTTGATCATAACCCCGCCCCCCTGATTCCCACAAAAACTTCCAGGCCTAGCTGAAGGACGGAAGTCAGCATTAAACTGCAGATTGTTGGGGTCAGTCCAGGGTGACTGTAGAGCTGGGTTTTCTAACTTTGACTCCAGGCACCAGGGGACATTTTTTTGTCATTGGATTTGAATCGAGCTAACTCAGCAGATGCATTTATGACCCAATAACAGTGAAATGTGCAGAACAGGAAGAGAGCTTTGAGGGCTTTTTGTAAACTTTTTGCTCTCCTCACATGTGATCCACGCTCCCATCTGGCCTCCAGACTGTTGAAAGTGTTTCTGTGCTTACAAACTAATGTGTGGGATCCTCATTAGCTATGGAGCGAAGGAAACAAACAAGCACGGCGAGTTGTGAAAGAGTAAAAGCCTTGTAAAGCGTGAATCGTTTTTTCCCAAATCTATTGTTATTGACATAAAGTATTATCACTATTAAATCCCTTGCAGGTGGCAGCAGCTTTTTGTATTTAGAAGTCATTAGCGCAGTTTTCTTTTCTTTTTTTGAAGAAGAAGAAGGATTGATGGATTCTCTTATTAGTGATTTAGTGATTGATCACAGTCTGGTGGGATTTTATAATAAGCTTGTTTTTAAATCACAGTTTAGTTTTTTAATAATAAAGTGTTTGTGTTTATGAGTGTATATGTTTGTAGCGGGGGTTGTAATGACTAATGGATGGCAATTATTGTTCAAAATCAATACATCAGACATAAATGCCAAATTAGTGCACAGTAACCATGAATCTGACGATACGATTCACAATTTGTGTGTCACGATACAATATATCCCGATACTGTACATTGCAATATAAATAAATACAAATTTCACCAGTACAAAATGGTAGGAGTATCGGCCGATACGCAAGCCTGCAAAATCGGTATCATATCGGAAATGAAAAAGTTGTATCGGGACATCTATACAAAATGGTATGAAAAAAGATGTATTACATTTTTTTAAACTTGCAGAAACAAGCAAATGTTAACTAACCTTTATTCAAGTACAAATATAAAAAACAAGTGGTAAAACAGATTCTGATTCTGTTAAGATCTTAAATTCTTAAAAAAAAAATAGGTAAACGCATACATTCATAAAAGTGTCCAGTATGTTTTATGAAAATAACACATACTGACTGGGAGTTTACATGCTATGCATATGTATTATATTATTATTTTTTTTCTTTCTAAAAATTTGACTTGGACATTTTTTGGATCAATATGATAATCACGTGGTGAAATACGCTGAATCGATCTTAGTAACTATAGCAATAGTAATTTGTCTTTTGTACAGCGAGTAAATACTCGTACCCATCGTTTTCGTGTTTATTATGCAGATTCGTGTTTCACAGAGTAGTTTACAGATGTAAAGTGTTGATTCTTTACTTACTGGGCCTAAGAAGTATTTGAATGAATGATTCTTTGTCCTTGTTTGACCAAAATCAGAATCAGAAATACTTTATTTATCCCAGGGTAAAATTACTTTGTTACAGAAATATTATAAATGAAAAGAATAAACACTAAACAAAGAAAGAAACATGTACATAATTAAGTAAAAGACTTAATTAAATAAGGATTAAATACAAGTGCACACATTACAGTAGAAAAATAAAATAATACAAATGTACAAATATAATACAGATATACTGTATATAAGAATCAAAAAGCTGATGCATAATGAGCTATAGAAGTGATGCTGGTACTTGTATATTGTTAATTTGTTAGCTCGTCTTCCATGCTTCACGCTACATTAACTGGCTCCTGTTTTTCAATATTTATTTACCCTATAGATACGATGCACATTAATTGTTTTGTCTAAATCGTGGCTCAAACACAATAGAAGTCAGGCTTTCCACAAATGTCAAAAAGCTTCAGTATTTGACGGCGCATTAACTTTGCCATCGCCCTGGGCCCCATCTCTGGCAACGCCATCTCCAGGGTTGGACACCAACCGGATTTTAAATGACTCTCTTTTATAAGATTCACTACACCGTCAAGAGACCCATAAATAGCCATAAAGTACCCCTGTGTGGAGTTTCCATAGAAACGGGTGAGTTGAAGTTATTTCTTTTGTCTTAGACTGAGAGGACGACAACAGTTCCAGATGAGTTAACTGTGATCCAAGGTTCTGCTGTGACATTATTGTAAAGACTTTCAATGGAAGTGTGACGTATCCGACTTTTAGGACAATGCTTACATCTTTTACTTGATGAAGTCTTATGGTTCTCTTTTATTGGATGGCTTCTACTCAGCATGCCTTTGCTTTGTAATGCATGGCTCATGAAAAGCCTCTTCAAACATGTAGCGTCGTTATAAGGGAAAACAAAACAAATGTGATAGCAGCAATTATTATTTCTGCTTTCTGTCAAGCACAAGAAAAACAACCTTTTGGTCAGTTTGGAGGTTAACACATTCCTCACCTTGGTGCCACTCACTCACTAACAACTGTATATGTGTCACACCCATGAGAAAGTCATGGTCATTGCATGACTGAGGATGGGCGAGTAGCTACCAGTAGTATTCTAGTTTTACAACAGATGATATTTTGCACAATGTGACCAATGCTAATGCTTTTTCATAGAATGCTTTCCATAGTATGTGCATGAATGTCTGTGTGCGCAGTGCGCACACATACACATTGTACAGCAGACGTAGGCAACTGTCGGCCCGGGGGCCACTTGTGTAATTCAGTGCGGCCCCCAAAACAAATCCCCAAAAATTGTATTTCAAGAAGTTGAAAGGAATATAAAGTCCAACATAATACACAAAAAAATAACTTCCAAAACACACAAATCGACAGCAAAATGCACAAAGTACACACAATAAATTCCCAAAAATACACAAAATGACTCATGAAATACAACATGGCAACAAGGACAGACACAACAACCACATAAACAAACAAAGTGACTATGAAAACATGGAAAGAAATATATTATAGAATAGCTCCAAAGAAACACAAACCGTCAACAAAATTATTCAAAATGACAGGAAAGGCCAGAATAGGGGGCCACATCCCGGCGGGGCGGTCTGGCTTGGCCTCTGGAGGGGGCCCTGGCTTTAAAGAACTGAAGCTCGTGGCGCAGGCGGCATCAGCAAAGGGCGATCTGGGGCGCCGGGGGGGGCTAGGTTGGGGTGCCTGGGGGCCGGCGGTGGGACTCCTGGCGGCCCCCTGGTGCCTTATGCGGCTTGGGGTGTGGTCGTCCGCCCTGGGCGGGCTGCTCCTGGTGCTGCATCCATTCCGGGTCCTCCTGGCATGGGGTCAGGTCCCTGCTGGCTCTGGGCTCGCCGGCGGGTGCCCGCCGGCTGCCCGTTCGGCGTGGCTCTGGTCGTCTGCTGGGCGTGGGCTTCGGCTCCTCCGCTGGGGTCTCGGGCGGGGAGTTCTCTGGGCCCTCCCCTCGGGGGGCTGGGCGCGGGGGTGTGGGTGGTGGTGTGGGTGGCTGGGGGGCCTGGGGGTTGGGTGTTGGGATCGGTGGCGTGGTGCGCTGGGTCCTTGGCTCCTTGGGGCCTTCTCGGGTGTGTATGGGGGGGGCAATGGCTGCCTCTCGGCTTGGGATCTTGGGGGCGTTCGGGGGGCTGCTTGGCCGTGGGGTGGTCGCCGGGGGCCCCTAGATTTCCCGCTCTTTCTGCTGCCCCGACTGCTTCTTCGGGCCCGGGGGCGGCTCATGGGTTTTGCAGTGGCGGTTCTTGGAATTACATTTGTCATGGACGCACTGGCCTCGGGCTGTGGGATAACACTCATACTGGGCTCAACCATAGACACGTTGTTCCCAAATACCTGTTTTATGGAATTTCCACTCACTTCCTCCTCTGCTCACAGCCACCACCATTATTCCTAAGCCGCACACTGGTCACCAGACTGGCTTGATAACACAACAATAAGCACAATATACACAACCACAATTTCACATCGCATCACTTGAAACTTATTGACTATTCCCCTCCCATTCGTTTTCCTATCTTGTATCCTTCCTCCCTGTTAACTCCCCCCCCCACCTCCCTCACCCTGGTGTAACACTGCCCTCTCTTTTTTACATCCTCCCTTTAATAAAGTATTTACCCTTCCCTAGGGAGGGCTGGTGATGGTCACAATTATGCAATGAAATAAATTCATTTATTTAATTGCAATAATAAAATATGCATTGCTGTTAAAAGATTGCACTTCTTGTAGTGTTAACCTTCACCAGCATGTGCAGACAAGGTAAAAAAAAAAAATAAATAAATAAAAAAACAAAATGACAGGAAAATGCAGAAAACAACAAAAATGCAGAAAGTGACCCCAAAAATGCACAAATCGACAACATAAATGCAGAAAATTACACGAAGAACACAAAAATCAACAAATACATGCATAATGACTAAAAAAATCACACAAAATGACTAAAACAACAAAACCACGAAGACAAAAAAAGGCAAAACTCTCCTCCCACCCCAGTATTAATTAATGCTCAGATTAGTCATTATTCTAAATGCTGAGCCTGACATAAATGTTGATAATGTGGCCCTCGGATCAGATACAATCACACTTTGTGGCCCCCACTGTGATAGAGTTGCCCATCCTTGTTGTACAGTGTATCATTATATGTCAGAATAATTACAAACAGACCATTTCGACACAGTGTTAAATCTTGGACAGATAAAATGGTAAATTAAGAATGCTTTCATAAATGTATTTGTTAATTTATTTTAAGCAAGGAAGAAATTTCAGTAAATAAACTGAAAGTAAATGATAATTGAGTCAATATTATGAGTGATTATTAGCCATTGCCTTCAGAAGGGGATGCATCAGTTCATATGAGAACTCTGCTAGTAGGTTGTTACAGACAAGAACTGATCACATGTATCTTTATTTAATCCCAGAGAGACTTTTTCTGGACATTTTCTAAATTCAAAATTAAATACGCTTCTTTGGGTTTTTATTTGATGGCTGTTTCAGTTAGTAATATGTGTTTTATTGCATGTGGGATTCATGATAATTGGCATCTGTTTGTAATAATCTGACTGTAATTTACTGAATTCTTGACTTTGTGCCAATGTGTAACATTTAAACACAAGGGGTGATGACATCGAATATGTATTTGATTTAGTTAGATGATTTCTGAAACAAAACTTTTAGTGTAATTCTTGTGTTGAGTACTCGGTAAGGTCCTCATTCTCAGTTAAAACAAATGTTTGAATAAAAAGCTCCTTTAGCTCTTTAAGGCTTCTTGTTTACGAAAGCCTAATTCTCCTGGAAAACCAGACAGAATAACACCGCTATGACACACACACACACACACACACACACACACACACACACACACACACACCACTGGCACTGTTTTAGCAGTAGTATTCCCTTTGCTCATTCTTCACCTCCTGCTGAGAAGCTGGAGGTATCCATATGGGAATGGAGTCATGTCTGGCACTTACACATCAGGGGTAAAGGTTTCTGTCTGCTGCGGTTGCACATAACTCTTGTTCTGCTGACAAAGCTGGAGTTACCTGACGTGTTAGCGGCGAGGTCAGACTGATGTACGAGTGGAGCAAACTTTTTTCACACCGTGTTTAATGTGATGCAGATGTAGACTTTGTCATTTTGTTTAGATGCTTACATTTCTGAACCTTTACATGTCAACAGCTAAACAGTGTGTTGTTGTCTTGTAGTGTAACAATTAGGGGTGTGGGGAAAAAAAATCGATTTCACGATATATCGCAATTTTTTGGGTGCCCATTTTAAATTGATTTTTTTATATTTAATCAATATTTTTGTGTATTTGTGCAATATTTCAGTGGTTACAATGCTTTCAATGTGTTGCAATGGTTATTTGATGCAGTTGGTTTTATGATGGCAGTGTGTAATTCCTGCAATATTTACAGTATCTATGCACAGGCACTTTATTTTCATATAATCTGTTTAGATTAGTGTTTAAACTGACACAATAGGAGATTTTATTTTTTATTATTTTTGTGCATTGTCAGTAACTCAGGGTGCTTTATCCTTGATGTTCTCACTTAGTTGTTACAATGCCATCATTGTGTTGTCATGGTTACTTTGAGACTTCTACACAGTAGTTTTAGTGAAAAGAAACTTGTTGCACTTTATGATGGCAGTGTGTAACTGTATTTTCTTTTTTCAGTGAAAATGTGCAAAAAACACGAATACTAAATAATAAATAGGATGTTTTGAAGCAAATAGTTTTGACTCAATTTGTCCTCTGAATGATCAATATCTTCTGATGAACATATACAGCAACTTCATTTTTCATCTCTACGTTTAATTTTAATATTAAGTGGGTAGAAAATCGTGATATCGTATCGTGATACGTATATTGCAACATCCTTGCCAATACTCACCCCTAGTAACAACCCCCCACACAAAACATGTTGTATTTTACAGTCCTATAGACAGACAGACCAGTGGTTGTCAAACTTTTTTGGCTCAAGTCCCCTTTTTTTCTTACTTTTGAATGCAAGTACCCCCTTATGTTTGATTACAACATTTTGCCCAGAATTCTGTGAAAAAACAACTCTAGAGCATAATGATGGAATGAATGAGTGATAACACACTTTTTAAAGAATCTTGTTTTGTAAATACGTGGAATGAAACAGTATTTAGTGGCTCCTTTATAGATTTATTTCTATAGTTTTTATCTTTTCTGGTCATCTCCATCCTAATGTGGGACCAAGACTGATCCTTGTATTTTCAGTTCATGTTTTAATCAAGATAATTTTTATCATTATTTTCTGTGTTTTTGGCACCAATTTGTGTATTATGTTATTTTTTGTTCTTGTTTTGTTCTCTTGTTTTGTGTTTTTGTTGTTGTTTTTGTATGTTAGATAGATAGATAGATAGATATAGTTTGTCATTCATACATATACACCATAAGCGCAGCCGCATACAGAACTACTTTTTTCACACAGGGCTTGACTATTTGTTGTTGGTATTATTTAAATTATGCTATCTCAGTGCGTGTGTTTTTGGTGTCGTTTTATGTGTGTGTTAGTTTTGTGTATTTTGTAGTGATCTTGTGTATTTTTCTCTCATTTAGTAGTTCGTTTTGTGTGTGTTACTGGTAATAGTATTTTTCTTAGTGTGTGTTCTTGGTGCCACTTTGTGTGCTTTGTTGTAGTTTGTCTGTTCTTTTAATTATTTGTTATGTTTTTCTCTTGTTATGTGTTTTTGTTGTTGTTTGGTGAGTTACTGGTAATATTCAGTGTGATTATAAATTTCAACTAAAAATAAACATTATAAAACCCCATGTTTTTAATGCTTTTCTCCCCCCCCCCCATTTGTCTTGTTCAAAAAACAAAAAATAGAATAAAATAAATCTCTCTCTTTCTCTAAAGTACCCCCTGTAGGGCCATTGCGTACCCCTATGGCACTACAGGGGTACCCCCATTTCAGAAAAACTGTGGTAGACATCTCATCATGCCTTTGTGCTGCTGCTGCATGTATGCATGGCTTATGTTTTCATGCCTGTCTGATCACATGTTGTTGACATTTGCCAGTGCTAGTAGAGAGCAGAACACTGTAGTTCATTTATCATCCAGCGCTGAGGAAGAGAGCACTATGACTACTAAATCCCCTTAGCGCACAGGTCTAATTGCATTATCTACTATGGAGGAGTAAAGGCTCACACCAGCTGATGCTCTGCATGTTGGACTAAGTGTTTGTGATCGTCTGTCTGCTGCACACGGTCTAGTTCACTGTCATCATTCTCTCTCCTGCACATCATCATTTCATATTGAATTCTTATATTAACTCACACATATTTAGTAAGCAGACATTGATGATCAAGTGGAAAAACATTTTTCTTTAGAGCACACGTGTGGTTTCAAACCTGGAGTTGACAGAATTAAAAAGAACTGGACTTCCTGCTTCCTCCTAATTAATATATTTATAAGACCAACCTTCTATGATAACTTTTATCATATCGTTGTGGAGGCATTTGGTACAGTGTAAAGGGATTAGCCAGTTTACTCTTTCATTTTGAACTGTAGATTTGTTGTTCAAGTCGTCTTTCAATGACGTAAGAAGTATTTTAAAGTCATTAAAAAAAATGTTTAAATGTTAAAAATTCCTTCAAATCACATAACGCTTAGGAATTATGATAATGCCTATTTGACCTTTCTGTGTTTTAAAACTGTAAAACTATTATCTTAGTCATATTTAATTAATAAAATGTCCATATGCTTGGTGTCACCTTTGCCATTGCTATGCAATTCATTGAGAAACAATCCTGGCTTTGAGCACTGTGATGCAAA
Organism: Gouania willdenowi; assembly: GCF_900634775.1. Lineage (NCBI taxonomy): Eukaryota > Metazoa > Chordata > Actinopteri > Blenniiformes > Gobiesocidae > Gouania > Gouania willdenowi. The sequence goes on along the minus strand of NC_041047.1, from coordinate 30,276,850 downwards.
GGCTTTGGTGTCCAAACAAGTGCTCTGAATGTCACAGTTTCACAGGAAACAAGCATTTCATATTTACCATGTAATCAGGTCCTGTTGGTTTTGTGAGGCATGGACCTTTTCTGTCATCTATAACAAAAAAAAAAATCCCAGTTTCCACTTTCATTTGCATTTTTATCACGAAACTTCCTGACAGGCCTGTATGGGCTCAAAAGCCCAGCTTTTCCCCTGAAAGGAGGCCCAGTTTCAGTGCAGCACAGCAGCCCTCCACCCCCCTCCTTTCCTGGTCTCCACAGGAGAGAGCAGCAGAGCCAGAGTGAGACAGCCATTGGTTCTGTGCTACAGGCTGAGTGATTCTCTGCAGAGGGGTAATGTCACCCTGGTTCACCATCAACCCTCATTCTACACGTTTATTCTTCTCTGGGCCTTTAAACGGTTCATTTGACTTTAACAAGACTGCAGAGCTTCCACCTAACTCAGCATTAACTCTTTCCCTGTCTGCCGCTCTTCACGTTCTTTTACCTAGCCACTTTTCCAACACTTACTCATACTAGTTTATGGTGCTTGTGATTCTGATCACTGCTGAGAAGGTCTTCCAAGACTGGCATAAATAGTGGGGGGGGGGGGTTTAGACAGAAGCCGTCCTAATGGACACCCATTCTGAATAGGGAACATTGATTCCTCTCTATCCTGCTACTCCCCCTCGCTAGCTGTCCCTCTTTCTCTGGATTGTCACTTCCTCAATGAGCCTTTCAGGACTTCAGACTGGGATACAACACTGTCCTCTGAGGGAGGAAAGCACGAGGCATTCAGTCCTCTTATGTCGCCAGAATCACGCAGAGTTACCACACTAAAGAGATCAGTTTTGATTTATAGTGTGAAATATAATGTATTTACTCGTTCTATTTCTTTATAAGTTATACTTCTCATGTTGGTTTTGGAATTTTAAATGGGAGAGCTGAAAATGCAGTGGTAAATTTTGATGGCAGATACTTGTGACTGTTTTCATGGACTTTGAACGTGCCTGTCAACATGTTTGTTTGGAAGTGAATATTTTACATCACAATGGTCACGGATACATGATGTTTTTTTATTCAGAATTAGTTATTCATTTATTAAAGTGTTTTGTTTACATGGAAATAGTAATTCCCAAATTGATGTTTTCATGGAAAACCGATTTACTCGGCTTTATTTAATTCCGCTTTAGGTCTGGGGTTGGGAAGGCTCTGATTGGACAGGGGACGAATGTGACGTATCGCGTCTATTGGGAAAAACACAAGAAGCATTTTATTGTCGGCTATAACACAGACAACCACATGAGAACTGTTTTCACCTTTATTTTGATTGTAGTTTTGAAGCAGCAGCTGGACAATAACACACGTTTTCAGTTTGGACCGCGGACCGGAAGAGAGATAGGAGGTACTAACTGGTGAAAATCCCAGTAAAACTCTGGAAAACAATCACCAGGAATAAATAGTTGTTCCCTGGTAAAGATAGTAGCTCTAACAACTGGTAAAATGATAAACTTGATGATATTACAGCCTGTAGTTGACCGAGTCAAATTCCTCGTGTGTACAACATACGAATAAAGATGATTCTGATTCTGATTCTGTACATGCAGTACGGGGACGCATTTACTCCTTCTCCAGGTCCGAGTGCCAGCCGTCCGGTGAAGCCTGTTCCGTTTACCGTGTTTACCGAGGTCCGTGTGTGTTTAATAACTCTGTGTGAAAGTTGGCATGTTTATGCTTCCGTCCATCCACTCTTTTCATTATATCCATGTCTTTTAAGGCTCTTATTAAATAGTCTAGGCTGGCCATCTTGGATTATGTCGTCACCCGCACAAATCGCGCAAGCGCAGAACGACAAGAGTTAACTTAAGGCTGAATTAGGCAAGTGAAGTGTTTACAAGAAAGATGAATTATCTAATTCAGAATTAAAAATGGAATAAACCAGCCACTTAATTTGGAATGAACTTTAATTTGGAATGAAATTAGCATTAGAAATTATGTGTTTACAAGGTCAGGTTAAAGAGGAATTAACCTTTATTCCACTTTAAAGAGAAATTAAAGCTCCCATGTAAACGTGGCCACTGATGTGCGCGGCTAAAGCTCGTGCGTGTGTGACACACACACACCAAACGACAACAAAAATATTAAAGTGACTCAAAATACACAAAACTGACTGTTTATACAAAAATACACAAAATCACTCCAGAAGCACACTACAATGGCAACAGAAAACAATAATTATACAAAAAATGCACAAAAAGACAACTGAAAGATACAAAAATACACATAATGATGTAAAACAAAAAAAACAATATTTATACAAAAAGTACACAAAAGTTAAAATGACAACAGAAATGCACAAAAATATACAAAAAGGCTCCAAAAACACACAAAAAGACTCCAAAAAACATACATTACAAATACACCAAACAATTTTTTTTAAAAAATGAGTAAAAAAACAAAAAAAAAAAACACATTTATCATGCGCATGTCCCATAAAATGTAACCAGGGAAATCGCACACGCTATTTTACTTTGCACTCGCAAATAAACCCCTTTATAACACTAGTACAGAGTATGTGCACATCTTTGTATATCCAACCTTCAAACACATACGCATTTGGCTATAATTGACAACTCTACTTAAGCTCCCACTATATGAATACATACTTCCGACGGGCACTGTACCATTTTATTTGGGGGAGAATAAAAATAAAGAATTTTAAATTATATATTAGTCTTTTCTCGATTGTTATTTTTGTAAACGTTGAGTGTAATAATCATAATCTAATGCCGATTAATTGCACGGCCTTACATTAATACCGATCTGTTTAACTCATCCATGTCCTCCCTCCTCATTATTTATTGATTTATACTGTATGTTTTCAGTGTCAAAAGCTTTAAATCAGGAGGATTTTATCCCAGATTAACCTTCAGCAACAACCCCTCCTGAATTACTAATTCTCATCCAACACTTTCTACTCCTTTTTTAGGGTGTACCTCAGCTCCCATGTGCCAAGGCACTTTACAACTACGACGGCAAGGAACCAGGAGACCTTAAGTTCATCAAAGGTGACATCATCATCCTCCGTCGTCAGGTGGATGAGAACTGGTACCACGGGGAGATGGGTGGAGTCCACGGTTTTTTCCCCACAAACTTTGTCCAGGTCATCAAGCCGCTGCCGCAACCGCCGCCCCAGTGCAAGGCACTGTACGACTTTGAGCTCAAAGACAAAGAGGCCGACAAGGACTGCTTGCCTTTCTCCAAGGTGAGTCGGCTTAACCTCTGCCACACGGTCAGCGCGGTAAAGCAAAAATACCCTGCAGTATTGTGACACCCTGCTCTCCAACCAGGGATTTTCCACATTTGTGTGTCTGCGTGGTGACTTTAGATCGGAGTCAGCATCACTGGTCACAAAAAAACTGTTTAGATTGAGAGTCAGGCTTCATTATGAGCAGCTGTAATTAGGCCTCAGAGAATGACTTTATTATACTGTGCGGTTTTGCTTAACTACAATAATTAAACAGTTACGAATATCCAGCAGTTCTGTCACACTTCCCCTTTTTTCTATTCTGTCATCAGTTTCATCAGTTTTGTGCCACGTGAGCAGAATGAGCTCCACGCTTACGCAGGAGTTTTCTACACCAAGTGTGAGCTCTTAGAGTGCTGTGCTTTTTCTCCTGGACCTCAGATAAAGACACAGTGTAGGCCTCACAGATCAATAAATTAAGGATAATTAGCTCAACAAAAAATGTTGATATTGCTGCTCAGAAGTTTGTTTTGCTCTCCACTGTTTTTGTTGACATTGTCAGAGAAGTTTGTGGAATCCTGCTGACGGATGCATAAAAGCGTTTCTTCTTTCTTACCATGATTTTTTTTTTTTTGTGTTTGCCTTAAAAATGCTAGTAAAGTGACATATTAACATATTTCTAGTGTTTTCAAGGACTGAAAGTTGTAGCAAAACAATGGCGGTCTAAAATTGAATATCAAGGGCGATTATATCACAGGGAATACCGGGAACAAACTAGAACAAAAATGGTGTCAAGTGAATCACTGTCCTGGAGCCTCATGTACAAAGATTTCAACTATTTACATAATTTTTCTCAAGCTAATGAACTTCAATTTATTGACTTATGAGGCCTACACTGTCTGTATCTGATTTTTTTATTTTTATTTTTTCTCAAGCAGCTTTAAAACTTTTCCTCATTTCATTCTTTAATTCAGTGATTTGTCCCCAACAATGAGCAACACTCTGCATTTGCACATGAATCATTTCCTTTCATCCTCTTGTAAATTCTAGGACGATATCCTGACTGTGATTCGAAGAGTGGATGAAAACTGGGCAGAGGGAATGCTGGGAGATAAAATTGGAATTTTCCCCATCTCATATGTGGAGGTAAGAAATATGTTTTAAGAAGTATGACAATCATCAACACTGAGCCGGTGTCACATGACTTTAGATCCTTCTGACGCCTTTCGTAGTCTTTTTTCAACATCAAGATTTAGTCATATGAAGGCTGAACTAACAAACGGCTTTGCTCTATACGATTCTTTTTGTTTGTTTTTGACCAAATGGCTGTTTTTTCTGTGTGACAAATACGATTTAATAAATGACACAACTTTGAGTCTTTTTCTGTTTTTGCCTAAAGACAGATGCTGGTTTTTTGGGATAGATGTGCAGGGGTGGAATAGTTTCCTCTCATCTCCAATGGTTTGTAGGTTTTCTTTTACATTTAAGATTTCCCAGATTCAGAACCGCACAATTTTCAGCCTGGACATAACGTTCTTTAAAGAAAAGACATATTTATGGCAGAATGACACAGTGCTGTGCCTTTGCATTACTGTAAACTGTGGTTTGATAAACAACTGAAGTGCTCTATTGTGATAAACATATAGAGTGACCTAAATTGTCTTGTTTTCCATAATCGGTGCATATTTAGGTCATTGTGCTTCCATAGCCTGTGGAGCTTCTGTTGCCCTTTCAGTTGTGTATACACAGTAATCTGCACTCACCATAAAGGCGGTATTTAGTTTATGGAGGTGAGAGGGCGTCACCTGGTATTTTGCTGTAAGTCCTGCACGTCTGCCCTAATGTGCTGACATGTTGTGATGAGCCAGTGCGTGCTCTCTGTTGAATGGGGGGAGGAAACGCCTGGCTTTTATGTTTAAGTAGAGGGTGCCGCTCAGGGCAGCGTGTGATAGCAGGTAGAAACAGCCTGTGATTAACCCTTTCAGCATTCCCTTCTTTGATTTTCACTTCACAGTCGGGCGTTAGGTTTCAGTGCCTGAGAGGGTTTCCAAGACGTCTGTTTCTGAGAACCGTCAGTTACTCAGAGCAGTGACATGTCCATACTGAGAGGACCAGCAGCTTCATCTGCAGTGTTTCAGTTACTTGGCTTTCTCTGAGCTTGTTGTGTAATTTACAGTTACATACACAATTCATACAGATTGTCTTTTACAAACAACCTTGAACAAACATGAGCCGTGCAGGCTGTCAGAAACTGCTGGGATGTAATTATTTTACCTTCTCCCTCAAAAGGAAAGCAAGTGTCTTCTGAAGTTGCATGTTTTGTGTTTCTGCTTTTAATCAATGTGCATGTTTTTCAGAGCAAATTATGATTGCAAAGCACACTAAAATCATAAATAGTGAGGATGCAGGAGGCACAGAATTTTGGCGCGTTTCAACTCCTTCAGCTTATGACCAATTACAATTAAAATATCAAAAGGTGGCAAAATTTTAGCACAAGGCTGCTTGTACTTCAGTGCTTCGTAACTTTTATAAATTTTTTTGAATAAATGTTTTTGTTGAAAAATGTCCCCATTCATTTCCATTGGAAATTTCAGCATTTTAAGATTTAACGACTTTTAACTTCAGCTGTTCAGCCATTCTTCAATTGATTTCAACCGTTCAACATTAAAAATATTCATATGTTATTCAAAGGGTTCATTGGCTAGGCTAAAACTAGGTTAATGCTAATGCTGGACAAATGCTAAGCTATTGTAAGATTAATGCTAATGCTAGGCAAATGCTAATGTTAGGCTAGTGTTAATGTTTTGTCAGTGCTAATGCTTGCTAATGCTAGGTAAATGCTATTGTTCGGTCAATGCTAATGATAGCTGATGTTAGGTTAATGCCTGCTAATGCTAATGTTAGGCTAGTGTTAAGGTTATGTCAGTGCTAATACTTGCTAATGCCAATGCTAGGTAAATGCTAATGTTCGGTCAATGCTAATGCTAGCCAATGTTAATGCTAGCCAATGTTAGGTTAATGCTAGCTAATGCTAATATTAAACTAATGTTGGGCTAATATTAATGCTAGGTAATGCTAGCAAATGCTAATATTAATATAAGCGTATGCTAGCTAGTGCTAATACTAATATTAGGCTATTGTTAAGCTAATGCTAGGTAAATGCTAATGTTTGGTCAATGTTAATGCTAAGTTGATGTTAGCTAACCCTAATATTAAACTAATGTTGGACTAATATTAATGCTTGGTTAATGCTAGCAAATGCTAATATTAATATAAGCTAGCGCTAATACTAATATTAGGCTGTTGTTAAGCTAATGTTAATACTAATAAATGCTAATGCTAGGCTACTGCTAATGCAGTGTTCAGTGATTCTGGTCAGCACCTGCATCTTAACTTGCATTTTCTTCAGAAAATGCAAATCCAGTTAGGTTAGTTTACATTTATTAAGCTTACTTTTATGATGTATTTACTCACTTTGTAGTAGTATTCCAATAAAGCTTTAATTATAAATTTAGTGAAACACCTGATTAGTCCTTGTTTGGGTATTTCTCTTCATCCGTTAAGCTGATTAAAGAAATGTTTATATTACTTCTATTACTACCTAATTTGAATTATGTTATTGTTTTCTCTCATCTCTTTTGTTCCCTGCTTTCCCAACAGTTCAACTCTGCGGCTCGTCAGCTTATAGAGTTGGACAAGCCGTCAGACTCCAGTGGTGACTCTGGCGAGGGGCCTTCCTCAGGGCCCCACAGCAATGGTGCCCAGCGAGCAGGGGAGAAGAAGAACAGCAAGAAGCGGCATTCCTTTACCTCTCTCACCATGTCCCACAAACCCATGCTCGCTCCTCCCCCCCAGCGACACTCCATGGAGATCAGCGGGCCGGTTCTCATCAGCTCCAGCAACCCCACGGCAGCGGCTCGAATCGGGGAACTCAGCGGGGGCCTCTCCTGCAGCGCGCCTTCACAGGTGAGATATTCAGAGGGAAGCAGAGGAAGTCAGAGCCTGTGTGATAGACTGCAGGTTTTGCCTTGAAGTTGTGCTCTGTGTGTCAACTGGGGCTGCAGTTATTGAATATAATAATGTGTCCTTTATTGATTTAAGATTAGGGTTTAGGGCCCAAAACAACAACCCAAGGTGGATTTGAACCAGTGACCCTCTAGTTACATGTCTGTTTACTTAACCATTAGGCCTTATATTTCTGGTAATATTTTTGGTAACTGGGTATTCTATCGATTATCCCATTGAATAATCCACTAATCAGATAAAATATACTTTTGTTTGATTAAAGCTCAACTTTAAATACAGAAAATAAGAATTGTCTCTTTTTTGTTTTTGTGTTATGGAAAGTAGAAAAAGAAAAAAAACAAGCATATTTGTCACAAAAAGATTCAACATGTGCTGTCAACTTAAGACAACATAATAATGTGTTGCATGGTTTAAAATAACAACAAAAATTTGATTTTTTTTAAATAAAATGTCTTTTTTTTAATTTTTTTAAATAAATGATTCTTCGTGGCAGAGATAATTCATCCATCTTTTGTAATCAACATGTGTATATATAATCAAAAAGCGGAACCTTCCCAACCTGAATGCTTTGCAAAGCTGTGCTTGAACACACGTTCTGAAATATCCTCACTAACATCAAGGCAAAACACAGTTATTTAGCCCAACTTTAGAACATTACTTCACCCCATGCTGATAAGATAAATGCTTGGTTTGTGTTTATTTTTTAGGTTCTCTAGATTCAGATGATAAATGTATTACCTACTGGGCCTGCTACACCTGCTAAAACGCGGTAGTTAACCCGGGGAGGGGCAATAGGCTACCAACAGAGGTGGGTTGTGCAGCAGTAGCAAACAGGGTCTGAATGTGGGGCCGTGGATGTGCCTACATATATGATGAGATGCTCTGAGCCCCTTTTTTTTTTTTAAATCGGTCCCGGGGGCCTACCCCCACTTCCATTAATTTCCATCTGTTCATTTCTGGGAACATAGTCATGTGATATCGTTTCAAAGGTAATTCAATAGGGATTTTTTTCATTTTCGATATGATATCGATATAGCTGCCTTGCGTATCGGCGGATACCGATATTGATCCGATATCAGCATGAATCATGCATTTTTTTTGAAAAGAAAAAAAAAAGAAAAAAATTAATAAAAAAAAATTACAATTACTTATTTTGTAGTGTGGAATGTTAGAAAAGGCTTGATCAAGTGATGTTACTCAAACAGAGAACAATAGTCAGTAACAGTAGGTATGAGAAAAACTGACCCATTTATCATTAACTAATTGGTTACATACATTTGAACCTTCAACATGATATCTACAGTATTCTACAATTGAACAAAATAAATAAAAAATGAATTGGGGAAGAAAATAAAATAATAAAACTGTAAATCCGGAAGTTTTAATCCGATATTCGTTTTCAGGCTAATATCGGACCGATATCCGATATTGATATCAGATTGGGACACCCCTATAATTCAAAGTAGATTACAATTATGCCTCGCACAATTTGATTACAGACCACCCCCCTTTTTTTGGCATTTTCCATTAAAGTCTTTTCTTCAATTATTTGTGAGTCAAATATTGCGACAGTTGGTGGTACCAAATCATTGACACATACCAATATATGAATGGAGCCCTTTACTCTGTATGTGCCACGGGGGCGCCAGGGGGAGCCTCCTCCGTTAATGCTTGTTGAATCGGGCTGTAATTTGACATGGATATTCTATGAGCAAAATTCAAGAGCTTCTCTTGACTGAATTCTCGAGATTGTGGTATGTGCTATTACACGACTTTCTGCGGGCCCAGCCGTAGTTCATCCGGACTTGTTTGGTGGAGATGCCGGCCTTTCTTATTTTGCCATGTTCTTGAACTACAGTGAGGGGGAGGCGTGGAGGGGTGGGCCACTCCACGCCTGCTACTAAAGCAGTGTGTAGAGGCTGCAATGCTTATTTTCATGCAATGGAACTGCAGACTAGGGCTGGACAATATATTGAGATTCAAGATATATCGAGTTTTCTATTTTGGCAATATAGAACATTGCAATATCACCTATATCCATATATTTTTAGCTTATAGCTTAATTTATATTAAAATACTTGTTTTAGTTGTCATTACTTTTCAGGACAACATGTAATGCAGAGTTAAATGAATTGCTGAATGTGTCCTAACCCAGACCTTTCCCCTAAACAAGCCACACTACAGAACTCACTCACACGTGCTGTCCCTTCTTGAAAAAAAAAGGCAAAAGTGGCACATAGAGGGCGACAGTGGCTCAGGTGGTAGTGGGTCGTCTTCTGATCGAGAGGTTGGGGATTCGATCCCAGTACCTGACTATGTGTCGAAGTGTCCTTGGGCAAGACACTGAACCCTAAGTTGCTCCCAGTGGTCGACTAGCGCCTTGCATGGCAGTCCTGTCCCACTGGTGTGTGAATGTGAGAGTGATTGGGTGAATGAGCTGATGTGTAAAGCGCTTTGAGACTGCTTCAGTGTGGTGATAAAGCGCTATATAAAATCAAGTCCATTTACCATTTACATACTATGCAGCTGTTTGTTAATAAATGTCCCAGTCCCATTGTGTATTTTTTCCTCCTTTTGTGTATTTTGTTGTTCTTTTGTGTATTTTTCAGGAATTTTGGATGTTTTTCTGAGTTGTTTTGTGTATGTTTTTGGTTTGTTGTTGTTCTTGGATGTTTGTTGTCCCATTGTGTATTTTTTTTTCTTTTGTGTCTTTTGTTGTCTTTTTGTTTATTTTTATTCTTTTATGTATTTTTTTTGTTGTCCCATTGTGCATTTGCTTTTCTCATTTTGTGTATTTTGTCCTATTAAGTATTTGTGTTTTTCTTTTGTGTATTTCTCTGTTAATTTGTGTTTTTGTAGTAATTTTGTGTATTTTTTGCTAATTTAACCCTGAATTGTCTTTATGGACTTTACTTGAATCAAAAATGTGATCAATTTTGTCATTGTCACCTGCATCTCTACGTATTGTTATTATCTCTCACCACAAAGTGTGAAGGGGGTATAGGTTTGAGGTCCGTCCGTCCGAGTTAAAGAGGACAGCTTTTTTTCAAAACCGTATAAGATAGGATAACCAATTCGGTGTGTGGCTTCAGGGTATCAATACCTTGATGGAGTTTGAAAATGAGAAGCGCTCAATTATTTTTTTTCGGAGATATTGCCCTTTTACTCTGTTCAAGGTATCTTCAAAGGGAACACCTTTTCTTAGAAACTGTTTGAGATAGTTAGTATTTTTTTATTCTGATGTGCTATTATTTTCTTATGTATGTATCTAAAGTTCTTAGATTTAGGTCATTTGGGAAAAGGTTGTGAGTTATAATGACAACCATTCTGGCGGGGGATGTTGATGATTGTCTTTTTGTTTTTATTTGATCGCATCAGTTGATAAATGGACAGTTCAGTAGAGTAGAGTGAGCTGGAGCTCTGGTCTGATGATGACAGGTAATCAGGGATAAGAAATTGAATCTGGAAACCACACTGTATTCCACACTGGGCAGATTAATGGTCTCATCAATGACGTTTATAATATAAACGCTATGAGGAGCTTCTGTTGTGCAGTCACAACTCATCTTTACAGTCGGACCCAGTTTCACAAACTACAGCCAAACTCATGCAACAAGCTCCATAATTGATGTTTACTCTTCACTATAGGTGTTTGTGTGTTAATTAGAGGCAGATTAGAAACATGCTTTATATTCAAATATCACATTTGTGTCATCAAAACACACGAGGCTTCATAAAATCTTTCAAAACAAAATAACAAAACTTTTGTTAACATACTGTGATAATTAAATATGTTTGGAAGTGCCTCATATTTACACACTGTAGCTATAGTTGAACTTATTGAATGGTTGTTGTTGGTTTTTCTTTTTTTAAGTCACATTCTTCCTTTTTTTAAAAACTTAAACTATGTTTTAAACTGAAGAAGTATTATTCATTAATGGATTGTACACATGTACAGAGATGTAATTGGAACCAGGCTGGATAAATTCTTTCAGTTCTACTGTGCTGGGTTTGAACACAAAGCTATGCCAGTAAAATCTGATGTTTTCCTCAATACTTTGTCCTTTAGTCAGAACAGTAATGTAAATCACTCCCTTGAATGAGATTTAAGAGTTGCTGGAAACCAAACTAAAGTCTCTCTTGTTTCTCTTTTCTTGACATTATAATAAGAATCCGAATTGCCTTTATTGACATTAAACTTTCCTCTTGTTACATAGTCTGTTTTTTTATAATTTTGCAGATGACAGTTCAGAAGGTGTAGTAAAAAGCACAATTAACGATAAGTAATCCTTTTTGAACGCCTCTCTATACATATAAACTCTCTGATCTGATTATTAATGAACTGTAGGAGAATCAAGGGGAACATGTGAACCCGTTTGGAACCGCACACTTTTTTTTTCTAGTTCTACAGCTTTGTCCAGTCCTCTGAGAGGCACAGAGAAGCCTTGTTACAGGACACGATCGTGACTCACGTGTGTGTGTGGCTGACCACACAGGGGGAATCCACCCTTCTTTATACCACCAATCAACGTCATTCTGTTGAGTCACCTGTTTGCCTGTTGTCCATTCTAATGTCTGTGGAAAGCTCAGAGTTTCTACTGATATATAAAGCCCTGCTCTGCTTTTGCTCTCTGGTTGTATTCATTTACCACAATGTGACATGAGGCAGGATTACTTTATAAGATAAGATAAGATTAGATAAGATGTCCTTTATTCGACCCACAAAGGGGAAATTTGCAGAGTTTCAGCAGCAGACGATAAGGAATATATATATACATGTGCCTGTACACAATACAGATAGAAGAGGATAAAAAACATGTTGCAAGAAAGGAAAGTGCACAATAAAAACAGAATATATACAAAAACTATAAAAAACAGAATGTATACATATACAGTACATACTAAACTAGTTGGCTGTCAGTGGATTGGCTGCCAATGTTCTGGTTGTATGTATATGATGCTGTTGGTGAACACACCATGCATACAATCAGACACAGGCGCGGGGGCCTAATGCAGCCCTCGGTCTAATTTTATGCGTCCCCCAAAACAAAATTGTAATTCATGAAGTTGGAAGTAATATGAAGCTCAACAAAAACACAAAAAAAGATTTTTAAAATGATTCATAAAATACACAAAATGACAACAAAGACACACTAAACAACCACTTAAACTGAACAAATTGTCTACAAAAACAACAACATATACAAAAGGTTTTCAAAAAGACACAATGCCAACGAAATTACTCAAAATGACAGAAAAATACACAAAAGATATATAACAAAAACACATAATAGCTCATAAACACCCCAAAAGGCCACAAACATATGCCCTATTGACAAGAAAATAGACAAAATGAATAAAAAAAAAACACAAAAAGTCTAACAATCCAGAATAAAACACAAAGGAAACCACAGAAAAGGAGTACAAAGACAAAATCCTTTGTTGTTTCCTGTGTTAATGCTCAGATTGGTCATTCTTCTAAAAATGCTAACATGAATGTTGATAATGTGGCCCTCGGATCAGGCAATCACATTCTTGTGACCCTCACTGTGATAGAAGTTACACATCTCACTCTGACTATAATCTGATGCTAATGACTGATAAGTGAGGCTTTAACAGACACAGAAACCCTATTAATGATCACTGTTCCTCTTTTGTTTTCAGGTTCATATTTGCACAACTGGGTTAATCGTGACCCCTCCCCCTAGTAGTCCTGTTACCACAGCGACAGTCTTCACGTTTCCATCAGAGACGAGTTATACCTCTATTACTGTGGTAAGTAGTGCCAGCTGATATTTAAGCTATAAAAAATCAATAAATTGATAACCCTGATTCAACATCTTTGTTTGATTGTTGACACGATGGTTTAACACTTGGCTATGCAACATTTTGTGAAACAATATCGTACAACAATATATAAGATTTAAGCGTAGTAAATGGAGACTAAATATTTCTTCTGTTTTTGACCTCATATGTTTGAATTTAAGTCTTGTCTTTTCTAAGTCATATTTATTTATTTTGCATTTAAAGTGTAAGTACACCCTTAAAGACCGTGTTAAGCAAATTCAGCCGTTTTCTTCTAAACATATTAAATAGGTCATAAATGTATTCCTTAAAACATGTAAAAAGCCATTCAACCATTTACAGTATAATGTAATTGTGGAGCTAAGCTTCACAAACTGTTTCAAATTTCTGTGTTCTGGATTTAATGGGCAGGTCAGAAATCATAGCCACGTTATGTAACGGAGCTATCATTGCCCCTACTGCTGGCGCACACCAAACTTCAGTGGCCTCCAGCGGGTGCAATTCAGCCCCTATCCAAAAACAAATCACACATTCGGACTTGGAGGGGCAATAAAACGCGTCCGCTGGTGGCGCATTTTTCATGAAATGAGTACTTCTTTTTGCACCCCAATTGTGTGTTTCGCCTCTAACAGGCGCAGTTATGACTTTACCCAGGAGAAAGGCACATTTTCGGACTCGGGCGGAGCAGACCTTTCACTAATACCTCGTTTGGCCCGATTCGAGCAATTGGAAAACCAATGGGAGAAGCACTATTGACGCTGGCGCCGCGCTCACACTGCTCTCTCCCATAGACACAATACACGAAGGCGGCGCCCTTCCCGCACGTGGGTGTGATTCCAGCACCTCTAAATGACACGCCCCCAGCTTTTCAGAGCAGAGAGAAGTGCTTGTTTTTCCGTGATTTTGAGACCTAATTTTATATACTTAGCAATTTTTTCATCTTTCAAATTTGGCTCATTGGTCAATGACACATGTTTCTGTGGTGTGACAAACTCATAACACTAATTTATTTCTGCTTTACACAAACTTTAAACCACTTTTTTCTGTACATATATGATTATGTCTGAAGTAAGGTAGTTTATTGAGATTAGATCAGTGACGTCTTTTTGAATCAGTGACATCACTGACCGTCACTGTTGGCCCCACCTCTCCTATAAAGGATGGGAGGAGGGACTAGGTTTCCGCTTTTCACAGCCCTTAGTGAGCATTGATTGACAGCTCCTTGACAGGTCCTAACTACTCTAGGAGCAATGCCCATAATCAAGGCATTTTTTGAATTTCCCCCTAGTGGCAGGTCAGCCACCAGGGGGTGTGTTTACATTTTAAAATGAATACGAACTGCTTGAAATTAATTGTTTAATCGAGAAGAAAGTAAAGATTGTGCATCAATTTCAGTTGTATGGGGTGATTTATTTTTAAAGTTGAGTCCTGGGGTTATCAAAAGAAGCTGTTTGCATAGAATCTGGGAATTGACCCCAGAATATACAGTTTATTAGTCACCAGATTATGAAAAGATGAGACCCAGTGAGGAACCTCCCAACAAATTTATAATGTGCTCTTGCTTCAAAAAAAAAGTAACATTATTTCTTCAGCTCCCACAAAAACAGCACGCAGACTTCCTGCCTGTCCGTCCCTGTATGCTCCGGCATGTGGAGTTTCTGAATGAGCAGGAATGTTTACACAAAAGGTTGTGCTCTCCGCTTCACTTGGGAACCCTACATGATGTTTTTGTACAGATGATTTCCCCAGCCTGGAGGCAGCCTAATTAAAACGGCTCAAGCATCGGAGGCGAACGAAAATGCACATGGACACTGGCACAAACACACACACACACACGGGAGCTGTTAGAGTGCCACTCTCCTCCCTGCAGTGTGTCATAGAAGCTATTACTGCCAGCACTGAGCTTAGGAAGATTGGTGTCGCTCTGCTGCGAACCTTCCACTCATTTCAGCTCAATGTTTTATTTGTACAAATATTTTCCAAACACAGATTTCTCATTCATATGATTGCATAACAGTTTGCGAATGAAGCTGTGGAGGATCCTGGAGTTTGACCTCATACACACTGGAAAACAAGAGTTTTGCGTAGAGCTCATGGTTGGTCAATGCTCTGTGGCGTGACTACGAGCATGTCATCATATCATGTGTTCCCCACTAAATACCGCAATGGATTTTTGAGTTTCGTCACATGGTTCCTTAGCAACAAGCAGAACAGGGTCCAATCATTGTTATAGGGAACAAAACTAAAGCTTCTGCCAAAGTACACTGCAAACTGCAGGGAATAACCAAGTGACAGCTGATCTCTCATTCTCCTCCTCCCTTTGTTGCTCATAAACAATGTGGTTTCACTGCTTACGCAACACCCTCTGTTTTTGAAATATCGTCTTACTTTTTGTTTTCTTTTGCTTTATTTAAACTCGGAGATGACGTAAACAGTGAATGTGACTAAGGTTTTCCCTTTTTTTCTTTTTTTTTTTTTTTAACAGTTGACATCACATTTTTCGTTTGTCTCCCATAGGATGCTCTTCCACCACCACCTCCGCCTCCCCCGCAGTCGTCCGTCAGCGGAGCAGCATATTCGTTGACTGCCGGACAGAGACCCTCCCCCAGCACGGGTGACCAAAGTGGGAGACAAAGACCCACAGTGTGAGTTATAAAAACAGAGCTACACTAAAAATCTGTCATCTTGGTAAATGTGCTCCCAAATGTCACATGTGGTTCATGCACTGAAGGTCTTAGGCTGCTAACGCACATGTGTCAGTACACACGAGGGCTGGGCGATATATAGAGATTTAAGATATATTGAGTTTTTTATTTTGGCAATATATGAAAAAACACAATATTGCCTTTATCAATATGTCTTTTTATATCATTTATAGCTCATTTTGTTTTAAAATGCTATACCTTTTTATATATATTATACTAAACTGTGGGACGTTGCGACCATCAGAAGTG
Organism: Gouania willdenowi; assembly: GCF_900634775.1. Lineage (NCBI taxonomy): Eukaryota > Metazoa > Chordata > Actinopteri > Blenniiformes > Gobiesocidae > Gouania > Gouania willdenowi. Next base: position 30,260,816 of record NC_041047.1, on the reverse strand, counting down.
GATCACCAGTTGACATTGACGAGAAAGAATGCCTCGTTCAGTTAAAATAAATAAATATATATATATATGTATAAAACTCTTCTCACAACATCACTGTATTTGTGTGGATTTACAATAATAATACAATAATTTAATGAGGTCATAGTATCTGTTTCGCTGAATACAATCAGTGTTGGGAACGTTACTTTAAAAAAGTAATTAGTTATAGTTACTCACTACTTGTTCCAAAAAGTAACTGAGTTAGTAATTTAATTATATTACTTTATAATAAAAGTAACTCATTACCAAGGAAAGTAACTATTTGCGTTACTGTTAAAAAAAAAAGTTGCTCTATGTCAAATAATTCAGATTTTTTAGATGCGTGTTGTTGTAGGTGCTTCATTAAATTTTAGTTGTTTACAACGGATGTCGCTGAAGTCTTTTCTCCTGGATATAATGAACACTTCACATGCACATTCTTGTCTTTGACCACAATTAATTTAAAGTAGTGTTTGTATCTCCGCCTTAAAAATGACAACTTTTCATCAGATTGCTCCACGCTCACCATCTCTGCTGCTTCATCAAATCTGTAGTGTGTGTGTGTGTGTGTGTGGCGCTTGTGCTGGCACATGAGTAAAAACACTAGCTCTGATTGGCTAGCATGAAACATGACGCTGCCTTAGCCAATCATAATCGCTCACCTTGTTTTTAACCCACCTCCTCACTACAGCTGAGTAAGAAGCCAGGGGTGCTTTCAGATTACAGTTTATTCTATCATTACATGTAACGCACCATATTTAACGTTCAGGAACGATAACGGCGTTGTAACGGCATAAAAAGTAATTAGTTCGATTACCATGTTTCTCAAAAACAAACGCGTTACCGAACGCAGTTATTTTAAACGCCGTTATTCCAAACACTGAATACAATACATACGTCTGCTGTGATTAAACCTGTGATGGGATAGCTGAATTCATAAGGTGTTGGACAAACAAAGTTATAGTTCTGTGAAGGCACCACGCTGAAAACCACAGATTGTTTAAAAAAAGGTTCTTAGTCATTTGTGAACAAAAAGAATCATTGAGATAGCTTCTCCATGTGTAAATTCAGGTAATCGCGGTCACAAGTTAACATTGAAACACAGCATTTCCCCTGCGACCTCCAGTATTAGAATAGTGAGCTGATCAGTGGCCAAGTGGTTAATGCAGCGGACGTATGGATTTAGTTTTTCTCGTCGATTCCCAGTGGAAGTTTATTTATTTTTATGAGACAGATCATTTACGTGTTCATTTTTGTATTGTTTCATTACATTATACAGAGTGTACATTTTGTAAAAATACAATAAAAACACAGAGTACACGTAACTTCCTGTTTACGACAGCCGTGGTGAGTCCACTGTGCACCGAGAAGTCCGGTGTTATTTTACATGTGATGCGTCCGTACACAGAGCTACAAACACAATCACAAATTAATACTTAAAACAGTTGTACAACGTAATAAAAAGCTACCCGGCATCAACAAGGGCAGCTTAGCACCCTGGTCCTCTTTGACCACATCTGCCATTGCTGCAGCAGCAACTTAAACTATGAACACCGGTACTTCCGCATTCAGAACGCCGCAACCGGAAAAATCATTGCATCCTTACGCCAAACACGGAAATGATGCTTGCATATAGCCCATTGCTGAGTGTGTCCTAACTCTGAACTTCCCCTAAACAAGCCACACTACAGAAGTCACTCACACGTGCTGTCTCTTAGAAGAGAAAAAGGCTAAAGTGGCACATATTGTACTTCTGTTTGTCAATAAATGTCCCTGGGTGGCATTTTGCATCAGCAAATTTGACCTAGAATAGTGTTTTGGTTTATTTGAATTAAAAATATAGAGTTTTATATTGTATATCAACATTTTGAGAAAAAATATTAAGATATGAGTTTTGGTCCATATTGCCCAACCCTAGTACACGCACACGCACACACACACACACACACACAGTAGGCTTGTGCTCCAGTGAAAGGCTGTAAACCTCCTGGGTGACCTTCTCCAGGACCCCACTGAAGGATCCTTTCGATCACCCCTGACTTTCAAACCCCCCCCACACACACACACACACACACACACACACACACGCACACACACACACACCTTTAGCCTCGTTCCTCCCCCCTGAGACAGTCTGCACACCTGATAAGAATTAGAGCATTAGATGCGCCCCTGCCTGTTTTCTCTCAGTGCTCGTGTCTGGTGCAGCCAGTATGAGCGTATCGGACTGAGGCATTTTTTTGTTCCCCTCCCCTGATGATGCCGAAATCAGGCTGAAAACATCCCAGCTGAGCCTCCCTCTGTGCTCTGCAGCTATCACAGGCCCCTTTCTGCGCCTCAGACTAGAAATGACCTACAAATTGTCTTTCCCCCTGGTGCTGATTTTTTGTGGGTCAAAGGGCACCGTCTCTGCTGGAGGGCCTGTGAGGAGATGATGACAGACACAGAGCCAGACAGCAGGATGAACTCAAAACAGCTTTTACTTCCTCGAGGGAACAAAATCAGCCATGTTAGCCGCGGCTGTGTTTGTGTAGTAGTGAATGATTTCCTGTGCTTGGTTTTGGTTGCAGCTACGTAGCGATGTTCCCCTACACTCCCCGTAAGGATGACGAGCTGGAGCTGAGGAAGGGAGAGATGTTTCTGGTGCTGGAGCGCTGTCAGGATGGCTGGTTCAAGGGCACCTCCATGCACACGGGCAAGATTGGAGTGTTCCCCGGGAACTACATGAGCCCCGTCAGCAGGTCAGCCATTCACTGTCAACATGCAGAGTCACATCCACACACACCCGCATGCCAGGTCCAATCACTTTGATTGATGTCTTTGTTTTGAACATGTAAATAAAATGATAAAAGAACAACAGTTTAGAAAATGAAAAATGATGAATTACAACAACAGAAATAGACCATTGATATGTTAACTTATTTAATCCTACCCCTTTAATCACTACCGATTTTGCTTTTTTAAGTACAATTAATAATATAATTAATTACCCATTTATCATTAAACAATCTACATATTCACAAATATTCCATAGCTAATCAACAAAACAGAAAAAACAACTGGTGATTAGTGATCAGATTCATTCCTGTACCTTGTGAAAATCATTTCTTTATACCCGTTTTTAAACTGAATTATGTTTGAATATTGTTTGAGCTCCACACTCATTCTGTTCCATAATTCTACTCCACAAATGAACATGAAATGAACAGAAACTTTTCAACGTTGTTCGGACACATAAAATCCTTAAATGTAACTTTCCTCTTTCTGTCTCATGCCAAACAAGGCCAGTCTTTATTTTCTACCAGTGTTCCCACATTTATACGGTCACGTTTCTCTTTTATTGTTAAAAGGAATACTGATTCTGTTTTTAAAAACACTGCTCTTGGGTTGCTTTTTTTAAGAGGAATATGTTGGGGGGGGAAAAGTGTTTGCTTTGTCAGGTCAACATTGTGGTTTGTACTTTCCGTTGTTTGTTTGAAAGTCTAAATCTCCCACAGGAGTGGCAAATTAGAATAAGCTGAAAGATCCACTCTCCCATAGTATGAGTTTAACCCGATGATGTCATTTGTTGGAAATGTTGCACTTTGGCAGTTTTGTTTTTGAAAAGTTCAACAGTGCAGCAGCAGCAACAACAATGTGTCACAGACCTTCAATGGTATCCAGAGATTTGATGGAGATGAATTTGTTCTGTTTTATCCTATACAGCAATGGTTCCCAATCTTTTTTGTCACGTGTACCCGCTTTGCATTTTTGGCAAATTATGTTTACCCTCTTTTCAAATCATAAGTACCCTCTCCATAATTTCATATTTGCTGTTTCATTTGTGGAACAGCGGGTTCTCCTAAACCCTTAACATTGGTTCCCTAAGGCTTAATCTACAAATTCAATTACATTTTTTTTAAAATACTATGCAACTTAAATAGTAAATACGGTATCTTTTGTAAAATGTAGCTAATTATTATCTCTTATTGTCAGAAGTGTGATGAAATGGCCTCCTCTTTAGCATAAAACATTCCTGTTTCAATAAATTACAAGAAAATATAGTATTTTATTGCGTAATTGTACTGTTAGTTTGTGGTGAATAAAACAAAAAGCCTAAAAAGATTATTTTTACATTTGTTAAATCTTTTCCAGTACGTCCTGCAATGTTTCCTGTACACGTTAGGGTGGTTCACAATATAATGCTATTAAAAAAAAGTTTTCCAAATTTTGCCAGATTGCATTTTGCCTTGTTTTTAATTGATAATTTGAACATCTGTCAACATTTAGTCAATATAACGTCCGTAAAGGGTGGCACACTTTTTCACACATTTCATTGTCCAACCAAAGAATGTGTAACTTTCACAGATATCAGAAACTTTAACTATATAAAGGTATGTTCATCAATAATAGTTTATCCTTGTATTAATACTGAATAAGTAAGAACATTAGAACAGTTCAAACACTATTTCTGAAAATAGAAAAAATTTCACCATTGTGAAAAAGCAGAGGTATAAAGAGTACTGATATATTCTACTTAAGTAGAAGTACTGTTACTTGATTTTATATTGTACTCAAGTACAAGCACAAGTAAGTCATACATAAAATACTCAAGTAAAAGTAAAAAATAATTAATTAAATAGTACTCAAAGTAAAAGTTACTAGTTACTTTGCTTATTTTTGGTAATAAATCTTGCCATGGTTCCCTTGCATACAGTAAACATAATTTAAAAAGGATGAGATCAAATCTCGCACAATTTGTTCTTAATTTATTTTCCACAAAGGTATCTGTATGAAATAAAAGGTTTGTCAATTTGTACAATTCTTTTCTCAGATAAAATAACATCAATGAATTCAATCTAAAATAAAATAAAAATTCTCAGAGAAATTGATGCATTTGATTGTTGTCTTGTTATTTCATTTTTTGTAGTTTCACAATGTCCGTTGATCAGTTTAAAACAAAAAATAATAATTTACTCAGTAACGATTTGGTGTAGAAATGTAACAAATTACTTTACTTATTAAGTAAAATTACTGATTTAGAAATATACTCATAAAGTACAATTATCAATAAAAGCAACTTAATTACAGTAACGTGAGTACTTGAAATCCGTTACTTGTACCTCTGTTAAAAAGTGTGCCACCCCTAAATGTGCAGCGATTGATCAGCAATTGATTCCATTTTTGGTACAATCTCAATGAGACAAAAAGTGATCAGGAAAAAATCTGGTGAAAATTAGTTTTGTGAACCACCCTAGTACACGTACCCCTGTTTGGGAACCACTGCTCTACAGTTTTTAATTGTGGGCTCGTTTCCAAACATATAGGACATTCACACTGAGGACCATAAGTACATTAATATGCAGCTCTTTTGTCCTCGTCCTCCTTCTGCAGGACGGTGTCTGGGAGCAGCCAGCCCAAAGTACCCATGAGCCTTTGCTCTCAGGCAGGAAGAGGCGTGGGCGTCGTCAGCTCCTCCTCGGCTGCTCTCGGGTCCGTCGTCCCGGGGCCAGCTGCCAGCTCCCCGTCTGCAGCTGTGGTCACATCTGCTCAGACTGCCACAGGACAACAGCCCAAGGTCCCTCTGCACGTCAGCTCCCAGATGACGGTGAACCAGGCTCGTAACGCCGTCAGAACAGGTGCTCTACTCAGTGACCCCAACATCTCAGCTGATGGACCTGGTGACGTCTCATTGTTTTCATTTCTGGTTTGCAGCTGCATGCCACAGCCAGGACCGGCCCACAGCTGCAGTGACCCCCATCCAGTCAGCAACACCCGTGACTTACATCCCACACCTGGCAGTGTGCCAGCAGCCCTCTTTTAACTCGGCTCAGGGCTGCACCCGGGCCGGGGTGGCCCTGAGTTGCGCCGCCGTCTCACTAACCCCGCCCAATGTGAGCGCTGCGTCTCTGGAGGGCGACTCTCTGAGAGCCTTGCCCGTGGGCTCAGGGAACAGCTCTGCTCTCAACCCAACCTCCAACAGTGTCTCTCTCGCTTGTCGACTGGAAAAAGATGCCAAGGTTAGACAAAAAGTGTCAGCGATGGAACCGTCTCTCCTTTGGTGTCTGTCACAGCTTCTATTTTTATTCTCTGCTCCTCGTGTGTTTTATCCTGGAGGAGAATCAGTCTTCATTTCTCACAGATGATTGAACCTCCTCAGGAGAGTTTTATTAATAGTACAAACAGTCCTAGTGTGCACATTTTCTCCTTCATGTTCTGTTTTTAACACTCGCATACACACAAGACTCAGTATTGCATCATATGCAGCAGTAAAATACACCCACTGAGATCCTGTTGGTTCCTGTTGGTGTCTAACGTAACAAACGATGCTCTGCTATTTCCACAGAGAGAAAAGAAAAGTCTCCTGAAGCTGCTGTCCTCTAATAAGAAGAAGTCCCGTCCTTCGCCCCCCTCCTCCCCCACCCTGGAAGCGGAGCTGGCTGCGGTAGGTGAGGGCCCCCACGGCGCCTCGGGCCCCGAGTCTTCTCCCCCCTCTGGCTCAGTCACCTCCCTGGAGCCTGAACCTGCTGCTCCTGCTGTTTCATCTTCCTCCTCCTCCTCCTCATCATCAGCTCCAGAGTCGTCCCATAGGAAGAACAGTCCCCTGGATGGGTGTGCCCCCATCGCCCCCCCTCCTCGCCAACCCTGCTCCTCCCTCCTGTCTCAGCACCATGACGCTCGTCCCATCATATGTGAGAGGTGTGTTTCAGGTGCTAATGCTGCATTCGGTTGCACTCGGAACCTGGATAAATCTGACAGAACAAATCGGAAAAGTTCAATAAAACGGTCTTTGAACCCAAGCAGCCAGAGTCGAAAGGAATGACGTTTTAGCACAATTGCGACGCAGACCGCTAGACGTAAACAGTCACTTTCTCCTCAACTTTTACTTTTATGTGTCATCTAATTTGGCATATGTGTTGCTAAAAGTGTAGAATAACTCTGTAGTGGTATTTCCATCCCCACTCTGTTCATTTGAACGCTGCTCTGTGCAAGTAATGATGCCTGTATAGTTAAATGCATTCTTTCTATAGTCTATGAGTCAATAGATAGGTTTCCATCGCAGATTTTTGCAAAATAAAAGCGATATTTCCAAATGTCGACAAAGTATAATTTTGCCCCGTAACTCCAGTGAAATCTCATCCCGCGAGACTTTTCTGCAGAAAGATGAACGCTCCAGACCTCCTTATAACAGTAATAACTATCAAGTATAATGCTAAGAAAAGTCTAGGTCTCCTCTTCTGTCTACACGTACTGTGCCATGTTTTCTCGGAGAGAAATGATCATGTGACCATGTAAGTCACGTTCTGTAACGTGTACTTGCGGATAAAGTGTTTCCATAGCACTTTTGCAACACATTTCAGCATCGAAACGTCTCAAATTCCTCCTCATGAAAGCATAAAAACTTTTTCGTGATATTTGAGTGTTTTCATTACCATTTTGCGCATTTCCAGGGGTAATGGAAACGCAGCTAGTGACGCATGTAGGATTCACCTCGCTGGTGCATTTAAGTCTTACCTTAACTTACCCTGTATGACGTTTCTCTCTCTTAGCCTCAAGTAGCTTATATATTTCACCAGAAGGCACCATGATGGCCACCAGCTTACTGTGGCCAGTCATGTTGTCCCAGCTCACTGGATGAAACGCATTTAGCTCAGAAGTCCAAATTGATGACTTGTATATTTATGCATTTCAAGTCCAATCGAACGCAGCATAAACACTACATCAGTTATTGTAGCAGTCTCTGTCTCACACAGTGCCCCCCCCCCTCTACAGGTACAGGGTGATGGTGTCCTACCCTCCCCAGAGTGAGGCCGAGCTCGAACTTAAAGAGGGCGACATTGTATTTGTTCATCGGAAAAGGGAGGATGGCTGGTTCAAAGGAACGCTGCAGAGGAACGGCAGGACCGGCCTGTTCCCAGGCAGCTTTGTAGACAGCATCTAACACACACACACACACACACTCACACACCCACACACACACACATCCCATCAGAGCTCAGCAGACTGAGGATGTGGTACCAGTAGAAGCAGCAGCGCATGGACTTTCCTTGGTTATTTATATCTTTGTTTCTCTCAGCTGGTTCATGTGTGCCTTGTACTGTATCTCACTTTATTGTACATAAGGACACAAATATGAAAAGTCCTAAAACAAACCAATATGAACTGTTCTCATTAGTTACTCATGTTAACTTATTACACAGGCTCACTTTGTACCGAGTGCACACGTTAAAGGGTTAAACGAAGCACATCAGCCCGAGGCCACATCACCTCGGCTTTGTTCTGTTTAAAAATGAAAAGTTACGTTGTTGTTGTTGTTGTTGTTGTTGTTGTCAGCTGTTAATGCATCTTGTGAAGCAGAACATTGTCAGAGGTTCACAATGATGACGTTCTCGCAGCTACAATTCACTGCCTCACACGCTAAACACTTCCATGTGGCGTTCACTGGCTCCCAGTCCTTCCTGATGTGGTCACAGTGGCAGTTTTAAGGGCTGTTTCCTGCAGTGATCAAATATTTGCTACTATTAGCAAAGCAATTTGTAGGAGAAAAAGTTGTTTTTTTTTTAAGGTCCCACACACTCCATGCCAGATACTGCCTAACTTTATACACTCTGCCTTTGCTGAGCAGAGAAGCTGCACAACCACCACGTTATTTCACACAGGCTGACCCTGCTGCTCTCAGTCACTGTGACACACCACCAACCTGACGCAGTCACCAGAACCCATTCCTAATGTGACTCGTGGCAATAAACGCCTGCTTTGCTAAAGCACAGAACATTTGCCTTAAATAGCGTGGAGAGATGCAGTGAGTCCCTGAGGTCAGTTTAAATCAGTCTCTATGAGCCCTTTATCTTTGACTTTCTGTTTTAGCGGGTACGTGTTTTTTTTTTGTTAGTGATTTTAAATGGACTGACTTGAATCACTGTAAGATGCTGTTGTGATCGCAGAGGTTTTATATTTACCTCTTTTTGAATGAATGAATTATTAAGTAGAGATAATCCCTGGTAAAAAAAACAAAAAAACAAAACAAACATCGATAAAAATCAATTTTTAAGACTCCGATACAACTTTGAAAGGTATTTACCGTAATCCCACTATCAATGGGAACGTAAGAAACATAAATTGAGAGCAGCATTGACATCAGAAAAGTATAAAATGTTTTGTTATCCCATCATATTTTTGTCTGTTAGATCCCACACCTGCACCTTTTTCATTCACTAATGACCTTTCATTGTAATCATTTCACACGCGCTCAGTGTGTCCTTTATGGCATATGAGGTAAAACAAGAGCAATACAGAAAGCTGCTGAGACGATGATGAACACCTGTAGGCCTCATACGTCAATAAATCAAAGGTTTCTACCACAGAAAGGGAGAAAAAAATTTAACCTTTATTTGAAAATGTCAAAACTGTTATTATTATTCAAAACTCATTGAAACAGCACAAATGTTTGATAACAACGCTGAAGTGTCTTGAAATATTTTTTACTTAATTCTTCCCGTTATTTCTTAAGTTTCTTCGCCGGGCGAGGAAAACATTGATTCACTTGATGCCATTTTTATCCTGTTATGTTTGCGGTGTTTTCATTAAATTTCCACGAAACTGAAGCCACAATATCAACAAATGCAATTTTTAATTCATTAAAAACGGCAGAAATGTCACTCAAGCATCAGTATTTGGTAGAATTTAAAAACGTGATTTATCGTCTCAGCAGCTTTATGTAAAAGACGTCCAATGGCAATGGGTGTCACTTTGTTCACCCTATTCCTGTGGTTGCTACTACCTGATTAAAGGTGTTACTTTCTGTGCAAAGAATTGATTAAATATGAAGCAATAGCGTTTAATATTCACATCTAATCAAACCATAACTTTAACTTTTATCTACTCTATCTTGTAATATAAAATGTATAATATATATTTGTTAAAAAAAAAAAAGTAATAGTGTATCTTCACAGATTTCATTTTAGGATGTTCTGTTAATATTAATTAGCCATATGCTTCCTTTTCTCACAGAAAGTTCAGCTCATAATTGTATTGACAGTAGACAGTAGTAGTGTGTCAAACTCATGGTCCAGGGGGAAAATCTGGCCCTTCAGAGCATCTAATTCGGCCTGCAGCAGAAAGCAAAAAAAAAAAAAGTCAGAAAAACCATGTATTATTGTACAAATTAAACTAATGAAGTTGTAGATAACTCCACACTTTTACACACATTCAATGAAACTCCACAATATTAGCAGGTCATTTTTAATCTCAAATTATTACAAGATCTCTCAATCTTTCCAAAATCCTGCCATTTTTTTCAAATCGTTTTACAAAATGTTACATAAGAAAATCCTGCAGAGACTGAAATCTGTCACTTTGACATTATCAGTGCCATATACTGTACATTTATGGTGGAAGTGCTAACCATAGCACAATAATTACTTTATTCATTTTACCCACCTAAAATCTGTGGCCCTCTTAAGATAAACTGCTCCGTATTTGGCCCCTGAACTACAATGAGTTTGACAGCCTTGCAGTAGAGCCTCCAGGAATAAGGTGATCAGTGGTGTAATGGAGACTCTAATTATTGGATGTAGCGAAGGAAAATTTTCTGCTCTGAGGAATCAAATGGATCCAAGCTTTGCCCAGTTTGCACCATTACAGCAGTAAACCAGTGTTGGTTCTGATGATGATGATGGCCTACCTCCAACACATTTCATTCATTTGTGCATAATTTCTGTCTGTTCCATGGTCAGTTTTCCTGAGACTTTCTTCATGCAAATGGTGCTGTTTGAACATGTGACCCAGGCTATTGTGTGCGTGTGTGTTTGTTAATGCCTTGATTAGTGTTATTGGTTATAGTTAACTTAAGGGGACCACTGTGTAACTGACTGCTGGAAAATGTTGTAGAAATGTGGTGTGAAGATGGTACAAATCACTGTTAGGCCCTTTTTTAAGATTTAGTTGTTTTTTTTTTTTTTTTAATTAATTTACCAGGTCTTTCTCTCTATCGTCTTGGCAACCAACACCTCTTTCTAAGGCCATAAATCTACACTTGAGTGTCTTTTTCATTTCACATGTGAGCCTTGAACGTGCACTGTCAAACCTTTTCTCATCTCGCCCCAATGCGTCGGCTGCACATCAGTTTCCCATAAAGCATTTCATTTTTCCGGTTATTTCCATAGATTTAATTAACTAAACACACAACGTTAAGTGATTTAAATCTTCATGCCAAGATGAGTTACTTGATTATAATTTTTTGTTTATTGTTGAACTGTAGTCTTTTTGTTTTTGTCTAAAAACAGTGAAATCAACTTATTTGGCACAAGTTTTAATATGTGAAAAACATTCTGAAGTCTTTAAGGGAATCGCACATTTTTTGTAAGAAAAAAAAAAAAAAGGTAAAATCTATAACATTAAAAGTAAAATGTTCCCAGGAGGTCACAGTTGTGTGGTGTTTCATTTTCATGTTTGGTTTTGTGTCCTAAATGTGTTTAAGTTGGATTTCAAACAATCAAACACTGCCTCTGTTTTATTTTCAGAATCAGGAACAAAGCAAAATCATTTCCTCAATGACTGTATGTTACGCATTGAAAGAAAAATCTTGCTCATCTACTGCAGTGTTTCTCAAAGCGGTTCAAAAACCGAAGGGTTGGGGGTTTGAATCCTGCTCTATCCCAGTCATTGTCATTGTGTCCTTGGGCAAGGCACTTTACCCACATTGCCTCATATGACTGGGTATGAATTAGGGATGTCCCGATACAACTTTTCCATTTCCGATATGATACCGATATTGAAGCCTTCGTATCAGTCGATACAATATTGATTCGATATCAGCATGAATCATACTTTTTTTTTTCTTTAATAAAATAATAATAGTAAGAGAATAAGAGAACAATAGTCAACAACAGTAGGTATGATCCATTTATTATTAATCAATTGGTTACATACACTTTAACCTTCAACATAATATCTACAGTATTCTACAATTGAATTAATATAATGAAAAATTAATTGGGGAAAAATAATATCGGATCGGGACACTCCTAGTATGAATTGTGCATGAATGAGCCACGCTTTTGTCAGTGTGCCCCAGGGCAGCTGTGGCTACATTGTAGCTTACCACCACTGGTGTGAATGAATAATGGTTTCTGTGCTCGCTTTGAGTTTCCTCAAAAAAAGCACCATATAAATCCATACCATTATTATTTGAGAGAGAGAGAGAGAGTGGCAAATATACAAATAATACCAGGCGTGAGATGAACGGAAATGATAAAAACTATAGAAAAAAATCTGTTCATGAGGTGCTAAATCAGGGTTTTTCAGCCTTGGGGTAGGGACCCCATGTTGAGTCAGCTGAAATTTCTGAAAAATGAAAATAGATTTATTTTTTTTTGTTTGTTTTTTAAATTAAAACACAATCTTAAACACCTGTATATCTATACTTTCTTTCCACTTATTTATGAAATGAGATTCTTTAAAATGTGTGTTATCACTCGTTCATTCCATCATTATCCTCTAAAGTTATTTTAAACGAGCTCGGTACTTGAAATCAGAAATAAGAGAAATGGGGTACTTGAGCCATAAAACTTTGAGAACCACTGGTCTAAGGGGTCGTAAAATTCTATAGTGTAAGTTATTTATAAAGGAGCTTAAAGTCCTGGGAACGTTATCTAATTAATTAGTAATTGATTAATATGTTTCCAAGTATAACTGTGTGTTTGTGGTGAAATGCAGGTTTTCCAGACGTACTGATGTCCTGAAGGAACATTTTGATCAACCCCCCTCCCCCCTCCACCACCTGGACAACACTCCCATCTTTTAAGGCAGAACTCATGTTTTCCCATGACATAGCGCTGAAGAACCGCAGCTATAGTGTGTCTGCCATCATTCCCATCACAGCTGTTTCCACAAACAGCTGCTGATCTGTTAGTGAACGGCTACATTTTATTCCCTCCTGTAAATTCAGCCAGATTTATATTTATTCTCTATTTTCCAGTGTCGTAAATTTAAAAAAAGCTTTTTTTTTCTGATGAAGAAGATTGATCAGTGACTGTTCATATCAGAGTTAGGGTCAATGACATTTTTCAGTTACAATTATGTTTTCAGTTATCCATGTTCAATTACAGTTTGATTATGATTACAGGTACCCTACCGATACCCTAACCCTAACCTAAACTACGTTACGGACTAACCCTAACCCTAACCTAAACTATGTTACAGATTAACTAACCCTAACCTAAACTACGTTACGGACTAGCCCTAACCCTAACCTAAACTATGTTACAGATTAACTAACCCTAACCTAAACTACGTTACGGACTAACCCTAACCCTAACCTAAACTACAATACGGACTAACTAACCCTAACCCTAACCTATACTACGTTCCGGACTAACTAACCCAAACTGCACAGAATGGTCACGTGACTTCCAGTAACACCATCTTTCGTACGGATAGAATGCCAGTATATGGATACGTATTACATACTAGGAGACGCTTCCAAATGGAAAACACTTACAGTGACACCATGTTGGCTCTTCTACCCGTTGTTCTTTACATAGATGTAGCTCACATTGTGATATGTTGTCCCATTTAGGGCTTATGTTACAAATCTAGATCATTATATCCTGAATTAATTAGAGAGAAGCTGTCCTACGAATCTAGATCACAACAGGCTGAGGTAAGCTGTTGGTTTCAGTCTGGTTAACCGGCGCCCTCTAGTGACGGAGGTGGATATTACAGCGTCAGACCAATCACACGGGGGAACTGTAGAACGTCACAAATGAGGAATAATTCTTTAAGAATATGAAGAATTAAAATACAAAATTCAGATCAGAAACAACACTGTTGCTGCAATAAAAGCAGAAAGTAATTAATGCAGGAATTGATGAGCGTAATTAATAGGGATGTAACGATTCACTCAACTCCCGATACGATTCGATTCACGATACTGGGTTCACGATACGATTCTCTCACGATTTATTTTACAAAATGGGACTGTAGACAAATGATGATTGAAAAATATTCCTTTATTTTTTTATAATAGAAAATACTGTATTATTTTCCTTTTATTTTTCATTGTCAAAAGAATTCCTTGATAAACTATTCAAAACAATGCAATTTAACTAAAAATAAATCTTGAATTAAATAAATAAAGGAATGATACAAATGAAGAAGAAGCTTATTAATTTAAATTCTGGTTCTATAATAAACAATGCAAAACTGCATAATAGCTCTTATTCTTTTTAAAAGTGCAACTGAAAATGTATTTTGTGCCTAAACAATTGGACTTAAAAGAAAAAAAACCGTCATTGCACTGATTTACGTCAGATATTTGTTTGGACCAGCTGAGAGCGCTGGTAACCCAGTGGTCGGTTGGCATGCAGATATCTTGCAGTGAAGAAGAGATGCTATACTAGCAGACAGAGCTAATTTTACAGATATTCACGTAATATTACAGATATTCTTTCGGTGCTAAAGGGTTAAGGAATCATTTATGAATATATTTAAGAGTAGAAGGCGGCCAGAAAGAAAGTATTAGCAGACTCCGCCCGCCGCCAACACTTCCGGATAGCTGGTTAAAAAGAGTACTGCGATTCAATTTTCAGAAAATCGATATCAACCGTGATACTTATGAATCGATTTTTAACTGCCTTACGATTAATCGTTACATCCCTAGTTATTAATATTTAAATTAGCGAGATTATAAACAGAGAATCAGTTTCACTTTCTCTTTTCTTTTTAACTTGTCAGTGGCTCTGATGTTGCGTTAATACAGATCAGCCTACATCATATGGTGGAATATATTTATGTTTTATATTATCTACAGGACTGAGGCTCTTTGCATCACCACAGAATACATTAATTAATTAATTAATTTATGGGTGTGAAAGCACCCGATGTACACAGACTTATTTTATTGATTTTACTTTATCAGTCATCAGATATAAATCTGTTTCCTAAATTATGTCATCATCGTAAATTAAAGGATTGCATCGATGTCTAAATATTCTCTTTCTCGTCAGCTGTCAGATCAGATCCACACAGTGACGTGTTCACACATCACCTTTTATTGGGCAACTCGCTTTCTAAGAGATCTGATTGGTCAGGAGGCGGGACTTTAGCACAAGATCAGATCCTCGTCAAAAAAAAAAAAAAAAACTGCTCGCGAACAGGTTAGTCGTTCAGCATAAGTTACCATGATGATTTAGCTCGATAAGATGTTAGCGAGCTTTTCCAGCACACACTGATTTAATCCAGGAAGTTAAGAGGTAATCTAGATTTGTAACATACCCCCTTGGAGCAATGGTAATACAGATTTGGTCATCTTGAAAACTGTGTTCAGGTTGATCCAATTCAATGTTGCTTTGAAAAACCGGCATAAAAGTAAGACGGATTACCTGATCCTGTGTAGCAAAAAATGAGATTTCCAAATACGGATCATTTTGATCCAGATTAAATGTTTTGAACAACTGACACCATAGAATAGCAAAACTAAAGAGTAAGAACAAAAATAAATGCCAACATAGAATAATAGTGCAAATAATCAACTGTGGGACTGACATGAATTAGAAAAAATGTAAAAAATAAATAAATTCAAATAAAATGTAAAAAAAAAATTCAAATAAAATGTAAAACAAAACAACAATGGCAGCAAAACAATGTAATTGTAAATAATTGTTAACTACATATCTATAGAACTTTACGAAGAACTGTACAAAACATGATTCCTCAGTTTTGCGTTAAATTGCGTACAATTGGCAATTTTTATTAAATTTTCATGGCAATCACAGTTAAAAAATCAATTATCTCGTCTCAATTACAATTTAATTTACGATTCTGATAGCAACAGACTTTCAAAATTACAATTATAATCATGCAATAATTGTAATTAATCATCAATTACATGATTACAATTATAATTGACCCCAACCCTGGTTAATATTATTACCAACACTCATGTGACAGTATGTGGAGGTGGTTTGGTTATGGAGGGGAATCACAGACAATGGACAGAGGTAAGCATCCATGAGAAACACTGACAGGCATCCTCAGAGGTCATTGTACTGAGCCCTGTTCCCTGCAGAGCAACGGTTACCATGGAAATAAGTTGATTGAATACACAAGCGTGAGTCTGTGCTATGTGGGGATCATGAAAAAGAAGGAAAAGATCCAGTTTAAAGCCCTCAGTCTGACTTCATCACATTTGTTTCCCATTATGAGACCACTCTGCTTGTTATACTCTGCTTCATGTCATGCACAGAGAGGGGTTTTTTTTTTTTTTGCTGGAATATGACTAGTTCACTTGTCTGAGGTTTGGCTTTGGTTGGTGTTTGGATGTAAGAAGTGCAGTGAGGTAAACGTCATAACTGGAAGGACTGGGGGAAGGTTCAGGCGTCCACTCTGGAGATTCACACTTGATCAAATTTAAACTGTTGGAAGCATGCGAGTCATTTTAATAAAAGCAGAGCTCACATAATGGAACAGAAACATGTCTAATGAGCCTCTTTTTCAGCACTAACACGGGTGGAAATGACCAACATGGTAAAAAAAAAAGAGTAAAACTCCAGTTAGTGGTAATGGACGTACACATAGAAATTCAACTATAGGGAGAAACAAAAAAGGAGTTTTCAGTCGTTTCAGTCTTTGTTCGACGAATAAACTTTAGATTAGCGATTCTCAACTGGTGGGTTGGGACCTAAAAATGGGTCGTGGACAACTGGTCAAAAATAAATACTGTTCATACTTATTGTCTTTCATGTTGGACTTGTCTTTTATTTTGAAAGGAACTTTTCTTTTGACAAACGTGTCCGAGGAAAATATATAGATTTATGTTTTTAAAAAGATTATAGATGTGTTTGTTTTCAGAAAAACTAAATTTGGTTGGTTGAGTTCTAAAAAAAAAAAAAAAAAATGGCAAAATGTGGGTCCCAAAGTGAGACCAGATGAGAACCCCTGCTTTAGATAACACTGACAATCTGTAAACAGTGGAACAACTGATGTGGTCACTACTGCATCATGGGTATTATATTAGACAGTGTCTATTTGTACGGTTGCCGTACAGACAGCCCCAAGTGCTATTGGTACGGTTACCGAAGTACACGTACGTCTTAGGGTTAGGTTATTATAACCCAATATTGCAACAATTTTTAGGGTTAGGTTTAGTCTTAGTCACGTGACCTAATCTGCCCAAATAGGGGATAGAATGTTGGTATATTGATACGACAACGGTACGAACAGTCACTGCCTTATACAGTATATTATTACCCATGGTGCTCTGCACAAGCGACTGTAACTGATTATCAGTGTGTTCATCCAACAGGATGATGGATCATTGAGGTGAGAGCAGAAAACACACACACACTGCAAACATTGGGGTACACCCTGGACAGAGACCAGTCCAACAAGGAGACAAGACGCTGATCCCACACATGCACACAAATGGCTCCACGTGCAGGCCTTCTCACTGTGAGGATGTAGGATTATATCATCTTCAGACTTATAACAGAAAAAAAATCATTTTCCTACACTACATAACCAGTAATACAAGTTAGTATGATTTGTGCTGCTGTCATAGGGGATTGATACCAGTATCTACTAGGGCTGTGTATGGCCTGGCATCTGGAGATACCATTCATATCCCGATACATAGGTCACGATACGATACGATACAAAATATCCTGATATTAAAGTATAAGGAGATTATTTCAATTTTTTAAATATATTTATATATGACTTAAGAAACAACTCATCTGTAAATGTGTACACCTTCATGAGAACAGTATGTATGAAATATATTTTATTGGCATATTTTACACTCAAAACATTGGCTTTAACATGCCATGTGCCAACAATTTAAAATAAATGAATAACATACCATCTGCCTGTGGCTTTTAAACCAACTTTGACTTTAGTGCAACATGACTTTAGTGCTACTTAACTGAGATATATGCTTAGAACAACAAATAAATGCAGAAAGTTAGTACTTTCTTTTTAGATTTTATTGAAAAGACACAAGCTGGTCAATATGTCCAGGTTTCAGAGCACTTCTTTGTGCAGTTACAATGTTTCCAGCAGTGCAAAAGTACGGTGGCTGGGAAGTGTCAGGTGAATGCATTTACAGAAACGAACACAAATGCAAAATGGCCACAACGGAAGTGTTTCCACAACGGAAGTGTTTCCACAACGGAAGTGTTTCCGACGGAAGGGTATTACAGACGGACACGTTTCTGGCAGATGTTTTTAACCCACCAGAACAGTTAAGAACAAGAAGAAGACATCGAAACGCGTATGAAAGTAAGTGAAAGTTGATTAGGATACTCTTATATTTTTCATATCAGGCTATCATATCATAATACCCGTCCGACTGTCCGACTGTAATACCGGTCCGTCGGAAACACTTCCGTTGTGGCCGGTTTGCATTAGTGTTCGTTTCTGTAAATGCATTCACCTGACACTTCCCAGCCACCGTACAAAAGACTTTCCTGGTAAAATAAAGGTAAAAAAAAAAAAAAATCGTTATGGATGCATTTTGAATCGATCCAAGAATCGTGCGACGTAATATCACGATATATTGCCGAAGTGATTTTTTTTCAACACCCCTAGTATCAGCCAACACTCAAGGCTGCAATATCGGTGTTGTATCGAAAGTGAAAAAGCTGCATCATGACACTCTTACTGTCTATAGCGTGTCAAACTCAAGGTCCGGGGACCAAATCCGGCCCTTTCCCCGTGCTTACATCACATCTTGACTGCAGTCATTTTTAAACGCAAATTGTTGAACAAAATCTTATTTTAAAATCAATTTTTTTTTTCTTGTAAAAAATATATGTTTAATCTAAATATTAAATTGAAATCTAAATCCCAATGTTAAATCTAGTAGAGGAGATCAGAGTAGAGTAACTTTATTGAGCTACAACATTATATTTTTACGAGAAAAAAAAAAAATATCACAAAGTTCTCAAATATTGCTGTAAATCTTGTCAAAAAAAAAACAAACAAAAAAAAAACATAAAAAAGTCACATAATTTTTTAAAACATGGTTTGGTGCTAAATGTTGCAAAATGTTGCTGTTTATTTTAACAAGCGCAACTTTACAATCGACGCCCCCCATAGTGCACTGTAGGGGCTGATGTCTGTCACTTATTGCTTGGATATAGATATATTATATTTATAGCGTTTAAATGTGGAAGTCCAAACTAGAGCACATTAAAGATGAAATTGGATGTTTTCTAATCTGTTTCCCACTTAATATTAAACTGTTCCGTATTTGTCCCCTATAGTTTAATCTAAATCTTAGTTTAGGGCCGAAACTAAGAGTTAAATTTGAAAAAAAGAAGTCGCTGCTGAATAGTTCAGTGCATTATGTGGCACAAAGCTGTGTTTTTAGCTCCATCTAGCGGCTACAGCCTGGTAGTGCAACAACACACAACAAACATGGCGGCCGTGTTCCTCCTCTGCTGTCTGTCTGTCTGTCTGCTGTATATATATCTATAAAAACTCATTTAAACATCTAATATTTCAGTCAACACAAGTATAACTGCAACGCGTTATGTAAGTAGCTAAATATTGTCCATTTAAATTCAATACAAACAGTTACATACGTGGAAAGCTGTTATATTGAAACGCACAGCAGAGAATATGGAAAAATATGACTATTATGTAATATTTAAGCGATATTATATTTCTCTGTGAATGGTTTTTAAAACTGTATATGTGATTATTAGGTGGAAGAGTCATATTTGACCCTTCATGGATCAGTTACTGTTCATTTATTCATGGTTGTTTTTCTATTGTTTACCCACGTGGTTAAACTCAAAGTCCTTGACTGTGTTTAATGCCTTAGTAGCATCTTAGTACACAGTTATTATTTATTATCAATAATGGAATTTATTAAGCAGACCAGCATAACCTTAGCCTGAAAAATAAATATTGTTTTTCCTGTAGAAATGTGTGATAGATCACTACTATTGTCAGATGGCAAAAATGTGATTTTTCTTTTTTAGGTAAGGCTATATATAGTAAGTAATTAAAAACTAGTGAATATATGACAAATACTCTAAAATAGAGGTATGACGATAGTAGGGCAAAAAGAAAGGGAAATATGTGAGGAAAAAAATGAAACTAATGCTTTATAGTAAAGGCATAAACATTGGTGAAAATGTAAACCTTTTTTTTTTTTCTTTTTCTTTAAAGTAAAGCTAATGTAAAATACTAAAAACTAGTGAAAACATGACAAACACACTGACAAAGAGGTAAGGGTATAATATAGGAAGTTTTTAAACACTACACTTCGATTTAAAATTTTGATTTAAAATTTAGATTTGATTTTGATTCAAAATTTAGATTTGATTTTTATTCAAAATTTAGATTTAAATTAGGGGTGTCCCGAGCCAATATTGATATCGGATATCCGTCCGATATCAGCCAGAAAACGAGTATGGGATTTTATAGGACTGCATCTAAAATCTTTGATATAAGCGCTCCGATAAGTTTTAGTGGTTTTTGTCCCCATTCTCAGTTGTTCCCATCATATACTGACAGTAAAAAATAACTGAATAATTTGTTGACTATTGTTCTCTGAGTAACATCACTTGATCAAACTTTATCTAACATTCAACACGACAAAATAAGTCATAAAAGTATGTTTGATTCGTTAGGGGTGTCCCGATCCGATATCGATATCAACCTGAAAACGGATATCGGATTAAAATTTCTGATTTTTTTATTTTATTCTTTTGCAATTATTTTTTTTTATTATATTTATTCAATTGTAGAATACTATAGATATTATGTTGAAGGTCAACATTTATGAAACCAATTGTTAATAATAAATGGGTCAGTTTTTCTCATATCTACTGTTGCTGACTATTGTTCTCTGTTTGAGTAACATCACTTGATCAAACCTTTTCTAACATTCCGCACTACAAAATAAATCATTAATATTTATTTATTAAAAAAAAAAGAGTAACAAAAGTATAGGATTCATGCTGATATCGTATCGGATCAATATTGGTATCGACTGATACGCAAGGCCGCAATATCGGTATCATATCGGAAGTGAAAAAGCTGTATCGGGACATCCCTAATTTTAAAAAAAAACGTTTACATTTGGATTCAATATTTAGATTTAACATTTAGATTTGGATTTAATATTTAACTTTTAGATTTAACATTGACATTACATTTTTACGAGGGAAAAAAAATCACACATTTCACAAATATTGTTGTAAATCTGGGCAAAAGTAACAAAAAAAAAAAAAAAAAATTCCCATACATTTCTTAAATGTGGTTTGTGACCAAATGTTGAAAAAAGTTAACGTTTATTTTAGCATGCGCTACTTTACAATCAGCGCCCCATAGCCATACTGGACTCTCTGGGTTTGAGACCCCTGCCATTGTTACCGCTCATAGATAATAATAATAATAATAAAAATAATAATAATAATAATAATAATAATAATAATAATATACTGTGTGATTCCAGCGTGATGTCCAGGCTGGCTGTGGTGTGTGGAGGCTCCAGAGGGATCGGACAGGCTGTTTCCGTCCTGCTGGCACAGAGAGGCTGCAGGGTCGCCGTGGTCTCCAGGAATGTGGAAGCAGCTCAGGACACTGTGGCATGTCTACGTGGAGGTCCACATCTCTATACCAGTGTCTACTTAGCTTTAGCACAGAGTTCAGAAAACACGCTTTAAAGTGTTCTATGTGTTTCCCTCCAGCGGACCACGTCGCTCTCTCCTGTGACGTTTCCAAAGAGGAGGAGGTGCGTAGAACCTTTGAGAGCATTTGCCAAACCAGTGGGAACATCACGTACCTGGTTAACGCTGCTGGCATCAACAGGTGGGAACACATGAGAGATAATGAGATAAGATACAATAAAACTTTATTGATCCCCCAATGGGGGAAATTTAGATGTTGCAGCAGCTCCAGAAAAAGAGGGAAACAGGAAATATAACAGCATCAAACAATAATTAAATTAAAGGAAGAAAAAACACAATAGAATTAAACAATACAAGGCATCAACACTATGTACATATAGAGAAGTGTGTTTGTTAAAATACTGAGTCATACTGCACTTATTCTGAGCTGACATGAACATTATAACAATGACCTCTACTGTGCAGTGTTTAACAGGATAACACACCTGTAGATTATTCACTCCATCTTTGAAAGTGTGACCTGAATCAAGGAAGGTTTCTTATTTATACAAAAGGGAAGATGAACCTAAGGTGCAGCCAGACATAATGTAATATATGAGAAAGATAAAGTACCAAACATCTGCCTCCTATTAGGGCTGGACGATTTTGCCTCAAAAAAAAAAAAAGCTCAGATTTTGTAAAGAAAAATTTGAGTTTCAATTCGATTTTCAAATTTTTTTTTTTTCAATGCACTTAAAAATGACTGTAGACATCAGATATATTGTCAAAAGTGCAACTTTATTGCTGCGATTGTCCTCAAGAGTTAAAATGCATGAAACAATCCCAAAATAAAAAGTAAATGAGACTCCGTCATTCAACAATTTCAAGCTTTAACCCAGGTTTAAGAAAAAGTGCAACAGCGCCTTCACAGTAGCGTCAATTTTCTGATTAAGAAATCATATAACTACATATTTTATAACATCACAATTAAATAATAAACGCTTCCCTTAGCATCTCAGCATAGTGTGAATAAAACATTAAACATGGCTGTGGCACACATATAGCCTACTCAAAGGGTAAACACATGTAAACAAAGAGGGGGATGGCTCACATCGTGGTACGGTAACCCACAAGACCGGAACGCAAAAAAGTCTGAATATATATATATATATATATACTGTATATATATATATATATATTATTTTATTTTATTTTTTATTTTTTTAAACTCAAACTTGCAAAATAAAAATAGTTTTTATCTACAAATTTGATAAATCATTTAAATCTTTTTTTTTTGCCCAGCCCTACCTCCTACTTTTAGTAATAGGGTCAATTATAATTGTAATTGCTTAATTTATCATTAATTTCAATTATAGGGTAATTTTAGTTACCCTATAATAAATATAATAATTCTGTTGCTTTCGTATTGTAATTAAATTGTAATTGATAATAAAACTTCTATAGAAATTGTCAATTATAATTTAATGCAAAACTGGGGAACAATGTTACATTTATTTCTACACATATGTAGTTAACAATTATAAAATATGTTTCATATCAAGCTTTCCCACATTTTACCATAAAAAAAAAAGTAAACAAAAAAGATCAGATGCCCACACCAAAAATATTAAAACCTATATTTTCATTGATTAGGAAGCCTAACTGATACTTATAAATATTAAAGTTCTAAATTGTTTTTACAGTTATAGGAAAATAAAAGTCACTCAACTGATTAATGCAGAAAACGTTGTAGAGTTTAAAATAAATATGTGATGTGAATAATTAAACTTCTCTCATAGTTTATGAAAACAAAGAAAAAAAAAGGGTTTCTTGTGTTAAAGCTGCAGTATGTAAGTTTTTGTTTTGTGACTCCATAATCATCTTTAAGCATATTTTAATCCGAAGTGTTCTGAGTAGACGATGAATCTCTTCTCCCTCTCCTGGCTCTGTAAAATTAAGTTTATAAATCCAGGAGCGTGACGCTGGATGTCAACCAATCAGAGATCTTTCTACAAACACGTGTGCTCTATGAGCTGTTTTTGGTGTTACTATCGGCTGCTGCACGTAAAGTGTAATGGCGGACGTTCCAGCAGCAGAAGTCTCCGTCATGGCGTTAGGCACAATAGTTACACAGCAAATCAAGCGTAAAAAGGCAGACCGGGGTGGAGATGCCACAGTTTAAAGCCACAAATGTACTCGGGAGTAACGGAGCGCTTTGCATCCTCGTGGATCCCCGTTACTTTGCAGAGTCTGCCTCACACACTCTGATGTCAGAGAGAGATTGAGAACAGATGGGATAAATTGAGTATAAACCTAGGAGAAGTATATTAAAGGTGAATTCATTTTACACTCTGAATGTGTGAGCTCTCTGGCAGGGAGTAGCCGATGGCAGCAACCGCTGCTCAGGACAGTAACTACAGAATAACACGTACATTCATGTCAGAGTCTTTAAAACACCAAAAAAATATCCACTAATACAAGACAACGTTCATACATTTGTCTATATGTCTCTATTGAGAAAAAAGTCACTAAGAGCGTTCAGAAAAGTTACGGCTTCAAAATGGAAAGAATTCCACACACTGCAGCTTTAAAATAGGAGGTGAGTTATAAACTGCAGGTGTTTAAGGGTCACTAATCCAGCTCATGCGTCTGTCTCTCTTAGAGACTCCCTGTTGGTGAGGACCAGAGCAGAGGACATGCTGTCCCTGCTACACACCAACCTGCTGGGCTCCATGCTCACCTGCAGAGCAGCGCTACGCAGCATGCTACAGGCCCAGGCCCAGGCCCAGGCCCAGGGAGCTGCTATTGTTAACATAGGTCAGTTATTGTCTGACAGGGTTGATGGAGAGATGTTTGAGGACAATGCTGTGTCTTCTTTATGGTCGCTAGGGGGCAGTGTGTCCTAATGTTTGAGTTAATGCTGCAAAACTCTAGTAAAACTGTAAAAAGACACACTGTATAGCAGAGATAAGCAACATTCACTAAAATGTGATTTTTCTGATCTGAGGGCCAAATTTCAACATTCATGTCATTGTTAAGAATGAGTATCTTTGTTTTGTTTTGGGGTTTTTTTTAATCTCATTTATTGTTGTTTTGAATATATTTCTTGTTGTTTTGTTTACCTTTCTGTCATTTTTGTCTATTTTTGTTGTCTGGTGTGTTACGAGTTATTTTGTGTGTTCCAGAGTCATTTTTGTAGCAGTTTTGTGTATTTTTCATTAATTCATTTGTAGTCGTCTTGTGTGTTTTTCAGAATTTTTCTGTCATTTTGTATGTTTTTTGGAGTCATTTTGTGTGTGTTTTTCTTGCTGATTTTAGTATTTCTTTTTGTCATTTTGTGTGTTTTTGAAGTAGTCTTGCTCATTAACTTTGGGGGCCACACAAACTTAGACCAAGGGCCGCATGTGGCCCCCAGGCCAGCAGTTGCCTATGTCGGTGATGCTTTTATTGTTTAAAAACACAATCAAGCATATGTTACATGCACTACATGTACACATATACTATAATAATACCTGCAGCTACAAACAGTGACATCAGTTAGAACGTGGACCGACTGGTAACGGTGTCGCTGTCAAATGTTGATATCAGATATCAGCAAAAACAAAAATCAACAGGTATCTGATTATATCGGCCTGAATCTGAAATCTCCGATAAAATAAATTCGTTTTATTAAATGTATTCTAATGTTTATGTTAAACAAGTGGTGTTTTTTGCAATTTAAAAACACAATTTTATGTTATTATTTTATGTGTTAATGTTACAAGTCAGTCTTCAAAATTATTAATTATTTATTTATTCAATTGTAGAATATTATTTTGTTTAAGTTAAACTAGTTGTTATTTTGAACTTTTAATACTTATTATTTTGTTTTTATTAGTTTTCAGGGTATTTTCCTTTTTTTTTAAATTTTATTTTATTCATTTGTATAATGTTCTTAAAATGTATGTAACCTGATGGTTAATAATAACTGGGTCAGTGTTTCTAATGCCGGCTGTTGCTGACTATTGATCTCTGTTGGAGTGATTTCACTTGATCAAACCTTTTCTAACATTCCACACTAAAAAAAACAACTAGTACATGTATGTATGAGTCGTGCTGGTTCAAAGTGGCAATATTGGCTTAAAAGTGGCAGAAAAAAGTAGGAACAATGAGTTCAAACTCGCAAATAATGGGCATGACAAATCGGGAATGTGGTTAAATTGGCAAAAAATAAGCATGAAATATGGTGAAAGGAGGTTAAAGGTGACAATAATGGGTAAGTATGTGACATTAGGTGGGATAAGTGGTGGAAAGGGTTTATAAGTGCCCAAAATGTGTTGAAAGTTGCAAAAATGTGCAGAAAATGCATTGAAATGTGATGGAGAAGAGGCAGGAAGGGGAGTAATGTAGCAAAAATGCATTAAAAGGAGCAACAAACAGATCTGCTATTATAAAAATATGATTGTTACTATCTGTCAATCACAACACAATATGGATACAACTGTACGAATTATGTAAAATGTAATAATTTTGAAAATTGTGTTTGAAAATGTAGCAGTTGTCTACTTTGAAAATGAAAAATGAGTTCTAAAAAAAAAGAGTAAAAATATGGCGAGAAAAAGTGAGGAAAATATGTTCAAATATGGCAAGTTTGGTGTAGTTGCAGAAAAAAGGGTAAAAATAAGTAAAAATAGGCTCAAATTATAAAAAAAATAACAAAGCAAAAAAAAACATTGTTAGTTTCTTTAAGGCATCTGGCGGTGGCGACCCCCTCCCAGTGTCTCGCGGCCCCAAGGTTGAGAACCCCTGCAGCAGTAACTAACTCTTATCATTAGATGAACTGTCAGATGTTCCTGCAGCTCCTGCTAAAGAATGGTTCTATCTTCATGTTTCTAGGCTCTGTTGTGGCTCTCAAAGGGAATCCAGGCCAGTGTGTCTACAGTGCCAGTAAAGCTGGGTTAGAAGGGTTCACTCGCTCCTTGGCTAAAGAAGTGGCTTCACGTAACATCAGAGTCAACCTCCTGGCTCCAGGTACCAAAGTAATAGATTACAAGCACTCACGTTACTGTAATTGAGCTGCTTTTATGGGTAGTTGTGTATTTCTAAATCAGTCATTTTACTTGTACCTAAGTATGTTTTTAAAAAAGGAAAGTCATTCTTTACATTTCTAGACCCAACCATTACTGGGTAAATTATTATTGTTTGTTTTAAAATGATAAACAGACATTGTGAAACTACAAAAATTCTAATGACCAGACAACAATCAAATGTATGACATCATAGCCAACCAACCAGATTAAATGTAATGCCAAAAGAACATTAAATGCTGGTTATTTTCTCAGTTTTAGTGTTCATAAATGTAGCTATACTTAGAGTCTGAGAATATTTTTAACCCCCGCCACAAAGTGTGAAGGGGGATAAACATTAGGTTTGAGCTCCGTGTGTCTGTGCGTCCGAGTTAAAGAGGACAGCTTTTCTCAGAAACCGTGTAAGATAACCACATTCTGTTCAGGGTATCAATACCTTGATAGAGTTCGAAAATGAGAAGCACGCAATCATTTTTTCCCGAGTTATTGCCCTTTTTCCGTTTTATTTACTCTGTATCTTCAAAGAGGACAGCTTTTCTTAGAAATGGTTTGAGATAGTTTGTAATTGTATATTCTGATGTGAAAATATTTTACATCTAAGTTCTTAAATTTAGGACATTTAGGAAAAGGTTGTGAGTTATAACGACAACCCATCTGGCGGGGCATGTTGATGACTATGTCTTCTTGTTTATTTTGAAATGAATTTATTGGTGTTATTTTATTTAAAAGATAATTTGACATTTTGACAACACATTTTCTCTTATACAGATGCCGTTGTGGAAAATAATTAAGTTCCAATTGTGCAAGATTTGGTCTCTTTTTTTTTTTAAGTTTATATATGAGATGTTTACTGTATGCAAAGGAACCGTGGCAAGATTTATACTTTTTACTTGTACTTTAGTACAATTACAATCCAGTAACAGTACCTCTATGTGATTATGATACATCAGTACTCTTTACATCTCTGCTGATGTGTGTTCTCTAATGACGGCCTGTCTGCCAGGGTTCATCCACACTGACATGACTGCAGGGATGAAGGAGGAGGACGTGGCTCGCTCCATTCCTCTGAGGAGGTTTGGGAAGGTGGAGGAGGTCGCCCAGGCCGTGCTTTTCCTCCTGGAGTCGCCCTACATCACAGGACAGGTGCTGGTGGTGGATGGAGGACTGCAGCTCAGCATGTAGGGAGGGTCAGGTGACTCAGGACCATGCAGCTGATGGAGGACCGTGGGAAGTTATTGTGAAACACAGGAGAACCAAACCAACCAGTCTGTTTATCTTTGTGTTGAGTCACAGGCCTGATCACGACTAACGTCACAGACTCCACAGTGTCTGGCCCCGCTCGGACCCCCGTGACCCTCAGCTCCACACGTTTAACACCGTTGGCCTTTTTCCACCACTGCAATGTGTCACATCTACTGTCCCCTGTAGGGGTAACCAGGGTGGGGGTGGGGGGGGGCGCATGCTTTGCTGCAGCTGGAGGAAATTAGAGGTAGTGTGTGTGTATCTTTAGCTCTGGGAATGTTTTGAGGGTCTGGTTTCAGCCCAGTGTTGACAGTTGAGGACTGAGATGACTGTCGTTCTATGATGTTTGTTTGTTTCAGTAAAACAAAATATGAAAAATCCTGATTGGGGTCAATTACATTTTTCAGTTACAATTATCCATGTTCAATAAGCATTTTCACACACTGGAACTGAGCATGCGTGACCTGGGCGGGGTCATAGGTCAAGAGGGATATAAGCATAAACTCGTTCACTCTGTTGATATTTCCAACTTAACAGCATTTGTAATGTTATTCCAGACATCTTTATTGTTTTTATTATTAATATTACACATATTAGGACTCTAGGAGGTGTCCAGGGTTTTCCGCTGATGCCACTTTCGGCCGATCTGAGAACTTTTAAAAAACAATGAGAGCAGCTCAGCAGCAGTATGGAAGTTAGGGCAGTCCCCTTGCTTCCACACAGGTGACCCCTGATGGTCAAAAACACCAACTATCTGGGTCTGCAGCGGGCCCGGGAATGACACACATATCTGAGCACTTTTGTAAAACCTATGAGAGAAGCAGTTTCAAAGTGACAGGCCTCTGATTCCACACCGAAGCTTTTAACTTGTGATTGTTATGTATTTTCTGTATTTACCTTTATTCTTTTCTTTTTTTTTAACTTGTGTAGTTGTTTTAACAACTGAAATTGAATTTTTGCATGCGTAAATAAATGCATTATCATTATTGATGGGACTAGCGAGATGTCCGAGATGTGAAAAGGACAGTATGAGTTCTCACTTTGAAAAGGTACATTTACTAGTTAAACCATTCACTAACCAGGTCCATGATTATTTTTTATTATGCTATTATTTTAATTCATTTGATACATTTGAAGAAAGTGCATTAGTGATGAGTAACAGCACTGTTTAGCTGACTGGTCACTGTTTGAAAAGCAGGAAAAAACAGAATTTTTAGCTTGTGTGCAGCATTAGCTTTAGCAGCTAAAATCTTTCAAGGAATCAATGCTACAATAATCTAGATTTCTGTCAGACTCACTGTTTACACCGTCAGACATGGGGAGTTTATACCTCTTGACCTTTGACCTCATACGCAAGAACTGAACGTGAGCGAGATTTCCGAGAGTGTGAAAAGGCTTAATGCACCTCCATTACGATGACGGTGACAGACATTGTTTCCAATTACAATTAAAATTGCAATTATTTGTTTTTTCCTTTAAAGTCAATTACGATTACATTTTGAATTACTAAAGTTCAATTTGAATTAACCACAATTATTGGGCCTGAAATAAATAACCTCATAAAACACAACCTTCCTCTTGTGTTAGCTTTCTGTTAGCATCTCTCACGATATTAATACATGGGTCAGTTTGACCCATGTATTAAATCAGCTGTAAAATACACTAAAATGTATTATTTATCATCTAATTCGTTTCTCATCTCTTGGTTACCTTATTAGGATTCCTAATCAATGAAAATATTGGTATTAATATCTTCGGTGTGGGTGTCTGAGCCTTTTTTCTGTCAGTATAGGCCTTGATTTAAACGTTTTTTTTTAAATGGTAAAAACGATCCTGAAGAGAAGTGACGAGTAGTGGGAAAAGTTTTTTGTAAGATTTTTAAAGTTACATTTAGAATTATACTTTGGTCATAATTGTAATTAATTATCAGTTGCGCAATTACAATTATAATTGAGCCCAACCCTGCAGATTCTCATTCTGCTCGTCTGTAGAAACACACACATCGTTTCTGAAGAGTTGGATTTTTATTCATTTTCTAAAGTCATTTCAGGAGAATAATCCATATACAGGCATTGATTGGCATCAAAATATGTGAGTGTTGGAAAAAAGCATCCACTGTGGGACATGAGTCAGGTTTCCTGTTTGTCTCTAACTGTGAAAAGGAGGAAAATATGTCGTTTCTATACATCCTGAGGACAGTTTGGCACTGTACAAGTGTCCAGAAATAACATGCAAAGAAGCTTTTGTTTGCGTTAAGTGACTTTAAAGCAGTACATATAATTATAAAAACGTTGTGATAACAGACGAGATCAGATGCACATATAAGTTATGTCAGGATGGATGGGGAAGCATTTCGTCCTTTTCATACAAAAATAAAATGAACAATCTGTGATGTGTGTGTGTGACGGGAAAACACTGAAAGCATTCACGGCACCCTCGCTCCATATGTCAAATCACTTCAAAACAAACAAAGAAGGAAGAAGAAAGTCACCCAGATGACCCCTCCCCCACCCCGTGGTTAACGATTCCATCCAACCTTCCACTGAAACACCTGCTGTTTCCATCCCAAGCCTCATCCTCACAGTAACTGTCTCTCTTAAAACCCACATCATCATTCTTCTATTTATTTATTTAAGAAAAAAAGAAAAAAGAAGACTTTTTAAGGCCCGGCCTTGCCTAAGATCTCATTACTCATTGGACTACATTGTGCTACCCACATTCTAAAAGTGATCAATGATCTCCATAATCAAAGCTGTGCATCATCCGTCTGTGTACACTACTGAACATGCATAGGAACTGTTTGATCCTCGGTTCTAGATGTAAGAGGCACTTAAACAGGCCCAGTCGGTCTGAGCGCTGAGGGAATAACTTGTTATAAATGGTGTCAGTCTATTCAAAGGTGGAACCATCACAGTTGTGCTCATGCACGCTCTGGTTTTTGCAGTTCACTGGAGAGGTAGTGGGCTTTGCTGATGTCCTGCCTCCTCCGTGTTGTTGTTGTTGAGTGTGTGTGTGTGTGTGTGTGTGTCTCCCTAGAGAAACACAGGTTTCCTCGTCTCTGTTTGGTTTCTCACAGGTCGTCACTTTCCACCAGGCT
Organism: Gouania willdenowi; assembly: GCF_900634775.1. Classification (NCBI taxonomy): domain Eukaryota; kingdom Metazoa; phylum Chordata; class Actinopteri; order Blenniiformes; family Gobiesocidae; genus Gouania; species Gouania willdenowi. The sequence goes on along the minus strand of NC_041047.1, from coordinate 30,229,791 downwards.
GCCAGGCGACAGCGGGCTGGAGTCGGGGAAGAAGGCAGCCTTCACATCCAGGCCTCTCTCTGTCAGGGCGGCGTAGCGGCTGGTGGACGGGCGCACCTTCTTTGGTTTGGGGATGTTGGGCTGCTGCCACTGAGCTGGAAAACACACGAGGGTTTGTCACACAGTTAGGAAGGGTTTGGAAACACCACAGGTGGCTATTGTACTAGTCTTCAGTACTCAAGTACTGTAAAAGTATAGATACTTGAATAAAAAACTACTCTGGTAAAAGTAAAAGTATTGAAGTTGCTCCCTTACTTGAGTAAAAGTAAAAAAGTACATGCTACTAAATGTTCTTAAAGCTGATATCCGGAGTTTCTGAGAAATCTATGTTTATGTATAATTCTTTTGAAATGCGAAAAAATAGCTAACTAGTCTTTTACTATGGTCTACTGCTGGTGGTCATTCATATACATTAATGTATATAAGTCCCTCCTTCGTCCTATAGACCCCTCAACAAATGGAAATGAGCGCAGTGATCGCCCAGCCAATAGGCTTCGACTTCCTGTTTTTGAGAATGAATGCGGAACTGTGCACGGAAACAAGGCCGTGCGTCAGCAAACAGGTAAATATGATTTGGGCTCTTACCTGACCCATAGACCTACAGTATATCAATGCAACCCGATGCAACCTTGTTATGTTCCTCGATGTGCGTACAGAAAAGTAGAGGCGTGGCTTCTGGTAGACTGGGAGAGGCAGTAGAAGGAAGTGACGTTGTTTAAGGCGGGGCATCGAGACATTTCTCAGAAACTCCGGATATCAGTTTTAAACCAGCAAATTCCATATCTTTTATTTTTCTAAGAACTTGTAGAATACTGGTACATGGAAATAAATGTAATCTATTACCCTTTATAAACACCTGGGGGTATTCCAGAAACCTGGTTATGTTCAAAAACCTGAGTATGTTTGGGCTCAAATATGGGAAACTCCGAGTTTCCGATTCCTGAAAGCGAGGAAAGCTAGACTTTGAGTATGTCACCATGGTAACATCTCCATGAACTGAACCTGCTCGCTGGCAGGTTTTTTTGTATTAGAAACGTTGGGTTTCTACCTGGCTCCGCCCCTTTTGAACACTGCTTCTCAAGAAACACTTAAATTTATCTTGACACTCTTCTCGGACCACACATCACACAACACACACGTGCTCACATCATTACAAATGTTGTGCTGCTTTATGTTTTTTTTGCAAAAGGTAGTTTTCTGTCCAACATTGGGGATGCTGAGCATTTAGGGAAAGGCTCCGTATGCAGAGAAATCACAAAGGTTGCTCTGCATTAAAACTGGATACAAACCTGTGGCAAATGTAAACGGTAAGGAAGTGCGCTTGAAAGCACAGAGTCATAAATCGCCCTCTGCTAGCTCGTTGCCATGGTAGCTCGTGTGATCTTTGTTCCATTGATGATGGCTTTTTATCATGCTCTTACACATGAGTAATCCAAGGTTTACATACTCAAGAGTTTCTCATCGCAGGGTAAGTTGACCCAGAGTTTATGGATAGACTCAGATAGATAGACCCCTCTAGAGAATTTAGCACTCATTATTGATAACATTTGTAAATAAAATGTTTCAAGAAAAAAAATTGCAAATGCTCAATTAAACCAAGAAAAAAAGAGAATCATGTTCTCCAGGTTTCTGGAATGGAGACGTGCCCTTTTTGGTCTGAAAATGAGTCCTACTGAGCTGAAAAGCCTTTCACAAGCAGCAGAAGCCGTTGTTGGTTTGCGTCATATTACGTCGTGACGTCACCTTCGAATGTCTTAAAAGTAACGAGCTCATTTTTAAAATGTGAGGAGTAGAATGTTTAAAAAAGTAAGGATTAAAAGTAAAAAGTCACCCAAAAAAATACATACTCACGCAAAGTACAGATACCAGAAAAAACGACTTAAGTACAGTTACTGTATTTACAGAGTTACTGTTTCAGTTTGCTGAATCACACGCATCTCTTACTGTGAACGTCGAGCCGTGCCGTGCTGGAGACGATGCCGGCGTCGTTCTTGGCTGAAACTGTGTACCAGCCGGCGTCTTCTTTCATAGCAGGTTGGATGATCATACACAGGTAGCCACAGTTGTCCTGGTGCATGCTGGGAAATAGAGTCCATAATGTAAGGTGAGATGCTTTCATGTGGAACATGAACTTTATTTATAAAGGGGCTGAAAATAGACATTACAGTTCAACGTTAGCTCTATAAATTAGAATAGAGTTCCCAAAGAGGCGGTCGTACAAAAATAATAAGATTGTGTTGTATTTGTAGAAATGATACCGTAATTTATTCTTTTATTCAGTTACAGTTATTGATTTCTGACTGCTTTGCACCTAGTAGTGTTGTACACAAGACCAAACTATCCGAGACCAGAATGCACCAATACCAAGAAAAGACCAAGACCATACTACAACACTAGAGATGAGATTAGAGACTTGAACAGACGCACCTGATTCTGTCTGTGTTATGAGTGAAGGACTCGTTCTCCCTCTTCCAGAATATCTGCGGCGCTGGCACTCCTGTGACGCGACACTCCAGCCTCACAGGATGTCCATCGGCCACACTCGTGTTCTGCAGCTTCTCCACGAAGGATGGAGCCTTGTGCATCTCTTTAGCTGTGGAGCAGGTGGTGTTACAGAGGTGCATTGTGGGAGTTCAAAGCAGCACCTTCTCTGCGTTCCTCTACCTGCTACGATGAGTTCCAGATTGAAGGAGTTCTGTCCGGCTCTGTTGCTAGCGATGCAGGTGTAGATTCCAGCGTCCCGGCTGGTCACGGGCTCGATGACCAGGGAGTGCACACCGTTCTCCCTCACCAGCATCTTGTGGGCGGAGTCAGGACGGATCGTCTGACTGTTCAGCTGCCAGATGAGGTCGGGCGTGGGCAGGCCGCTGACCTACAGAACATGTCGGGGTTGTGAGAATACAGTTTGTGCCCTGTTCCTTTAACTTGATTAGTGAGTGTTTGTTGCTTAAATAAAACAAACAATAACACTTTACTTGAAGAGTAACTAAACCCCTGCTTTCTGCTGACCTGCCACAAAAAATGCCTTGATTGTGGGCGTTACACAGCTGCAGAGGGCTGCTTCACACGGAGCAGTGGAGTTCCGCAGGGATCTAGTTTGGTTAGGTAGGTTTAGGGTTAAGGGTTTGGGTAACAAAAGGTTAAGGTTAGGGCTAGGGTTAGGGTTAGGGTTAGGGGTTTGGGTAACAAACGGTTACGGCTAGGGCTAGGGTTAGGGTTAGGGGTTTGGGTAACAAACGGTTACGGCTAGGGCTAGGGTTAGGGTTAGGGGTTTGGGTAACAAACGGTTACGGCTAGGGCTAGGGTTAGGGTTAGGGGTTTGGGTAACAAACGGTTACGGCTAGGGCTAGGGTTAGGGTTAGGGGTTTGGGTAACAAACGGTTACGGCTAGGGCTAGGGTTAGGGTTAGGGGTTTGGGTAACAAAAGGTTAGGGTTAGGGTAACAAACGACACTTAATGACAACCTCCATGACACCTTATTCATGCTAATGACAGGTGTCATGTCTTAATATGTCCCAAGATGACACTGCTTATGGCTGCTTTGATGTGTTGGTTGGTGCACATTGTTTTTGTAGTAAACTCTGCTACTGGTTGCTCTTACACCAGAGAAGAGTTCTTGAGGCACTTGTATATATGCATATAAACAATATAATTTATTGTTATTATTATTATATTTATTATTTATGTTACAGGTTTGTTTTTTTGTTCTTCACACCATCCACCAAGTTCAATTCTTTGTATTAGTTTTTTAACTGTATTTGACAAATACAACTTTTTCTGATTCTGATTCTTCTGATAATAATGATAGAGTAATGTCCGATTTATGTATAAAACTTCAAGTAAAGTGTTGCCAAAAAACTAATAAATAAAAGTAGGTAAAAACATGACGGATGTGTGTGTGTGTGTGTGTGTGTGTGTGTGAGAGTTTGCGTGTGTGTTGTGGATCCTTCCTAAGCTGGAGGCAGTGATTAAACATCTCCACTGGTTTTTTGATGTCTCACAGGGACAGGAATGCAGAGAAAGGGAATGTTAGCGTGTCAGCTCTGACAGCAGATCCTCCAGTGGCTCACAGGGCGGGGCTCACATGGATCACCCCAGCACTGTGATTAGCATATTTTCTCTGGCGCTTTGATTCACTCCATCATGTTATTTTAGACCATTGCATCACCATCGGGATGAAAATGTCAGGATAACATCCACCGATAACAATGTGTAGTCCTGAGTGGTTACTGAAGTTACAACAGACTAATGCAACTGAGGCTTTAAACCAAGCTCACATTTAAGTTAATGACTCCACTTATCCACAAATCCTTCTATATTTGTCCTTTTCTGTCGAAGCATGAAAATCCCCTTCGTTACACATATTTATGTGAGTCATCCTCAAACCTCTGCTGACTCCATGATGGTTTACCCACAGGGTTCCAACTATGGACAAGAAAACAAGTTCAGATCACGTGTCAAACTCCAGTCAGCCCATGAAAGCAGACATTCTGACTCGAGCTCTCCTTATGAGTAAAACATGACGAGAAAAACTGATTATTGCGTAAATCCCGACACAGTTTGGTTCCAGATGTTTGTGACTGAACGTATAACTGGGCCGAGTGCAGCTCCTAAATGAGAACGAGGCGTAACAGGCGTTTTCTCTTCATCGCACACCCTTGTTGTGTGTTTACCTTGCAGTCCATCCGGCACAGTCGGCCCTCCTGAACTATGAGGTCACCGGGCGCCTGCAAGAAATGTGGGCGGAAGTGACGCTCTTGGATGTTGTCGTTCTCGTCTCCGCTGTCTCTGGACCTGGACCTGGGCCTGACAGAGAGAACAGGACATCGACGTTTTTCATTCAAGGTCTCTATCGTCTGAACTTTGAACTGGAGCATAGAGTTAAGGTTGGACAATTTGTCATGCAGAAGGACAAGTTATGTGAAATCATCTCCCACAAAGGGGCACCTTTTTGTGGCATTTGCATGTTCTCCCTGTACCGTATGTGTCCAAAAACACATTCTAAAAATCTAAAAGAAGCAGTAAGATAGCGTAAACCCCTACCAAACACCAAATATCCTCATCTGATCACGGTACCAGGATCATTCACACTTTAAAGGCTTGGAAGAAATGTCTATCTCCATTAAAGGTTCCCCAGTAAGTTCAAATGTATGGGCAAAACTTGTGATGTAATGCACAACCCAGATCCCATGTGGATGAAACTGGGTTACTATAACTGAGTCAGATTTCAGAAAAATCAGTCAATTACAAACCAAAATATTAATTATTGAAATGACCTTGTTACCTTGTTAGGCTTCCTAATCAATGAAAATATAGGAATTAATATTTTTGGTGTGGACGTCTGAGCTTTCTTTGTGTCAGTATACCCCTAGATTTACAGTTTTTTCAATGGTAAGTTTTGTGTTAAATTATAATTGACAATTTTATTAGAATTTTAATGGCAATTACAATTACAAAGTCAATTATCTAAACTCAATTACAATTTAATTATGATTGCGACAGCAACATATTTTTAAAATTTAAATTATAATTGAATGATTTTTTTAATCCACATTCAGTATATTGATCCGGATTCCTTCCAACATCTAATGGAATGTTCCATGGCGTAAGGTCTATATTTTGTCAAAATCAGTGTGTTTGATGTAGTCCTGCTAATCAATGAAGGCTGGGCAATATATCGAGATTCAAGACATATCAAGTTTTCTATTTTGGCAATACAGAAAATTACAATATTGCCTATATATATATATATATTAGCTCACTTTGTATTAAAATACTCGTTTTAGGAATGGCTGCTTTCACAATTTCTCGGAACAGCACGAAAAGTACAGTTAGATGTATTTCTGAGTGAGTCCTTACCCAGACCTTCACCTAAACAAGCCACACTACAGAACTCACTCACATGTGCTGTCCTTTTTGGAGAAAAAGACTAAAGTGGATCATATTCTGCAGCTGTTTGTTAATAAATGTGCCTGTGTGGAATTTTGTATCACCAAATTTAACCCAGAATTGTCTTTCTGGTTAGACTTTATTTCAATTAAAATTATTGAGATTAATATCGTATATCGCCATTCTGAGAAAAAATCTAGAGATATGAATTTTGGTTCATATCACCCAGCCATAAGGGTTAGTATAAATGTTACCTCTTTAGCGGAGGCATCACATTCCATTGACTGACCAACCTACTGCCACCTGTTGGCATGGAGCAGTATTTCGTTACCCTGACTACAGATGTTGGATGTAGCCAGCATTTTCAATCCAGACCAGTTCATTACATTATCAGCAGACACCATGTAGAAGCTGTTAATAAGCCAGTGACGCTCAGCATGTGGCTCTTTATGTCTTCATTGTAATTATTATTCCCATAGAAACTTTAACCCCTTTTTACCTTTTTCGTTTGGCCATTTTGCAACTTCTTTTGTCCCATTTTTGCACCTTTTCAAAACTTGTTTTAGACTTATCCAATTTTTGTCCTTTCTTTATTTTTTGTGTCCACTTTTCATCCGAATAAGCTACCTTTTGCCTAATAATACCACTTGTTTCCTTTTTTCCTACATTTTGCCTCTTTTTGTTCCACATTTTTGCCATTTTTCATGATTGTTTGCCATGTTTTGCCCATTAAGCTAACCTTTGCCATTATCTACCACCTGGTTCCCATTTATTTGTCCATTTTTTGGCCACTATTGACTGCTTTTTGCCCATTTTAGTCACTTTTCACTCTTTTCTGGCCACGTTTTTGCCATTTTTGGACCATTTTTGGCCACCTGTTACCATGTCTGCCTCCACTCGCCGGTCAAAAAAAACACGTAGCAGACTGGACCGGCCCACTTTGGGTCGACGGCCCACCGGGACGATGCCCGGTATGCCAGATGGCCAATCCACCACTGGATGTAACAGCTTTACTTTAATTTTCCTGACGTATTATCCACATAAACACCTGAGCACTCATGAGGAATGAGTAATGGGTTCTTCTCTCCTCATGTATGAACACTGAAATCCTCCATAACACTGAAAACAACTAATCACACTGGTTTAACGCTTCGGTGCTGCTGTGTCGGAGCCAATAGGTGCTCTTTTTGATTTCCCCCATAATAACAATGACTTCACCTCCCAGAGAAACCAAGACAGTTGGAGACGATGATTACTATCTGTGCTCTCATTTAATCAGGGAGTGTTCACCTAGATAACAGCCTGCCCTGAGAGCTGCTGTCAGAACATCTGTGATTCACAACACCTGTATTCACCCAAGTTCAATCTGTATAGACAAAGTCATCGGCCAACAGGTGCTGCCTTTTTTTAGTTCACAGACAGAAAACATTTGGACACATAAAAGCCTCGTGAAATCGTTCACACAGAAGTTTTGCAGATGTTAATGAACATGTGGCAGCCAGCCGTTTGAGGCCCACACTTTTTTTTTTTTTAATGGTGTCCCACCTGCGCATGTGTCCAGGTGCCGAGCGTTGGCTTCGGCCTCGTTGGTTCACAGCCTGAACCATCATCCTGCCAGTGCAGCTCACCCTGCCCTGAGAGAGAGAGAGAGAGAGAGGGCTGATGAGGTGATGACACGCCACGAGCAGCCCTCACGCTGAGAGCAGGAAATAAAAAGTGTGAGTAAAAGCTGGAAAAAAGATGTTTAAAAGCCTGTTGAACATGAACTTTTGACCTGAATGAGAGTTACAGTCATTTCCTGTCCTACTCAACGCCCTCTTCCTCTGCAGGCGTATCACTGTGTTATTATCTCACTAATGAGTGCTGACATCTGCTACAAGCTGCACATCTACTGGAACAAGAGCAAATATTTATTCATCATAAAATCTGATCTGATCTCTATCCAAGCAAATAATACAAACACGGTGACAAACGCTCTGAAATATACATACAGGACCAACACACAGCTTCTCTGGCTACTGATCTGACCCACAGAACCTCCAAGAGAACATTTAGATCATATCTTTTAGAACAGTATAAGGGTGCTTTATGATGGCGCTACGCGAGCCACATTTAGCCAAACTAAACACAGGAGTGGCTTATAGCTCATACCCATTCAGAACAGCTGCTGACTGTAAACGCAACACTGCTGTGGTTCAATCATGCATAGAAGTTAAGAAAAACCATAGACGGTAAAAAGAATGGATAGGACAATCTCCCCGGTGGAGTGAAGCCTTTTATTTTTAGAGCTCCCCCTGCTGACTGGCTGCAGTATAGGTCATAAACCCCACCTCCTCAATGATAACAGATAGGATGTGGGTCAAACTGTAAAGTTAAAATGTTTGTCACATAACCTTTTTCCAAACCTAAACTCTGCTGTGATCATTAGTTATCATCACCCTACATTGTGTTCAAAAGCTAATTTTTTGTAAAGTTATTTGAGGTTGAAAAACAGGATTTTACGTCATATATGACGATGATTGACAGCCGCGGATCGTGAAGGAAAGCCGAGACGCCATCTAACTTTTCCGTTCAGTTTTTTTTGTCTTTTTTGAGCTGTCAAAATGAGTTGTTCTGCAGTAAACTGTTCTAAACTGTTGGTACAATTTCCAGCGGTAAAGATACTTATGTTCTTTGTGTTTCTGGGCTGCGTAAGTCATCAGAGCAGTATGCTAAATGGGAGGGGCGTGTTAGCAGGGCTCCTCCCACCGGACTACTGTGCAGACTCCAAATGACGTCAAATTTGCAATTTGGCGCCATATTTTGGCTTCAATAAGGTTTAGTGGGAACAGCTACAGTGCACGCCCACTGGTTTTAACAAGTGTCCTCAAGGTATTCTCTATTAAATCCATAGTTTTCTGGTTATGTACGTACAAGTATTACTTGTCATTATTGAAGGTGGGACGATATATCATGCCACAAGTTATATACAGTATATTGCAATATTTAAATGCCAAAAAATATATTGTTGAGGGTACAAGTGGTATCACAAGAAGGAGGGGTCAGAAAAAAGCCGTCATGCACAAACGTTCTTCCAATGACGTTTGTGTGTGTATTCTCACTCTTCCGCTCACCTCGGGGTTTCCCGCTAAAATGGTGTAGTTTCCATCGTCGTCCAACGAGGCTGCAGCTGTGTGCAGGGAGCAGGTCCCATCAGGGTCTCTGCTGATCCTGTAGTGCTCACTCCTCTTTGAGATCTGCTTCCCATCCTTAAACCAGTAAACCTGGGGCAGGAAGAGAAGCACTCTTTTACACTGAGGGCCTCAGGAAATGAAATGAATCAATGAATGCATTCCCTCCAGATCAGTGCTCTAATGTTGTTTTCAGTATTCATTGAGTCAGTATAAACTGCATTTAGTCATCGATCCAGTTTTTCATCTGTGTGTTTGCAGAATTGCTGGATTTGGGTTGTTATTATGGACTGATGCTGGATGCTAATGCCTGACCAGGTGAAAGCCACTGACTGAACAGACTCACTATTCTACTAACACTGCTATCTGTGCCTCTATCTGACTTTTTTTCAATCCACGGTGAAACCTGTCATCACAGTGTGATTAATTCAGGCACGCAGTGAGGCAGGAAAGCCCTCCCCTTATCCAAGCACACTGTACATGTACACTATCAGCCTCACACATCATCACCTTTGGCTGAAAATGCTTTAAAATGACCTGGTCTTGATTACGTCCTGTATATAACGCACACCTTGGGTTTGGGGTCTCCATTGACCTTGCAGGAGAAGGTGACTGGCATGCCCTCAAAGACTTTGCAGTGTTTAAGCTTGTGGTCAAAGGACGGCGCCACGCCCTGTCCGGCAGTGTCTTCTTCATGCTGCACGTCGTCGTCCGACTCCTCCACCGGAGAACGCTCCAGTCGGAACTCGATCTCACTGATCAGGCGCTGCTCGAAGCTGGAAACTTTGTATTCCTACAAAACAGAGGCAGACGAGGAAGATAATGAAATATTGTGGTAGGAACCAGAGAAAGGAAGGAAGCAGTGGCAGAGTGATGGAGGCAGGCGTGTTTGAAAGTGAGAAGGAAGCATTCGTATTATTTTTTTTTTTTTAAAACAAACTATCCTCCAATCTCCTAACTGTATGAACCACTCCTCTTCTCATCAATCCTTCATCACCACAGCCCTGCAGAGGCAGCGGGAGAACATCTGCAGAGCCTTTTGTGATGACACATCGCTAAGATAATGACAGGCCTTAAGCACGAGGTGGAGAGCTGAACTCACTCTGCTCCTCCTCTGCTGAAGGATCATTCTGGAATCGTACTGAAGCTGTAGGTTCCTCCTAAAGAGTTCCCCAACCTAAGCCACGTTCACTTTGGCTTTTTTCAATCCCATGCAAAATCAAAGTGCAGCATTCATCACGTGAGGACAGAAGGAAAGAAACGTGCACATAACATGATGACTACAAATCAGGGTTGGGCTCAATTACATTTTACAGTTTTCAATTATCAATGTTTCCAATTACAATTCAAATACAATTACATTAACCAGCATTTCTCCAATTACAACTTTTTTTTTAATCCTCAGAAAGTCAATTACATATAAGCTCTCAATTACTAAAGTTTAATTAAAATTAAGCACAATTATTGAGCCTTTGATGAATAACCTAATAAAAGCTAACCTTCCTCGTGTGTTAGCTTTCTGTTAGCATCTTTCATGATCAGCTGTAAAATACACTAAAAACAAATATATTTCATTCAATTTCTATTGTTTACATTGTTAGGCTTCCTAATCAATGAAAATATAGGTATTAATATTTTTGGTTTGGGCATCTGAGCCTTTTTTGTGTCAGCATACACCTCAATTTATATTTTTTAAATGGTCAAATGTGGGAAAGCTTGACGTGAAACATATTTTAATAATTTTTTACTATATACAGTAAGTGTAGAACTGTAACACGGTTCTCCAGTTTTACGTTAACTTATAAAAGACAATTTTTATAGAATTGTCATGGCAATTACTGTACATTTACAAAGTCAATTACAATTTAATTCCGATTATGGCAGCAACAGATTTTTAAGATGACAATTACAATTATAATTCTGCCATAATTGCAATCAATTACAAATATAATTGACCCCAACCCTGCTACGTGTACAAAAGGAGAGTTTGGTGCCGACGTCATCAGTGTGCAGTTACAGATCTAAGTGTGATCACGTGATACACAGAAACAATGGAGTAAAAACCCAGCAGGTGTGAAAAGAAAAGGTTTTCAACCTTCTGAGGATAAGAGTCTGTATCAGATGAAGGGTCTTCCTGTTGAGAGAAACCATTGTGTTGTCACAGAAGAGGGGACACTTTGTGTGTGTTTTTATGAACCCGCGTGAACGCGTCTCACCTGGAGCTGAAACATTTGTGACATGAAAGCTTCAGAGGGTTTAAAGGTGTGAAAATCACACACAGAGCTGTGTGTTACCCCTACTTTAGTTACTTCTCACACACACACACACACACTGGTTTTAGTCTATACGTCTGGGTACCAGCTTTATCATGTGTAGGGTCACTTACAGCAGATGTTATTACTAAGGGGTGAGAATTGGCAAGGATGTTGCAATACGACACGTATCACAATATCTGGGTCACAATATGGTATTATCGCGATATCACGATATATTGCATTATTCTACCCAGGTAATGTCAAAATTAAACGTAGAGATGAAAAATCAAGTTGCTGTATATGATCATCAGAATATATTGATCATTCAGAGGACAAATTGAGTCAAAACTATTTGCTTCAAAACATCCCATTTAATATTATTATTATTATTGTTATTGTTATTATATGTAGGAACAGGAGCCAGTAGTTCCGCAGAGAAGTGAAAATGTCTCCAGCATGAAAAATACAATAAGAAAAATATTGATTAAATATGAAATAAATAAATAAATACATTTTAAATCGATTGAAAAATAAAAATCGATTTAAAATCGGCACCCAAAAATTCGCGTTATATCATCAAATCAATTTTTTTTTCACATCCCTAATTATGACCAAACTGGCTGCCAGGGTTGTAAAGGAGCGAAACATTTCTGCAAATATTTCAGGGGGAACTTGAGCTCAGGAATTTTGGAAATATATAAAAAATGTAAATAAATAAAAAAAACCACCGCAATTATTTATTGAAATTGCTGTAACTGTAAATAACTGATGCTAATGTTTTAGATCAGGGGTGTTAAACTTATTTTAGTTCAGAGGCCAAATATGGACCAGTTTGATCTCAAGTGGGCCACAGATTTTAGCAGGAAAATGAACAATTTCATCATTAATATGCCCTAGTTTACTTCCATGTGTAATTTACTGTATATGTAAAGGAAGGCACCGACATTATCTAAGCAAAGTCTCTACAGGATATTCACTTTAATTTCTTTGATTTTGTGACCAATGCCTTTTAAAATCAAGGACATTTAGTGGAATAATCTGGAAGAAATATAAAGTTCTTTCAACATTTTGAGATTAAACATAACTGACATCATGTGATATAAGACATGGAGAAACTGTGAGCCTTGCAAATATTGTGGAGTTTCATTGAAATTGTGTATTTGGAGGGACTGAGGGGCCCGTGGGCCAAATTGGATGTTCTAAAGGGCCGGATTTGGGCCCCCTGCCTTGAGTTTAACACTACGACTTTCAATACTCTGGGTTTTTCCTGTTAATTCCTATTGGAAAGTTTCCAACTCAAATAATAGTGTTTAAAATGACTCCCAACTAACCGTTTATTCCAATAAATAACCTCCATGAAAAATTTATATTTTTGACCTGGAAATGTTTGCAACCCTTGTGGTGACACCCTGGACCTGCAGGGCCAACATATTCACTCTGATGGGCAAGTTTGGGATTCCAGTTACCCTAACATTGATGTTTTGGGGGTAAATAAAGATAACTCAAGCACAGGGAGAGCATGCAAACCTCACAGAATCAAACCCTAGATCAGTGTGCAGTGCCATCGTGTACCCCTGAACTAGGGGTGATAAGTGTCAGTCTTCATCCCACCCCAGGCGTGAGATGATAGGAAATGATACAAACTATAGAAATCGATCAATTCAGGAGCCGCTAAATCACTGTTTTTTTTTCAACCTTGGGGTCGGGACCCCATGTGAGGCAGCCTGGAGTTTAAATGGGGTCTCCTGAAATTTCTGAAAAATTTAAATAGATTTTTGAACTTTTTTATTTCCATAATAAAACACAAAATCTTAAACAATTCATAGATTTTCACTTTGTGAAATGTAAATCTAGTTCAACTAAAATGTAGTAAAACAAAAAAAAAAAAAACAATCTGAGCTCAAACATGATAAAAAAATAATTTAGAAAAAAAAAGTAATTCTTGATATCAAAATGGGGTCATGATCCAAAAAAGGTTGGGAAACACTGCACTAAATACTGTTTCTGCTACATACTGTTACAGAATGAGATACTTTAAAATGTGTGTTAGCACTCATTAATTCCGTCATTATGCTCTATAGTGGTTTTTAAATAGTTTTCTAAGCAAAATGTTGCAGTGGGACAAAGGGGGGGCCTTTACCCCAAATTGTTTGTGAACCACTGCCCTAGACCATGATGCTGTGAGATAGAAGTGCAAACCACTACTTCATTTTAAGGCTTATTGATTATTTTCTGCTTAAGTTTGGAGTTATGGAGTGAATTGAGCCTTTAAAGGTGTGAAAGTGTCACTTCTGCTCCAGCTTCAACACAGCTCACTGAGACACAGGGCAACGTTGCACGCTTGTAGCAACAGTGGTTTCCAACACTTTGCATAAACAAAGCTTTTTATGGCATTGCACGGACATCTTTAAAGTGTTTACACCCTGCTTACATAACGTCCGTGGTGTTTACAGTAGGAGGGAGACTGGCTTCAGTATAAATAGAGAGCCAGTGATGATCAGATAGCAGTCAGGTATCAGTGGACACAACAGGGAGGGGATTGTGTGCTATACATGCCATAGAGCAGATACATCTGTGGGAACAAAGAGCTGTTGATGTGGATTATCTGGGTGACGGTGTACCATGCCCGTGTGTGTGTGTGTGTGTGTGTGTGTGTGTGTTGGCCCTGTACCTGTGTGACTGGCTCCTCCTCAGTGTCCTGTGTGTTTAAGACTGTGGCGGCGTTGTCAGCACCCAGCAGTCTGCGCGCCATCTTCTCCTCATAGGTTAACCTCTGGAAGCAGGGATTAATGGGTCAGCCTGGGTTAGTGTGTGAGTCGCACACACACACACACACACTCACACACACCTTTAACAGTCCACACCGTCACCTTGATGGGTTTAACGTGTGTGTTAATGACAGATGACTGGATTTATTGAAGTGATGATGACTTGTTAGAAGGCTCTTTAAAAGGTAACAGCCATTTAGGGATGTATGAGGGATGGATTTGACTTTAATTTGTGTTACCGTCATTGAACGCACACACACACACACACACACACACACACACACACACAACACACACACACACCTGTTGACCGTTGCTCATGCGTTCCTCTTTAAAGCGCAGTTTTCTCTCCAAATCCTGGATGACAGCATCTTTTGAGCCCTGGATGTCTGAGTCGGAGGCCAGACGAGGCGTTTTGGTGAGCGAGGACTTCCTCGGGAACGCTTTGCTGCACATAAAGACAATATTAGCTGCAGTACTTGTATATATGTACTGTATATATTCATCATTTATCCTCAATATTTATTAGTGAGGATGCAGGAGGCAACATCACTAATGTTATCATTTTCTTTCTTCCGTCTGCGTTAACTCCTCCTACACCATTCGTTGCATTTGTGATTTGTAACTTTTAAACTTTTTGAGTTATTAATGTTTTTGTGAAACTGCATTGACTTTTCAGCTCTTATGTCATTTTTAGAGTGGACAGCTGGTTAAGAGAGAGTGGAGCTGTTCCCATATTCAGCTAGTACATTAAACCCATTTCAACCTTAATGCTAATATTAAGCTATTGCTAGGTTAATGCTTAGCTAATGCTATGTTAATGATATTGCTAGGTTAATGCTAATGCTAGGCTAATGCTAGGTTAGTGCTAATGCTAGGCTAATGCTAGGTTAGTGCTAATGCTATGTTAATGCTATTGCTAGGTTAATGTTAATGTTAGGCTAATGCTAGGTTAGTGCTAATGCTAGGCTAATGCTAGGTTAGTGCTAATGCTATGTTAATGTTATTGCTAGGTTAATGCTAATGTTAGGCTAATGCTAGGTTAGTGCTAATGCTAGGTTAGTGCTAATGCTATGTTAATGCTATTGCTAGGTTAATGCTAATGCTAGGCTCATGCTAGGTTAGTGCTAATGCTAATGTTAATGATAGCTAATGCTAATGCTCGTTAATACTAATGATAATTTATATTAATGTTAATGCTAATACTAGCTAATTCAAGTGCTAATGCTAATGCTAGTTAATGCTAATGATATTTATATTAACGTCAATGCTAATACTACCTAATTCAAGTGCTAATGCTAACACCAATGCGAGATAATGCTAACGTTAACACCAATGCTAATACTACCTAATTCAAGTGCTAATGCTAACACCAATGCGAGATAATGCTAACGTTAACACCAATGCTAGCTAATGCCAATGCCAATGATATCTAATGCTAATTTTAATGCTAGCTAATGCCAACGCTAATGATATCTAATGCTAATGTTAATGCTAGCTAATACTAATACTAATTTATATGAATGTTAATGCTAATGCTAGTTAATGTTAATATGTGCTAATGCTAAAGATAGCTAATGCAGTGCAACATGGGCCAGCCCTTGCATCCTTACTTGCATTTTCATCAGGAAATGAAAATATTCTAGTTATTAATATTATTATAGTGTTTCTGTTTATTTCTTTTGTTTTTCACTCCATCCACCAAGTGAAATTCCTTGTATTGTTTTTAAACTGTACTGTTAATAAAATTGTTCTGATTGTGATGGGAGAAAACAGAAAGTGGAACGTTATCACAGACTCATAACTGTCTTTACTCTTCTTCACTCCCTCTCCTGCATCCACCCTTATCTGGACATGTCCAGCTTGGCCAGTCAGTCCTCTTATCTCTCGTGACTGCTGCAGGAATGCCAGTCGGAGGGGGAGGGGGGGGGGATGGGGGGGGAGGAAGATGATGAAAACATATTGAAAAAGAGCTGAGAGAGGAATGTCTTTCTCTTCCATTGAAGCTGCTGTCATTACTTATTCACTAACTAAATCATTGGAGGCTAAACTCAAAACTTGAGCTTTACCTTATTGTTTCAGTTATTATGTAGCATTCATAATCATCATCTTTTGATGGGTTTTCATGGGAATTCCAACTTTTATTAATCTCATCTTCTTTCCTTGGTTATCTTGGATAAACTGCAGCAATAAAATATCTGATCTTTAAATCTTGGTGTGTCATCATGGGCATAGTTTTGTCCATTTGTGCTCTTGTTCATATCTATCCATTTTTCTAAATCTGTCATTAAAGACAAACACGTCCAAAATAAAAAGAAGATGATAACTTGTGACAAGACACTGAACCCTACGTTGCTCCCAGTGGTTGACTAGTGCCTTACATGGCAGCTCAGTCCCATTGGTGTGAGAATAGGTGAATGAGCTGCTTTGAGACTATTTAAATGGGATAAAGCGTTATTTACATCAAGTCCATTCATAAATATTATTAAGCTTTTTAAATGTCAGCTCATTGAATAATACTTCTATGTAAAGTTTGTATCTGTTTAAGTTGCACCATGACTTAATTTCAGCATTTAGATTGTATTTTACAAAGCAAAAGCAGATTTTATTTTCTGCCAAATGAAACACATTTTTTGTAGATTTTCTCAATTTATGAGCTTGAAAGAAAGCTACAAATATTATATTTTACATATATAACCTGTAGAAAATGTGTTCATTCAGCAAGTTCTGGTCATATTGAAAGAGTCGGACCAGAGGAAGACATACTCAAACTCAAGGCTCGGGGGCCAAATCCGGCCATTTAGAGCATCTAATTCGGTCCGAAGGAAAACGTGAATCATTGTGTAAATGAAACTCAACAATATTTGGAGGGGCTCAGTTTTCCCAGCGCTTATATCACATGATGGCATGTTTTTATGTTAAACAGTTGGGAGAAAAACTAAGTTCTTGCTAAATCTATTAATTTTCCTCAAATTATTGCATAGTATTTTCCTTAATTAAATAGAAATTGGTCAAAAATCTAGGAAATTTAAAGTGAAGATCCTGTTGGGACTGATATACATATTTTGTATTTTATGTATACATACAAGTGTAAACTACAATAATGTTGAAATTGCTCGGTGTGACTGAGGGACACTTACACGGTGCCGTTGCCTCTGGGGAGACCGAGGGCGTTGACCGTCGGACTGAAAGGTGAAGAGGGTGACGCGGGCAACACGGAGGACAGGTAGCTGGAGGCTGGAGACGGTGGAACGGAGGAGAAAGGTGAGGACATGTCTGAATTAGCTGGAGACATGGAGAAGAGTGGGGGTGGAGGTGGAGGAGGGGGGAAGTCCTGGCCTGGTGAAGAAGGCAGGTTTGCTGGACTGAGGAATGGTGGAGGTGGAGGTGGGAAGGATGGAGAGCTGGGAGACTCCACGCTGGCAGTCTTAGTGAAAGGAGGGACGACCACTCTGCTGAAGGGCTTCTGAGAGGGAGGGGGGGACAGCGGGGAGGACATGCCGGACCCAGAGGAGGGGGAGGACTGGGTGATGTAGCCCACTCCCCCGGGGCTCTGAGCAGCTATGAACTGCTTGGGCCGTGCGTAGTTAAAGGTGCTGGCCTGCATGGCGACGCTGCTCTCCAGCTCCTGGAAAGAAGGAGGAGGTGGGAGAGGTGGAGACGGAGGAGCAGGTGGAGGTGCTTCTTGAGGTGGGGGAGTCAGTGGTGGTGGTGGTGGTGGAGGTGGTGGTGGTGGAGGCTGTAGTGAAGGCAGGAGGTCCTGGTTCAGGTGGAGCTGCTCCTGCTGCTCCAACAGAATCTGATCTTGGAGTTGCTTCAGCTGGGAGGCGTTTCTGCGGAGGACAACATGAAGAGATGGAGGTCAGTGAAGGAGAAGCTGTCTCCACATCTGTAGTCAGAGCACAGCTGGCAGAGGATGTGAAGCAGCACAGCCTTTGCCTGAGGGGGGGCACTGATAGTCTATCAGCTTCTGGACTCTAACAAAGACCTGAAAAAGTCACACTGCTGACAGTTAACGTTCAGTAAAGCAGGTGATAAGTGCTCAACACTGTAAAACATACACAAGGTGTCAACTAGGCCTTTTTTTGTAAGAGTGTATCGAACTCAAGGCCCAGGGGCAAAATTCAGCCCTTTAGACCATCAAATGTGGCCTGCAGGAGAAAGTTAAAAAGACAGAAAAAACATAAATTATTGTCCAAATGACCAAATAATTCAGTTGTAGATAAATCTGCCCAGATATCTCAGATCTCAGAAACTCCACAATATTTGGGCAATCGCAATTTTCCCATTTTTTTCTCACGACTGCAAATTATTTCACATAATTTCTGCCTGGATATTGTTGACGTCTTACATACTTTAGATGTCATGCCAAGTACAAACTTGGGGACATTAATGTTGAAATTGCTTGTTTTCTCGCCTAAAATCTAACTGCTTTGTATTTGGCCCCTGAACCAAAATGAGTTTGACAGCCCTGGCCTATACTCTTTGAAACTGTATATTGTGCTGACACAGCACAAACAGTTTGACTGAGATAGAGATTCTGCATTCAAAATATAAAATGAAACGCGTAACATTTAAACATCTAAACATTCTCAACAGTATAGTGTGTAACAATCGTGTCATTGTGCATGTGGAACCTTGATTTTTGAGCGTTCATCAATTGTCTTATTTGAATTTTTTAATGATCAGTAGCTCCCAAACTTTGATCTTTTCACCCCCTGATGGTTAGCATGACGTGCCTTATGTGTTGTGTGTCTTTAACACGCTGTTTCTGCACCAGAAACAACTATTACTAATTCACTTATCAATGTTTTTCAGACGTTTAGACACTTTTATGTATATCTTTTGTTAGTAGTGTTCTGCTAAACTCAATCTCCTTAATTTTCATACGTTCCCGTTCATATGTCCTGACCTAAACATTAGTCACAAACAGGTTTTACATTCTTTTTTCATGCAGTTTTTTTTAGAGAAAAACCTTTTAATTTAAAAAAAATGTAAAATCTAAATGTTAAAACTAAATCTAAATGTTAAATATTACATCTATATCTAAATATTAAATATATCTAAATCTAAATGTTAAATCTAAACAGTGAATTTGAATATGAAAATTTAGATTTAGATTTAACATTTAGATTTAGATTTAACATTTCAATTTAACAATGACATTATATTTTTACGAGAAAAAAACATCACAAATTTCACAAATACTGCTGTAAATCTGGTCAAAAGTAACGTAACAAAAGTCACATACAATTTGTAAACGTGATTTGCTAAATGTTGCGAAAAGTTGCCGTTTATTTTAGCATGCGTAACTTTACAATCGGCGCCCCATTATTTGTCACAGACGACGCCTGATGATGAACGCGAAGGTGTGCTTGTTCACTTTTGGCTTGATTCTCTGTGTTGTTGCGTCATGGAAGAGGAGAACGAACTCACGCGTTTCCTCAAGTCGGTGTTTTACTCCTGTACTTTAATATTTGCACCGGGAGAGTTTTTAAAGAGCACTCAGTTCAAAAGTTAGACATGAACTCTCTGTGGGGTTGAGAATGTAGAGTTTGTGAAGTGTTCTTTGCAGGCAGGCAGTCTGTAGAGTGAAGACCACATCCCAGCATCCCAGCGGTGCATGATGTCGGGAGTCCACTGAGTTCATGTGACCTAAACTCTTCCAGATGTGGAATAATCAGCAAAGCGCTCGGACTATTATTCATGTGTGACAATGCAGAGAAACCCTCTCCTCCTTTTAGCTTCCCTGTGTTCATTTGCAAACAGCACCAGTGAAATGTGACAGTTGGAAGTGTCGTGTAACAAAGTACTGGAGCCAGAGGCAGCGTGACTGATGGCTCGGTCGTGGCTGCTTATTTTAGTCCTTTCCTCCTTTTCCGAGGAGACGGCAGCGACTGCTAATGAATCCTCATGAATTCCACAGCGCGCATTGCAATCATTCCAAGTTTTCCCCACCTGCACCTCTCATTACTGCACCAACCACAATCAGTTCAACGTGTTCCCACTTTGTATACATATTCCTTTACATTGCTTAACGGGCCTCCTGCTCGGGGCTTCAGCAGAAACGCTGCTTTTACAGGAATAGTTTGGCAGCTCGCAGAGCTTTGCAGCGGTTTGATTCCTTTTTTGGCTGTGTAGGAGCAGCCTGACCGTCAGAGGAAACACCATTCATTTCCTCCTCTCCAACAACACACAGCCTCAGTGCCTCAACAACATTTTCAGGGTTTACCTTTGCATTTAACGCCCTCTTTGTTTCTGATTCAGAGCCTCTCACCTCTGTTTCAGGTCAGAGTGGGACATTAAATGCACTTTCAGGCCCTTTAAAGCTGCAGCATTTCACATACAAAAAGCATTGGTCACACTTTACTTGACATTTTATATATAAAGGCTGGCGTCACACTGTCATTATTATGACATGACACGTGTCATTAGCATGAATAAGGTGTCATGAAGGCTGTCATTAAGTGTTGTTTGTTACCCTAACCCTACCTAACCTCTAACCCTAACCCTTCGTTACCCTAACCCAGTGACTACCCCAGACTACCCCACTTTCTAAACCCAAGTACCCCCTTTGTCTACTACAATATTTTGCTTAGAAAGCTATTTAAAAACAACTATAGATCATAATGATGGAATGAACTAGTGATAACACACATTTTAGAAGAAACGGATTTTGTAAATAGAAACAGTATTTAGTGCAGTGGTTCCCAACTTTGATATCAAGAATTTCTGGTGACCCCAAAGACATTTTTTTTCTAGAATTACTTTTTGATCACGTTTGAGCTCAGATATTTTAAATTTTTTACTACATTTTAGTTGAAATAGATTTATATTTCACAAAGTGAAAGTATAGAAATACAGTTTAAGAATGTGTTGTTTCATTTATTTTTTTAAAAAGAAAAATAATAATAATGAAAACATTTCTAAAATGTCTTTCAATTTTTCAGAAATTTCTGGTGACCTTATTTAAACTCCAGGTGACTCCACATGGGGTCCCAACCCCAAGGTTGACAAACACTGATTTAGTTCTTCCTGAATATATTTATCTGTATAGTTTTTATCATTTTCAGTCATCTCAGACCTGAGGTGGGACCAAGACTGACATTTGTATTTGTTAATTTCTCTCTCAAGTACCTCCTGTAGTGCCATCGCGTACCATTAGGGGTACACGTACCCCCATTCCAGAAACACTGTCCTAACCCCTTACCGTTTGTTACTCTAACCGTAACCCTACCTAACCCTACTAGATCCCTCCACCTAACCCAAAAAATGCCAACATAGCTCCAAAGGTGTCATAATTTAGCGAACGACATATAATGACAGCCTTCATGACGCCTTATTCATGCTAATGACATGATAATGACAGCGTAATGTCAGCCTTATGTATAAAACTTCAAGTAAAATGTTATCAAATTATTTAATTATATTAATGTGACATGTGGCCTTCATAGAAACACCATTAACTACAGTGGTCAGATTTGATTGGACAGTTAAAAAGGTCAGAGAGCTACTTTTACGGCCCAGTTAACAACGTTGGTGCCCCTGTAGTAACACATCTCTCATCTTTGAGGTTGCACATGTGCACGATCAACCTCTCCATCTGTGTTAAATCCAGCACAGATCCAACGTAGTAGATCATTCAGGGATCGGCCGCAGTGACCTGCTCAGATTCTTCATCCCAGCGGAGAAGAAAGGCTGAATTTAGAGGGAAGAGCTTCTCTGTCGTCATGCCAACAGCTCTGTATTTTGCCGCTCCGCTCCGAGCCAACTGGCCCACATAACTACACGAAACGCTCCAACTCTCTCCCTCTCATTTCTGCTCTTTTCTTCCTTCAACCTTCAACATTATAAATAGGTTAGTCACAAAAGCTTCTCATTTTAGTCTAAATTACTTTCCTGTTTTGTTTTTTTTTGACTGAAGGGAATCAGAGAAGGAGACCAGAAGGAATCTGGTTTAAGGCTCAGACAGTAAGAGATGAACCAGACACTGTGGGTCTTTATCAACACAAACACAAACACCACAACTACTTTAAAGAGTCATGTTTTCACCACTGTGGGCTTCCTGAACAGAGATCCAGAGGTGCGTTAGCAACAGGTCTACGGTTAGATTATCTGCTGTCTGCCTCACGAGCTGCAGCTGGCTGTACAACCCCAAGCTGCTCCATTTGACTCCACTGATGACAGGAAGTATGCAACCAGAAGGGAAGGAGGAGGAGGAAGTTGTTGAATGCTCCCGAGCGTTAATGAGGGCTTTCCTTTCCTAAACAACAACAACATGACGAGAACTGAGGCCGAGCCTGTTCCCTGGTGAAGCCTGGAGGTGATCATAAACAGGTTGGAGAGGGAGAGAAAATAAGGCCTCCTCTCTGTTATTCAGCAACACGTACAAGGAACGGGATTTGGAGGTCGTGCTGCCTTCAGGCAACAAACGCAGCGTGTGTTTGCCTCACACTTCTGCATCAATCACACCTATACGCATGAACACATGCCTTTTGTTATAGACCGACCATAAAAACAAAAAGTTAACAAAATAAATTTGACCTGTCACCTTCAATTGTGTAGCAACACTAAGAGCGCGTTGTTCATGGTATTTGCTTAGAATTTAGATATTTTAGTTTGAGTCAAAAGAAACGATACATTTGATCTCACCTTATTCCTAAAGGCGTGCTAAGAAAATGCCGTTCATGCTACCCTTCTTTCTATTATCAAATACAGCCTGTTTGATAATATAATAGCAGTAAACAGGTTGAATGTACAGTATATCCTATATCTAGTGCTTTTATTGTGAAATGCTAGAAGCCAGAATCAGTAAATAAACAAAAATTGCGCTCTTTAACCTAACAAAGTTGATTTCTTTATTTGTCATTTATTAATTTAATACAAAATAAGTTGAAGGTGAAGTGTCTTTCCCAAAGACAGAATGATAGATATCACTAAATACCTAGAATTCTCAGTGGTCTCCCATCCAACTACTAACCAGGCACAGATTCTGAGATCTAATGAGATCGGGCAATGACAGGCTGGTGTGGCACCATATTGGTATTTCTCCAGGTGTTCTTGTTTTTTGCCACGGGCTAAAAGCAGTTAGCGTAACTGGAGTCAAATACAGACATTCGCATACATTTTCAAGCAACTTATTCTATGTGTTTGGGATGGATAGTGTGTGTACACTAGGGTGGTTCACAATATAATGTAAAAATTTTTTTGCCAGATCACATTTTGCCTTTTTCCTATTGGTATTTTGAACATTTGTACCACAAATTGAGCCTGTATTGTCTGTAAAGGCTGGCGCACTTTTTCACTGTTTTTCTACCAAAGAATGCGTAACGTTCACAGATATCTCAAACTTAAACGATAAAGTTACCTCACGTTTCTGAAATTGTGATTAATAATAAAGCATTAGAACAGTTCAAGCACTATTCCTGAATATATGAAAAACAACATCAACATTGTGAAAAAGTGTGCCTCCCCTAAATGTGCAGCGATCAACTCCATTTTTGGTACAGATGCTAACAATGCTAATGTCAACAAGGCAAAAAGTGATCTGGCAAAATTTGGTGAAAATGTATTTTGTGAACCACCCTATAGTGTACACTGACAGGATTGTATGTTATGGTTTCATTTACAAAACTTCTCTATCATGACCAAACTAAATACTTGCCCTTTATAATAATAATTATGTTTTACATTGTGTAGACAGCCATGACAAAACTGTGAAGAGATTCACTTATCCTGCCGACAAAAGGCAGGATTAATGGGATGAATGCGTGCCTGCTCACACCTGGCTCCAGGTTCCATCCGTCATATTCAACATGGAGTATTGCATCATCACTGCAGTCGTTACCATGAAGTCATCTGAAGGCCTGAGGCTGGATGAGAGCGACGCAGTGACACAGTTCAGATCTGCTGATCAGACAGTGACTAAAACTGGTCTGGACCTTCTATTATGTTTAACTGTCAGACTACAGTGTGTCATGATGGAGAAGTCTGAACATCTACTGAAAGGAGGGAGATTACATCTTGACATCAGCTAAAAAGAGGGTCATAAAATTGTTGACCAGAAAGTAGAAATGAACTTGAACAGAAAACATGAATCTAGACTGCTGCTTGGGGGAACAGAACCCATACTCCAGACATAGACAACTGGCAGCCCCTCAGTTTAACTCTGTGCGGCCCTCAAAACAAAATTGTAATCGATGAAGTTGGAAGTCAAACGAACATAATGCACAAAACTCCAGAAATACAGAAAACTACAGCAAATTGTCAACAAAGGTACACAAAATGATGACAAAGACACACTAAACAACCACTTCAACACAAAATAACTACAAAAACAACAACATATGCAAAAGGACTTCGAAAATGCCAATGAAATTGCACAAAATGACAGAAAAATACACAAAATAACAACAATAATAAAAAATCTAACAAAAACACACACGATGACTCGAAAAACACCCAAAAATGCATTAACATTGACAAGAAAATAGACAAAATGTATTCAAAAATACACAAAATGTCTAAAGAAATAGAAAAATAAAACAAGAAACCCCCACAAAAAGAAAACAAAGACAAAACCCTTTATTTTTTCCTGTGTTAATGCTCAGATTTGTGGCCCCCACCCTGATAGAAGTTGCCCATCTCTGCCATACACAGTCCATCCTTCACTTCTTCAACGGTTTGTTCTGATTACATTCTCAACCCCGCTCTGTGGCCGGTACCTCTTCATCTTCCTCCTCCTCCTCTTCAGCTCTAATTGCACACACACCACATAAAGCAGAACCAGACTGTTTTCCTTTCCCCCGCTCTCTCTAAAAGCATTGGACTTTTTTTTTCTCCTCATCCCAGCCAAACCAGCAGCTCACGGCTGCTCTGATCAACCACTTTCTCCCTGCCCTACTTTCTTTGTCCCGACTTCTTTTCTACTCCTACAAATACTTTTCCTCGTCTTTCTTCAGTTCGGATCATATTTCAAGTCCAAATGTAAGGAGGCCTACACTTAGCCCTGCTTTTCTTTATGTACCTCCATTCATCCATCCATCCTCTGCTCTCCCACAGAGATTCCTTTCCCCTATTTTCTAATACAAGAATTCCAAAGAAGCCAAAGACATTCTTCCCTGGATTGGAAAGGGAAACACATTGCCATCGAATGGGATTAGCAGCAGGAGGCAAGGAGGAGAGAGTCAGAAAAGTGAAGAAACAAACCCCATTGTGATAACTAATCCATCCGACCACCAAAACACTCAGCAAACACACAAACAGTCAGACACGACACTACGGAGACACTCTTTTCCTTCTCTAATGCCTGACTTATGAAGAAATGGATTACACATCAACTCTCTGAATCATCAACTCTAAAAAGTGCTGAAAAACACTGACAATAAAAGTTCATTCTATTTCCATCTTCCCTTTTCTTCAAATCTGAGGGTTTTTTTGTGTGCATTTGTGTGTGTTATCAATAATGTTTTAATAGAAAAAACCTTAAAAACAGAATTATCCTCTGTCAAGTTCCTTTTGATTCATTTTTATCCATGTTCCTTCCCTTCCCATGAGCTTTTCATTAAAAAAAAAAAAAAAAAGCTTGACAGTTCACACAAATGATGAGGAGAAGCAGTTTTACCTTGCGTGCTGTGCTGGTCTGTGTGTGTATTTCCCAGCTGCAGAGTGTGCGACCGACTCACTGCTGCCCTGTCAGGTACGAGGAGCATTTATAACGCCCAGCAGCCAGACAGGGACAGACCTGATCACTCTGTCTCTCTCTCCCTCTGTGTGAGTCAGCCTGTCTCACAGACTCCTCCTCTCCACAATAAAAGCCTACCAACCCAGAGCTCCTTTTCAGAATAAAAGAACCCACATACCAAAGTGCACTGACTTTGCAGCTGAAGAATACATTTGTAACAAAAGGAAACGACTGTCTCACATGTATCCGATTACGTTTAATCAATCTTTCCTTTCATTGCTGCCTAAATGATTGAAGACTCGGGAAACAGGCTTGTCTAGGAGAGAATCAAAGACACATTTATTAAGTTAATCATCAAAACAACTCTGTTGGTTTCAGATGATTTGTCTATTGTGAACTCACATTTGAAACCAGGGCACCAACTGAAAATGAAACCCACAATCTCACCCCGGCTGTAGACGTAAACATTGTTTAGCGTTCATATGAGAGCAGAGTCCAGATTGAATGTATTATCTCCTTGTCAAGCCTATAGGAAATAATGGTTTTATGTAACCTGGTCTGTTTGGAGAGGGCTCTAAATAATGGAAAGAGTGGCTGTGTCGGCATGTGTACAAACAGCCTCAACAGATGTGGTCAGTTGAAATAAGTTTGGAAAGTAATTTCTCAATTGGAGATTTTTGTTGCATGATGCAAGTATTTTTACTAGAATCTCTCATTTCTGAGTGTGAAGTTTCTATTTTTAAAGGCATGTCGGTGAGTCATGGTGGGTTGGTGGGAAGGACAAAGATTTGGAACATTGAGGTGACAGCATGTGTGCAAAAAATGTACGGTAGTGTTTTTGTTCTCTCTCACTCTGTGTGTGTGTGTGTGTGTGTGTTTAGAGAAAGTTCAGATGTGCCCTGAGAGAGGGTCTGCCTTTGTCTCATCAGCGAGTCATTACCTGTGAGTGACTCACTGAGACAGACGGGGTGGAAGTCGTCTGACCTTGACTAGTTGTCAGCAGAGTTGTAAAGAAAGAGTTCTGATGTATCCTATACTCAAATAGAAGTAATGTTACTTGATTGAAATTGTACTCAAGTACAAGTAATTCAGACATAAAATACTCAAGTACAAGTAAAACGCAGCTCAATTAAATAGTACTCAAAGTAAAAGTTAATTGTTACTTTCACAACAAGTTAATTGTTGGTAATAAATCTTGCCATGGTTACCTGGCATACAGTAAACATCTCATGTATAAACTTTAAAAAGAGGAGATTAAATCTTGCACACTCTTGAACTTCATTTACTGTATTTTCCACAAAGGCATATGTACAAAATAAAAGGTTTGTCAAAATGAATAATTATTTTCAAATAAAACAACTAATGAATTCAATTCAAAACGAAATTTTTTTTTATCAGGCTCTAAGTATAGCTACATTTATGAACTCTAAAACTAAGAAAAGCAACATTCATTCAATGCTGTTTTGGCGCGGGGCATTATGTTTAATCTGATTAGAACTGAATTTATTTTGCTGTGTTTGAGTGCGTGTGTTGTTGAGTGTGCTTTTTGGACAATGTGTGTGCATGTGTGTGTGTTTGTGTGCACGTGTGTGATTGTGTGTTGTTCAGTGTGCCAAGAGTAATTATTGAAAGTGTCTATTTGTACGGTTGCCGTATGGACAACCCCTGGTGCTATTGGTACGGTTACCAAAGTACACGTACGTAGCGTCTTAGGGTTAGAGTTAGGGTTAGGTTTAGGGTTAGAGTTAGGGCTAGGTTTCACTCAACCTAAACTGGCCAAATAGGGGCACTGCACTGTGGCTGTTATTTTATACATTTTTATCTGTGAAAACAGAAAAGTGCACAAAAACTCCCCTTTTTCTTTGCTGATGTTACGGCATGTGCTACTGATGGTGAATTGTGCCAATTGGAGACATCAAAAGGCATATTTGGGACGATGTATGTAGGTAGCACCTTATACTCTGCTTTCACATTGTTTTCAAGCCAATATACATAACTCAATTTTAACTGTTTATGATCAAATAAGCAAGGAGAGGATGGAAATATTTGAACTCATGTTCATAGTACAATAACACAGTTCTACTAATTCCTACAGTGTTTCTAGAGAAACGTCAGAATGTTGTCTTTCAAAAGAGACCATCTCCATGCATGTGCACCAAGGGGTTCAAACACAGTTATTATTCCAATTTAGGAATGTCTTGGATAGACATTTTTCCAAAATCTCGGGGGACATTCAGGGGTTTTTAAGGAACCAATTTTTTAAATATTTTACTTAGTAACAGTTGGGTGTAGACATGTAAGAAAATGCTTTATTTCTTTCAAACACACTGAATCATAACATAACCTAACCGCGAGAGCGGATATAGGCTCGTCTGTGAATGGTCGCATTTACAGACCTTGGAGTTGCTGTTAGTTTACCAATAAACGGGAAGAGATTCGTCACCTTTCTAATAAGTATTGACTAGACCAACTGGGATTGAAGTCCAAGGCCAAGACAGGCTGACTTGATAATAATGTATCATGTTTTTCTGCAGTCAGTGCCTTCTCCTCGTCCTTCTCTGTCTTCTCTGTATCAGGTGTCGTGAAGCTGATGATGGAAGTTCCTGATCTGTGGTTCATGGCTCAACTAGTCTGAAACACTCTGATGTTCTATCTCTCTATCCTGTTCTGTTGGTCCTTCTGTCCACTAACCCCAACCAGTCGACGCAGATGGCTGCCACCCCTGAACCTGGTTCTGCTGGAGCTTTATTCCTGTTAAAAGGGAGTTGTTTCTTCCCACAGTTGCTAAATGCTTGTTCATGTGGATCATGTTGGGTTTTTTTCTTTCTTATTATGAATTTTATTTTTTAATAAGTGCATTGAGATGACTTTGTTGTAAATTGCGCTATACAAATAAAGTTGAATTGAATTGAACTTAAGTCAAACTACTGATTTGGAAATATACTCAAAAAAGTACAAGTACCCATAAAAGCAACTCAATTACATTAACGTGAGTACTTGTAATCCATTACGTTCACCGTTGGTTGTCAGTGACATCAGACTAAAAGTGTATGAGAGTAAAAGTTGACAGGAGGAAGCTGTGTGGTGGTTGGACTGGGATATCCGATAGGAGCAGTGTTTACCACTCAGGATCTAATCGTAGGTTGATTGACCTCATCTGGAAACAATGTTTTTCAGTGAAAGTTTTCGTGTGTGTGCTACTGTCTATTTATACACTGTTGTTAGAAAACGCTCCCTCCTTTTAATGAGGCAGACCACTGAAGCCGCTTAGTTTCCATGCTGTTCTCCCCGACTCTCTGTGTCTCTTTTCATTCTCTGTGTATCTTTCCTCACGGCTCCTTCTCCCTCTCTGTGATGAAGGTCAGCTCCCTCAGCTCACTTCCTTATTTGGAAAGTTTCTCCATTCCATGCAGGTCAGTCCCAGATTGGCCGGCCTATCCAGTGGTTTCTTGGTTTGGCATTTTAGCCAATCCAATGTCTTCCGTGTCCTTTTAAGGCCTGCCCTTCTCTGACTCTGGAGGATCTGCTTTTTTGCTCTCAACTCCTTTGTTTTGTATTTAATGTCTCTCTGACAACAACAAACTTGTGCTTAAAACACTCCCAGATCAACACAAAAGTGCCAGAGAACAGTCTTTACTTTGATTCGTAGTAAGTGCCCCCCCCCCCAACAAACTGCTGTGAGTGTTACAGGCTTCACATGTGGCTTTTTAACATGCACGTCTTCCGTCAAACCGCAAATAACACCTCGACAAAAGAGTGCTTGTTGATAGTTCATTAGGCAGTCAAATGGCTCGCACCACGTAAACACAAACTGTTGAGAGGAAGCGCTGAGTCACCGAACAGAAATGTGACATTATCCTGGCAGCTGCCGTTCCTTGCTCAGCAGTACAGCCCTGACAGGAAGTGTACAGTAAACCCTGCTTTACATTCACCAAAGGCTAATGATGACATCACAGCCACACACACAACAACAGCAGCCAATCACCTGCTGTGCTTTTCGACTGTGAGCACACACACACACAGACAGAAAGAGAGACACGCTTATCATTGCTGCTGGAGAGGATTTTCTTTTTTTACTTTGTTGTTTAAAGTTTGTGTAACGTTCCCACGACAACAACCTCAGGGAGGTTAAGGAGGTTAGGGAGGTTTACAGCTACGACTGCACTCGTTTAATCCACACAGGATGGGAATCATGTCAGAGAGGAGACATTCAGGGGTTCAACATGACAGCAAAGCAAACTCTTTTATTAAGGATTTGCCTTACTTCCACTGTGGCATTGCAGATAGAGCCTCAATAAGTCACCATTAAGGTGTTAAACACTCTAACGTGTGTCTAAGTGCCTGTGTGTAGCGACTGAGCAATACTCACCTCCAGAAGAATAGTATCATGAGGACATGACTTCATTACGTTCACTGGATCCTGATGTTCCTGAGGGGGAATGCCTGTTTGTGCGAGTTATGTTCTTTTCTACAAGCATTATTCAGTAGCTTTTTTCTCTCTTTGGGATGGGAATTGATAAGAATTTAGCGATTCCGATTCCATTATCAATACTGCTTATCGATTCAATTCTTTACCGATTCTCTTATCGATTCTCATTGGGTGAGGAAATTAAATAATACAAATGGATTTGTTTGCTTTAACTCTTTGTTATATTATCTTTATATCTTTAATTTCCTGCAGGGATATCAGTTCTCTTTTAATCCATCAGGTATAAATAGTTTTCACTGGATAATAATATATACAAAAGCGCTATATAAAATTGATGAATTATTATTGTTACAACATATGACACATTATGGCTACAAACATTTGACAATTTTTACAGTGCTCCTTTTGAACTTGAACAACTTGATCCAAAACTAATTCAGACATAAAACAAATAATTATTCTGTAAAAAAGAACATATTAACCAAAACTACAGCTGCACTTATGTATTTAAACGGTAAAGCTTTAGTTTAGCCTTAGTTTACATTTCTATAAATGGACGTTTAGAGATGCCGTCACCGTTGTTACATGTGACGTCATCAGCCGTGTGTGTGTGTGTGTGTGTGTGTGTATGGGGGGTGGATCGCTTCTAAATTCATGCGCACGTCTATCGAACGCGTAAACGAACGCGTACCATGCGCCTGCACGCCTAACCATTTTTTCTTTTTCTTTTTTTTTTCTAAGTATTTACATGTCACGCTACATAGTGAAGGTCACCTGATCGCTATAGCCACACCTGCCACTACACCTAACTACGTAAATGAGGTAAGTTTAGTGAAAGTTAGGCAGGATGCTATACGTGCATTAGACTGGTGCGCATGAATTTAGAAGCGATCCACCCCCCATGGTGTGTGTGTGTGTGTGTGTGTGTGTGTCTGTGTGTGTGTGCGTGTGTGTGAAAGAGCACACAAGAGCAAACTAAAGACAACAGTCAGTACCAGTCCGTCTCCCGTGTCTGATTACTTGTTATGAGGACATAAACTGGTGACGAGGTGTGTATTCTTGCTCAAGTTTGTTGTTTTCGGAAGAAAAGTCCGTGCAAGAAGCAACTTTAGCGCGAGTGTACTAAACCCGGAAGTGACTAGCGTAGCAACAGAGACGCTACAAATACAGCATGGAGGACAGCACAGCTACAGGTGGAGGAAGTAGATTCTCCACAATGGATAACTATATGGTGGAAGGAGCTTCACTTGATGCTAGCATAAACACAAAATACAGGACCTGGATGAGTTTATCGTTACGTATTTGCGACGTAAGAGGAACCGATAAGCGGAATTGAAATACAAGCAAGCAAACGATTCCTAGAAATTTGATTACTGGGAACCGGTTTTCAGAAAGAACTGGTTTTTGATTCCCATCCCTACTCTTTGGTAGAGTAAAATACTAAAAGTATTCTGGGCTTGTGTCCCACACTTGCCCACACCCTAAAAGCATCATGCTCAGTTTATACAGGTACAGCTGAAAATAACATGAGCCAAAAACCAACTATTGAGCATCTTAGCTGAATAGACATAAAATATTCACAGTATTTTATACAATATTTATACAGTATTGTGCTCTCAGCTGTCACTTTGAATAGATCATAATATATAAAATTGGGACATGATATCGTTCGACAAGATATCTCGATATTATAATATCACAAGGGTACGAGTGGTAATCTTCTATGCACCAGATTGTTATGTTTGTTTCTATTTTTCTATAGTCCTATGGAGTTGAAAAGGCCATATTCAGACCAAGTATGTAAGTATATCCAGAGTTAAAAACTAAATTTTCCCTTTTTTAAGAATATTAGAATATTGATATTGCGAGCCCGTTATCATCTATTGTATCGTGAACTCAGTGTAGTGTCCCACCTGTAAATGGTGGAGAAATCAGTCAGTGATACATTATCTAAAAGTGAATGATGTTGGATTTTACATCATTATCACATTTTTATTATAATTTTAATGATAATGAAAATCGCCCAACACGTCATATCTTCTGCTCTTATGTTCTAATCTTGGTCTACAGACGTCTGTCCTAAATACATCCTGGGTGGGTGCAATCTTAAATCCCAAACACCATAAAACCTTTAAAGGAGCGTAAGGCAGAATTTGTCCACAAAAATCCTATTAATTTTAAGTCTTTTAATGCTAATGCTAATGTGTGATGGAGCGTTCAAAATCAAAAACAATATCTCCCTATTGCCTTGAACAGGCTGTGTGATGCATTATGTACTGATATTCTGGGCCCTAATTTTGCGCATAGTTCTGCAGACGTGATGTTAAATGACGTTGATGTGCGTTCTCAACAGCTTGGAGAGGCGTCCCACTCTACTGGATATAAAGAAGTAGAAGAAGAAGACGGCTTGAAGACTTGAAAGCAGACAACCATGGTGGACCAAACTACTATTTCAAGGTTGTCCTCTTCTGCTCGATGGTCCTGCCTGCATCCCTGATGCTGCACTCACTGCTATTGCTGCTGCAGCAGGAATGAAAAGAACGCTGCGCGCAAGGACACTATGTGATCAAAATCGAGTTCCGTCTAGTATCCATCCTCTACTTGCAGTAAACAGCCGTATGAATGGCGAGTAAATAAATAACCGTGTCACAGTATCAGCTCGGTGCTGTGAAGAGATGACTGTAGTTACCCTAATGGCCATTGTGTCACTATGGAGTCTTATTTCTTGATCCTGCCCTATGCTCCTTTAAAATACATACAGTAGGTTTTGACTTTTTAACTCATTGACTGCCAAAAACGTCTAAAGACGTTAATTGTGTTTTTCGGCTGGGGTTGCTGGGAGACAGTGTGACGAAGCTCTCCTGTGAATATCGAGCTTGTACCATGATGTAGTGACCAACTGGGGAGACTCGGCATGTCCAGCAGGAGGAGGAAGTTGCGTGTGGGGAGAATGACGGGGGGAGAGACTTGGAGGAAGGCCAAAATACAGTAAGAAATCCATTCAACTCTGACCTAGATAGCAAAATAATAATAATTTTGCCATCAAAAGCCTGGTCTCGGTGTTGTTTTTGTAGTTGTATGGTAGGAAACTAATGTGGCTTCAACGTCACTAATAGGTTTTTTCAGAAAAAGACGTTTTTCTCAGCTTTTTGTCACAAACTGGCGATTTGTGTGAAACTTGCCTCTATTCAACTGCTGTATACGGAAGAACGAAACAAGCTAGAAACAAAATATTTTTTTCTGATGACACTAGATAGTCTAATCTTTCAAATTTCAGATTGTCATAGTACAAAATATTCTGTGGGTCTTAAAAAATCAGTGAAATTCATCTAAAACTCCTGACAATATGGGGTTGGCTGCTCTAAAAAAGGGCTGGCAGTGAATGAGTAAATCTTTTTTTATTTTGTTATTAAAAGCTGATATCCGGAGTTTCTGAGATATCTATGTTTATGTATAATTCATTTCATATACATTAATGTATATAAGTCAATCCTTCGTCCTATAGACCCCTATACACAACTCACAACAGCAAACAGGTAATTATGGTTTTGGCTCTTACCTGAGCCATAGACCTATATCAATGTGACCCAATGCAACCTTGTTATGTTCCGCGATGCGCGTGCAGAAAAGTAGAGGCGTGGCTTCTGGTAGATTGGCAGAGGCAGTGGAGCAGTTTAGAGCGCGACATCGAGACGTTTCTCAGAAACTCCGGATATCAGCTTTAATGTATACTCTTAAATTTCTCTGTTCAGGTTTATTATTAATTAAAATACAATGATTTATAACTTTGACAGTTCATTTATTGTTGACACATTGTTTTGGTAGTTTGTCAGAAGTCAACCCTGAAGCTACTACCTGATGCATTGGTGAACAAAGCTTTTTGGAAACAGTTGAGAGTAAAGTACTGATATATGAAATAAGGACATGAAATCACTGAGCTCAGCTTGTGGGAAAACTGTGGGATGAGTTTGGGAATAACAGAGTGTTCATTAACAATGATTGATGACCTTGAGGCATTTGAAATGATACTGTTTTCACTGATGAAGACTGAAGACATGACCTTTAAAGAACCTTGGATCAAATAGACTTTTGGCTCAGATTTCCTTAAGTGCTTTAACACAGTTTGTCTTTCTAACTCAAAACTCTCAAACTCAAATTGAATTGTTTGGGCTGTCAAATCTTAAATTCCCCTTTAAAGCTAAAACACAACTTCCTGTCCTTATAGTTGCTGGCTGACCATCTACCTAAAATGCCAACTCTAGCATTAAAAAAAACCCAACTGTTGTTTTTCACATTTATTACACTAACTGGATCGCCAAGCCAGTTCTTAAATAAACCCACAGTGGGGAAAAAACTTGGATCATTCTTGACACAGAAACGTTTGATAAATGTTGTGAGAAATGCTTGAAATGACGTTCTGCTTGAATCAAGTCTGTTTCCTATCAGACAAGAGAAAAATGTGCCTCGGAGAATGAGCGAGGGATAAAAATCACTATGTGGATTCAAATCTGTGGAGGAGGACAAGTTCAACTGTCAGTGTTGATTCGCTCTCCTTTCATAGAGAGATTAGGCTGAGAAATGAAGGATAATTGTTGCTTCTGCTACTCACTGTGACACCCCAACCATCTGTTGGTTTGACCTAATACTGCAGCAGTCAAATAAGGAGGTCACACCCTGAACAACACATTGTGTTTGCCCCAGTGACAGGACAAATCCCCAACGCACTAAATCCTAAAACCTTTGTTTAAAAAATGAACATAATCCCAGTATTATGTACAAATATAAAATAACGACATTTTATTACAGTTGGGGCTGTTGTTCCTGTAAGAAGGGTAAGGGTTAATTCAAAAGAAAGGTTCGTGTTATGGTTAATTTGATAAATATATAAAAGAATGAAGTCTGGGATTTTGTACATTACGATTTTATTGGTTGCGATTTAGTCATTGTGTTTGTTCAGTGTCAAGACACAGCCATGACACTGAACAAACATCTGCCAATCCATCCATGCATGCAGAATCATTATGTTTACTCGTAAAGATATGAATAAATGAAGCCACATTGTGAATGGCAAAGATTGTCCAAAATGTCCTTGTAAACTAAACTGATCCCCTCCTTGTTTTAGCCCTTGAATTCATCAGACTGATGGCTTGTTTTCGAGAACAGCTAACACAATTACGTTCTTGCAATAATGCCAAAATAACTTTGTTTTCTATTAGAAAAAGAAAAAAAGCTTTATCCATTTTGTGCTTACTAGCACTTGAAAGATTTATGAGAATGATACAAAAACATTGGCCCACTTTGGTTTTTCCAAGTTCAAACTATCCCCAATTTTACGGCTATTTCTAAACAAGACATTCAAAATATTCTAAATAAACAATCCAAAATATGTTATGTACTGCAAAGCCTAAAATTATATACACATACTAATAAATAGTGACTTATGTTGTGGCTACGTTCCTTGTTTATTTTTTGGCAATTTTTGGACAAATTGACCACTTGTGATTTCTTGTGATTTATTGAAATGGATTAATTTATGATGCTGAGGCCATTTAATCACACAGGAAGGAGTTTTAGGAGCGCTCGCTGACACAATTAAAACAACAGATTAAATTATGGAGGGGTTCTCATGATATGTAGAGGGGGTACACACAGGTGAAAGTAATGGATTACAAGTACTCACATTAGTGTAATGAGTTGTTTTATAGGTACTTGTACTTTTTTGAGAATACTGTATTTCTAAATCAGTAATTTTACTTGTACTTAAGTATGTTTTAAAAGAAGTAAAGTAATTAGTTACATTTCTACATCCAACCATTACTGAGTAACTCATTATTTTTTTGTTTTAAAATGATCAACGGACATTGTGAAACTACCAAAAGTGAAATAACCAGACAACAATCACATCATTGCCACTAGTCAGATTAATCGTAACATACGACAATGAGTGCCGGTTATATTCTCAGTTTTAGAGTTAATAAATTAAGCTATATTTAGAGCCTGATAATTATTTTAAATTTTGAAATGAATTAATTTGTGTTATTTTATTTGAGAAAAGAATTGTAGATTTTGACAAACCTTTTATTTTATACAGATACCTTTGAGAAAAATAAATAGAGTTCCAATTGTGCAAGATTTGGTCTCTTCCTTTTTAAGTTTATACATGAGATGTTTACTGTATGCAAGGGAACCGTAGCAACATTTATTACCAAAAATAAACATGGGGTGAAAGTAACTAGTAACTTTTACTTTGAGTACTATTTAATTGAGCTACTTTTTACTTTTACTTGAGTATTTTATGTATGACTTACTTGTACTTGTATTTGAGTATAATTTCAATCAGTACTCTACACATGATATGACTGAAATGCAAAGGAGGTAAACGGGACGAAAAAGGTTGGGAACCACTGCTTTGGATCACGGAAATGGCGGCAAATATATTTACATGTTGTTTTTTTTTGCAAGCATCGTGTAGGACAGCAATTCTCAACTGGTGGGTCGGGACCCAAAAGTGGGTCGTGGACCTGTAATAGGTGGGTCACGGGCAGCGCTGGTCAAAAATGAATAAATGCTTAATGTCTCTCATGTTGGACTTGTCTTTTATTTTGAAAGAAACTTTTCGTTTGATAAGCATGCTGTGAAATGCATGTTGCACAGGAAAAATATAGATTTATATTTTTAAAAATATATGTGTATGTGCTATTTTTGAGAAGCAAAATTTGGTTAGTGGAATTCTAAAAAAAAAAAAGAAAAGTGGGTCGTGATTTAATGACTGTAGCAATGTGGGTCCCAGTGTGAGACCAGTTAAGAACCCCTGGTGTAGGAGACGCTCCACATCATAAAAAAATAATTCATCAACCTAATCTTTTAATATCTTTTAATGGTATTTTTCTTTCTGACCATGCGTAATTCCTAATAATAGGTGTAACATTTTTGCACAGCAACTTATTGGCTTTGTAAACAGTGTCATTTTTACTGCCTTTCATTTAAAAAAAAAAAAACAACAGCCTGATTCACATCCAGCCTCTCCCCTGAGAGTTTCCTTTGATTCTTGTGCTGATGTCTGGCATCAATGCCAGGCATCACACCCAAAAGCCCTCCAGCCCTGCTAACCTCGTCTCAATGCAGTGAAATAACAGCAGCTCTGTTTCCAGCTCAGCTCTCCTGGCTGCCAATTTACACAATGACTTCCTCCATCTCATCAGCTCAGTGTTATTCAAGCTCAAATCTGTTGTTCCTGGGACTTGGAAGAATTTACATGCACACATATCCAATCTCTGTAAACACTATGGAGCGAAAGGTATAATTATCTGATGCAAATGTTTCTTTTCATGAACAATATTCAGTGCTGCTGTGCAAATAAATCCGTATAGGCCAAAAGGGGTTTTTATAGGTAAAGTGATGAAACCAGGATTTAAAAACGTTTTCAAAGCCCAGAAAGATAAATATAAAGTAAAACACTTCCCTGGACTGTAAAACCTTACACATTACCATACAACTGCTTTCATGTAAATACAATTAAACCAAGTTACTAAGAAAGACACCAGGTTCTGAGTTTCTACTCCTGTCTGTTGAGTTTAACAGAGTGGTTTCTTAGAAGGTTTTGTAGCTTATCACGTAAAATGCCAGTAAAATGTAAAAGCGACTAATTAAATGAACAAAGTGGGAATTCTTTTCAGAGATTCCTGTGATGAATTAAGCAACAAGTGGCAGATAAGAAACTACGGCAGCCTGCGAAAATGTGCATCACAACAGGATCCTCTAAACAGTTTTTAACTCACGAGGTCGTCTTAGGTAACAGCGCAGAGTGTGGCACTGCTACGACCTTTGGTTAATAGTGTTGCTATTTGTTACTATGTAATTACTAAATTTAAATAGGAGGGTGCAGAAAAGGCAGCCTAATTGCCTCACAGTCCGGAGTTGATTATCTCTTCACGCTGTTTTAGTGGAAAAACTCAGAGGGAAGCAGCTTTACAGTCATCCTGCTTTTCGGAGAAACTCCACATGGAAGCCTCACATGTAAACAACCAAACAACACAGGGTTTGCAAAAGGTAAACATACTTTGTTTTTCAGAAACTCAGAATTGTATAGGCTTAAAACCAAAATAACCTTTATTGATACTGAGGCATTGATAGAACAGAAAGCGGGTCATGTTTATACTATGAGTATGTTCGGGCTCAAATAAGGGGAACTCTGAGTTTCTGGTTCTAGAAAGCGAGTTAAGTTATACTCTGAGTATGTCACCATGGTAACATTCTCCATGAATTGAACCTGCTTGCTGGCAGGTGTTGTATAAGAAACCCCGATCAAATAATTAGAGATGCTCTACACCACGAGCGGTGTTTTTGTCGAAGAATGGATATTCTTACTTTTCCTAAGGAATATCTTTGGGAATGTTACCGCTTTTCAAGGAACACTTTAATTTATCTTGACACTCTTCTCAGACCACACATTTGTAACATCACACACTGTGGACGTGCGCTCACATCATTACAAATGTTGCGCTGCTTTAGGTTTTTTTGCAAACGGTAGTTTTCTCTACAACATATGGGATGCAGAGCATTTAGGGAAAGGCTTGCATTGCATTAAAACACCTACTGTCGTCTTTTGTAAAGTTCCCTGGATACAAACCTGTGGCAATTAAAGGGGGAAGACACATTTATAACCTTCAATATGACCATTCTGGATAATATTTTTAGATTTAATTTTTAGCTGCTGCCAAGTTTTCTCTTGGTCGATTGACCTTTTCGTCTTAGAATAGATATTCTCCACACACTTCTAGCTTCTAGCTCTATCTGAGTGAAATAAGTCGCTCTCTTCCGGCTTGTTGCCATGGTAACTCATGGTAGCTCATGGTATCTTTGCTCAATTGATGATGGCTTTTTATCACGCTCGTGCGCAAGAGTGACTCAAGATTTACATACTCAGAGTTGATTGACCCACTTCAGCTGTGATGGAATCTGAGACTCAGAGTTTCCCATCACGGAATATGTTAACTCAGAGTTTATGGATAGACTCAGACTGTGTTGAACCTCCTTTCTGAAATATCCCTCCCAAGTCATTTCATGTTGTTATTATAATTATCCAAAAACTAACCACCAGATAACAGGAAACCATTACCAAATCATTAAATCAACAATTTATTGAATTAATAGCTGCAATTTTCAAAAACTGTCCACTCTAAGACGCACCAAAAAGCGACAAAAAAGAAAGGGGAAAGTGTTCCTAACGCCATGCAGTTTTGTATTGGAATGAATTTGGCTCATGAATGCTTTTTGTGACTCATTTATGGAAAGCCACTTTTCCCCCAGCAAACATGAGACACTGACCAAGTAAAGACAGCTGCAAACTTCTTCATCACTAACAGTGGCAGGCCTGGAAGGAAGTACTTCATGTTGTGTAAAGATGGAAGGTTCTTCCATTTCTTGTTAAAGGTGAAGAATCTAAATGCTGTCCTATGAAATATACGACAGTATAGATTGCAGAAAAGACAAAGGGACAATCTGAAAATTAGGGTGAAATTAACACAAAAAATGCTGCAAGATCCTAGAGAGACTGACAATCTATTCACATCTTTTTCTACGAACATCCTGCACACAGAAGTATGGCTGTCAGCAACTGTTGCTCTGTTTCCTCCTCTCTATTATTAGTCATCATCCAGAAAACACTGATGCTTTACATAGAACACAACTAGAACACAAAACCTGACTCCAATGATCCAGGTTCGTCTTTAACTCATACATTTTATTGCAAACCAAACACATGTTGTGGTATGGTCTGTTAGTATTTATTCACTTTCTGTAAACCCTGTAAATATTCAGATGTGGCTTTGGATCACACAATCTACTGCACATGGTAGTAGCTGATTAAATGTTGATGGGAAAGCTGTGGCTGTGTTGTCGAGTCAGCTAATTGGAGGGGTGGTGGATTAGTCCCTGGATACCCTTGGTGACAAAATAAAAGTTTCTTTGGGTCAGACATTCAACCATAAGTGAATGACACTGTCATACAACTCCATCTTATGGGGGATTGTAAAACTGTCACGTTCATAATTGTTTGTTTCATGGGCGCCAACATGATTTCCTATTTTTTTTTCATGCTGCTTGGAACAAAAATAAGCTTCAGATTAGAACACAACTCACACTGAGAATCAAACCCTTGCTGCCTCAGGGAAAGACTGAGGCCTTGACCACTATACTAAGTTGAGTAAAAGAAAAATGGTGGTACAGCTAATAATAAGGGGTTGGTTGGGGCAGAAGGAAATGGTAAAGGTTTAGGGTTCATGGTTAAGGAAAATAACTTCCAAATTAAATACATCAATTTTAAATTCCTTCCAAGTAGCAGGAAGAAGAAGAAATCGTGTTGGCACGCAAGAAACGCTCGATTAATTAACGTGACAGTTTCACAATCTCCACAGTTCCACAATTCATTTACGTTTCATTATCTCCCGTGAGCTTGTGCTGTGTCATACCGTAGCCACGATGGATGGAAAGTGTTTCAATTCCTTGTTTGCAAACTTTGCAAATGATTCTTGCTATTGATTCGCAACGTGCGTGGCGTAGTTACATCTCTCCACGCCATGCGTAGATACATTTGAGGATGAGAACAGGGCAACTTGCAACACTAACAAAGTGGATATTTATTCAAAGGGAGGAAGTACTACCATTATGCAGAAACATATGCACACCCAGCAGCAGCACACATTTTTGATTCGCTCCCGAGTGAATCTCAAGCCAGCAGCAGCGGCAAAGTTAGCACGTCCTCTGCTGTTAATGCTGCAATTTCATGTTAGCGCAATTTGCCTAGTTGTAAAACCTGCTATTACCAAGTGTCAACGTTAAATGAAAGCTTTCTCATTTCATTTAGATGACCATGACTAAGGACAGAGTCTCAGAGGCTGGCAGTACTGCCTCTAGCTTCTCCTTTCACTAAGGCAGGGAAGAGTAAAATGACACAGGCCAGGAGAGATATACAGTAAACAAGCAGTGAGTCACTGACTAAGTTTGTGTACCAGTCGACCTGTTTGTTACCCTTTTTTTCCAAATGAGAATCGATAAAGAACCGAATTGAAAATGGAATCGTAAAAATCTTATCAATTCCCATCCCCACTAAGGTCAATCCGAATCATTCATCAATTTCCAGCACCTTTATCAATAACCATCTATTGCTTGATGACGATGATTGGTTACGATATGTATGCATGGTAATACATGCACTGACATCATGCTAGCTTATGGCTAGCATGATAGCAGACTAATAGCAGAATTGCCTGGTTCATATTTTGGCCAAAAATTGTCTCTCCAAACACAAAATCCTAAAATATGATTGTGGTGATCTGCTATGGCTATTAATGTGTAGCCTATGTAGCAAGCTACAATTAACTGTTTTATTATAGCATCAGTTTGGCTTCAAAGTATACCACAATGGGTTAGTTCAACCCCATAATTCATCCCTGTTGGGTTAGAATAACCAATGCAGACATGTCAACTACTGAAGCATTCCAAACAAAGCCATCCATTGTCCAGCTCCTATCTAATGACAGTCACACTGAACCTGATCTACAGAGCTGTCAAATAGGTGTTCAGGAAAAAATAGGCTCAATGGCTCTGACCAGGGCTGGGCATGCAGCTTGAGGTCAGACAGAAACAATAGGACCCATCTAGCAAAAGCTGCTCAGATCTGTTTACAACTACAGACAGACAGACAGCAGCTGATAGACTCGCCCTGGCACACACACGGTGCAACGCTGAAACCAACACAAAGGCAGGGGACGAGAAAGCTTTTGTTCCAATAAAGGCCTGGGATTCCCCCTTTTAACCCTTTTTACTGAGTTGAAGCTTTTATTTCCACCATGTCTCAAACGATCCCACCCTGGGAGGCACACACACACACGTACACGCGCACGCATGAAAGCATGCTATGGGGGTGAATCCATTCTAAATTCATGCGCACCAGTCCAAGAACGTGTACCTGCCTGCCTAACTTTCACTAAACTTACCTAATTAAAGTAGTTAGGTGTAGTGACAGGTGTGGCGTGACAGAAGCTGCAGTAATCAGGCGCGCTTCACTATTGATCACCGTCTGCATGACATGTAAACACTTGGAAAAAATTGTTAGTTGCGCAAGCATGCAGGCGTACACGTGTAAGCGCGCAACAATTTTTTCTAAGTATTTACATGTCACGTAGATGGTGATCGATAGTGAAGCGCACCTGATCGCTATAGTTTCACTCACACCACACCTGCGTCCAATGTGAACATTTTTAAATCAAAGTTAATGGTACTTTTTTTCTCCACTGCGTATGATTGAGAGGGAGATTTTTGGTCATGTTATTGATGTAATGTGTTTGCTGATGATTTTAATTGATTTTACTGATGATTTTAAATGTTCTTATTGATTTTAAGCTGTTGAATGTTTTGTCATGTAAAGCACATTGAGTTGCCTTGTGTATGAAATGTACTATACAAATAAATTTGCCTTGCCTTGCCTTACGTGTGACTGATATATGTCTGT
The DNA here is from genome assembly GCF_900634775.1 of Gouania willdenowi. Taxonomy (NCBI): domain Eukaryota; kingdom Metazoa; phylum Chordata; class Actinopteri; order Blenniiformes; family Gobiesocidae; genus Gouania; species Gouania willdenowi. Next base: position 30,187,047 of record NC_041047.1, on the reverse strand, counting down.
TTGTTAGGTGCACATCCAGGTGTGGCGTAGGTGTGCATACACTTTAATGTGTATGCACATTAAAGCTTCTGCAAAAGTGTTAACACGTCTGCAAGCACACATGCGGACTTGACTAGGACATTGTGCCCGTGTACCCATTCTAAGTCTATGGGAAATGTAGAGCAGACGTGCAGGCGCAGGGTACGCCTTCGTTTGGACTGGTGCGCATGAATTTAGAATGGATTCACCCCCATAGCGTGCGTGCGCACACACACACACACACACGATAGGTACTCACAGCTTTGGTTTAGGCTTGACTGGGATAGGAGGACCATCTTTCAGTGGAGATGGAGACAGGGGAGACATCTTGCCTGAAGATGGTAAACAGTCTTGTACTGAGTTTGTTGGACTTTGAGACTTTGTTTCCAGGACATCTGTTGTAGAGTCAGGTTGTTGTGGAGGGGAAGGTGTTAGTGAAGGCTCCTCGGGCAGGCATGGAGGTGATGGTGAGTTTGGGTGTTGTCCGTTCTCTGGTGACTGTTTCTCCTCGGCCTCTGGGCTAGCCGGTACCGGAGGAAGAGCTGCCACACTGGGCCACATCTCCAGCTCTTGGTAATCAAAAGCATCAGTGCCAGGCTGTGGTAGGGTCCTAGGCGGCAGCTCCAGGAGGCTGATTTCAGAGGGTGGGGGTGGAGGAGGGAAGGATGCTGTATCCTCAAATCCTGAGCTGTCACCAGACAAGCCGTTGCTGGATAAGTCATCAGCTGTAGAGGCAAACAAACAGGAAGGAAGTTTGACATTTTACGCTTTTTATCCTCAAAGCCTTTATTTTTTATTATGTTCTCTTTACATTAGCCCTAGTCTAGAGCCCAAATACATCTTTAATTATCTATGTTCAATTATGATTACAGTAACTGGCATTGTTCCCAATTACAATTCAAATTACAATTATTACTTTTACCCTGAAAGTCAATTACAATAACGTTCCAAATTTCAATTACAGTTAATCACAATTACGGATCCTTTAATAAATAAACCAATAAAACATAACCTTCCTCTTATGTTAGCATCTCTAATGATAACTGGTCAGTTTAACCCATGTCTTAAATCAGCTTTAGAATAAACCCAAAAAAAAAATCTATCATCTAATTTGTTTTTCATCTCTTCTTCCTTATCCATGAAAATATAGGTTTTAATGTTTTCTGTCCGTATAGCCTTTGATTTTTTTTTTTTTTTTAAATGGTAAAATGATCTTCAAGAAAAGTGACATATTTTAATGATTGTTAACTACATACTGTATGTGTGAGCCAAAGAACTTTAACATGGTTACACTTTTTAATATCTTTTAACATTATCCTAGAGGATCTCGCACTGTGCAATAAAATAGTTACAAGTAGAAATCTATCCAACAGTGCTGTGGCTAAATTTAAAGAGGCCATTCCTGCTGCCTTAAACTCAGTGCACCATCCAATAAATAACTATGATATTAATTATAACCCCTCTCAACTGGATCTGCTTGTCGATAGCTCTGCTAGTCTACTAAAATCCACCTTGCACTCAATTGCCCCATTGAGGGAAAAAACTATTAAACGTCAGAGGAAAGCTCCGTGGTTTAGCTCTGAAACTCACACACTCAAACAAACAACCCGTAAATTAGAGAGAATGTGGCGCTCCAATAAAACAGAGGAGTCACGAATACTTTGGCAAGAAAGCCATAGTAAATACATGACAGCCTTACGACATAGTCGATCTACATACTATTCCTCACTAATTGAAGAAAATAAAAATAATCCGAGGTACCTTTTCAGCACTGTAGCCAGGCTAACACAAAGTCAGAGCTCTATTGAGCCCATGATTCCTCTAGCCCTCAGCTGTGAGGACTTTATGACATTTTTTAACGATAAAATTCACAAGATTAGAGATAAAATTAGCCACTCCCTGCCTTCACCTGGGCCTGCTGTACCATTAAATGTAAATAGGCCTAACCTAAACTGTTTCACACATATAGGACTTCAGGAACTTAACTCTATTATTTCATCCTCCAAACCATCGACCTGCCTTTCAGATCCGATCCCAACTAAGCTGTTTAAAGAAGTTGTTCCCCTAGTCTGCCCATCTTTGTTGGAGACAATAAATATATCCCTATCAATAGGCTACGTGCCACAGTCCTTTAAAGTAGCTGTAATCAAACCCCTTCTCAAAAAACCTACTCTTGATTCCAGCACTTTAGCAAACTACAGGCCTATATCTAATCTTCCTTTTATTTCAAAGATTCTTGAGAAAGTTGTGGCAGCTCAGCTCTGTGAATTTCTTCAAAACAACAGCCTGTTCGAGGACTTCCAGTCAGGTTTTAGAGCTCAACACAGCACAGAGACTGCTTTAGTTAAAGTAACTAATGATCTACTCTGGGCTTCAGATGAAGGACGACTCTCAGTGCTGGTTTTATTAGATCTTAGTGCAGCTTTTGACACTATAGATCACTATATTCTACTAGAGAGATTAGAGAAATTACTTGGAATCACAGGGACTGCCCTAAACTGGTTAAGTCCTACCTATCTGATAGGTACCAGTTTGTACACGTGAATAATAAGTCTTCTGTGTACACTAAAGTAAGCTACGGGGTTCCTCAGGGCTCTGTGCTAGGTCCAATCCTCTTCTGTATCTATATGATCCCCCTTGGTAATGTTATGAGAAAATACTCTGTTAACTTCCACTGCTATGCTGATGATACCCAACTGTATGTATCAATGAAGTCAGGTGAGACAAATCAGCTATCTAAACTTGAGGCCTGTCTAAAGGACATTAGGGCCTGGATGGACCAAAATTTTCTTCTTCTCAACTCAGACAAGACTGAGGTCATTGTACTGGGCCCGCGACACCTTAGAGAAACCTATGCTAGCCTAACTGCCCTAGATGGCATTACTCTGGCACAAAGCACAACTGTTAGAAACCTTGGGGTTCTATTTGATCAGGATTTATCCTTCAACTCTCACATAAAACAAACTTCAAGAACTGCCTTCTTTCATCTCCGTAACATTGCTAAAATCAGATCTATCCTGTCTCAGGGCGACGCCGAAAAACTAGTCCATGCTTTTGTTACCTCTAGACTGGATTATTGTAATTCTCTTTTAGCAGGCTGCCCGAGCAAGTCGCTTAAGACACTTCAGCTGGTTCAAAATGCTGCAGCACGTGTACTGACTAAAACTAGGAGAAGAGATCACATTACTCCTGTATTAGCCTCTCTGCATTGGCTTCCCATAAAATATAGAATAGAATTCAAGATTCTTCTTCTCACTTATAAAGCCCTAAATGGACAGGCACCAGTCTATCTCAAGGAGCTTGTAGTGCCATACAATCCCCCCAGAACACTACGCTCTCAAAATGCTGGACTACTCGTTGTTCCATTCATCTCTAAAAGTAGTATAGGAGGAAGAGCTTTCAGTTATCAGGCCCCACTTCTCTGGAACCATCTACCAACCACGGTTCGGGGGGCAGACACCCTCTCTACCTTTAAGGTTAGGCTCAAAACATTCCTCTTTGATAAAGCTTTTAGTTAGGAACCAGCTCATAGCTCATAATTAAGATGCAATAGGCATAGACTGCCGGGGGGGGGGGTCTGGCATGCTCGGTTGGAGAGAGGTTGGAGAGGGCGTTAAGAGAGAGGTCATTTAGGTTAGAGAGGGACCGGAGAGGGTCCCATTCCTCTCTCAAACACTCCCTCTATGTCTGCTTCTTCCCTTGTGTGTTTGCTCCTGTACTCCTTCTGGCTTTTGTCTTGCAGGTCCGTGGGATCCTCAGTGTGGAGTTACAGAGTCTCAACAACTCTGTCTCCACCCTTTCCTCTGCACACACCCAACACAGCATAACGTGGATGGCTGTTCATCATAGGAATGGGATCCACACAAGGTTCCTGCTGCTTAACAGAAGGTTTTCCTTGCCGCCATGATGAATTCATGTTGGGTGTGGGATACATATGTATGTGTATATACGTATATATGCATATGTGTGTATCCATAAAATGAAGAGTCCGTCCTTAAGACTGCTCTACTGTAAAGTGCCTTGAGATACCATTGGTTATGATTTGGCGCTATACAAATAAAGATTGATTGATTGATTGATTGATTATCCATGGTTGTCAAAATATAATTGATAATTTTTGTAGGCTTTTCATGCCAATTACAATTACAGAGTCAATTACAATTCAGTTACGATTACAACAGCAGCAGTTTTTTTCAATTACAATTACAGTTATAATTACACCATAATAGTAAATAATCATCAATTGCGTAATTGGATATATAATTGATCCCAACCCTGCTAGAGCCTGCCAAAATGCCCTCACTATCCTCATCTGGATTTGCTTTAATGGCCAAAAAGTTTCCCGACAATGGACTAAAAAACAGTAACATTAAACACACATGCAACCATATTTGAGCTGATCTGAGTCTCCAACAGCTGGGTCTATTCATCCAGATGCAGTTCCTGTTCATTCATCCTGGCCTTTGAAGTGCACTGAGATCTGAGCTCAGTGGACGGATCTGTTTGTGAGAATGAGCACAGAATAGTTGTGGTCTCACCTCTCATCTACGTACAAACAATTTTCTGGTTCACAGACATAAACAATGTCCGTTTCTTTTCAGATGTATAAAAAACAAAAGTCCCTCAAACCAAAAACGCTTTTAAACATACAAAAAATAAACTATTGTTTGTACAATGAACACAGCCTGTTCTTTGCTGAGTCAGCTGCAGAACAGACTTCATACAATGGTCCTTCTGCGTCGAAAGTGTTTTTTTTTTTTCCATTTTACAAGTTAGAGTAATAAACATGTTTAACAAAAGTAAGCATTTTTTTAAATTATGGCAACACTGTTTTAATTTATTAGTAACTAAAATTACCTACACTAATACAGTGCCTGTCGGAAGTATGCATTTAGTGGGAGGAGCTTAAGTAGAGTTGTCAATTATGGCCAAATGAGTATGTATTTGAAGGTTGGATGTACAAAGAGGTGTACATACTCTGTAGTGTTACAAAGGGGTTTATTTGTGGGTGCAAAGTAAAACAGTGTGTGTGTGTGTGTGTGTGTGTGTGTGTGTGTGTGTGTGTGTGTGTGTGTGTGTGTGTGTGTGTGTGTGTGTGTGTGTGTGTGTGTGATTTCCCTGGTTTAATTCTATGGGACATGCACATGATAAATGTGTTTGTTGTTTTTTTTTTACTCATTTTTAATTTTTTTTCGTTTGGTATATTTTTCTGTAACAAAAGTTTTTTGGAGTCATTGTGTGTATTTTTTTAGTGTAGTTTTGTGCATGTCAGTTGTCATTTTGTGTACATTTTTGATAATTATTGTTTAGTTTTTTGTTTTAATTTACTCATTTAGTATATTTTTATTATAAATACCTTATGTGTGGTGAAGGCGTGTTTTAAGATTGGCTCTGGCCGCACACGTGACTCTAGCTCGCCACTGTGAGGAGCTGTGCAGTGAAGTATAGATGTACAGTATAGATGGTGCGCTAGCGCCCCCTCACACTAAGGTGAATACGTTTAACTTCTGGGTGAACATGAATGTGCTGTCCGAGCGAAATTAAATTAAAAATAAACGATTTGAAATTAAAAAAATTACTCCAAAATAACAGATGCACAGACTTTGGGTATTTGGAAGCCGTTGACAAAGTTTCAGGTCAAACAGACACCGTGTCGGGGAGATATTCGCTTCACAAACACACACACACAGACTTTTCTTGCATTATAGTATTGATTGATGTATCTCTTTGCTTGCTTTGACTTGCTTTTGGTGTGACTCACCTGGAGTGATAGTGAGTTGTGCTGAGCTGTTAACAGAGCCATACGGATTGGAAGCCGTGCAGCAGAACAACCCACCGTCCTCTGGAAAGGCTTCAGCAATCACCAAAGTACAGATCTCCTCTAAAGACACAGCATCGGTAGTACACACTTTAACCACATTCTGCAACATGAGTTTTTAGGGGTGTCGTTGACACGATCAACACAGACATCAAATACAGTCACAAGTTCACATTAGATTTATAGAGACATGACACGAGAAGGACTAGTCTCATACACTGACAACTAGTCATGTTGATCAGTGAGTCAGTAGGGAAACAAGTAATGAGAATGCCAAACAACAGCAACATCTAAACATCCAGATGTTCAGGGATGTTGTGTGACTCAGAAACACCTGATTCTAACATTGAGTCACACAGGTAAGAGAAACCTGGCATATTTACCACTTTGTGTGTGTGTATCATTGTCTTTGGAAAGAAAAAGCCATTTAAAGACCAATAACATGAAAGATAATCTAGATATCCATATTTGTCATTCACGGTGTTAGACTGACTGGGGGGCGTATGGTGGTATGGGGGTACCTGACTCAGCTGCAGATCGAGGCTCTAAAGTGAAGAAGTTGAAAAAAAGAGGAAGTCAACATATTTTTCATTAAAGGCCGATATGAATGAACTCAGCTTATTGATGTCTCACTTTTCTGTAGAATCCGAAAATCGGGAGAGTCCACAATCTCTTTTCCCTGTCGGGACCAACAGACCTGCAGAGGAGGACCTCCACGAACTCTACACTCCAGAACCACCACCTGGCCCTCAGAGGCCTGGGCATCCTGCAGATGCTACAACAGGGAGAGGAGGGGAAAGTTAAACATACTCAGAGAGGTGGTACCCCACATAGGCGACCGTGGCTCAGGTGGTAGCGGGTCGTCTTCTGACCGAGAGGTTGGGGTTTCGATCCCAGTACCTGACTATGTGTCGAAGTGTCCTTGGGCAAGACACTGAACCCTAAGTTGCTCCCAGTGGTCGACTAGCGCCTTGCATGGCAGTCCTGTCCCACTGGTGTGTGAATGTGAAAGTGATTGGGTGAATGAGCTGATATGTAAAGCGCTTTGAGACTGCTTCAGTGTGGTGATAAAGCGCTATATAAATCAAGTCCATTTACCATTTACCATAGGTTGGTAAAAGTGGACCATATAAGGGACAGAAACCAGTACTGAAAACAGAAATCACATAAATAACTGGAGATACACAAAGAAAAAACACACGTCTTTTCATGCTCTTCATGTTTGGCATTGTTTCTCTTCACTGACCCTCATTGTCCTTAGAAAACAGGTAAAGTAAGTGAAAAACGTACTTTTCCTTCACAAAAGTATGGTAAGATTCAGAGTTAATCAGATCAATGCATCTGTTTTTTTTTGGATACACATTAAAAAATACATTTACATGTTTTAATCTATCCAACTTTGAAATCTATATTTCAAAATTCATTAAGAATTAGATCTTACCTCACTTTTTACAAGTTTACCCGAGCCTGCAGGTTACATTTAACAGTAGGGTTAATAAGTAGTTAATCATCCACCTGTCCGAATTTCATTTAATTCCGATTATTGACGTCTCGACTCGATTTCGAAGCGATTTTTGATTATTAACAGTAACTAGATTTTTGATTATTTCTGCTACTGAATTAATTGTCTTCTCTTTTGAGTAACACCTTGGGCGAGGATTCAACTGATTTGCATTACAAATTGAAAAATTTAAATAATCAATCTTTGGAAATTTAGGAATCGATTCATTATCGTCGATTAAATCACAATTAATTGATTATCAATTTATTTATTTTTACCACTTCTACTTAATTTAAAATGTCTTTATCATCATACTGGAGACTGTGAAAAATCAATTTCTTATCATGGTTTCTTAAAATATACAGAAATCCATCAACCATGGGGATAAGGGCGATAATGTAGAGATTGTGATGTAATAGCATTGTGCACTTAGAATATTTCCACTTTTGCATGTTCCATGTCTAATATCTCAGAAACCTAAATTTTGCTTTATTTGTTTTTATTTTATTCGCTTTGTTTTATGGTTGCTAAAATGGCTATTGCAGTGGAATGTCAGTACTTACCAGCCTCAGAAACCTTGGGGTTGTTTTTGATCAGTCCATGTCTTTGGAGGGACATTGTCGTCAATTGACTAAAAACTGTTTTTACCACCTGAGAAATATCTCTAAAGTGAGGTGTCTTTTATCAAAATCAGATCTGGAACTGGTCATACACGCATTTATATCATTTCGTATTGACTACTGTAATTCTGTTTTTACTTGTTTTAATAAGTCGACCCTAAACAGACTCCAGATCGTTCAGAACGCTGCTGCCAGACTTTTAACTGGTGCTTCTAGAACATCCCACATCACCCCCATTCTTGCTACTCTGAACTGGCTTCCAGTTAAGTTTTGCATAGAATATAAAATATTAGTTCTCACGTTCCGAGCATTACATGGTCAGGCCCCTAAATATATCTCGGACTTGTTGTGCCCCTACTCATCAGGGCGATGCCTTCGGTCTTCAGGTCAGGGTCTCCTAAAGACCCCAAAAACTAAATTTAAAACCAGAGGAGACCAGGCGTTCCAGGCTGTAGCTCCCAGACTCTGGAATAACCTGCACCAGTCTCTCAGGGAGCTCAACTGTGTGGACACTTTTAAAAAACTGCTGAAGACTACTCTTTACAGTAAAGATTTTAGTTAACTGGATTTTAATTTTTATTTGTCCTTTAATGTTGCTGTTCTTTTGATATTTATGCACTCTTGTTTTATTATTCTATTGTGTTGCACTTGTACTTTTACCACAACTCTGTACAGCACTTTGTGATTTTATCTGCAAAAGCGCTTTATAAATAAACTACTTACTTACATACTTACTTTATATCAAAACTGACATTACCTCATATTAACATACAGCACCCAAAAACAAACTTTTCAATCATTTGCATGGTAGATTTACTCCCGCTAAGGTTATGTCGTTGCCAGTGTTTATTTATTTTTCTGCAAACCGTTAACTAAAAAACCCATGGACAGATTTTGATTACATTTTAAGGAAATATTCAAAATGGGATATGGAACAAATGATTAGATTTTGTGGATAATCCAGAATAATATCCTGAATCTGAATCAGTTCTAAAAATGTAAAAAAAAAAATCCCGATGGCTTATAATTGGTGAAATTTCAAAAATGTCATGATATTTGACTCAGACATGTAAGGTTGGTTTCTCTGTCACTCAACTGAGTTTCGTTGAAATCTGGAAAACAAACACGGTTATAGATAAACGGATTTTCTTCAATATCTTTGTAACATTTAGATGACAATTCAATATGAGGAACTGCTATGATGTGGCGGAGGTCTGCTCTCTCTGGGGCGGATTCACTAAGATCTGAAATAAAGGGTGGTAATTCAGTTGCTTCCCTAAACTCTTTAGTGGCGCAGTTTCCTAACCTGCTGCAAGGAATTCACTAAGATTGCAGAAATGATTAGTGCACGTGCAGAACTGGTGCAGACCGCCCTTATTTAAATGAGTGTTTTGTACGTGCTGTGTTGAACATGGAGTGTGAACATCAGTGCGTGGAAGCGAAAATAAAAATCTGAAGCAGCAGAATTGAAGGTGTTAGTAGAGGAAACAAATTAAAAAATGGATGAATTACAGCAAATAGATAGATAGATAGCTAGATAAATAGATAGATAGATAGATAGATAGATAGATAGATAGATAGATAGATAGATAGATAGATAGATAGATAGATAGATAGAAAGATAGATATCCTTTATTCATCCCGCAGTGGAAAAATGTGCGTGGATGTGACTGTGAGTGCCGAATAAGTACATGCGCGCGGCTCATCGCATACGTTTGTGTGAGACAATGACCCGAGGAGAAGAGATGGACGCACGCACAGCTTTTTTTCCTCTCTCTTTCACTTCCACACACACACACACGCACAACTGGAGCCTTTTTTTCTATCTCTGCTGTGTTTTCTGTCTATTTACTGCAGCGATGATCTCTGCGTGTGTGTTTGCACCTGCTTTTCAGCTGTACTATTTTCTGGTACTAAAACAGTTCCAGATTTCATGAATCGCATTGCTCCCCCCGCATACATTTATTTGCATTTCCTCCTCCCATATTTTTGCTCCCCCTGGGAGATCCGCCTACTATACATATTCATTAGGGGGAAACGCGCTAAATGGAACGAGGGCGCATTGGGAAGCGCAGCGGCGGCGCACTCCTGATTCCCAGTGCTTTGTACTTCTTATTAGCGCGTGGAGTGATGTTTACACATGTTTTAATACCACTAAATCATTAGTGAATCCGCCCCTCTGAGTGCTTTCTAGTTTTTATATATAAGTGTCTTATTAAATGTTATCCACTTCATTTTGTTGGACACAAAATTGTGTGGAGTTTATTTAGACTAGTATCGAGTGTGAAATCTGTGTTTTTAAATGCTGGTCTGAGATGTAGGGGGTCAAACTTCAAATGTGCTTACATCAGTTATTTTATTTACTTTTTTTAATAAAGACATTATGCTGATTTCCCCTGAAGTTTAGTGCATTACATGACATCTGATAGTGTAGCATGAATAAGAAAACATTTACCTGGTAGCCAATAGAGTGACACACTATGTCTGTCAACAGACGGCACTTAGCGTCAGTGGATAAATGGATAAATGTGCAGCAGAGCCTCTCACTTTGTTTTTAGCCCAGGCATATTTAAAGACTCTGGAGGTAGAACGCATTCCTGACGCTGTGGGTGTGTGTCTGGGTGACATCACAGCGCTGACTTCACTCAGCGATGAGCATCCTCTCATTGAGATGATTAAAGCCTGGGACTGCTTTTGAAAGCAGGCTGGGTGTGTGGAAAGAAATGTCTTTCTGTAATGGAGTGGAAAATGATTTAGGGCCCGGCTGGCAGAAGGAGAGTGAAAAAGACCTGACCCTTGTGGCTTTGGCAGAGCTGTTTGAAGCTCCTGCCATCACTAGACCCGCAGCCTGAGGGAGCACGAGGGAGTGTTGAAGCATCTGAGCAGAAAAAAGGCTGTTCTGGATGTGGAAAAGGAGCGTGCATCAAAGTCAGTGTTTTATCTGACCCCCACTGCAGAAAGCCACAGCCCGGCAAGCTGTTATTATGGGAAGCCAGAGTCTGAGGACACACAGATCAGGTTCTAAGTTTATATACGTGTGTGGTGTGCATGATACTCAGCATCTAAGTAGGTATTTATCTGCGGCAAACTTAAAAAAAAAATCACGGATGAGAGTCCTAAATCATTTCAGACAAGGCCAAACCTTTAACCATAGCAACCCGTTTAGAGCCGAGACCTCTGGGTTTAATTGACATGATAACTTGTTTTTATTTTAAGCATGAAATCAAGCTGATTTTTTCAGTCAGGTATTTAAATCTTTAAGTGGGCTGTGAAATCAGGAATGGGGTCAAATACATTTTACAATTACAATTACCGGTATGTTTAATTACAACTCAATTATGATTGCGATAACCAGCTCTTTTTCCAATTACTAATAAACGTACAATAATCATTTTGCCCTAAAAGTCAATTACAATTACATTCTCAATTGCCAAAGTTCAAATTCAATTATTCACAATTACTGAGCCTTTAATAAATAAGTCCATAAAACGTAACCATTTCTTATGATAACAGGTCAGTTTGACCCATGTCTTAAATCAGCTGTAAAATACACTAAAATATAATATCGATCATCTAATTTGTTTTTCATCTCTTGGTTACCTTGTTAGGATTCCTAATCAATGAACATATTGGTTTTAATATTTTTGGTGTGGGTGTCTGAGCCTTTTTTCTTTCAGTATAGCCCTAGATTTAAAAAAAACTAAAAACATTTAAGCAGTAAAGTTATCCTGAAGAGAAGTGGCAGGTAGTGGGAAAAGTTCAAAATAAACTCATTTTAATAATTGTTAACGACCTATGTGTAAGCCCTAGAACTGTAACATGATTGACCAGGTTTGTGTTTTAATTCAATTGTAAATTACAGTTTTTATAGAATTTCCATGTCACTTACAAATTCAATTGCAATTCAAACTCTAACAGAATTCAAATATCTTGGGTTGGTTCTTGACCCACAGCTAAAATTTGACAAAAATATGACGGAAATCTCTAAAACAATACAATTGTTTCAAATTAATTAGACATTAATTTCCAACCCAGGCCACCCTCCTGTACATGCACGCTATGATATTCTCACACATATCATACATAGAGAGCGCAAACCTCCGCCGAGCACCAAATCTCCTCTTTGCCAGATATTGGCAGTTATCTGGATCAGTGATCCTGATAATGAAACCATGATTATTCAGACTTTAATGACTCGTAAGAAATGTATATCCCAAATAATAACCATACAGTAGGTCCAAATGTATGGGAATCCCCATTTTTTCAAAAAAACGTAATAAAATGTGCAATCCAGATCCAACCCAGATGAAACTCGATGGGGTAAATGAGGAACCAACCTGACTTAAACGGAAGGAATTTCATAAAGATTGTTCAATCAGGAAACCGAGATATGAATTTTTGAAATTTCGTCAGTTATAAGAGATAGGAATTTTTCAAATTTTTTGGAAACTGATCCAGAATAAGCACATGATCCAGATCGCCTCCATAATTTAATAAAATCCTCCATGGTGTAAGGTTTATTTTTTTTGTTAAAATCTAAAAATTAAATAAACATCGGTGAAAATAAATGAAATGCTTGTAATTATGTAAATATCTCTCCTTGCCCCACCTGTAAATATGTATATACTGTATCTGTATCCTTGATACTTTTTAGATATTTTTTTCTATTTATATTTTCTATTTATATTTTCTATTTATATTTTCTATTTATATTTTCTATTTATATAGCCTCTATTATTGTATTGTTTTATTTTATCTATGTATTTTCAGGTGTCTTTTGGATATTCTGTGTGTTGCCTTCTGTTGCCTTTTTTATTGCACTTTATCTTGAGCTGTAATGGCGGTAAAATTCCCCATAGCAGGATCAATAAAGCTACTCTATCTATCTATCTATCTATCTATCTATCTATCTACCTATCTATCTATCTATCTATCTATCTATCTATCCATCCATAAGCTCAGGGTTTCTTTCTTTCAAGGGTCTTTTTATTAAACAGTGTACGATGTACAATGAAAATATGTTGAGCTTTACATGTTCTTTAATTTTACCCCATATACATTAAACAGAACAACAACAAACAATAAATAAATTAATTACAAAAAAAAGTTGGGGGGGGGTACTCAGATGCTGTAGTTGTAGGTCTCTCAAAGTAATCCAGAAACGGGCGCCATAATTTATAAAATGTATTTTCAGAACCTGCAAACTGTGTATCTAATTTTTACATCTTTTATCCACTGTGAATGTGAAGGGACCATGGAATCTTTCCATTTGTGCAATATAGCTCGTCTGGCCAGCAGTAATGAGTAATGTAGCACTCTGAGATTGTTTTTTGACAAGTTAAGAACCGGGGCTACACCAAAAATAGCACAGGTTGGATCTGGCTGAATTTGGTGATGCAGGACCTCTGAGACTGTGTTGGGTCCACACCTGGATAAATGCGTGCTAACCTAGCCCTGGACCAGTGCACACAATGCACTATCTCAGATTGAATAAGTGTGTGTCGAGCACACATTGATATATTGTGGATCTGGCCAAGGATAGACTCCAACACATTATCCATAATGGTAGTGTTTAAATCTTTCATTTTTCATTTCCATTTACATTTAATCACATCAACAGAAGAGCATTGTAAATTTGAAATTAAGTTATACAAAACCAATATCACGCCACTGGAGGTTGGTTTGACTAACAAAAAGTTGGCGATTGGATTATCTGGAGGTTTTTGAGGGAATTGCATTGTCATACTCTGCACATAGTGTCTAACCTGAAAAAACAAAAAAAGTGAGTAGAGGAAATGCCATATTTGGTGAATAATTGAGAAAAACTTGCAAATTGTCCATCTAAATAAAGATCAGCAAAACATTTTAAACCTTTTCTGTGCCAAATGTAAAATGCACTAAACTCAGGGTTTCATAGTTACTCGTACAGTCACTTTAGGTTAAGCAAAAACACTGTTTGAAGTTGAACTAAACCAGTGGCCAAAAAAAGATCTAACTTTATAAAACAATACAATGTTTTCATTGTTCTTAAAAGTAAAAAGAGAACTTAAGTGTTTTTTGTTGTAATAATCACAGGTGTAAAGAGTACTGATATATCCTACTCAAGTAGGTACTTAAGTACAAGTAAAAAGTAGCTCAATTAAAGTAAAAGTAACTAGTTACTTTCACCCCCCACATTTGCCACGGTTCCCTTGCATACAGTAAACATCTCATGTATAAACTTAAAACAAAAGAAACCAGGTTCTGTAAAAAATAAAAGGCTTGTCAAAATGTTAATTCTTTTTTTATGTAAAATAACACCAATTAATTCAATTCAAAATAATTAAAAAATTATCAGGCTCTAAGAATAGCTTCATTTATTAACTTTAAAACTGAGAAAAATAACCTTCATTCAATGCTGTTTTAGTGCCGGACATTACGTTAAATCTGATTGGTCAGCTATGATGTGATTTATTTGATTGTTCAATCAATCAATGTTTATTTATAAAAATGCGCTTTTCATACATAGATGCCGCGCCAACCCACGGCGAAGGGGGCCGACGACGGCGGCGAGACCAGGGAGTAGGGGGGAGCACCACCAACACGGTGAGGAGGGCCGAGTGCCGGGACTCCGGCAGCGGGGAGAGGAGGGTGGCGGCAGCGGCTGCTCCTCCAGCCATGGCGCGACTGACTGACGCTGGCGTTTGTGGCCACTAGGGGTGCTTGACGTGAAAGTTACCGGTCTAGCGCCCCAAGTGGCCAAAAGTTACACAGTGTTGCTTTAAGTACAAGTGAAATTACTGATTTACCAATATACTCAAAAAAGTACAAGTACCAATAAAATCAACTCAATTACACTGACGTGAGTAATCCACTACTTTCACACCTGGTAATAATCCAAATGTTTTGAATGAGTGGTGATTTAATCAGATGCTGTGACTTACTTTGGTGAATAAAGGAGGTGTTGACACCCCAGCAGTGTACAGTGACGACACCGGGCTCTGCATCTAAAAGAAATCACACTGAGACTCTTTAACAGGTGGAATGTGTCGGCTCAGCAGTGCAGTGTGCTGCAGGGACTGACCCGCTGTGTGGGCTGGGACAAAGACTGGACCAGACTGGAACAACGAGGATGTCCCTCAGAGATTTTAGGTGACGATGAGCGAATGGTTAGGGACATTGACGTCGTCTTCTTCTGCACGCTAGAATGCAAAACATGATTGAGCAGGGAAACGGTGACACGCGGTCGTATTTTTAGACACAGTGTACTTTTAATTCAAACAAGGTGGTTTAAAGAAAGCTGACTCCCACCATTCAAGATGATATCAGAAATTCTGGCTTAAAATTGTCAACAAAAGTGGAACAAAAATGAGGACAGGTTTAAGATGGAAGCAGATTTATTTATACAATAATAAATAGTCACAAAAACAATTGCCCAGTGTCCCACTTTTTGGATAACTAATGAAAAATATGCTCAGAACCCAATTTTATAAACATACTGTAAATCCATCAAATTAAAAAGGTAAGGCCGATTCAAATGAATAAGAACAATGTGATTTAAAAGGTACAGGTTTTATAAAAAACTAAAAAACTGCAACAATAACTGTTTGAAAAACAGGTGGAGGTGATTGTCCTGACAGGATGATTTCTCTCTAACTTCATTGGTCTTTGCGAGTCTCATTATTTACGTTGCGCTCATGTTCACGGCTTTTTGACTAACTTTTTTTTTTTTTTAAAGGCCTGAGTTAAACTGGAGCATGCAGCCAACCTGATTCGTTCCTGCAGGGATCAGTTAACCTGTGCATTGGTTGGAGGTTCACTGGGGTCAGAAGGTTGAAAGAAGTCATGCATAAAACACACTTACTGAGGCATGGTTCCTGATCTGGACTTTGACACCGCTCCCTCTCCTTCTGAGTCTGAAGACGAAGCGCCTGCAGTGAGAGAAACATTAGCCACAGAGGGATCATATCAAAAAAATACACCATACTAACAATTATTCTCAATTGTTTAAATGTTGTCACTTCACTTAACTTTTGGTCGACGCAATGTTCAGGGTGTAAACAAGAGAGTTTTGTCAATAGAAAATATCTTGCTACTATAACATGTGATTAAACAGATGTTTATTAGGCATGGAGGAAATAATTATTCACTAAATGGAACAGAAAGTGACCCTGCATTGTAAATCAAATGAAAGCTTGGACAATGTTTCCCTCATATTATTAATTCTTCCAAAATTATTATCGTCACTATTATTATAGCCTGGAAGTAACACAGAACACAGTGTAAATCACATCCAACTGTTTCTATTTGTGTAAAGATCAACTGATCTTAGAGCAGAGACAGTGGAAAATCTGAATTACGCTAATGTTCACAATATATGAAATGACATTTGTAATAAAGTTATTAATAGTTATCTATTTATACTTTGGGAAACCAATGAATGGTGATTGATGGATGATGTTAGCTGAGGTTGACTCATACCCATCATTCCGTGACATTTGATGAATAGAATAAATGACAAAAGTCTGGCTGAAACAACAAAGTGGAAGAAATGTGTAGAAATGTAACTAATTACTTTACTTCTTATAAAAAGTATAAGTTACATCACGTGCCCACACATGAAAACCCTCAGCCTGACATTTGAAAAATCCTCAAAATATTAACTGTCACAAAAAATAATTTACATTGATGTATTGTGACCAAGCTAAGCACTTCAGTGAATTTATAGTTGGAAATGGTTCGTCCATTACATGTATGATACTGGTAGGGGAATAAAACATTAGTAAATATGATTACTCACCTGTTTATGCACAGAATTTTATTACGTAGTAGTTTCTCTGACAAATACAAAGATAAAAATGTTGCCACTAATCAGGAGCCCTGAGTGAATGTTACCTTACAGCAACGTATCAATGGTCCACCTTCTTTTCTTCTTTAAAATCAGTCCATCCAAAATCCTCAAAAACGCTGTTTTTTCACCAAAAATTGTCAGACTGGAAAATGTTATTCATTACTTATAATCCCCATATTTGTACATAGTTTTGATGCATGAATTCAGATTTACACCTACATAAAATCCAAAGTCCAAAAATAGAGACTTTTTTTTTCAAAAAATGCCTTTTCTTAGCCAAAAATTATCAGATCGGAAACATTTTAGAACTAATCTAAAGCCCTGAGTGAATGTCACCTTACAGCAACGTATCAATGGTCCACCTTCTTTCCTTTTTTAAAATCAGTCCATGACAGCGTTTTTGAGGATTTTGTGAAAAAATCTGTTTTTTCGCCAAAAATTGACTGACCGGAAATTTTTTACATTACCTGGAATCCCCACATTAGTACCAATGTTTTGGTGTGAGAATGATTAGTGGGTATTGCATTAAAATACCTACACCACTCTACACACACACACACAGACAGACAGACAGACACACAGACAGACAGACGGAGGGTGAACTGATGACAATACCCCTTGGCCGAGGCCGAGGGTAAAAATCACTGATTTAGAAATTTCCTCAGAAAAGTACAAGTAACCTTAAAAGCAACCCAATTACAGTAACTTGAGTACTTGTAATCCATTACTTTCACCTCTGCTTATATCTGACCTTCAATGTAAACCTCAGCAGACGTGTTGTCTGCTCCAAGACTGTTGGACGCTACGCAAGTGTAACGTCCAGTGTCGTCCTCAAACGCCTCAGTGATCACCAGAGTGTGCAGGTCGCCATCGTTCCAGATCTGTATGTCGGGGGAGTTGTGCAGCTCACGGCCTTCACAGAACCACCTGGGGATAGGAAATACGTTCCTTTCAATACAGGACAAAACAAACAACAACAACAAACAAAAACAAGCACAAGTCATGGCCTTACCCGGTACAGGTCTAATATCAATAAAACTTTTAGCAAACACACACACACAGCAGGCGCAGCGCACCCGTAGGGGATGCACGGGATGCGACACCCGCAAATTCATCCCCCTCATTTTTTACAGAGGGATTCACTGTTGAAAACGTATTGGTGCAGGTAGATTGATTGAATGGTGATCAAGCCAATCACAGCCAGCCATTTAAGTTAATCAAAGAGAGCGAGACAAGAGAGAAAAGTGACTAAAATGGTCCAAAAGCAGTCAAGAGTGGGGAAAAAATTGAGAAAAAACGTGGAAACAGGTGGTAATGGCAAAAGCTAGCTTAAATGAGCAAAATGTGGCAAACGATAGAGAAAAAGGGCAAAATTAGGGAAAAAAAAAGGCAAAATGCAGGGGAAAAATGAAACAAGTGTTATTCATTGGGAAAAAGGTAGCTTATTAGGATGAAAAATGGCAAAAAATGGTTAAAGAATCAGCAAAAATGGGATAAAGGTGTAAGAAAAAACTTGCAAAAAAGAACAAAACTGATGAGTGTCAAATTTGAGTGTGTGAGTGTGCGCTGTGTGCTGTGTGCGTGTGTCTGGACAGGCGTCTGGGTCGTGTATCACTGCATTTACTGCCTTTGCTCACTGTCATGTGTTTCATTTCTCTTCACAGGGTTATGATTACAGCAGCCCCCAAAGCAACACTTTACTACATCAAATCATCTCTTTCCTACAATCTCACATGCCTAAGAATGGGTTTGTTCAAGGAAATATTTTAATAAATAGACATGATCCAGGTTTTAGATTTACATGTTGAAAACACTCAGTTCAATTGTGTTTTTATACTCTCTGCATTTGCAAACCTCTAGGTTAGTCAGGTATGAACCCAGCAGGTCTCTCAGATCTATGGACACAGGCCAGATAGTGGAGCCCAGAGTTCATAGCAAACATGGTGATGCTGCTTTTAGTTGTTATGCTGCAAAGAAGTGGAACAAACTGACAGCAGAGCCGAAGTCAGCATCACGTGAACATTTTTAAGTCAAAGTTAAAGGCGCTCTTTATTTTTTTATTTTTGATCACGTTGTTGATTCAATGTTTTTACTACTGATTTCATTTTATTTATTCAGTTTATTTCCGACATGGTTACAGTCACTTTTTTTTTTTTTTTACATTTTTTTTTTTATTTAATTTTTTGTACATGCCGAAAAAGGAGACGAGAGAAGCAGTTTGCTTATCTGGGTCCCGTCCCCTGTTTTACCATCGCAAATTTACATGGGTTTACATGTCTCTCTGGTCAAACATTCTTGAGTTGTTCTGAACAGTCCTTTTTTGTGTATTCTCATCTGTAGTCAGTGTTGTCTTTTTTTTTTTTATTCTTCCTCCTCTCTATCGTTGTTCGTGTTTGCCTTGTTCCCTGCCAGACGTTGTTAGCATTCCTCCAGTGCAAGAATAGTTCCTCTTTCGAAGGTGTTTGGAAGTTTTTTTCCCTTTTCATCCATAGTGTCACCACTCAGGAATGTCTCTATTGGACACACAAGTTTGCAGCTTGTTTTGTCTCTACATCAAGGTTAATCCAGCTGTTGTTAGTTCTATTGGCAGTGTTGTATTTTCTACTGTTAGATTTAACTTGTATAAACACATTATTATATCTTAGTTCATAAGCAAGGTAGTAATTTCATTGTACCGGAAAACGTGTTTCTAACTGCACATATGACAATAAACACTTTGAATTTAAATTTAATGTAATCCTTAATCACCCCACCACCTAGCAATTGAAATGAATAAATGACAGACCTTTTTTACTCTTGGTTTCCACATTTAATTCAGTCTCCGTAAAATAATCACAGTCTGGGTTTTGTTTCCAGTGTTTATATAGATCTGGGTCCATATCCATGATTACCATCAGTAATGTTGTTGTTTAGGTGGATCCTTCGTATTTTCCCAAGTCTTCCATCGTTTTGATGAGGATTGGTTTTCCGTTCTCTTCTCCCAGTGGTGTGATGTAAATTCTGCAGTTCCTTGACCACGTCTTTAAAATCTTTCCTCCTTTTTTTATTTGGCGTGCCTTCCATGCGATGTTTGCATTTTTTTTGTCAGGTTTTCATTAATAAATACCTTCGTTTCCTTCAGCTTTCTTCCTTGCTTCAGTAGTTCTCCTTTGAATTTCATATTTGTGAAGGTTATTTTTACAGCTCTGTAATCATTTTTCTTTGGCAGGAGATGGCAGGAGTTGATGTTGTCAGGGTTCAGGACAATGTCCTTCGACTCCAGGTAGTCAATGACCTGTTGTTCAATCGATTTTGTTTCTTCGTCACTCGCGTAACTCCTGGGTTTTATCTTTAGGCCTGTGATGATGACATCTTTCTCTCTTTCCTTTTGTTCCAGCTGTTCAACCCTGGCGTTCAACAATTTTATCTCTTCAGCATTTCTTTCATTCTTTTCTTTCAGTACCTTTGCTTCGCTTTGTAGGTTTTCCAGTGAGTTTTCCAGCGTCTTTTCCAACGACTTTATCTCGGCAGATAGGTTTCGTAGACCCTCGCGTATCATCTCCTTGACCTCTTCCAAACCCGAATTGGGTTCTGAAGGGCCTCCCTGCAGTTTTTTCACCATTTTCCTTCAGTCTTGGGCCCAATTTTTCAGGATGTTCAGCTGTAGCCAGCTGTAGCATAGGTCGTGTTATCGGAGCGAATGAAAACACGTCTGCTCTCTCCAAAGACCAGAGATTTATGTTTTTAATGCAGATTTTAATGTTCATATTGATTTTTAAGCTGTTGAAGGTTTTCTACAGCACTTTTTTTGAGAGAGAGAGAGACAGAGTGGAAAATTAAAAAATAAAGTGTCAGTCTTGGTTCCACCCAAGGCGTGATATGACCAAAAATGGTAAAAACTATAGAAATTAATCTATTCAGGAGCTACTAAATTAGTGTTTTTTAACCTTGGGGTCAGGACTCCATCTGGGGTCACCTGGATTTTAAATGAGGTCGCCTGAAATTAAATTTTTCTTTCTTTTTTTTTTTTTAAAAAATAAAACTACACAATCTTAAACAACTGTACTTCTATACTTTCACCTTATGAAATATAAATCTCGTCAAACTAAAATGCAGTAAAATGAAAAAACATCTGAGCTCAAACATGATCAAAAACTAATTCTAGAATATAAATGTCTTTGGGGTCACCAGAAATTCCTGATATCAAAACGGGGTCACGATCCAAAAAAGGTTGGGAACCACTGCACTAAATACTATTTCTTTCCACATATTTACACACTGAGATTCTATAAAATGTGTTATCACTCATTTATTCCATCATTAAGCTCTATAGGGGTACTTGGATTAACGAATAAGAGAAAGGGGGTACTGGAGCCAGAAAAGTTTGAGAACCACTGATGTAAAGCACATTGAATTGCCTTCGGTATGAAATGCACTATACAAATGAATTTGTTTTGCCTATAGGTTGTATGTAAAATATGTACAAATTCTAATATTTACCTGTGTTTTATTTACATCAGTAATATGTGGGGTGAACTCATAGCAACCCGCCCTGCTGACATGTCCTAATCTGTACCACTGTGCTGTTAAATGGAGGATCTGATCCTCCTCCTGACCCCTGCACTGACAGGACAGGCAGCAGGAATCTCCTAAATGTCGGAAACAGCTGCTGTGTCCATACACGTCCCTGACCCGTGCATATAGAACCCCAAACATCTCACTGCTCGCTCATTTATCCAGTTTTCACACTTTGATGTGTCAGTCCAGAAACTCCTGACTCATGTTCCACAAAGCAATCAATCAGTAGGAAATACCAGACAGAAGTTCATTCTGGAGGATTTACACATGAGACCATGTGGCTTTGTGGAGCTATGGGAACTAGGGAAGGAAAGTGAATGAACGTGTGAAGAGTGAGTGAGTCAGACTGGAGCAGACAGGAATAATAACACACGCTGTCATGACTGAGACAGATCAATCTGGGGTCGGTGACAGGTGTAGAGGTGGCTTTGTCTGTCTGCCTTTGCTGTTGTGTTAACATCCAAACTCTGCACGTTACATTCCTCACACTGTGTCCTCCATCTTATTAGTAACTAGAGTGTAACACAGGAGGCGTGGCCTGTGCTGTCACTCTATGTCACTATCCAAGTTAGCAGACTGTCACTAAGGGCTAGAAAACAGTTATACAACATAGTGCTGTCAAGAGATTAAAAGAATTGAGCGATTAATCAATTATGCTCTACTTGAGGTATTTTCATTTAAATAACTTAAATTATTGTGGCAGATAAAAAAGATTGATATATAACAAAGTGGCTTTATAAAGTCATTTATCGATTAGGTAACACTTTAGGGAACAGCTACTGACCATTAATTAGTTTCAGCAGCAGTATTTAACTCTAATAATTACTAACTACATCTATCATGTGTATTTATTTATTAAGATGGAGCACATTGGTAACTAGAGCTCCTGAGGGCCCCTCACATGGTCCATGAGGGCTACCTGGGGCCCATGGGCACCATGTTGGTGACCACTGACTGAGCTACTCATGCATCCAAAACATTAACCTCACAAGAAACCACAAGGTTTAAAATATTTAGGGCCTGATTCACTAATTAACAGCGCTAAATCTGGTGTGCACGCTAATAAATTGAACACAGTGTGTTCGTATGTTGCAAGTGACTGACTAAGATTGCCAAAGTAGTCGATAACAGGTGAAAATTTGGTGAAGACCATCATGTTCCAATTAGAGCTGTTCGCTCACAAGCTGGTGTGAAAACGCAGCGTGGCTGAGGAGAGTAACACGTGCAAAATGAAAGTTAAAAGGTGTTAGTGCACGTGTCAAACTCAAGGCACGGGGGCCAAATCCAGCCCTTTAGAGCATCCAATTCGGCCCGCAGAACAAAATAAAAATGACAGAAAATAAGAATCATTGTGTGAATGAAACTCAACAATATTTGCAGCGGCTCACAGGCTTCCCTAGTGCTTCTATCACATGATTGCAGTCATTTTTTTATGTTAAACAGTTGGAAAAACTCAAAATTCTTACAAAATCCTTCAATTTTCCTTAAAATATTACATAATAATATTCTCCTTAATTAAAAATGGTTGAAAAATCTAGGAAATTTAAAGTAAAGATCCTGATATCCATCACTGAATGCTTGGATATTGTGTTTCTTACATATTTTGTATTTTATGTACACGTAGAAGTGCAAACTAGGGCGCAATATTGTGGAAATTAATAATTTTCCCACATAAAATCTGTGGCCCACTTGAGATCAAACTGCTCCGTATTTGGTCCCTGAACTAAAATGAGTTTGATACCCCTGTATTAATGGGAGAGGATGATGGACATATTATTAAATTACAGAAAATGTACCTGAGATGGATACGGGTCTAGGGTCTTTTTTCATTAGGTTTTGATTTTGAAAATTAATTATTTTTTTTCTACATTCTGATTGAGAAGGATGTCGGTAATGATGTCATCGCACAGATGCAGGGATGCACTGGAGTCATTTCTTTGCTTTAATATGAAGCCTGGTAATTTTAAGAGATGAACAGATGTAAGTATGAGCAGGAGAAACACCATATGTGAGGCTGTCTTTGAGAAAGTCATGTGAGGAAAAAATGGCAAAAATTTGAAAAAAAATGGATCATAAGAAATGTTTCAACTTTTTTTTTCAATCCATTCACTCAAAAATGTTGATTCAAGTGGAAAAGATTTGCTTTCCACGTGAGTAAAGTTGACAGAAACGTCTGTCTGTAAAACATGCTGATAAAACACACAAAATACTCCCCACATATCAGTTAAATGTTTAACTTAATTACATTGCGTGTGCTATATTAATGTACTTTAATTTATTCCTTCCACTATTTAGTGCAGCAAAGCTCCAAATATATTGCTTTTAGTGCTTTTGCATGTTGGACAGTCTTATCCTGTTTCCTTAGGGTTAGTAGATCACAGTTGGAGAGAACAGTGACTTTTCCTCACGTTTTTAACACATGCAAACATTTAGTAAATCAGAGATTTATTCTTCCTGACAGTGAAAAGTGGATTTTTGAGGAAAAACCCTTAGGTTTCTGAGGTTATGAAATATTTTTTGTGTATTATAACGAGACAAAGCAAAGAAGAAAACAACTTCTCTGTATGACTGCCAAGTGTGCTGTGGAAACTGTTTTTTTTTTTTTTGGTGGGAGATTTTCCTTTAATTCACTCACTGTGTGAAGCAGAGTGCCTGACAAAGGACTTGGCAGCCACGGGCTCTTGATCTGATGTAGCTTCTACATAAATTATTTTATGTGCAAGAAAATCATTTGGATATTACTTAAGCACGTTAAATGCATGCTGAAGACAGATTGACACAGCACACAACATATTAAAACTAATGTCAGGGACAGTGGGCTGAAAAGATTGTATAGGATTAAGTGTGTTCAAGGTGTTGTGTGTATGTTTAAGTAAGAAAATGCCAAAAACAAGTCCTCTGCAGTGATTCACCATCTCTACAGTATTCTTGCATTGTAAAAGAATGGTAATGTGCTTTTGTTTGGACATTAAATTGAAAAAAAAAAAAAAAACAAAACATGTATGAAGCCTATCAGCCAGGGTTACATGATGTTTTTTTAATTCGGAATTAGTTATTCTGAATTAAATCATTCGGAATGAAAGTGTTCTACTTCGTGTTTACATGGTAATAGTGATTCCCGAACTGGGGTTTACATGGAAAACCGGTTTATTCCGCTTTAGATAATTCTGCTTTAGGTCTGGTGGTTGTTAAGGCTCTGATTGGACAGTGGGTGAACGTGACGTATATCACGTCTATCTGGAAAAACACAACAAACCTTTTACTGTTGGCTATAACACAGAACACCACACATGAGAACTGTTTTCACCTTTATTTTGATTGTAGTTTTGAAGCAACAGCTCGACAATAGCAAACGTTTTCAGTTTGGAACGCGGAGCAGAAGAGAAGTGAAGCTAATCACTGGTAAAAAGCCCAGTAAAACTCTGGAAAACATCCACCAGGAATAAATAGTTGTTCCCTGGTAAAGATAGTAGCTCTAACAACTGGTAAAACTGATAAACTTGGTGATATTATAGCCTGTGCATGCAGTACGGGGACGCATTTACTCCGCCTCCGGGTCCTAGTGCCAGCCGTCCATTCTTTAAATAGTCTCTGCTGGAGTCCGGGCCACCGCCATTTTGGATTATGTCGTCTTCAGCGCATCATCGCCGCAAGTCGCGCAGGCGCAAAACGATCCGAATTAACTTAAAGCAGCTTTAATCAAGTTAAGAAAGAAAAATTGTCTAATTCGGAATTAAAAATGGAATAAACCAGCCAACTAATTCGGAATTAACTTTAATTCGTAATTAAATTAGCATTAGGAATTAAGTGTTTACAAGGTCAGGTTAAAGAGGAATTAACTTTTATTCCACTTTAAAGAGGAATTAAAGTTCCCATGTAAACGTGGCTCCACTAGGAAGCACAAACCATTCCAGATTAGTTCAACAATAAAAAGCTCCTATTATTCACCCTTAGTTAGCAACAGTTAAGCATAATTACCTGCAGGTAAACTCATTTAGAGACAGACGGTAATGTTTATTTAATCCCCTCTCTGTTTCTGAGGAATGTGCTGAGTCGGCTAGGCCTAAACATCATGGAGTGTTTTCTCCTGGGGAGGGATGCAGACTTAGTTGAGTCACGAAGAGCTCCAAAGAAAACCAACCATTAGCAGACTCATTTGGAAAGGGAAGCAGGGTGTGGTAGAATAGCTCTCAACAGACAGAACTTCAAGTTTCTTGGCAGATTGTAGTTTTACCACCCGTTTCCTTTTTAGACAATAACTTTATATAATATAGCTATTGAAAATGTGCCCAAGAATTCGGACAGAAGTGGAATGATCTATGCCTCACCTCTGCATTCACCCCACACCCAGAGGCATTCAGCCAACACAGTGTTCCCACCATCAACCCGCCTCCCACCAGCTTCCTGGATTGTACTAACATGTGAGAAACCAATACAAGCAAGAGCCCATTTTTCGCCCGCTGACCTCAGCCCATATGGATGAACAGAACGTCCAGTGGACAGGATAAAGTGTGGCCCTTTACACCAGCCTTTGTAAGTACATACTGCTGAGGTGTGTAACATTTGCAGCTAACTGTTATTTGCTGTTGTTGATGAAAATTTTATGGAGTAAAGGTGTCTTGAAAAACATTTGGGGTCCATGGGAATAAAAAAAGTGAGAGAAAGGAACAGGAATAAGTCACAGGAATGACCTTGAAAAGATGGAGGAGGCCGTTAAAGCAGGGTAGGGTTAGGGTTAGGTCAGGGGTCTGCAACCTTTACTCTCAAAGGAACCATTTAACCTCATCTCACCTGGATTAAAGTCCTCCTGGAGCCGAAAAAATACCTTCTCAACGAAGACAATACAGTGTATTAAATTCTATACAGTTAAAATTATATAGAATGCATCTTCAACCTCTTACGCATCTAGGTTTACATGAACACAATGTTATATAAATATACATATATATTTTTTTAGTTAATATATTTGAAAGGCTACAATAAGTAACTTGAATTTGATGACGCATGATCATGTCGGTCATCACATGCTAATTGTTCATTTCTTGCCACACATAAAACATGCATATTTAACCAGCACATTGGTGGTTAAATGAATCTGTTCCCACACAATTAAAATCTCTATTTTCTTCCACAATAGTGTTTTTGTTGGTTTAGTTATCTTTTTTTTGGAACACTTTATTTAAAGATTTTTCAGTTTTATACAAACAAACGTTTCAAGAATCAGGGCTTGTTCAAACTTATTTTACAGAGATTTACACCACAATGCCAACCAGCGGCACATGAGCCCTCAACTTGTGAAAAGATATCCATAAAAATAGATTAAACACACACAAAAACAAAAACAAAAAAAAAAAAAAGTCAATACAATACGCTGCACAACCCAACTCCTCAATGATTGAATTTTGCTTTCCACATCCCACTCAAGTAAAAGGCAAACCTTCCACATAAGCAATGAAGGGCGACCATGTCCTATGATATTTATTTATTGACCCACGTAAGCTGTACCTTAGATATTCCATTTGCAAACACATCATCAACTCTCGTACCCACTGAATAAAGGAAGGAGGTTGTACGTCCTTCCACTTTGTTAAAATGAGTCTGTGGGCCAAAAGTGATGAAAAGGCAATGGCACTGGTCTGGTACGTAGTCAATCCATGTCCACTTGGGACAACACCAAACACTGCGGTAATCGGATTGGGATCAATCTTTCTGCCACACACATGTGAGAAAGCATCAAATATAGAACCCCAAAACCCACCCAATGCCACACAGGACCAAAACATATGGCTCATGGTGGCGGGCGACTGTTTGCATCTTGGGCACGCATCATCAGAGGTACCGTATATTCTAGCAAGCCTGGCCTTAGTGAAATAAGAATGGTGAAGAGCCTTAAACTGTATCAAACAGTGTCGTATGCAGATGGACGTTGAATATATAAGCCCGATACTTAAATCCCAGGTATCATCAGATATTTTCATGTTTAGGTCCTGTTCCCAAGAAATCTTTACCTCAGCCAAAGAAGTAGGGTCTATGTGATGCAACGCATTGTATATTTTGGAAATCTGTCCTCTGGAAATAGATTGTAGCTGCAAGCAGTCTTCAAGGGGGCAAGCATGTGATTTGTTTGGATACGTGGAGAAATGCTTTGATTCAAAGCTACGGGCCTGTAAATATCTGAAAAAGTGAGATCTGGGAATATCAAAATTTTTTGCTAAGTCTTCAAATGACATAAATGAGCCATTAATAAACAGGTCCCTGAAAAACACAATCCCTTTTGTTTGCCAAATTTTGAAACCTGACTCATTTAAGGCTGGTAAAAAAGAAGGGTTAGAAGTAATAGGAGCATAGATAAGGATCTGTTTAAAGGAAAAGTGGCGACAACATTGAAACCAGATACTGAGAGAGCTTTTAACCAATGGATTCGTGAATTTTATTTTCCCCTCTAATGGCAATGAGGAACACATTAGAGCTATGGGTGTGGTTGGAGGACTAGAACCCAGTTCCATAACAGACCAAAGTGGGCCGCCGCCCTCTTTAAATGTGCGGAGCCAGGTGGAAAGTTTTACAATATTAGCTGACCAGTAGTAATACATGAAATTTGGTAGGGCAAGGCCACCTTCAGCTCTAGAGCACTGTAATCTAGATTTCCGAATCCTTGGGCATTTCTGGTTCCATATAAATGAAGTCACAATACCATCAATTTTTTTAAAGAACGTTTTGGGAAGAAATAAAGGCAGCATCTGAAAAAGATACATGAATTTGGGCAAAACGACCATCTTAACAGTATTAATACGCCCGGCAAGAGAGATGGATAAAGCCGACCAGCGCAACAGATCCGCTTTGGTTCTATCAAGAAGCGGGGTGAAGTTATATTTAAAAAGACTGTTATAGGAATTGGAAATTTGTACCCCCAGATATGTAAATGATTTTTCCTCAATTTTGAATGGAATATTTATATAATCCATGTCTTTAGTTAGCTGGTTTATGGGAAAGAGTACACTTTTTCCCAGATTCAACTTGTACCCTGACAAGCGGCCATACGAGGCAAGCAGTTCCAACATTCTCGGGATAGACTCCGCCGGGTCCGTTGTGTACAAAAGCAAGTCGTCCGCATAAAGAGATAATTTGTGAATAGCTCCTCCTCGACTAATCCCCCTAACACCTTCACCCGAACGCAGTGCCACAGCCAAAGGCTCGATTGCAATATCGAAAAGCAAGGGGCTCAAGGGGCAGCCCTGGCGGGTACCTCTATATAGTGGGAAATAGTCTGAAACAATGTTGTTAGTCCGAACTGAGGAGAGTGGCACTGAATATAAAATCTTAATCCATGATATGAATTTTGGCCCGAAACCAAACTTGCTCATGACCGATAACAAATATGGCCACTCCACACAGTCAAAAGCATTTTCGGCATCGAGAGAGACTATCACTTCAGGTTGATCTGTGGAGTGGTCAGAATACAAAACGTTGAATAAGCGTCGAGTGTTAAAATAGGACTGTCGATTTGCAACAAAGCCAGTTTGATCTTCGTGAATGATTGTGGGACCGATACCTTCATGGCGGAGTGCAAAAATTTTTGTAAGAATTTTATAATCCACATTTAGTAGACTGAATGGCCGATAAGATTCACGTTGGTTTAGTTATCTTACCAGGGATTTAAAATTTAAGTTTAGCCACAGGTGCAGGAAAGTTGATGGTCTGTAGATGTTGCAGGAGGTGAAGTAGGATGGTGCTGAGTCATTGCACAATGTGATTTATTTTTAGGTTAACAAATTGTAATGTCTTGATTTTATTTGTCATTAATCATTAATAGCTTCTGTAAAAAAACACTAAAAAAAAAACTCTTCATTTCAATAGTTTTTTTTAAAGGTATAGGGAGCCATTGTATAAGAGTCAAAGAGCCACATGAGGGTCCAGGGCCACAGGTTGCAGACCCCTGGGTTAGGGTTAGCTTCCTGGGGTATTTCTATTAATTTGTGACTGTTTTTGAACCTTTAAACCTCAGAACTCAACTGAGCTGTAATTGGACAAGAGTTCCAGTCCAGAAAACGACATTATGAAACAAAACGGCCATTGTGGAAATAAATATTTAAAAATAATAAAACGGATTTCATAATAATATTACCTTATTTAACAATTTAATGGCCATATTATATATTTGTCTGTTATTTATCAAAATGGTATTTATTTCAAAATGTTGTTTTTATTTATTTAATTATGACTCTTTTGGGCTTCCATATTACACTGCACTTTGCCTTTAGCGCCTGTGTTATGGCTCCACCCCTTTTCTTCACTGAGATTGTGTAAAGGACAGACTGATTGGCTGATGCACTACACCTGGGACTAATTAGCACCTTCTGCCTGTTGTCCTCCTCAGTACAGCCTGGACCTTGTTTCTTCTAGTTTTTTTTAATCGTTTGAGTGCCTGAAAAAAGTTCTGTTATCCCTGAATTCCTTTTTCCCTTAAAGGTGCAGTCTGCAACTCTTAGGAAATTACTGCTGCTTGATTTACATTATGTTTGATTTGTAATTGTTACACTAGAACTCTGTAGTGCATGTGTTGTTCATACGCGTGCAGCAGCCTCCGTGTGAGCTGCTGTAAGTGACACTGTATTGCTGCTGCTGCTGCTGATAGCTTGGTGTGTGCACATTAAGAGAGAGAATCGTTGCAGTAATATGCTTTTAACAGAGCATGTTATATTACTGTGATGTTGCTGTCGGACTAACGATAGCTTGTCAGCTCCTCTAAGGGAGGGACTTTGGAAAGATTGGAGGCAGGGCAAGAGAGCAGCAGGGAGGGAGAGGGGGATCTGAGAGTTGCGGACTGCACCTTTAAAGGAGAAACAAATTATTTTCTGTTTAACCGTATTATATTCTTAGTTCCCCATGTCTATGTTTTTTGTTCCTTCCTTTGTTCCACCTTTTTGTTATAGTTTAGTTATTAATTAAATTATTTAGAAATTATATGTATTTCCATTTACTGTCTATTAGTTTTGAACAACACCGTCCACAGGGAGGTGGCCCCGGTCCCACGATGAGAGATAATGCCATCAACCGCCCAAGCATGGCCACAGCGCCAGCCACAGACCGACAAGCAGGCTCACCCAAGCACCCCCAACCGGGCACTGCTACCCCACACCAATGCCGCCAGCACAGCCCCCGGGTTGTTTGGAAGCTTAAAACTCTGGTCACTCAAACGCTAAACCGGAGTTTTCCCAAATCTTCACTTTGGTCGGAGTTTTCCAAAAGCCCCGTTTTTAATAACCTTATCCTGCATTTTCATGTGGATGACAGGTCAAACCATAGAAAAATATATTCAGTTTAGCAGATACCGGGCCACGTGTGGACAGAGCCTAGAACTGTCCTAAAGTCAGAGGCCAGAACCACGCACAAGACCCAAGACCAGACACAAAAGCCAGGAAGGTGGCCCCAGAGGGAATGCATTGGAAGCCCAGTCCCCCCAACTAGAGACTGTAAGGCCCTACTTGACCCACATCCCCCAGGACACACACAAATAATACATTTATTCCACGCATCTTTTTGTTGAGGCTAGTAACACATTGTGTGACAGCTCTAACTTAAGACAACATGGTTTAAAGTGCATGAGTCTAACACAAGGCCCAGGGGCCATAAACGGCCCTTTGGAGCATCCAAAGTAAAAATGACAGAGAAAATGTGAATCATTGTGAAAATTAAACTCAACAATATTTGCAGGGGCTCACAGTTTTGCCGGTGTTTACATCACGATTGCAGTCATTTTTAATGTTAAACTGTTGAAAAAACTCATATATTGGTTGGATAATGTGGGTTTCTTACATACTTTGCACTTTATGTATACGCAGAAGTGCAAACTAGGGCACAAGAATATTGAAATTACTCTTTTTCCTGCACAAAATCTGTGGCCCACTTGAAATTAAACTGCACCGTATTTGGCCCCTGAACTAAAATGAGTTTGACACCACTGGTTAAAAGGCTAACACAACATGTAGCACAGATGCAAGTTTTGACCCTTTTGTAATTGCATTTTTGAGTTGGCACTGCATAAACTTGTAATTCTACAGAAATTTTCTATTAAAAAAAGGTTTTGAATTGGGTATTTATTGAACATTTCAAAAAGCTATTAACTCAGTTGGAAAGTTAATGCTATTGTGATATTTGCTGTAATATTTAAAAAAATGCTCAATACTTGTGACCAAGACAATAATCTGAGTTAAAAATGTTCTGCTGTTTGACCAAAAGAAATAGAAGCACAATCATCTTTATCAAAGTTGATTTATATGCGTATTCTATGGAAAACAGATACATATATTAGATATCTTTGATATCAAAGCTCAGTTTCCTGTATTAGTGAGGTCTTTGACTGCACTAGTTTACTAGTAGAACACTGAAACATGTACTTGTAAACTAGTAGAAAGGAAAAATCCCCACATGTTCAATACTAAGGTGCTAAATATCTACTAGTTTACTAGTAACATGTATTTTGTGTCTACTAGTTAACACGATTGCACCTCGGGCTGTCGTTTATCACTCTTCTGACCTAAAGAACTACTTCTACTTATTTTTTCTGTGAATACAATAATGATGGGATAAAAAAAGGAAATCATGAGATCAGTTGTAAAATGTTCTTCTATATTATTTTAAGCTTTTTATAAATGTAACATTTTATATATATATATAATTTTCATGCTTTAGTCTCCATGGAAAGTAAGGAAGAAGCAGGTGCTTTACAGCACTTGCTCCTTACAAAGGGTTAATTTTTTTGGGAGGAGGTGGAAGTCTATATAGAGAACCAATGGGAAGGTTTACGTTATGCTCAGACCCCACCCACTCATTAGCATGTACTTGAACAAGTGTTTCTAGTAAACATTTTTGCTTTCACTAGTAGCACTAGTAAAATTAGTAACGCCAACAAGAGCCCTACTAGTGCAAATAGTGACATTTACTAGGTAACTAGTTAACCATTTTGATTTTTGAGCCTCACTAATTCACTAGTTAGACTAAAATGACATGAACTAGTGTTACTAGTTGCCTTTTAGCGCTCAGTAGTTAACTAGTGAACATTTAGAGCTTCACTAGTAAACAAGTAAAATGTGTAACTGCATCACGAGTGATACTAGTGGACATATGGGTCTTACTAGTTAACTAGTAAACATTTTGAGACTCACTAGTTAACTTGTAGACACAAAATACATATTTAGTGAATCAAATATATCTAATATATATATATGTCGGCTTTCCATACGTATTCTGCCCCAGACAGAAGGCCAAAGGAGGGAGCCCACTAAATTGTGAAAAGGCTCTTTGGTTAGAACTTACTGGAGCATTCTGGACAGCTGGAGATAACTATCACATCTCTGCCAGGATTTAGGAAACAGCTGTTTTTCATCAGGAAATTCAAATCTGATTTGTTCAGTAAGATTGTTTACTGATGCGTCATAACAAATACTAAAATGGGTGAAATTCATGACGCGGTTAGCAGGAATATATTGCAGTACTATCTATTCTAAAAATAGATACTGAGCAGGGTTCTTCAACGCAACGTGTGTGCATTTAAAAAGAAAGACTCAAAATAGTGACAGACATGTGCAGCAGCTGAGCAACAAATGCACCATCTTGACAAGGGGATACCCTACACACACACACACACACACACACACACACACACATTCACCCACGCACACCTTTCTGTTAGGAGAAAAACATAGTTTACATTTCACATTGTTTTAACGAAACCCAAGAAGACATAGTCATCAACATCCCCCGCCAGATTGGTTTTCATTATAACTCTCAACCTTTTCCTAAATATCCAGATCTAACAACTTAGATGTAAACATAAGAAAATATTATCACATCTTCAACGTTTTCTAAGAAAAGCTGTCCCCTTTGAAGATACCTCAAACATAGTAAATAAAAACAGAACAAGGGCAATAACTCCGGAAAAAATATTTGCGCACTTCTCATTTTCGAACTCCATCAAGGTATTGATACCCTGAAGCCACACAGCAAATTTGGTTATCCTATTTTAAATGGTTCCTGAGAAAAGCTGTCAGAATAAAAAAAAACAAAACAAGAGCAATATCTCCAGAAAAAATAATTGCGCGCTTCTCATTTTCAAACTCCATCAAGGTATTGATACCCTGAAGCCACACACCGAATTTGGTTATCCTATCTTAAACAGTTTCATAGAAAAGCTGTCCACATTAACTCGGACGGATGGACGCACAGACGAACAGGTAAAGCTCAAGCCTAAATCCCCCTACCACACTTTGTGGCGGGAGATCATAAGCCATTATATTCAGAAGGCCAAAATTCAAAACCAGAACAAACACTAATAACAGTTCCGATTGTCAACAAGTTAAAAAATGAACCGCTTTAGCCTGATTAGTATTTCATTAAAGAAGTGAGCTCTTCCTTACCTGTTTCTTTCCAGTTAGGTCAACCGGAGAAAGGATTAATAATTAATATCCCTGATGTGAAGTAAATCACTGAATGTGTGACAGCATGACACACCGAGCCACTGACACTCACACAAGGACAGTCACACTGGCTCACACAGGCAGACCCACAATGCTGAGTCCAGAACTGAGGGGGAGGGAGCTGCCCCGTGCTGCCAAATTCCACACAAGGCAGAAGACAATGACAAAATTATATATTTCGGTTTTAATCAAATAACAAAAATTGATAGAATTATTACGGTGATGTCAGAGGTTGGTTAGATCACATTCATGTTTTTCTCTTCCTACAACAAACACAAATCCTTCCTAAACTCCGTAATTGCTTCATTGCATCTTAGAACCAGAAGCAGGTTCCCCTACCTATGATCATACGTCTTACTTTGAAACATGTTAAGCTTTAGTTTGGAGAGTTGGAAATGTTTTTCCTGTTTCTGTTCATGCAGGACACAGTCTGCTGACCATCAGAAACATTACAGTGATTCTGGCCGTGGCCCAACTGACCCTGGCTGCATGGAAAGCTCTGGTCCTCTGATCTGTAACTGAATGAAAATAAAAGATGACAGCCCTGCAGAAGGCACTGGGATCCAGAGAAAAGGGGATTAAGTAGAAACCACAACCTAATAAACCACACATGCTCCAAGGATTCTTTAAAAAGACCTTTTATGCCCGAACAGAAATAGCCTATGTCATATGTCAGGATCCAAATAGACCACTTTGAATTGGCTGCACCTGGCATGTATGAGACAGATGGCTGTGGCTACTGTTTGCACATCATGTGTCTCACACATATAAACACACACAGAAATGTGAATATTTGAAAGCCAAGTCAGCAGACGGTAATTAATTAGGTCTCAATGCTTTGCTTTTGCATCGACATCATTAAATCGGACGTGGCAGGTTATATTTAAAGGTCCCACATCATGCTATTTTTCACCCATCTCCATTTGTTCTAAGAACTCCAAAAACATAGTATTTGAGGTTTATTTTCCCAAACTCGTCTGTTTTGCAGAGTTTTAGCCTCTGAAAAGTCACTTTCTGAGCAACTCTACAAACAGGCTGATTCGTGTCCTACTTATGCATATTCATGAGTGGGCGTGTCTATCCACGGGACACTGACTTCCCTGCATGTCTTGCTCTGTTACGAGGCGGACCAGTAATCACCAAAGCAAATATATTTTTGCTTTCCACACACAGTTGTGATTGTTTTCTGCCAAAAAAACTGCACATTACAGGAAAACACATGGCTATTTACGGTGCTATTGAGTCCGTCTCCCACCCCCGCACGGTGACGTAGGGCATGGAAGAAAAACACACTTTCTCCAAGTTGACATGATAGCGACAACGCGTATCAGCAGCGGCAGAAACAACAACAGCCTTCGATGTGCAGCGGTGATAGAACGTGGAAGCACTGCGCGAAGGACGCTGACATGCTCACCTTCGTGGGCGTGTCTGTTTACATGTCAATCACAGCAGGGATCTTCCCGGAGGCGCGGCTTCTTCAGCTCAGTGCCGTGTCAAATTTGTCATCAAATTGGGAACGCGTCATCAAATTGGAGCGAGGTGTTTGGGCTCACCCTGTAGTAAGAAAATCAATGAAAAACAACCCTTTGGGCATGTGTATGAAGCCCAAATAGCACTTTTATGATGTTTAAAGCACAGAAAAGTTGATTTAGCTTAACATGGGCCCTTTAAAGCTCCAAGACACGATAACAAACATTCTGTATACATTATACTACAGATAAAGACATTGTGCTGGCCTCATAGATCAGTAAATAGAAAGTATTTCTTCTGAAAAATGGGAAAATTTACTCACAAATGTTGATGTAGGTTGTATTTGACTCCATGACATAAGGTTTGTTGTAGTCATGTGACTTTGGAAAAGTTTCACGCATTACATTGTGGAATTAAGAATTCCGCCAAAGCAGAAAAGTTTCTTGAAGAAATGTTCTTACTTTATTCTTACTTTGAAAATAGCATGATATGGGACCTTTAAGCTCCCACTATATGAATACATACATCTGACAGGCACTGTACTAGTTATTGAAAAGTTAAAAAAAGACAAGAAAAATTGCAGTTGGAAAAATAACGATGTTTTTAATTGTACTTGCTTTTTTTTACATTAACACTGGATTTAAATATTCACTCTGGGTATGACCTTCCCAACTCAATAGGAGTATAAAAAATGAAAACAAACCATAACAATCAGGTGTGTAGGAAGATTATTCTTATTCTTATTTCCTCCCCCACACCCTCGATACCACTCATACCCTCAACAATACATCTTATGATGTTTTATTATTGTGATACATCTTGTCACACAATATATCAGCTCACCTTGACCCATCTAAACGAGTTGAAATACTGACGGAGCACAAAAGCAAACACACATACAGTACATTTTCAATGACTATCAGACGAATGTTTTTAATCCAGAGATTGTAAACTCTTGCCAGTACAAAGGTCACGTTTAGTCCAGTCAGATCCCAATTAAATGCTAAAAAGCACATTGTGACCTCTACTACAAGGGATGTTAAAGATAAGATGTCAAAATTTGGTATATAATTAATTACGCTACCATTCAAATGTCACAGTTTCTCCTTCAAATTCAATGAAAAGCAGATATCCATCACGTTTCCAAGCAGAGAGATACACCCTGTACAGGACATCACTTTGTTCCAGGGTAAATAGACACAAACAAAGTAGTCATTTACTCCTGCAGCTCATGCAAACATGATTTTGTGTAAAAATGCAAAACCCTCACAGAATGGATCCAGGAGGAGAATCAAACCTAGGAGTTCTGGACACCTCTCAACAGTTATTGCACCATGACTTGGTAATAAAATCAACAAATGTATTCAGTCTCACTGCATTTGAGAACACAGCATTAAGTTTTTCAGGTCAGGGTCAAGCGTGATGTTCGGCTTTAAGAGGCTCACCGTGTACTGTTAATACAAAATGTTTTGTTAAAAGCAATGTTAAATACACAAGCCAGCAATTTACGTCGCAGAGAATCAAAGAAAGTCTTAATGGGTACACACAGCAAATAATTTATAGAGATTAGATCTAGACTACTAGATACAGAAACAGGAAACAATCATACAGAAGATGAGAAGAGGAGGTAGAAGGTACATAATGAACTGGCACAGAAAACAACACGATAGACAGAAAGGAACAAATTAACGTCATGCTGACACACCTCAGACAGTGGTTAACCAACACCATCCCTGAGTCTACTCTTACCACATTTACTTATGAACATACTTTTTAGAGGTTAACCGAAATGGGATTTTTAAAGGCCGATGCCGATTAAAAAAAATTTATAAAAATTCAGCCAATGACCGATATCTAAAGCTGATTTTGGAAGCCGATATACTTTTTTTTTTTTTAAAGCATATTGATTATGAAAGGCAATTGAAACCATCATATGACATAAATGTATATATTAGAAATTAAAGTAAATACAACAACAGAACTCTTAACATTTATTAAACTTTAAATATACCCGCAAAAGAAAAATCTTAAGTAAAACAAAAAGTACAGGACGGATAAGTAGCAGTAAAGCACGACAACAATATACAATGTTTAATGTGCAAGTAGTCAGATTAAACTAAATACCTGTTTTAGGTTTAACCACTCACTCCTTCCCTCCACCATTATACCTAAGCTTCACACTTGTCACCATATGCACAGCTACACATCTCACTCTCACTTTAAAATAATCAACTCTTCACCACCCTTTCCATTTCCTACCTTGAGTCTCTCATATACAGTATACTGTATATATAGTGTGTGTGAGAGATTTTTTTTTTTTTGGCCAATGGCCGATCTTGAAAAAAGTCCATTTATCAGTCGACCTCTAATACTTTTAGCTTTTAACTCATTTGTCAATGATTTTAATTTCATTTTAAATTTGATTTTAATTTAGTGATAATCATTTATATATTTATTCAGGATTAGAAGTTTTAAAAAGTCTGAAGTGAAGAAGACTCCCAAAAGAGTGATGAATCTCTGAGTTACAAACAGATAAACCGTGACATGGATTCATTCAGAGCATTTCTCTGTTTCTAAAAGTTGTTCTCGGATCAGCTCAAATTACCCAAAAAATAGAAACGTGTTATTAGAACAACCTGCATTACAGTAATTCTGCACTGAGGAATTACAGCTGATGACAAACTGCGCAGTACTCGGTGTCATGCAATTGTACTAAAGTAGTGTTGTGATTTTTGGGAACAACAATTAAGACACATTTATGGTAATAGCTGAGCTGTAGCTACATGCAGCCATTGCTATGCTCTGACTCACTCAGTGCAGAACTCGCTATTGCACAGACCAATTATTGTTATTATTTCTATCCTCCTTTGAATGATGCACATTTTGTTCTCCATTTGAACTCACAGTATGTGAGCGTTGCATCTGTCATCTGTGAGCAGGGTCGGAAAAATGGACATTGCAAAAGAAATACACGCGTGGCCACTTTCACCTTACAGCGTTGTGCCTGATTCTGTGTATAATGTAGTTTTAACTAGCTGCACGTTGCTTCCTTAGACCATGTGGTGTGTGAGTTAGCAATGAGACACAATCAGGGAGAACATTTGATTCAGGGATGGACTGTCTTGATTAATCAATCCCTTTGCATTTTTGTCAAATCATTTGTACTCCCTCTTAAGTACCCTTTCCATAGTTTAATGTGCTTTTTTATTTGTAGAACATCAGGCTCTCCTAAACTCCTAAATGTGTCTCCAACATTGGTTCCCTATAGGGATTAATCTACAAATGAAAACAATGAGTAGAATTTATATATTTATATATATATAACCCTAACCCTACAGCATAAAATAATTCTGTTTCACTAAATTACAAGAAAATATAGAATGTTATTTAGCAATAGTACTGAAAGTTTGTGGTGAATGTGTCCAAAAAATAGCCTAAAAAAAGGAGCATTTCCTGATTTTTTTAAATAAATTGTGAAATCTTTCTGAGTACCCCCTACAATGAACAACTGAACAGCCCTAAAGGACTGTGTCTTCACTGGCAAAATACCAGCAACCTCCTAGTATATCATATTTTGGACCCTTACCAGGACTAAAGTACAGTTAAAACCCCCTCCTCCTCTAACTGCTGTAATAGCTTTCATTTAGAGCTTTGGAAATTTGGTCTGACTGTGCTGATGCGGTATAACTACTTTGTGTCTTGTTTTCATATGAAACCTGCTAAGTAAGATGAAGTGATGCACCGAAATTCTGGCCACATTTTTGCCCGAAACTAGGAATTAGGGGTGTCCCGATCCGATATCAATATCAGATATTGGGCCGATGTTAGCCTGAAAACAAATATCTGATATCGGATTCAATTCAATTTTTTCAATTGTAGAATACTGTAGATGTTATGTTGAAGGTTAAAATGTATATAACCAATTGGTTAATAATAAATGGGTCAGTTTTTCTCATACCTACTGTTGCTGACTATTGTTCTCTGTTTGAGTAACATCACTTGATCAAGCCTTTTCTAACATTCCACACTACAAAATAAGTAATTATTATTATTAATAAGTATTACTATTATTATCTCTCTCTTTTCTTTAATAAAAAAAAATAATATTTTTTTTTTAAAAAGTATGTATGATTCAATGATTCATGCTGATATCGGATCAATACAGGTATCAGCCTTTCTGCAAGGCTGCAATATCGGAAATGAAAAAGTTGTATCGGGACATCCCTACTAGGGATGGACCGAAATGAAAATGTTTGGCCGAAACCAAAAATCGAAATTGAAAAAACCAAGGCCGAAAACCGAAACACCAAAATAAATTATTCAAATTATTAGTCCTATAGCATTCATGGCTCTGAATGTGTACTGAACTCACCAAAATTATAACAATGCAATTGCATAAATTAATATAAATGCTTCAAAGAATAAATAAATTCAAAACATGAAAATATTTATTTAGCACAATATAAAAATAAATGTTTAACTTGTCCCCACTCATACATTAAATGTTATTGTACAGGCCTATAACTGACTGAGCTGCTGGAATACATTCTCTCATTTATATCCTGAGCCTGACAACTGTTTGACTTTGAATGCCTATCATAATGTACTGTATATATGAGCCAAGTGTGTGTGTGTGTGTGTGTGTGTGTTGTTAAGCTGTTAAAAACCTTAAGAAAAACATAAACAAAGTGTATTTAAGTCTCTGAGACGCGCTCTGTGTGCATCATTGATTGTGCGCACTGGTTTAATCCCATCTAAGTTATGATCTCTACAACACAGAGCAAGTACCGTCGTGATGTAGTAAAGAGAATCTCTGTTAAATGTGCGCTGAGAAACTCAAACCTGATTCTTCTGCTGAGACGAAGTTACGCGGATGCATGATGCTGCGTGGTCCGCGTTGACGAAGGGCTACATGTTACGTAAACACACGTCCGTTCTCCGGCCAACTCTGTTTAGAGAACTCTTTAGTGCTCAGATGTATTTAATCACAGCCACTCTGTGAGTTCACTGACAAGTTGGCCCGTTTCCAGACAAGCACACGTCATCAAAACATCCTGTTTCAAAAGTGTTTCAGCCGAAAATGCACTTTTGGGCCATTGTCGACCAAAAATGTTCGGTGGTGAAATTTCGGTGCATCACTAGTCGAAACACT
This sequence comes from Gouania willdenowi, assembly GCF_900634775.1. Taxonomy (NCBI): domain Eukaryota; kingdom Metazoa; phylum Chordata; class Actinopteri; order Blenniiformes; family Gobiesocidae; genus Gouania; species Gouania willdenowi. Next base: position 30,146,605 of record NC_041047.1, on the reverse strand, counting down.
TTTGTCAATGAAACAAGGCGACCGAAACAGGACGTTGTAAAGCCGCGAGCAAACACAGCAGTCAGCGCGCAGTCTACGGCTTTGGTTTTATCATTTTCGGTTTTGGCCAAGAATTTTCATAACGGTGAATCCCTAGTAAGATGTATGTACAGTATACTCAAACACAGCCTAAAATAAAATGTTAACAAACAACAACAAAGGAAACATTTACCTATTGTTAGCTTACCGACGGAGTTCCACAGCCACCGATAGATTTCTGCAGATCAAATGTTGCCACTAAATATGAAATGCTAAAAAGGCTCCAGGTTTATGTGAACCAAGTAGAAGCTTCAACCCTGCAAATTCTTTCCATCTCATTCAGAGACATCCTCTAGAGTAGATGTTAGCTAGAAGTTCATAAATCTCTTCCTCCTCCCTTTTTCTGCCCTGCCGACCCTCCCCAACATCAACGTCTCCTTTTGATATGATGAGCTTTGACACTGAACAGAGAACTACATACTGTATGTGATGCACAACAGTTAAACAGAGAAGAAGATGCATCTCTGGTTTTTCTGTGTGAGACAGTTGAACATTCTCCCAGCTGTTATCCTGTCACATGTACATGAGAAGGAAGACTTAAGCTGGTTTTTATGAGTCCCATTTGACCTCTCGGCTTGTCGTAAAATAAGTATCTCTACATGGAGTCTGTTCTACTCGCGACCCACCCGGGTGAACAATGCATGTATGTAGAGCACAATTTACAGCTTAAAATGTGTGGTGCTCGATGTTGATTATAACTATCGAGCCACACAAACGTTAAAAAGAGTGCACTCTAAATTCCACTGTAGGCATATTTTCAAAGGTAAAGAACTGAATACGGCTTAGCTTCAAACGCAACACTTTATAGTAGCCCTTAAAGTATCACATGAAAAAGTGAAGATATATATCTTGGAGTACTTTATCAAGTCATTGAACAGGTGAACAGATTACAGTTGGGGTCCAGCTGTGGAGCAGACCCCGAGGCCTCACGGACTCAAAGCTAACAACCTTTAACTCCAGTACGTCAGTGCTGAAGAAGCTTTCAGTCACGATTATTTAGCACACCTGAACATTTCCTTCTGCTCTACAGGAGCTTGTGTAATTCCTCAGTATTTTAAAAAGCTGTGTTCATTGACTGATGGCACTTTTTCTACTCATTCTCGTGCCACTGATAATGCCTGGTTTGATGGACTTGGCTAATGGTCTCTGTGAGTGTGTGTGTGTGCACATTTAAAGATTTATGGAGTGTCCTCACACATCCTCCTGTTGAACTTGTCTTGGATTACCAGTCTCCTGCTGTGCATGACTGCTGTCTTTGTCCACCATAGACATGCTTCATATTAGATCTGGTATTCCACTTCCTCATCTGTCACGGATCCAATCACTTACAAATCTCTTTTTCCAGTGTATGGATGATCCAGTTCCAGGAGGATGGGTTATTTTAGTTCTCTGGCTCACTAAGGAATAATAAGACTTCATCACAACGCTTTCAATTACAATTTCTGTTTATCTTTTGCGTTGTGTGTTTAAACATGGACATGATTCATGATGACTGTAACCAATTTATATGATTTTGTATTTTTATTTTTTCTATCTTGTTGCCTGCTGTTCTCAGTTGTAAGCTGTTATAATTTGTCATCATTTTGCTTGCTGTTTTGGTTCTGTGTATTTTGGAATTGTGTTCATGGGGTAAGGCATCAATAAGTAATATACTTCAGCCTTAACCCCTTCAGTCACTATGTATAGACGTTTTTTTGCTTTTCTGTGTAAAGCCTTGTTTTAATGACTGAACGAGAAAAAAAAATAACTAAACTAATTAACTGACTAACTTCCTTCCTGTTCAGGGGTCTGCTGGTACCTATTCTGGTGGGGTTACACCCTGGACAGGGCAAACATAGACAGACAACCACAGACACTACCATTCAATCCTACAAGCAATCTGGAGACCCCGTTAACCTGACATACACCTTTTTGGATGGTGGGAGGAGAACAAAGTAAACCCAGTCAATCACAGGGAGAACATGAAAACTCCACACAGAAAGAAACCACGTGTCCACCCCAGGATTTGAACCCAGAACCTTTACACAGAATTAATGGAGGGTAATATATCGAATATACTGTACTTGATATATCGCGGCTTGTTCCACACAAGATGTATGCAGTGGGGCAGTGGTGACTTCGTGGTTATAGAAGTAGGCTTGTAACCGGAAGGTTGCAGGTTCAAATCCACTGTGGGACCTTGAGCAAGTCCCCTACACCTGATTGTCTTCAGGACTCTCTTGACAAAGAGATTATTAATCTCAATGAGACTTTCCTGGTTAAATAAAGGTTAAAAAAAAAGAAGAAATGACTATCAAGAACATCAAGTACAAATCATCACAAACAATGCATTGCTGTCAGCTGGAATTCTCTCACTCTCTTGGCGCTCCTCACACACCAGGCTGTGCACTCCCCCACCCATCCAGGTCAGCGACGATGTTTCAAGACCTGACCCGTCTTGAAACAGCTCGCTTTAAAGCTTATCACCATTGATGGCAGCAATTGTGATGAAGCAGCTCATTTGCCTCTACCCTTAAAGTCCCTGACATGATTTAATAACGAATTGTGTTCTTTTATCCATCCACCTTTCATTTAAAAACCTAATTCCACAATGTTTTTAAAGTTGCTTTGATTGTACATTGCAAACTGTTTAGTTTCCCATTGGATTTATGCTGCTCATTGAAGATTTTGTTTGGAAGTCTTCATTCATTTTTACTGAATAAGATAGCTTTTGCATTAGATCAGATTGAATTATCTGAATAAGCTATAATAGGATTGCTGTTGGATTTGGTGATTTGATGTCAATAAAGATAATGGTGATACATTTGCTTGGTTACTTTAATAAATGGATACCGACACATGAACCTTGTTTAAAAGTATGAAACCTTGAATGTGGGGAGAAGATGCATTGAAATCGTGATGATCTTTGAATAATCAAACTGTAGCACCCTGATTCATAAGGTTCCTTAGATGGCACACCCCTAATATGAGGCGGCTTGAATCATCATATTGGTGTCATTTTATGCACCAAAGGGTTGAATTTAACATTTGTAAAGTGATTGAGAGGAGAAATTAAAATATCAAGATATCATACATCGTGATTTAGCCTAAAAATATTGAGATATTGGTTTTAAGCCATATTGTGCAGACCTACACAGAATCCTATTGTAAATTGTAATACATCAGAAACCTAAAACTGTGGGATAAACTCATACTGGGCTTAACCTTGATCTCAAATACCAGTTTTAGGTATAACCACTCACTCCTTCCCTCTGTTCACGGCCACCACCATTATATTTAAAGGTCCCAAGTTAAGCTAAATTGACTTCTCTGTGCTTTAAACATGACAAAAGTGCTATTTGGACAAAGTGTTTTTTCATTGATTCCCTCAATCGTTGATAAGAGGGTGATTTGCTCCTTTCTTACTGCAGTTTGAGCCCAAACGCCTCGCTCCAATTTGAAGCGGCACTGAGCTGGAGAAGCCGCGCCTCCAGTAAGCTCTCTGCCATGATTGACATGTAAACAGACACGCCCATGAAGGTGAGCATTTCAGCATCTTTAGCACAGTGCTATGTATGTATTTTCTACAGTCTATGTATGTACCGGCGAAAGCCCCGCCCCCACGCTCTGTCTCATGTTTATAAAGCAGCATGAACTCGGCTACGGAGTGGGTGGGAGGAGGGCGGGCCGTACTCTGGATCTACGTCACTGTGCGGGGAGGAGGAAGTCAGTGTCACGTCTATACACACGCCCACTCATGAATATGCATAAGTAGGCTGCAAATCAGCCTGTTTGTGTAGAGTTGTTCAAAAGTGACTTTTCAGAGGCTAAAACTCTGGAAAACAGGCGAGTTTGGGAAAAAAACCCTCAATAACAATGTTTTTGGGGTTCTTAGAACACATGGAGATGGGTGAAAAATAACATGATGTGGGACCTTTAAGCTCCACACTTGTCACCAGACTGGCTGAACTGATCACACAACATGATGATATGCACAACTATAACATCACATCTCACTCTCAGTTAACTCTTCCCACCCTTTCCATTTCCTACCCTGACTCCCTCTTCCCTGTTCCCTTCCCCCTCACCTCGGTGTAACACTGCCCTCTCTTTTTATATCATCTCTATAATAAAGTGTTTCTTACCCTTCCTTGGGGGGGGTGGTGATGGTCACAATCATGTATTAAAATAAATGCATTTATTTAATTGCAATAACAAAACATGCATTGCTGTCTTAAAAAGATTGCACTTCTTGTAGTGTTGACCTTTGACAGCATGTGCAGACAAAGTAGAGAGAAAAAAAAAAAAAGAAACTCAGACACAATCAAACATGTCTCGTGTGTGTCCGTGATGTAAACAGCTTTGTGTGACTTGATCAGTAGATTAGTGTGAATTTTGGGACCATGTCCGCCACCATCAGGTCGAGATCCTGAGAGAATCTGTAGAAGGTGTACAAGAAAAGTCTCACCTCGCTGGGTGAAACTTCACACTCTGTCTCCAGTCCAGAGGAGACACAAGGTTTAGACGTGGCAGCTCAATCCGTCAACTGTCCTTAACGTACACACGAGGAATACCACGGACGTGCATACATCAGAGTGTTTGACGGCTGATATCTCAATAAACATGGACTTTATGTGCAGTAGCAGGATTAGAGTTGGAAAAAAAGTATGTTCCAAGGAGTTGCACATTACACGAAACCTGCTTTGTCTATTTATGGCTGTCTCATAACACTTTCTGGCAGGCTGTGGTGAACAAGCTCCAATACACTCCCATGCAAACACACGTGTAACACTGATCCATGGACACAGTTAAGTTATCAGCATGGTGAGAACTACACAATACGTCAATCTGACCGTCTAACATCGCTTCGCCAAATCCTAAGACAGTATCAATAGTTAATGTCCCGCCTTGTTAAATGTTTTCATGTTTCAGGAATGTTAAATTCCTGTCATCAAGTGTCAAACGTGTAGTAAAACTTAGTCTAAAGCATTACCACAGTTGGTCCAGACTCACATTGTTTGGAGCTTAAATATAAAATGACATCATGCAAGTAGATTTATTAAAGGTAGGTATTAAAAAGAAAAAAAATCTAGAGCATTTCTATTTCCACTCCTCCTGCAGAGATCAAATGAGTCCAGGAGGGAGAACTTGAAATTACGAGCTTCCTGTACTGGTCCAAACAGACAGCATTACAGTGAAGCCACGTCATGAGTCAGCACTGGGTCACCTGCAATGACCTCATACCCAGACCAGAGCGTTCCATGAAAACAGCACTACTGTAACTGTTAGCTGCTGTGCTAAAACTGCCAAAACTGCACAAAGGTAATAAAAAGAAAAGTATGAAAATAAAAAAAAAAAAGAAATACATTTTTAAAATGCAAATGAAGGTTCTGCTTCAAATACCATATTTTAAAAAATCTAATAAAAGTTTTGCTACACACAGCAAACATGGAATAATTAAACTACTTTTTCAACGCTAGATTAGTGATAGACTAAAAATTAAACTGGAAGTTTTCTTGTCTTCTTTTTTTCTTTTCATTAACTAGTACAGTGCCCATCGGAAGTATGTATTCATATAGTGGGATCACAAGTGTGTTTGAATGTTGGATGTACAAAGAGGTGTATAAACTCTGTACTCTGCACCCGCAAAGAAACCCCTTCATAACACTACAAAGTAAAATAGTGTGTTGTTTTTTTACAACTTTTTATATTTTTTTTGTTTGGTGTATTTTTCTGTAATGTATGTTTTTTGGAGTCATTTTGTGTATTTTTGTATCTTTTTTTAGTGTATTTTTGTGCATTTCTGTTGTCATTTTGTGTATTTTTTGTATAAATATTTAGTTTTGTGTGTGCGTGTGTGCGTGCGCGCGCGTGCCGGCATCAGGGTTACATTTTCAATTACAATTACGTCTTCACTCATCCATGTTCAATTACAACTGAATTACGATTGCGGTGACCGACAATTAGATTCTTAATTACTAAAGTTTAAATTTAATTACCCAAAATCACAGAGCCTGTAATAAATAAGCCCATAAAATGTAACATAACCTTCCTCTTGTGTTAGCTTTCTGTTAGCATCTCTTATGATAACGGGTCAGTTTGACCCATGTCTTAAATCAGCTGTAAAATACAAAAAAAATATTATTATCATCCAATTTGTTTCTCATCTCTTGGTTACCTTGTTAGACTTAATAATCAATGAAAATATTGGTAAAACTATTTTTGCTGTCGGCGTCTGGGCCTTTTTTCTGTCAGTATATGTCTAGATTTCAATTTTTCTTTTTTTTTTAATGGTAAAATGATGCTCAAGAGAAATGACAGGTAAACTTGATATGAAACATATTTGAATAATTGTTAACTAAGTATGTGAAAGCCATAGAACTGTAAGTGACAGTTTTTTTTAATAGAATAGATTTCCATGCCAATTACAAATACAAAGTCAGTTATCTGAACTCAATTAGATTTAAATTATGACTATAACAGAAAAATATTTTAAAAATTACAATTCCAATTATAATTCTGTCATAATTGTATTTAATTATCGATTACAATTATAATTGATCCCAACCCAGGCGTGCGTGTGTGTGTGTGTGTGTGTGTGTGTGTGTGTGTGTATCCTGAGACACTTTTGACTCTGACTGATGAACATGTTGGATATTTAATGATAATTTCCATCGTCAGTGTCTGGAATCTCGTCTCCTCCTGATGTTGCACGCCAAGCATGGAATGAAAGCGTTGGCAGATTTCAGCTTCCTATTCACTTTGAAAACCTTTCCCCTGTGGTTTGAAGTTAGTTTGATTGAAACAGAAGCCAAGGTTGCTTTTCGGCATAACTGCCTCATACCATGTCTGCACTGCAGGGCATGTGCTGACCTGGTTAGGCATCCAAAAAAAAAAAAAAAAAAAAAAAAAAGGGCTTTTAGGAAGAGCAGTTTGCAAATACGGATTTATTTTCTCCCTCTTTGTAGTGTGCTAAAATGGTGAGACATTAGTTGGCAGGCACCTGCAGACTGTTTTATGTTCCGCGCAGACCTCACACGATCTGTTTTGTGTGGAGGGAACCAAAAACACATGCATGCACTTAAACACACATTTCATATCTACCTGCTGTACACACACTAAAAGCTCATTTACTCTCATTACACACACACACACACACACACACACACACACACACACACACACACACACTTTCCTTTCCTTTTCTTTTCTGTCGTGCTAAGATCAAAATCTAAACCCAAAACCACCCTCTCACAAACTAAAGCACGCTGAAATACATCAGAGGAGGGGAAAAATGCACGCTCGCCCACAAGGATGTAACTCACATGCATCCCAATACCAGAAATGCATCAATTTAAAAACCAAAATCACACAAAACATTGTGTGAGAGGATGCTAAGGAATACCAGACGCCCGGCACTGTAAAGACTCCCCGGCTGAGACAAATTGTGGCCAACCACAGAAGTCCACGCCTAGCATCCTGGCACCATGGCTCACCATGCCATGCAAACACCAGCATGTTTAACATCACGTTCAACTCATGAGAGTTTCCATTGAGCAGCAATAAACACTGGAATGAAGGTTATTAATTTCATATAAGAATTATGTTTAACTCTTTTTGTGGTTGTATTTGATAACTTTAGAACAGTGGTTCCCAAACTTTTCACAGTTCCCAGAATTTAACCTGAAACCATGTACGCCCTACTCTTGCACACTTAAAAAACATAATCATGTAATGTAATATATAACGTAGCCCTACAGTGCAATTTGTTTCTGAATTTTACCTATCCTGTTGAGGAGTAATATATAAATATAGCCACAAGCGGCGATAAACAGCCCCCGCCTTTTTTGCCGTTTTGCCGCGCAGTCTTTACCGTGCTGCCTTTGTCTTTTTGGCAATTCCTATCTCGTAATGCATTTTTGGCGTACTTGGGGGCGCTGGTGCGTCAGATTTTTGCATTTTTTAAATCGAAAACAGCCAGAAATTAGAGAGGCGCGCAATTGAATTTTGTTTTACTTTTTGAGACTCTACATAATGGTTCAGAGGGTGAAAAGTAGGTGAGTTGGTTTTGATACTGGGAAGGAAAGAAAGAAAGAAAGAAAGAAAGAAAGAAAGAAAGAAAGAAAGAAAGAAAGAAAGAAAGAAAGAAAGAAAGAAAGAAAGAAAGAAAAATATTCCAGCACAATAACAAAGTTTCCCCCTTTTTGAGTACCATGAACTAATATATTTTCAGAAAGCGCAGGGGCATTTCTACGACATGACAAGGGTCCCTGGTCACTGACGGGCATGTGGCGTTTGCATAGGCTCCGCCCCTTCCCTTGTAGTGTGACCACTACGAGAGCAAGAGGCCCTTCGCCAGCTCGTGGCGCTCGGGCCTAATTAAAAATAATCATCATCTGTAAACACACAATAAAACATCTTAGAATTATTACTTGATTTATTCAATAATTAGCCTACTGACATTTTCAGTGAGAAACATATCTTTTACTTTGGAAAAAGAAATCTACCAAACATTTGTTGATTGAATATACCGCGTATAGCAGTAATACAACATATTCATCACCCTGAAACTGTGAAATACAACTCGCTACAACTTTATTGAGACGGGTGAGGTTGAGAGGATGCACAGAACTCTACAACGTTTGGCTGAATTTCAGAGAGTCTGAGGCTGTAATCGTTCTCCATGTAAACTCTTGTTTTATATTTTCTTTTCATGTTTGTCCAAGCTGAAAATCCACTTTCAATTTCACACATTTGGCTGGCACAAAACAATATTTCTATCATCATATTTGCGCTTTTTTGGTGACTAAAAGATAGTCTTACAGAGGCCAATGTGTCATTTGTGGCAATGCACGGAGGCTCCTGGCTCCCTGTCAATTTCCGGATTGAATATAAAATACTGGTTCTAACATTCCGGGCTTTGCATGGCCAGGCTCCTCTATACATTTCAGACATGTTGTGTCCCTACACTTCAGGACGCAGCCTTCGATCCTCAGGTCAGGGTCTACTAAGGTTCCCAATAACCAAATTTAAAACCAGAGGAGACCTGGCGTTCCAGGCTGCAGCCCCCAGACTCTGGAATGGTCTGCCCCAGTCTCTCCGGAGAGATGAACTGCGTGGACACTTTTCAAAAACATTTGAAGACTTCGCTTTTCAAAAAAGCTTTTAGTTAACAAGATTTTATTTTTAATTTTTACTGCCCTTTTATGATGCTACACATGTGATGTAAATGTATGTTTATTGTTTCTGTGTACAGCACTTTGTGATTTTATCTGCGAAAAGCGCTTTATAAATAAATACTTACTTACTTACTTACTTACTTACTGACTGCTTATCTATTTACATTCTAGTTTCCAATGTTGTTAGGCTGTTTTTAATTTTTATTCATTTATACCCCCAATGACAACTTGCGTACCCCTGGGGGTACCTGGACCCCAACTTGGGAACCTAGGCACTGAATAAGAACATTAGCCTACATTGTTCATGTCAAATAATGTTTGAGAATATGAAAAGAAGGTCCGCACAACAGCGTAGTTAGCTCCCAATTTCAGTTTTTAATATACACCAAAAGACGTGACGTTTTGAGCTGACAAAAATATATACACTACCTATATGCAAAATATATACAAAAATAGTATATATTTGCATATATGTAGTGTATATATTTTTTGTATATATTTATATATAGTGCATAAAGTTAGTACACAGGGCGACTGTAAATACTGTATATGCGAGACAAATGTCCTTCCGCCTATGCTGACATGTATCATGTGACCACCCTGTTTAATCATGTACACTATAAAAACAGGTTGGCCGGTAAGCTGCAACTCATGTCTGATGAAGGGCGGTCAGCCTGAAACGTCACGTCTTCTTAGCATTTTTGGACCTTTTTGATCCAGCACACTGCCTCAAGTAAAAGGGAAGTCCATGTTCTTTTGACTGAAATAACGTTTGAGAACCATGTGATTTCTAAAAAGACAGAAAAAACATAAACTATTGTCTAAAATACCAAATAATTCAGTTGTAATAATCTTGTAATAATGTAACAAATTGAATGAAACTCCACAATATTTAGACGATCGCAATTTTAACCATGCTTTTATCACATGACTGCAGACATTTTGAATATTCAATTGTTTGAAGAACTCAATTTTCCTGAAATTTCCAAATTAAATAAAAAAATAGTCACAAAATCAATGAAATTTACGAGAAAAAATCCTGCAGGGACTGATATCTATCACTTATTGCATTGATATTATCTGCACCTTACATACTTTATGTATCATTTATACGTTGTGTAAAGTGCAAACTTAGGGACATTAATGATGAAATTACTCTTTTACCTGTCTAAAATCTGCAGCCCATCTAAAATGAAACTACTTCATATTTGGCCCCCGAACTAAAATGAGTTTGACACCCCTGTTCTAGATGAAATTGTTATCATTGATACTTTGAGCCAAAGGGTACGGTGGCTGGGAACTGTCAGGTGAATGCATTTACAGAAAAACACGAAAGCAAAAAGGTCACAACACGAATGCAAAATGGCCACAACGGAAGTGTTTGCGACGGACCGGTATTATGATATGATAGCCTAATATGAAAAATATAAAAGTATCCTAATCAACTTTCACTTACTTTCATACGTGTTTCGATGTCTTCTTCTCTGTTCTTCTTTGTTCTGGCGGGTTAAAAACATCCACCAGAAACGTGTCCATCTGTAATACAGGTCCGTCGGAAACACTTCCGTTGTGAAAACACTTCCGTTGTGAAAACACTTCCGTTGTGAAAACACTTCCGTTGTGGCCATTTTGCATTCGTGTTGCGGCCATTTTGCCACAACGGAAGTGTTTCTGCAACGGAAGTGTTTCCGACTGGTGGATGTTTTTAACCCGCCAGAACAGAGAAGAACAGAGAAGAAGACATCGAAACACGTATGAAAGTAAGTGAAAGTTAATTAGGATACTCTTATATTTTTCATATTAGGCTATCATATCATAATACCGGTCCGTCGCAAACACTTCCGTTGTGGCCATTTTGCACTCGTGTTGTGACCATTTTGTATTTGTGTTGTGACCTTTTTGTATTCACCTGACACTTCCCAGCCACCGTAAAAGGGCGTCTGAAGTATGCAGATTCAATAATCCACTTATTCCTTTCTAAGTACATTTATGGGGAAAAAACTGACATGACATGGATTAAATCAATCAGAATGGTGGCATATATCTGGAAAGATTAAGATTTTAGTCAAAGTCACTTTACTGATCAACATTATTACAAACCACTAAAGCCTCATCAGTGTACCCAGCTTGATCTCACACAGTAAACAAATTGCTGCCATCTAGTGTTCATCAATGATCAACAGCTTTTTGAAATCTGTCAACTTTGAACATTACAGACACTTGTCAACCAATCTCTCTTTCTCTCTTTCTAAAATTCAACAATCAGGATTATTTTGAAGTGTTTCTTCTCTAAACTCAATGTCCTTTCTGGTTGATACACGAGACACATTAAAATATCTTTCTATCTATTTGCATTACTGTATTATTTGACTATTTTTATGTGTCCGTGTTGACTCACTTTCCTTTGCGTTACCTTTGTATCCTCGTGTAGGTGTGGTGAGATGTGGAGCCTGGTGAGCATTGCCTACATTCCTGTGCCAGGCTCCCATTGGCCTGAGGACTATTTATACAGAATGAGAAGAGGCCCTGTCACAGCACTCTGAGAAAAAGCACACCCAGAGTAAAAAACTTTATGATCTACTGATAAAATTAAATAACAATAATAATAATAATAATAATAATCAAATGAATTAATTGTGAATACATCAAACATATACTTATGTTAGATGAAATTGATAAACTATTGTCTAATTTAACTTTTACACCATGTTTTTGTTTGCGTTATTGTGTCATTAATCAGTATTTTATAGGTTTTGGAAGTATTTAAAATAATTCCATTACAGAAACTGTTACATGCTTATCTTTGACATGAATATGCTGTACATGATTTCATATTGGAAATATAAAATCAGTCGGACAGACACACCAAGGTTTTAATGGTTCAGCTGCATATGCGGAGTTGGAAATTCTTGCTGTGGGGGCAAGAGAAATAAAATAAAATAAATAATACAATAAACTATATAGACTGTCTCAAGATTCATGCCAACCACAATGTGTGTAACAAACTGTATATAATAATGTAAAAGTACATATATATATGTGTGTGTGTGTGTGTGTGTATGCAGAACCATACATGAACTGCTGGGCACATGGGCACAGTGTTGCTTCACCATGTAGAACCAACCTAAAGTCTCAAAAGTTGGGGACAATTTCACTGAAAACTTATACTAGTAGTTTTAAAAGAACAATTGAATTCATTTATATTTTGTACAGTCACTGTGTTTTATGCCACTTAAAATATTTGTATATGATGTACACTATATGAAGAATTATATTTTTTTTTTATTATTGATTTGGGTTAGGGTTCAGGTGTGCTTCTCTTCAGTGAGTTTTGAGGTGGACATACAATTGATCAAGTGAGGAGTGTGTTTTTAGTCTTCTACAAAATAATAACAGGTTTACAGCTGACGTCATTTTACCAAACAATTTGATCTGACAAAGATCAAACCAAAGAGATCCACGACCATGAAATAACTAGGTTACAGTCTCCAATGATATACTGTACTTAAAAATCAATGTTTTCCCTGTAATTGTTACTTGGTTATTTGAGTTAGACTCGTCTGGTTTACAGTTGGGTGAAGCCAGTGCTGGGCTTGTCAACACCTCACCTCTTTGCCACCCTGCAGCTCACTCATGTTATCTGTACATTCAGTGCCTGTATGGCCAGATCCTGATACTCAGTCTGGTCTGCATTACAGACATACTGACATAAAGGTGTTAATATAGGGAGTCAGGTCAAACATTAAACCTACAGAGCTCTAAGTCAAACACAAACATACATGTACCTGAAGTATTGAGACGTCGTAAAACCATTTAAAAAATGTTTGATAAATGCGAACTGAAAAACTTTAGTAACACTTTACTTGAAGTTTTATACATAAGGCTGACATTAAGCTGTCATTAAGATGACATGAAACCTGTCTTTAGCATGAATAAGGTGTCATGAAGGCTGTCGGTAAGTGTCATTTGTTGCCCTAACGCCAACCCTTTGTTATCCTAACCCCACATAACCCTAACCCTTTGCTACCCTAACCCCTAACCTTAACCCTAACCCTACCTAACCCTAGCCCTTTGCTACCCTAACCCCTAACCTTAACCCTAACCCTACCTAACCCTAGCCCTTTGCTACCCTAACCCCTAACCTTAACCCTAACCCTAACCCTTTGCTACCCTAACCCCTAAAGGTTAGGGGTTAGGGTAACAACGAAACCCCTACTGGTCCACGGGACAGAGACGGTACGCCGAGAGGCAGTGGATCAGTAGGTTGGGCACGAGGATCCCGGTGGGTTTTAACCTGAGGGATGCCCCAGTTCCGGTCCCCCCCTAGCAGTTGACCGGAAGGAGGGACCCAGGGAGGTTACGGTCCTATGCGCAGCGGCCCTTTTTTCTGAAATTTCTTTTAATTTATTTCTTAACCTCTTAAAACTTTCAATTACTATTTGAAGTAAAGTGTTACCAAAATGTTTGAACAGTGGCTGACTCCTGCTAAGCTACTTATAAATACAAACACATGATATTTTGTGGTTGTTTTGTAGACATGGTGAAAATGACCTGCAGATCCTCAAACTGAGAATCAGCATTAGTAGAAAGGTGATTAAGTGACTTGAATAGGTTATAGTTGTTGGTCAGACAGGCTGGTGTGATTGTTTCAGGAACTGATGATCAACTTGGAAATCAAGTCAGACTAGGATGACTGAGAGTTCTGAAGTTTACAGAACATGGTCCAAAAGAAGCTCTTTTGTTAATATCATAAATAGGATGAGGATCCAACTGGTTGGAATTAATAGGAAGGCAGTAACTCCAAAAAGCAGCCGTACAAATTACAAGTGGGTTGACTACAGCAGAAGATTAGACGCTATACACATTTCTCGTCAGCTAAGAATAGGAATCTGAGACTAAACACTGCTCGCTGTAATCAATGTCAACTTCTGTATACAGTTTGATGTTAAGGCCAGAATTTGGTTTAAACATAATAAAAACAGGCTTGACAAGGATTGATAAGGGGTTGCAATGCTGCCTCACAGGTAGAAAAGTGTAGGTTTAAACTTTAGGATTTTGTGCTTCTGTTTGCTCTATTTCATGAGCTGAAGTGATGTCCTCTCACAGCTTAAAAAACAAGTCTCATGTGTAATCCTTACATCAATTATAGGGAATATGTTTGTATATTTCTATGTAAATCCTGCAGGGACTTTTACAGTATGTATCCGCCCATTACACTTTCTATTGCTTATATAGATATCTGTCGGTCCAGGGGTCACATGCGGCACTCTGTCTAATTTTGACAGACCCCAAAACAAGCAATGACAGAAAAATACAGAGAAAGACAAAAAACATACTCAAAATGACAAAAAAACACACTAAATGACATAGAATCACATAAAGGACAACAAAAAGACAAAATGACAGAATTACAGAAAAGGACAACAAAAATACAGAAAATGACAGAATTACAGAAAATGACACAAAAAAATACACAAAATGACATAGAAATACAGATGGACAACAAAAATACATAAATTGACAGAAAAATACACAAAATGACACAGAATTACAGAAAAGGACAAAAATTACACAAAATGACTACAAAAACACACAAAATGACATAGAAATACAGATGGACAACAAAAATACATAAATTGACAGAGAAGTACCGAAAACGACAACAAAAATACACAAAATGACTATAAAAAAAGTAAATGACAGAGACATACAGAAAATTAACTCTGTACTTCCCCATGAGCTCACCAATATGTATATGTATATATTTCATCCACCTCATCTGCACTATCAACACCTTTCCAAACCAATAAACCACTCCAGCTCAAAGTTGAAGAAAAAAAAGGACTTAGTTTTCTGTTGACTTCCAAAAGATGAACAAACACTTGTCTGTGAAACTATTATTCTATTAAATATAAAAGAAACACTAACTACATAAGAAACGTATCAATCATATGATATTGTAATTATAATGAATGAATAACTCGTTATTTGATTATAAGTTATGATCAAAGTTAGTTATGATTCATAGCCGACTCAAAACAGAACAAATGCACTGAATAAACACTTTGAAATCTGTCATTTTGACCATTATTTACCAACAAAAGCCAAAATTTTTTTAAACAAACTGAATTTTGAAACAACAAAAAATGTAAAATAAATTTTAATAATTTATAATCATTGTCATGTATCTCCCGTCTGTTCCCACTGTGTGTACCGTACCTGACAAGAGGCTGCGGGCTTCCTCGGACTCTGCACTCCAGACGGATGGGACTTCCCTCAGCCACCTCCTGGCTCTTCAGCTTCTGGAGGAATTGAGGGGGGGCTAGGGGTCCAGTTGAGTGTTGGTACCCAGCAGAATGCTCAGGCTGAGGCTTTATGTCTGGGGGCGTGTGCTGTGTCTCCCCGTGCTGGCCCAGAGGCACCGAGGAAGCAGAGCCTGAGCCCCGAGGACCTGGATGATGGATTCTTGGAGTCAAATATCCGCTGTCAGGAGAGGAGGATTCCTCCTCCACCTGCTGCTCTAAATGTGCAGAACCTTTGAAGATGGAGGACAGCTCCTCAATGAATGTGGCAGCTCGACTGCAGAATTCAGTGGCTGATGCTGCTCGATCGTGGAACTCCAGGCCTTCGTGAAGTAGCCGGGGTTTGTCCTGCTTATACACAGGCTGGATGGGTTTATGACGAGCAGGTTTCTCAGCAGGGAATGGAGCCTCACTGGGCACGGATGTGAATGTGGAGTCCTGTTTGGGGAGAACATCAATGACTGTACTGTCATCTGAACATGGGGCTTTGGTCTGGTGATGCAGGGTTGGACTTGTGCTGATTTCAGTAGTCTGAGGGGACAACGGAGAGATTAGGACGGATTGAAGGGGAGCCTGCTCCTGATCTTTCACATTGGAGGGTTCAAAGGTGTCATCGAAGGCCTCCCAGGCCAGGTCCAGGCTACGATTGATCTCATCTGCACTCAAGAAGGCAGTGAGGTCTGCAAAGTCCCCGTCTCCAGATCCCAGCTCTGGTACTGAGTCCAGATAAAGTTCCCCATCAGAGGAAGCCTCGGAGAAAATACCACCATCGCCTTCCAGAGTCCCACCTGCCGCTGGCTCCTTCAGCGGCAGAGCGTTGGGGAGTGGCTGCTTCCAACTCCCGTCCTGCATCCTGAAACACACACGAAGGAACAATGAACGTTTAGGAACACACACACATTTACAACAAATAATGCAGACTGAACTGCTTCACTGTTCCTATAAAGTGTTACCACACACAATAATGCAATGAAATATTTGTCCAACGGTTTGCAGAAAATGAAAACAGAAACATGAGCAAGCCATTACAGCTTATAAACAAACAAACAAAAAAAATCCCACATTAAACCTCCAACAATCTACTAAACAAGATTACAACCATTAGTTTGACTTCAAAAACGAGCAATACGTTATGTTCATAATACAGGATATTTGGACCAAACCGAGGCACTATTCAATAAAACTAAATTACTAACATTAGCAGAAATTGTAGCTTTTCAAATAAGTCAAATAGCATTTAAAGCACAACAAAAACTTCTCGATAAAAATATTGAGAAATTGTTTATTGAAAAAGCTGAGGCTTATAACTTAAGAGACAAAATGAACTTTCGGTCACTACACGCACGGACAACAAAAACAAGCTTTCATGTGTCAGTGAGCGGCACCAGGTTGTGAAACAGTTTGTGTGTTGAATAGAAAATATGTCCGAATTTAAAGCAATTGAAACCTAAATACATAAAGTTTATCTTCTTGAAGCACAAGTGTTAAAAAGATAAAATTGTAAATAGGTGTGTATATACTTGTGTATGTGTGGACAAATGAATGAATAATGGATCACATGAATTGTATAATTATATAGATTATATCAATGAATTATGTGTACAGTATATAAATCTATATAGATATATATACTGTATCTTTATAGTGTAAATAGCTGTATATTATAAGATTATATACATAGTAGTTGATATTACAAGGAGCAGAATCATATACTGTAAGTATATACTTCCTCCTACTCCTTTTCGAACACGTATAGGCTTCATAGGCAGGATTTCTGTACCAGTTGTTCTCTATTTGCTTTGTTTGATTTATTTCCTTTTTTTTTTTTTTTTTTTCCTTATTACTATTATTATTATCATAATTTATTTATTTATTTATTTCCTTATTGTGCGATACACTGCTGTTGTGTTCATGTTCGAAAAAAAATTAAATCAAATCAAATCACCAAAAATTCAATATACAATGAATCCCTCAAACAGTAGTTTTTAACATCTCTAAAACAAATAGCATTGTGAAGGGACCCAAACTGAAATGACATGCTGTAAATGATGTGGCTGGAGAACAAGCACATGAAAACAAGTAGTAAATTAACTTGGTCTAAACAAATTGAGAAAGTAATAAATGGTCACATGCTGCCATAATCACACATAAACTGCCAATTGAGCAGAATAAGGCAGCATAATTTCTACTGCGTTGTTCATATCAAACCAGTATTAATCAAATGTATAACTGTCTTGCATGGTTAAAGGTAAAGAACACACTTATTGCCTTATTACTTGTTTATATTAGAACGATATCTGCAACTCAACAGCCAAGTGTTTTATATAAATAATTGTCTTTTAGTTCTGATGAACATGCATATAACACAAGGCATGCTACGGAAGGTAGATTTACTCTAACCTGAAGCAAAGACTAATAAAATGAAAAGTACTGTAATGTACAGGCCAATGGAGACATGGAATGCTCTTCCAGGACAAATTATTTAAGAAAATAACTACTTTATATTTTTTTTAAAACTACTGAAATAAAATGTTTTAACAAAACAGCTCTCGGTGTCTGATGATGTATAATGAAGGTTAGTAAATACAATTAATTAGAGTAAGTTTGATCAGCTTTATGTGATCTATAAATGTATATGTACTGTATATTGATATATAACTGAAAATCTGATGTTAAAAGCCACATGTTGGAGGAATTGTTAATTGGATAGGTCTGACTGTATGAATGTTATTTTTGTTTTTGTAAATTGTTGTGAATTGTTTTAGTTGTTGTTTGTGTTGCTTTGTTGTGTGATTATATGTAATTGTATACTGCACTAACAGGACAATTGTATTGGGTGTGGACTTCAGGAAGAGTAGCAATAGACTAGGTCCAAAAGTGTAGGCACCCCCACTTTTTTCTGAAAAATCGTGATAAAATGCAGATCCGATCCGGATGAAACTCGGTTGGGTAATTGAGGAACCAACCTGACACTGAGTGAAAATTCATAAAGATCAGTCAATTTATTTATTTCTTTTTTATTTCTCCAATGATAAGAAATGGGTTTGTTTGTTGTTTTAACTGATATAAATAATTGAATAGAATCTTCCATGGCATAAGGTCTGTCTTTGGTCATAAATCGTCAAGTACTTTTGACTTAATCCTGCAAACAGACAAACAAAAAAATAATGGCTTGGATTTATATAGTGCTTTTTTCAAGGAGACTCAAAGCGCGTTACAGAAACCATTATTCATTTACACCAGTCACTCACACAGTCACACCAGTGGCGGTAAGCTACAATGTAGCCACAGCTGCCCTGGGGCAGAATGACAGAAGCTCGGCTGCCATTTCGCGCCTACGACCACCACCAACATTCATGCACAATTCATACCCATTCATGGTAAAGTGCACAACGACAATGACTCAAATAGAGTGGGATTCGAACCATCAACCCTTCGGTGACTGACGATACCACTGAGCAATGGTCGCCCAGAATAGATAAATAGATCAACATAAAAATATTACCTCTTTGGTGGATAAAAAAGGAGGAAAACCTCAAATGAAAACACAAGTTAAAGTGTGAAGGCACACATGAGAGCAGAGTGAAAGGAAGAAAGGCTACAGATATAGATACAGGTGTATTATTTGCTCTGGCAGTCATAGTTGGCACCATGAGTCAGCCTGCTGTTGTCAGGACACCGTTGGTGAGTATGAGCAAACTGGGCTCACATAGTAAACAAGTGGCATGGCTGACTCTACCTGTTTATATGTGTCACTCTGCGTCCTGCTGGTTGGGATGTGAGGCAAGTTACAACACATCCCAAAACAAAACAAAAAGAAGAGCTTATTCAGAACCAGTTAATTCCGCCTGGTGCGGACTGTAAAAGTAAGTCAAGCTCCATCATCTTTCTCTGATGCATCTAGAAGCTGACTCCAGACGTATAGCATGTTGAGAAACCGTTGGCGTGGTGCTTGTATGACGCAGCGGGACCTCATGGCGTCCTGAAGGCCAGCTGTTGTTATTTTTAATCCCCATCGGCTGTGTTTCACAGCAGCACACACAGCCCCACCCTGAGTACAGAGCGGGGTCAGGTCGCTACCTTTAAACACAAACACAGGTAGAGCTGCATAAGCCCACTGGTCCCTTCTGTGGCCAAGCAGAAGCAGAGGAATAAAGCCAGTCTGCCCAAGACTCTCTATTCATGGAAGAGAACAATAACATAAGAGAAGAGCTGCTTAATTATGGATGTGGAACATTTGAAATACTGAGAGGGATTTAAAGTGTTGATGGTGGTCTGAACTGTTTATAAATCCAAGTTTTTTTTTTCAGTATTTGAAAATCCAGTGTAAATGTGTGTTTTGTTTAAATCATTTCTGCAAAAGAGATCAAACGGACAAAGAAATTCCTACACGAGTGTTTGACATCCACAGACTAATAGAAAAAGCAGCAATGTCACTGTCACTGCCAATAACTGAGGTCATGCTCTGGATATACAATAATAAAAAAAAAACAGTTAAAAGATAAGGACAAGATGTACCTTCAACTGAGCTGTTCGTCCCAAAGCTCCCTCCTAGCTTTGTGCTTCCAGGTTGATTTGCTAATTTAAGGTTAAGGTAGAAAGAAGCTCCTCTTTCCAGAAGAGTCGCCTTATTGGTCACAGCGTTTTCCAGGATCTCCTCTCAAGCTCGGGGTCCAATAGCATAGTGCCTCTGCAGTGGTCCGCTGTCCCATCTGTCCCGGTCCCTTACTGCTCACTGTGTGAGGCTATATTTGGACCCGGGCTCAGGTTTCACAGCCAGAATACTGGCAAGAGAGAGAGTGTTGAGGTTGTCCTGAGGAACAGAAGGTGGCAGTGACATTTTTATATGAACAAGTACTTGTTAATTAATTCAACACTGTAACACAGACAGTTGTCATGTGAATAAATAAAATAATAAATCAGCCTTTAGGAGTGTGGATCCTGTAACATTCAGGGGCAACATCTACAAAAAAACAGATCTGTCAATCTTCTAGTGCATGATAAAGACATATTTGAGCCACTGATCAACCTGCTTGTGGTTTTTGGGGTGAAGATATATATCATCTTACTGAAGCTGACAACAGCTTGTGATTGCATGCACTTTGTCCATCTGAGCTGACCCACTGACCCCAGACCACCCACTTATCTATTTGAACTTTTACCTCCAGTATCCGAGAAAAGCTCAGGGAGGTTTCTGCAGAAAACTGGTGCTGCTCACTTTAGTTCTAATAAATATAGCTTTACTTGTATAGATATCTTCTTTAGGTTACATTGTATTTTCAGGAGTTGGCTCAGGCTGAGGCCATAACAGTGATATTCAGTTGGACACCAGGCAGCCTCGCTTGGTCTATTTCGAGGCCACTATCACATTTTGAGCTCTCAAACCTATTTTGGTTTTTCATCAATCTTCTGATTATACTTGAGTGAGTGCACTGATAACGTCAGAAAGAATTCCCACATGATTAAATACGTCGTCTATTCCCACACACTGGTATTAGCCCACTTTATAAATCTCTATTAATTTGACTTTGTTTATCTTCTGCGAAAGATATTGCCTTTTACTCTTTGTATCATGTTAAGGATGTGCTTTTAAATAATATGATTTAGGTCAGTGTTGCTCAAATGGGGGTACATGTGAATCGTGGGAGGAATAAAAAGAAAACATTACTATTATCATTATTATTTTTTTTTTATTAAAATAAATAAATAAAAATGGGGATACATTAGGATACGTGTGCCCCTAGGGGTACGTGATTGCATTACAGAGAGAGAGAGGAAAATTAACTAATGAAAACATTCAAAATATGGGGTTTTATATTGTTTATTTTTTAGTTAAAAATGATAATCATATTAAATATTACCAGCAACTCACCAAGCAACAACAAAAACACACAAAACAAGAGACAAATATACTATATAATAAAAACAGACAAACAACAACAAAATGACACCAAAAACGAGGGATAGACGATATGGATTTTTTAAGGGCCGATGCCAATTTTTTTTTTCTATCAGCCTTAGCCGATGACCGATACGGACTGCCGATTTTCTTGAGCCGATATTTGAAGCCGATACTACTTTTGCTCCTTCAGTTTACATCATAAAAATCACACAATGATGACAACAAATGGTACGAGTCTCAATTTATAAAAATGGAACATTTGTTGAAATTAACAAAGGTGATGTAAAACGACAACAAGTAAAAAATATTTCACTAATATTAACAAAGAAATCAGCCGAGAGTATCGGCCGGCCAATGTATTGGTCTACCACTATCAAAGGCACAGGCATTAAGAGAGAAAAAGACTTACTATTACTAGCAACACACAAAACAACAACAGACACACGACATGAGAGGAAAATACACAAGATCACTACAAAATACACAAAAATAACAAAGAAATATACAAAACGACATAAGAAACAACCAAAATGACACCAAAAACACACAAAATTATGATAGAAATGATATTGATTAGACCATGACTGACAAGGTCAGTCATGGTCCCACATCAGAAAGGAGATGATAATAAACAACAAAAACTATAGAAATAAAACTATTCAGGAGGCACTAAATACTGTTTTACTCCAACTTATTTACAAAATTAAATTCTTTAAAATGTGTGTTATCACTCGTTCATTCCATCATTATGATCTATGGGTTTTTTTGCAAAGTATTCTGAGCAAAATGTGGTAGTTGGACAAAGGGGGTACTTGCATTTAAAAGTAAGAGAGAGAGGGTACTTGAACCAAAAAAGTTTGAGAACCGCTGATTTAGGTTAACCTACCCGTGCACACATCAAAGACTGCGATATATACACACCAGATTTCCAAGTATCTCTCATTTTAGAGGATGACGGCAAACCTAGGGAAAGTCCGTTAGAAATGTGTGTAGGCCGATATTACATTTGTCTTCCTATTTGCTATTCCTCCTTCAGACTTCTTTTGAACATATACATTTGTTACTTAATTATTAATATTATGAATACAAGTGTTGTTTAACTAAAAAGATGTAAGTATTCAGAGTAGAGGTTGATCGATATATTGGCTGGACTTTTTTCAGTATCGGCCATCGGCCGGTTTTTTAATTTTATTTTTATTTAGCACTTTAGAGTAGCCATTAAAGGAAAAAAGAAAGACATAAAAAACATCCATTTTGATTTATGAATATACAACAACAACCACAAAAAAGTAATAATAATAATAGCATTTGCATGGGAGAGATAGAAGCCAATAGGCTTACAAATAAAAAGCTGTTATAATAGCATAAGGACATGATATAATAGTGCCTGATCAAATATCCTTATCCTATTATATCCTTAATAGGATAGGATTTTTGTTTTACTTGGTTGTGTACGGGTATATTTAAAGTTCAATAAATGTTAAGAGTTTCAATTGTGAATTAATTTAATTTCTAATATATACATTTACATCATATGAGTGTTTCAATTGTCTTTCATAATCAATATGCTTTAAGAAAAAAGTATATCATCCTATATCGGCCATCGGCTGACTTTTTTTTTTTTTTTTAGTAAAATCGGTATCTGCATCGGCCTTTGAAATCCCATATCAGTCTACCTCTAATTCAAAGTCGGATAACGTAGGCTACTTGTAAAAAAATAAATTGAAAAAAACTGCATAATAAATGAAAGTGTTGCACAATTCAATTAAGATAATACAGAAACTTCTAAAAAGCAATAACAGTGAGTTTCATCGATCAATAAAATAAATATTTGTACTTACATCCAGGTTAATCAGCAGGTTTATCTAGCAGTTCCTCCATCCTGACGCATGGCCAATGAAGACTTTGTGTAAAAAGCTCCTAAACTGTGAAACTGCTGTCCATGGATCTGTCATTTGCACAATCAGCAATATTCTGCAGCACAAAAAAATAGAGAGAGATTAGTGGTTATGACATACATTCATTTTATGTACAGGGTCATGGGTAAACCCTCTACAATTAAAGCTTTCCGATGCATTACATCATTGTTTGATGTTCTGAGTGCGCATGTGCAACAAAGTTAGGCATTGACATGATGAGATTTATGTTTTTTCCCCAAAGGTTACGAGAAACATATTTACAACAAAATAAATCATTTTCAGGTAAGAATAAAGTAAACCAGCACACATAGAGTAAAAATTTAAAAACGAATGTATTGTAATGTAATTTCCTATCCAACCGCGTTCTAGCTATTTTGGCTGCTGACGCTTTCCGTAGCTGTCCACAGATTGGTCGAAGATGAAACATGGCGGTGTTTTAGCGGGTGGTAAACAATCTTGCCTGCGCTGAGACCACATCCTCCTATAGACAGGTCTTCTGTGTGTGTGGACTGTGCTGGTTCACTACTTTAAATGCATGTGAGGCTGAAATGTTTCCCAGAGTTTCCTGTTAGCACCGTGTGGTGGCTAACATTCTGCTAGCTTCTCGTGACAGTCTGATCCTTAGCGGTAAGAGCATCAAACTCACTCATCCACTGTCAGTGTTAGACCATTGTTTACTATCCGCTGTCTTTTTAGAGATGTAGATGTCAAATTAAAAACCCTGATAGCACCCATTCCAACAGTTTTAGTTGCAACTTTTTACAGAAACAATAAGTTAATTTGCCTATTATTAATGGTAGTGAATCCTTTGTTTACTAGTAATTGTTCCCATTTGTATTTCGACTTCCCAGAGTCTGGTCTTGGGTATATTCCTGACTACCGTGGAGTCATTCGTTTAAAATATAAATGTATGTTTATTTATTTATTTGCCGTGGTTATTGATACAGAAACGAATCAATAGACTGTCAGTCCATTCATACGCAGCGCCCCTCATTGGCCAGTGATAGGTGCACCACGTGACCTAAAGTTCCGTCAGTTTTATTTTAACTCATATTTATTTTTAGCTACCCTGCTAATCCTTTTATTTCAGCCCCAACTCAGGACCCTAAAATGTTTTTTTTTAAGACTGAATTTGCTGTGTTAAATAATATGTTAAAATGAAAAAAAAAAATGTATATATATATATATATATATATATATATGACAAAAGTGGGTTTTGACCCCACGGCAGCGGAAGGAAGAGTCCTTGAGTCAGGCACCTTAGACCACTCAGCCATCCTGACACGGTGAAAAACACAGGCACATTACGCTTATGGAGAAAAGGTCTGAAAAACATACCCATAGTCCCAGGGGCTTTTGATTAGTTTCCGTATCAATAAACACTTCCTTATTTATTCAAAGGCTCAGTCCTTATGTCCTCCATCTATACGTGATTTTATAGCTGGGCAATATGGACCAAAACTCATGCCTCGATATTCTTTCTCAAAATGGCGATATACGGCACAAATCTTGATCATTTCAATTCAAATTAATTCTGACCAGAAAGACAATTTGTGGGTTAAATTTGCTGATGCAAAATGCCACACAGACACATTTATTAACAAACAGCTGCACAATATGTGTCACTTTTGACTTTTTCTCCTACAAGGGACAGCACGTGTGAGTGAGTTCTCTAGTGTGGCTTGTTTAGGAGAAGGTCTGGGTGGGGACACACTCAGTCAATCATAAGCTATAAAAATAAATAAATATATGTATATCTGAGATATTGTATTTTTCTATATCTACAAATTAGAAAGCTCATTATATCTTAGATCTGGATATATCTACCAGCCATAACTGATTGCATTTAAAACAACAATGGAAATATGGCAAAACAAAAAATGTCAGTGTTTTATTGGTTGTGATATTGTATGGTGCATTGTAGGGATGTAACGATTCACTCAACTCCCGATACGATTTGATTCACGATACTGGGTTCACGATACGATTCTCTCACGATTTATTTTACAAAATGGGACTGTAGACAAAATTTTTTTGGGGGACAAAAATTAGAAAATACTGTATTATTTTCCTTTTATATTTAATTGTCAAAAGAATCCCTTGATAAACTATTCAAAACAATGCAATTTAACTAAAAATAAATCTTGAATTAAATAAATAAAGGAATAATAGAAATGAAAATGAAGCCTATTAATTTAAATTCTGGTTCTATAATAAACAATGCAAAACTGCATAATAGTTCTTTTTCTTTTTAAAAGTGCAACTGAAAATGTATTTTGTGCCTTAACAATTGGACTTTAAAAAAAAAAAACCGTGATTACACTGATTTACGTCATATTTGTTTGGACCAGCAGAGGGCGCTGGTAATACAGTGGTCGGTTGGCATGCAGATATCTTGCAGTGAAGAAGAGAAGCTATGCTAGCAGACAGAGCTAATAGAAAAACTTGACTTTTACAAATATACAAGTAATATTACAGATATTCTTTCGGTGCTAAAGGGGCAATGAATCATTTATAAACATATAAAGAAAGTATTATCAGACTCCGCCCGCCGCCTACACTTGTGGTTAAAAAAAGTACTGCGATTCAATTTTCAGAAAATTGATATCAACCGTGATACCTATGAATCGATTTTTAACTGCCTTACGATTAATCGTTACATCCCTAGTGCATTGCATCAGTTTTAGCATTTATTTTAGAGAGGACAGCATGATAAAATTGGTTATTGTGTTATTCATCTCTTTATTGATCTGGTCCCCCCCCCCTTTAAAAAAAGCTCCAAAATGTTCCATTAACTGTTGTTTAAACTAAATTTGAGTTCCTTTCTTTGTTTCTTTCAGCACAACAACATGCCTGCTTTCCGCCAAGTGGGAGAGAAGCAGCTTCCAAACCCAGTGCTGTGTATGGCCTGGTCTCCTAAGAGGGATCTGATTGCTTTAGCCAACACTAGTGGAGAGGTAAACCTAGCACTGACTCTAAGGCACTGCATATATGTTACTCATCTTTCTGTCATCATTAATTGTCACATTTTTGTTGCAGTTGCTACTTCATCGCTTGGCAAATTTCCAGCGTGTCTGGAGTCTTCAACCCAGTGAATATACTTGGAAAGAGATCACCCTCGCATGGAGACCTGATGGCAAAAGTAAAGCTTGACTATAATTAGTTTCCTTCATTTATTCCTCTAATACAGTGTTTCTCAAATAGGGGCACGTGTACCCCTAGTGGTACGCAATGGCACTACAGAGGGTATTTCAGAAAGAGAAAGTGGAAAATTAACAAATAAAGTGTTAGTCTTGGTCCCACTCCAGGTGTGAGATGACCGGAAATGTTAAAAAACTATAGAAATAAATCTATTCAGGAGCCACTCAAGCAGTGTTTTTCAACCTTGGGGTCTGGACCCCATGTGGGGTTGCCTGAAATTTCTGAAAAGTTAAAATAGATTTTTGAAATGTCTTAGTTTTATTTGTTTTAAATTCAAACAACACACAATCTTTAAAAAAGTGTATTTCTATACTTTCACTTTGTGAAATTGAGGTAAATTAAAATGCAGTAAAAAAAAAAAAAAAAAAAAACATGTATCTTGAACTCAAAAATCATCAAAAAATAATTTTGTCTTTGTGGTCTCAAGAAATTCTTAATATATAAATGGGGTCACAATCCCAAGAAAACTTACAGTTGTGTGCGAAAGTCAGGGCACCCCTTTAAAAACAGCATATTCTATGTATTAAAAAACTATATTCATATTTATAGTCTCCCTGGTATATGGGAAAAAAGACAATATTATCAGGAAACATTAATGCAGAGTTACATTTTATTTTATAAAATGAACAAAACTACAAAAATAAAAAACATAATTTTGGCATGTGCAAAAGTCAGGGCACCCTGAGAGTTTCAAAGTGTCAGATTCTTTTTAAAATTTCAGACATTTACCAGCTCATTAGTCCTGAAGCATGTGTCAACAATTGTCATTATGGAGCACCGGCTGATGCCAATTTCAGGGTTTCTTAAATACAGCGACTCCACAAACCTTGTGCAAACCCTCAGCAACAATGGGTTCCTCTAAGAAGCTGTGTAAGACAGGAAAAAATAAAGTTATTGATGCCCACAATACCAGGGAGGGCTACAAGAAGATAGCAAAGCATTTTGAGCTTTCAGTTTCCACGGTGCGAGGTATAATTAAGAGATGGCATGTGAGGGGAACTGTGGAGGTCAAGATGAGATCTGGAAGACCAAGCAAACTCTCTGAGAGAACAGCTCGTAAGCTGGTCAGAAAGGTAAATCAAAACCCACATTTGACTTTGAAAGACCTGCAGGAAGATTTAGCAGACTCAGGAATGGTGGTGCATCCTTCCACTGTGCGGTGATACTTGCATAAACAAGACCTTCATGGAAGAGTCTGCAGAAGAAAACATTCCCTGCACCCTCATCATAAAATACAACGTAAAAAATATACAACAGAACATCTACAGTAGCCTGATGACTTTTGGAAACAAGTGCTGTGGACTGATGAAGTTAAAATAGAACTCTTTGGCCACAATAAACAAAGGTATGTTTGGAGAAAAAAGGAGCAGCATTTTATGAAAAGGGCACCTTGCTAACTGTTAAATATAGAGATGGATCCATCATATTTGACGTTGTGTTGCAGCCAGTGGAACAGGAAGCATTGCTCGGGTGGAGGGAAGAATAGATTCCATTAAATACCAGCAAATCTCACAACATCTGTACAATAGCTGACGCTGAAAAGAGGATGGCTTCTACAACAGGATAACAATCCTAAACATACCTCAAAATCCACCATGGACTACTTCAAGAAATGCAAGCTGAAGGTTTTGGAATGGCCTTCACAGTCTCCAGACTTCACATCAATGAAAAATGTATAGGTAGATCTTAAAAAAGCTCTGCATGCAAGACGACCCAAGAATATTGCAGAACTGGAAGTGTTTTGCAAGAAAGAATGGGGGGAAATTTAATAAAATAGAATCCAGAGACTTGTCGTTGGCTATAAAACACGTTTAAAGCTGTGATACAGTATCTGCCAGAGGTGGTCCTACCAAGTGCTGAAGGGACTGATGCTGTAGGGTGCCCTGACTTTTACACAAGCCAAAATGATGTCTTTTATTTTTGTAATTTTGTTCAATTTATAAAATAAAATGTAACTCTGCATCAATGTTTCCTGATAATATTGTCTTTTTTTCTCATAAACCAGGGAGACTATAAATATGAATATAGTTTTTTAATACATAAAAAATGCTGTTTTTAAAGGGGTGCCCTGACTTTCGCACACAACTGTATTTACAAAATGAGATTATTTAAAATGTGTGTTATCATTCCATCATTATGATCTACTGTTGTTTTTAAATAGTTTTCTAAGCAAAATGTTGTAGTTGGACAAAGGGGGTACTTGGGTTAAAAAATACTTGAGTCAAAAAAGTTTGAGAACCACTGGTCTAATAAATTAAAATATTGAAATGCTTCTCTCTCTCTTTTTTCCTGTGCTCAGTCCTGGCCTTTAGCCTGGGAGACACCAAGCAGGTGGTTCTGTGTAGTGTGGAGAAAGCAGAGATCCTTCATGTGTTTCCTGTTCAGAGTCCTGTCAGCTGCATGCACTGGATGGAGGTGATGGAGGAGAGCAGGTACGGGTGGAGCTCAGAGATTAATTAAACCAATGACGGGAGAGATGTTTCATCGTTGAAATGTTTGTTTTCACGTGTTTCAGTGCCCTCAGCTCTTTCTATAACTCGGAGGATAAATCCAAGATGTTTTTGCCTAAGTTACCTACACTTCCAAAGAGGTAATACCAACTATTTTGTTGTCTGTTTTTTGTTTTGTTTTTTTTTAAGAGCTTTCCACTTCCTGAAAGATATGTCAATTTTACACATATTTAAAAATGCTTTAAGCTCTTATTTTTACCAGTCTTATTGTATATATCATGTTTTTTTTTTTTTTGATGTAATGAAAATGTGTCTTGATGTAGCTTTTTATGTAATGTCTTTATTTTTCTCTGTTCTTAAATGATCTAGAATCTTGAATTATTTATTTATTTATTTTTTGTTTTTTGTATTTTTTGGACCCCAGGAAGATTAGCAACCTCCATGGTGTAAGCTAATGTGAATCCAATGAACAAATAAACAGCATCAGTCAATTATAATTATAATCGCGTAATTGATAGTTATTATCCCCACCACAAAGTGGAAGGGTGATCAAGGGTGAGCTCCGTCCGTACGTTTGTACGAGTTAAAGTGGACATTTTTTCTCAGAAACCGTTTAAGATAGCATCAAATTATGTGTGTGGCTTCAGTGTATCAATACTTTGATGGAGTTTGAAACTCACATATGTCCACCAGCAGGTGGCGCTGTAACCAAGGTCAACGCGTTTTGGCCTATAACTCCCACACCGTATGTCCACTCATTATATTGTGTGCAATATAATGAGTGTATATAACATTCAAAAATCACTCCATCTTGGGGTTTTGTCCAATCAGCGTGAAACCTGGCACATTGAGTCTTCAGTTGGACCTGATTTAAAGTTGATAAAAGAATTTTGTTCGGTCAAAATATGCGCAAATTATTAACGATTAAAGTTTTCTAGCTAGCTATAAAAATGCAAACTGGTGCATATCTCGATCATAAGAGATGCTAACACAAGAGGAAGGTTAACTTTTATCAGGTTATTCATTTCAGGCTCAGTAATAGTAATTGATATGTCGTAATTGAGAACGTAATTGGCTTTCTGAGGATACAAATCCATCCATCCATCCATTTTCATACCCGCTTATTCCCGTTTAACAGGGTCGCGGGGGTCTGCCGGTGCCAATTTCCGGCTCTCATAGGGCGCTTGGCGGGGGTACACCCTGGACAGGGCGTCAGTCCATCACAGGGCAACACAGACACAGACAACCATTCACTCTCTCATTCACTCCTATGGGCAATTTAGAGACTCCAATCAACCTTACAGTCATGTTTTTGGATTGTGGGAGGAAGCCGGAGTACCCGGAGGAAACCCACGTAGCACGGGGAGAGAACATGCAAACTCCACACAGAAAGGACCCAAGTCCACCCCAGGGCTTGAACCTTCTTGCTGTGAGGCGGACGTGCTAACCACTAAGCCACTGTGCGCCCTGAGGATACAAAAATAATTATGATTTAATTGTGTTTGGAAAAAATGCTTGTCACTGTAATCGTAAATTGAATTGTAATTGAACATGGGTAATTGAAGAAGTAATTGTAACTGAAAAATATGATTGACCCCAACCCTGGTTACATCACTTCATTTTACCAAGAGACTATTTTGGCTCCTCTGATAACTTTTTAAAACTGTCAGTGTCTTATTCATTCATTCTGTTCTACTTTTTTTCAGCTATAGCACAACTTCAAAAATCTTCAGGTAGGCGTTCTGTTATAATTGAAATCGTCACTCTGGTATCGGTAACGTATGCTTTGATGGTTACAGTTGAATGTTTCCTGATTGTATTACAGTGAAGAGAAGTCTGATGAGATACTCAATCTACTGGGAGAAGCCAGGTAGACAAATGACCCAACTCATTCTTTTCTCATTTTTCCTTCTGCCAATGCCTGACTCACTGATATCGTCTCTTCTCAGACTGAATGTGCTTGTTCTTGGAGGAGGCGGGGCCTTTGTGGAGCTTTATGCCTATGGAATGTACAAGATCGCCACACTCGGAGGGGTGACGAAAGTTCTTTTTTTTTTTTTATTTCAAATGAAAAATATCCTTAAACTATGATGTTCAGAGACATAGAGTGCTCAACATAGATTTCATCAAACAGATGTTGTTGAAACTACTGCTGACACGTTTGTGCTTTTTATTGAATTAATATAGATTTCAAATGATTTAATTATTACAGCATTTTTCATTTTAATAAATATATCCACAGCCATCATAACATCTGTACAACTTACACCGTGTTTGATGTGTTCAAGTAATGAATGCATTAACCTGCAACAGCACCAGGTGTAATGTTAGTCTAATTACTTTCAGCTTAAATGTAGACCAATGAAATGTATAATATTAAAATATTATTGAGAACATTCCATTATTCTATTAGGGATATCCTACTTTTCTCTTCCCGTACCGATATTGTTGTTGTTTTGATCATTTGGCCAATACCGATATAGATACGATACGATATATTAGTGCTAATCATACATACCTTTCTTACTTATTTTGTAGTATAGAATGTTAGTAAAAGCCTGATCAAGTGATATTACTCAAACTCAGAACAATAGTCAATAACAGTAGGTATTTAAGAAAAAGCAGATTTTTTTTTAACGTTAAGCATGAGAATATTTGACAATTGATTAAAGATGAAAAAAATATAAATGAGAAGACCCTGAAAAATAACCTCATAAATCCAGTAAAAACAAATTATTAAATCTAGTTAGATCACATGTCAAACCCAAGGCCCGGGGGCCAAATCTGGTCCTTTAGACCAGTGATTCTCAGACTTCTTTGGCTCAAGTACCCCTTTCTTTAACTTTTGAATGCAAGTACCTCCTTATGTCCGACTAATACATTTTGCTCATAATTCTGTGAAAAAATTACTCGAGCGAAATGAGGGAATGAATGAGTGATAACACACATTTTCAAAAATCTCATTTTGTAAATAAGTGAAATAAAACAGTATTTAGTGCCTCCTGATAATATTTATTTCTATAGTTTTTATCATTTCTGATCATCTCTCTCCCGATGTTGGACCAAGGCTGACCTTTGTATTTTCAGTTCATGTTCTAATTTTGTTGTTTTTTTTTGTCTGTCCTTTTTATTATTCAGTATATTTTTCTCTTATTTTGTGTGTTTTGTTGTCATGTTTGTGTGTTGTTGGTATTATTATTATTATTATTTGAGCTCTGTCCGTGCATCCGTCCGAGTAAAAGGGGACAGCTTTTCTCAGAAACCATTTAAGATAGGATAACCAAATTTGTTGTGTAGCTTCAGGGTATCAATACCTTGATGGAGTTCGAAAATGAGAAGTGCGCAATTATTTTTTCTGGAGTTATTGCCCTTGTTCTGTTTTTATAGGACAGTTTTCTTAGAAACCGTTTAAGATAGTTAGTAATTTCATATTCTGATGTGATATTTTCTTATGTATACATCTAAGTTCTTAGATTTAAGACATTTAGGAAAAGGTTGTGAGTCATAATGACAACAAATCTGGCGGAGGATGTCGATGACTGTCCTTTTGTTTAAATTATTCTCTCTCAATGTGTGTTTTTGTTGTCTTGTGGTTGTTTCATATGTCGTTTTGTATGTTTCTCTGTTATTTTTGGGTATTTTTTAGTGATCGTGTGTATTTTCCTCTCATTTAGTGTGTTGCTGATCATTTTTAGTATGATTATGATTTTTAACCAAAAATAAACATAAAACCCCATTATTTTTAATGCTTTCATTTGTAATTTTCTACACCCTCGCTCAGTACCTCCTGTAGTGCCACTGCATACCCCTAGGGGTACACTTACCCCCATTTGAGAAACACTGCTTTAGACCATCCAATTTGACCCACAGGAGAAAGTTAAAAACAAAGAAAAAACATAAATTATTTTGTAAATTACCAAATAAAACAGTTGTAGATAGCTCAGCTCTTCTAAATACTCAAATTTAACGAAATTCCACAATATTTGGAGGATCGCAATTTTCCAATGCTTTTATCATGTGACTGCAGTCATTTTGAATCCCAAATTGTTCAAATAACTAAATTTTCCTGAAACAATTCCACATAATTTCCCCAAATTTAATAAAAGTTGGTCACAAAATCAATTAAATCTAAAAGAGAAAATCCTGCAGGGACTGATGTCTGTTACTTATTTCCTTGTCCTGTGCCTTACATATGTCATTTATACGGTGTGAAAAGTGCAAACTGGGGGACATTAATATTGAAATTGCTGGTTTTCTCGCCTAAAATCTGCGGCCCACTTAAGAACAAACTACTTTATATTTGGCCCCTGACCTAAAATTAATTTGACACCCCTGAGTTAGATTATATACTCAAAAGTTGTTTTTTTAAACACTGTATTACAGCCGAATCTTTGGACAGCTTGTTGCCAAAAGCTAATTGTTACTATTTTGTTTCAGGTTTCAGGGATGTGTCGCAGCCTCAGTCTCTCCAGTGATCTCAAATCTCTGTCCATCATCACAGAGGTCCGATCGGCTGACGATAAAGCAGAGATTTGCTACATGCAGGTGGGGGTGATCCTTTGGCGTCACGCCCACTCCTCTTTTCTTCTCTAACCGCGGCGTTCTGTGTTGTCCTCCAGCTGGACACAGGACTGTTGTCCAGTTGTCTGCCTGAAGTCACCAGGATGGCTCGCAAATTCACTCACATCTCCACGCTGCTGCAGTACGTGCATCTCTCTCTCACCTGTATGTGTGAAGCGTGGGAGGACATCCTCACGCAGATGGACCTACGGCTCACCAAGTTTGTCCAGGTTTGTTGTTGACTTGTTTCCATACTTAAAGGCATACTTTTGGCCACTAGGGGCGCTAGACCGTCAAGACACGTCAAGTGCCCCTAGTGATTACAAGCGCCGCAGCAATGTCGTAAAAATCAACTGTCAGTCAGGCCTGCCTCCCTTGTCTTATGATTGTGTATGCAGACAGTAGTTGTAGCGCTGTATATTGGCCTGAGGAATCATTTAAAATAACTCATATGGGTCAACTCTATAGGTCAAAATGTCCGTGGTGTGGCTTTAACATATTAACCCCTTACAGAGGTCACTATTACTCCGAAGAAATGTAAAACATTCTTCTTATCAAACAATTAAATAGCTGTGATGATCCTTCTTGTTTCCACTTTTTAAGAGAATATATTCACTGATACGTTTATGTGATGCAAACTAGTAATTACTAGTTTTATCATTTAAAAAACTATTGATATTTGGCTCGTATGATTCAAAAAGGCATGTTTAAGTTTGCAACATTTCTTTTGTAACTGGTGAAAATATTTACTTCATAATAAAACACTTTTAAATAGTAATTGTTTTAAGAAAAAGGGATGTTGAGCTTCTGATTTTCTTGTGTTTTGTGTTTGCAGGAGAAGAACACGAGCACTCAGGTACAGGATGAGTTCCTGGAGCTTCTGCTGTGGGGACAGTCAAGGTGGGATTATGTTGTAATACCTCAAACCACCCTCTAGGTGGTGACATATCTTGAGATATAAATGTGTTTATTGTGATCCCTTGAGAATGTTTGTGTTTATGGTTTTTGGTTCTGGTTCTGGTTTCAGTCCTGAACTACAGGCTCTTCTCATGAACCAGCTGACTGTCAAGGCCAGTTTACACAATATGTACTTCAGCTGGGTGAAGGCAATATTATTAATGACATAAAGTTTCACTAATTGTGTGCGTTGGGTTTGTACTGCAGGGTTTGAAAAAGCTCGGCCAGTCTATTGAGTCGTCCTATTCCAGCATCCAGAAGCTTGTGATCAACCATCTGCAGAGGTACGGAGTTCTTCTTCACCCCTCCTCAGATCACTAACACCGTGCTGCTCTCATGTTCATCATGTTCATCCAAATGCTTTTCTGTCCTGTGGTGGCTGCAGTGGCTCTGAGGCGCTGTTGTATCACCTCAGTGAAGTAAAGGGGATGTCCCTCTGGAAGCAGAAGTTTGAACCCCTCGGTTTGGATTCAGCAGCTATAGAAGGTAACATTTTTCACCTGCTCAATGTCTGAATTTGAATTTTATTTTGGCAGTCTTCACAACAAAACAAAAAAGTACAGAGCAAACACTCAATTGTGTAATTCTTCAGCCGAAAGGGTGTAAGATGAAGCAAAGGTTATACACACCGACCCCATCACATTTTTGCAGCCGCAAAAATGGCTGCCACTGCTCCTCAGGGATGGTTTAAATGCAGAGGACAAATTCCATGTATGTAACATTACATGGCCAATTAAAGGCGAAAGCCCCGATTTAATCTTAATTAATCTTAATCTTATTACTATTTTCACAATAAACATTCAATATATTTTCTGCACAAGTTTTATATATACATTTTATACATTCACATCAAACACACATACATACGTACACATGAATGCGTGTACGTACGTACGTATGCCTCTACATGATTTTTCTATTATACTATTTCATATTTACGACACAAATTTCATCAATTAAATTTATAGTGGCAATATATAAATTAACAAAAACCTTTTATGTATTAATGTATTTTGTATCATTATATACATATTATATGTTATTGCTGTCCTAGGTAGAAATGTCTTCTTTCTTATACTTACTAACATTATATGATTTTAAAAAGCTTTTTAAACTGGTTTATGTTGCTGCATTGTTTTAATTCATACTTTAGACAGTTCCATAATTTAACCCCTGCTATTGTTGTACTGTATATGTGGTTCTGGCATATTGAATCTTGATATGTAGTTTTCCTCTTAAATTATTTTCCCCTTCTCTTTCTAAAAATCTTTTCTGCAACCCTTTTGGAAGAGCACCATTACTTGCTTTATACATAATTTGAACAGTTCTGAGCTGGATGAGATCTGGAAGTTTAAAATTTGGTGTTTTTAAGAATAATCGATTTTATGTTCCCTGTATCCTGCGTTATGTATCAGTCTGATTTCTCTTTTTTGCATTATGAATAATGTCTGTTAATGTCTGTTATTACTGTTGATATTATAGATTGAATATTCATTAAGCACAGTTAAACATTTTGTTTTTTGTCTAAATATAAATGGAAAAACTTGCTATATGCCAGCTGGTTGAAGTTTTAATCAACATTTGGCAAAATAACAAAATATCGGGTTTCACAGTTAACCTCTTAACGTCCACCGTCCCGAATACGGGTCAAAATGCATATTCTCACTCATTCACGCTCTTAAGGGATTAAATGCTTCTCAAATACAGCAGCATATCACAAGTGTCATATACCATTTGAAAGCTTGGAATCATTCATTTTTAACCATATAAACCATTTTAAGACACAACCATCACAGCAAACACAGTCAATTATTTTTTCAAACTTAGGAAAAAAAAATGGCGAAATAAACAAGCCAGCCTCCTCACCTTTAAAACGATGCCATGTCTTTTTGAATACACATACTCCGTCAAAATCTTTCTAAGACATAAAAAAATCCAATTAATTCCAGCATTTAGTCCAAAACACAGTAAAACTGCTGTAAAAACAAATGTAACGTCCTATTTACAAGAAGAAAGCAACTCCGCCCTGATTTCTTCTCACGACCCAACCACAGGCTATAATGTTCAACCACATCAGCTGCTCAGAAAAGACCAACCTAACTTGCAGCCCTCAAAACTTTCCACCAATGGGAAGATTTATTTTGCCTGATGGGTTGTTTAGCCATTAATCTGAGCTTTCCAAAGATGTCATGTGTACAGTAGGTAGGCTCAAATTTGATAAACCTATAGGCATGCGTAAAGTGATAAAATAGCCTTTTTCGTGGACGGCATGTTATTGTATGTGAGTGAACTTAACAAGTCACTCCCTGAGCTTGATAACGTACTAACATATGGTTATATGTCCGGTTATAGCATTAACCACAGCAAATCTAAAATGTTGACATATACTTATGCACCAAACGACATCTGTCTAGAATTGTTCAAGATAAACTAGGAAGCTAAGAACTTAAAATATTTAGGAATAAATATACCTAAAGATTTAAATCAAATGGTAGCAGAAAGTTATGAAGCTCTAATGGAAAGCATTAAATCTGATGTGGCCAGATGGAACACGGTACCTTTCATGGGTTTAGCACAATGAATTGAAGCAGTGAAGATTAACTTCTTACCAAGGTTTTTCTATCTTTTCCAACCCATCCCCTTGGAACTGCCTGACACTATGTTTCAAGAACTCGATAGATTGATTTCAAAATGTATCTGACCGGGCAAAAAGCCAAGAGTTAGATACAAAACCTTACAACTGGCACAGACACAAGGAGGGCTTTCTCTACCCAACATTAAAAATGATTTCCAAGCGGCCCATATAAGCCCTCTCACTGACGTACTGTATGTGACCCAACATACAAGGCAAGATGGAAAGAAATGAAATATGATGTGTGTATAGAAATACCTACAGTCTCTGATCAGTAACACGGCTAACAAAATTGCCAAAACAAATAACCCTTAGATAGATGCACCTCTTAATATTTGGGACACTTTTCTACCAGTTGTGGTTTGCATATGACCCAGGATTTAAGCCCAGTATGGTGGATTATACATTTAAATCTTGATATTACAATATTTGTCAAACTGTATGATAATAAGGGAAACCTCAAAAGCTTTCAAAATATTAAGGGTAATTTTAATTAGACACTATTTGGAGAACAAGGAAATCTCTCACTTCCTCCTCAGAAAGTAGGGATGTCCCGATACCGATATTGCAGCCTTGAATGTTGTCCAATGCTGATATCGATCCGATGCGATATTGGCACGAATCATACATACTTTTATTACTTATTTTGTAGTGTCGAATGTTAGAAAAGGCTTAATCAGGTGGTGTTACTCAAACAGAGAACATTAGTCAGCAATTCAAGTTCACTTCAGTTGTTTTTTACTGTCAGTATATGATGGAAACAACTGAGGGCGGGACAAAAACAACAAGCTTCTCAGAGCGCTTATATCGGAGATTTTAGATGCAGTCTGATAAAATCCGATATTCGTTTTCTGGCTGATATCGGACCGATATCCGATATTGATGGTGTCCCAATCAATATCGGATTGGGACACCCCTATCAGAAATAATTTAGATTATCCTTAAAGCGTATAGAGGAGATCTAAATTCAAGAAAACAATTTTAAATGTACCTCCTCCCTTTCCTGGAGAGAATTTGTGTGGAGGAATATTGTATGGTTTTTTTTTCAAGTTACCCTCAGGGTCCTCTTCAGGAAGAGACACCTCCTGTTGGAGGAAGTGTGGATCAGATAGGGCTGGGCTCTATCACATTTTCTGGGCTTGTCCAAAATATGACTTCCTTCTGGATGCAGCTCAGGAACAGTATTGACAAAGTTATTGGTGTGGCCGTACCACATGACTTTTTGACCTTATACTTAGGGAAGAGACCAGCTCAGATGAGGGGAAATGTGAATATATATTTGTGCAATAATCTATTGGCTGCTGCAATGAAATGGATTCCTAGAAAATAGCTTTGTGACAACATTCCCACTGATGACTGGATTTGTATTGTCCAGGATTTACATGGAATGGAAAAACTTACATATGCTGTAAGATTTGAACATGACAAATTTGAGACCATATAGATGGTTTATTTCAGCATCCTAGTCAGTTTTAAGACGTATCCCTGATCTACTGAAAAATTGGAACAATGTTGTTTATTTTTTGTTTGATTAATTACTTAATTATTATACAACTATGTATACATATGTTGTTTTGTTGATACTGTATACACATACTATACTGAAAGATATATGTAGGCCCGAGTGCCACGAGCTGGCGAAGGGCCTCTTGCTCTCATAGTGACCACACTACGAGGGAAGGGGCGGAGCCTATGCAAACGCCACGTGCCCGTCAGTGACCCTTTTCATATCGTAGGCATGCCCCTGCGCTTTCTGAAAATGTATAGTTCATGGTACTCAAAAAGGATGTTTCTTTCTTTCTTTCTTTCTTTCTTTCTTTCTTTCTTTCTTTCTTTCTTTCTTTCTTTCTTTCTTTCTTTCCCGGTGTCAGAACCAACTCACCTACTTTTCACCCACTGCACCATACGTAGAGTCTCAAAAATTCAGATTGCCGAAGGCGGTGCAGTTTGTTGAAGGCAAAGCGACTGGCGAAGGCGGCGCGGTGAAGGCGAGGGCCGTTTATCGTCGCTTGCGGCTATATTTATTATTATTTATAACCATAGGAGGAGGCTGAGATCATGCTGCCAAGTAGGACTTTGGAATTAGTTTTAGGGCTGACATGGTATTGGGCAATGCCATTACCACTTCATTTTGATCCAGGACATTCAGCAGCTCTGCACAACTTTTACCACGCTACAATGTCAGAGACTTCCCCCTAAAAGCTTCAAAATATGTTGTAAAAAGGGGTCAAACCTATGAAAACTTTAACAA
This sequence comes from Gouania willdenowi, assembly GCF_900634775.1. NCBI lineage: Eukaryota > Metazoa > Chordata > Actinopteri > Blenniiformes > Gobiesocidae > Gouania > Gouania willdenowi. The sequence goes on along the minus strand of NC_041047.1, from coordinate 30,107,195 downwards.
AGCAGGTAAGTCATGAAGTGTATTTATTTGCAAATATACATAAAAATTTCAATTTAAATACTTTTTGTTTCTCAAGTGCCTTTTAAAACCTCTAAAGGTCACCTTACATTACAACAAATAAAATAATAAACAATATAATAAACAATAAATGTGAAAGAACACAATTAAAATCATTCTGAGTCTTTCACATGAGACAGAGGGACCTTGGGGACATCTGTCTCATTGTGTCTGATTTGGCTGGGTGCAGGAGTGGGTAAGACCTTGTCAGCCTCTTCAGCCACATGTGCCTCTCCATCCTTTACAGGAGTATCACTTAGTGAGGCCTCCGTTGGCATTAATGCCTGTGCAGTGGTTAGACTAGGAAAAAAAAAAAAAAAAGATTAGTACAAAAGTCAATAGAACAACAAGTTGATCTCCATGTGAGTGATTGGCTCCTCAATGCAGTTACTCACTAGTCACTGCTGTCTGCATCCTGGCTCAGGTGGGTCATCGTAATGAAAGGATGCTGAAGAGCCTCAGTTGGAGAGAATCTGTTCTCCTCATCCAGAGTCAGCAGGTGTTTGAGGAAGTCTATGAACTCCCTCCTGTCCATAAACTCTGCAGCATCCTCTTCTTCATAGATCTGGATTTAAAAAAAGAAAAAAGAGTTAATGTAGTTCCTAGAACAAGTTCAAACCTCTCTTGCTCAAAACATATGTTAACAAAAAATTAACTGTGAGTAAATTCAGCTTATAAACGCATGTATAAAGTAGGTTACATTTTACAGAAGAGATCGTATTTGAACTCAAATATTGTAGAGAACACTTACATAGATCAGGTCATCCAATGAGTAGAATTGAGGGCGCCATGGGGGCCATTCCTTTGCTTTCACACCGGTTTCTTCTGGTGTCTGAGGAAATACAATGACAATAATAAGGGTTTAGGATAAGTTTAAGGCAGTACAGTCCAGGTTCAATAACAATAAAAACTATGTTTTACCAGGAGCCTCCACCTTAAGCCAAGCTCATCTGCCTCCTGACAGAAGTATTTCTTGGTATGCATGCCAAATAGGAGCTGGTTTTCCGACGGCATACCAAGATACTCCACCATGGCTTTCATCTGCAGAAAGAACAGACAATTACACACATTAGGGGCAGTTCCTCAAGACTTTATATACATGTGTATAAAACAGCCGCAACACTGAGAAAGAGCATGTGGGGATGGTGTATAAAAAAAAAGATGACCTACCATGAGATATTCACATCTGACGGGGAAGAGGTTGGCATTGAGGTACAGGTTGGCCAGCGTACAGCCCAGTCCCCACATGTCAATGGCCTCTGTGTATGAAAGGCCAAGACACACCTCTGGGGCCCTGTGAAGCAAAATTAATGAAATACGCTTTAGAAATCCATTGCTTAGCACCAAGTACCAACACTATAATGACTAAGGGTGTATCGATTCATCTATTCGATCGATTAAGCGATTTTTCCTTCAGTCCAACTTCATCGATTTGTGCTCGGCAAGTCAAATCAATATAAAATCATTCTAAAAGGTAATCATTAGCTCTGCAGAAAGCCTCAAGCTCACCATCAAATTTAAATGAAAAGTGTCAAGTTCAACCACTGTTCATTTAACCTGAACAAATCTTGGTTGCACTTTATTTTTTAGATTAATTTTGTGTTATTTTTACATAAAAAACAACAACCAGAAGAGTCTGAGAAACCTAATATATAGTTTTACTGAAAGTGTGTTGAGTCATGAAAATAGGAGCAGAAAAGTTAACATACTGTTAATTTAAACTGAAGTGTCGGTTGGGCTTTATTCAAATAAAATGTGAATACATTTGCCTTTAAATGTTGTTTACTGTACTTGTTCGTTTATGTCCATAATACATTCATAGACAATTCTCCTATAAGAAAAATCAGGAATCAATAAAACCTCACCTGTACTGTTCAGTATTCAGGGATTGTATTTCAGTCACACTGGTTGAATTATTATTTTGGCTAAAAAATTACTGAATCGATTTCAAGTCACTGAATCATTTCGGATCGAATCGTTCTAAATGAACCAATATCGTCCTTGAATCGAATCGCCAATAATTAATTGAATCGTAGCTAAAATGAATCATTACACCCCTCATAAAGACACAGGTTTGTTACAAAAACACAGAAGTCAGTCAGGCCGACACCCTCATACCTGTAGCCGATGGCCTGAAGCGACCTCCCGGGCGTGGCGGAGGAGGATGGATGAGCCAGTCCGAAGTCAATGAGCTTGACTTGTAATGCATCCTCCTCAGTATTTACCACCATCACATTATCAGACGTGATGTCACTGTGGATGATCCCCAGAGATTGGAGTCTCTGTAAGGCTACCAACATCTGCAGGGACACGATGAAAAAAGACAGAATTATAATGGAGTTCTTCTTATGGAGCTGTTTAAGATCAGGTTTTAACTCCAAGCTTTCTTAATTGGTTAGCAAGCATTATCATAGAAAGGTTTTTAGTCAAACAATAAAAAAGGATCATACCTGCTTGGCAATGGGGCGGATTTGGTTCACATACATTGAAGAACCCATTTCAGTTTTGAGATACTGTAATAAGTTCATCTCAAGCAACTCAAAGACGAGGCAGGTATAGCTCAAGTACTCAAACCTCTCGTGGAATTTGACCAAGTTAAACTGGTCTGGATCCAACACGTTGATTTTACTCAACATAGACAGCTGGAGGAGAATAAAAGCACAATTAGATCATCTTTATATCACTATTTCCTAAACAGTTCATAGTTAAAGACCTGTTGGAGGCACCAAAACTAGGAGAGATCCAAACACTCACCTCCTCATCCACGTCTTGCACAAACGTGTCCTTCATTATTTTTACAGCCACTAATTCGCTGGTGGAATTAACGTGGCATTTGGCCACTTTACCGAAGCAACCTTCTCCGATGAACTCAATGATTGTATATTGAGTTGAGCTGCTCTGCAGAACCTGTCCTACAATTAGTTGAGACTCTGTCAAAGTGGATAGACAGGACACAAGGTTAGTATTCAGTATTTCAACAGTGAGACTCACATAAACAAGGACATGTTGTCCTGTCCTGTCATTTTGAAGCTTAAGTTTTTAAGAAAAAGTCTGCAAATCTACTTCATATGTGAAGTCCTGTATCTGCAGTTACTGCATGTGCATCCTAATTTTCTGTTGGTACACTCTAAACAGTATTATTTACATACAATATCAACTTTTTTTCAAGAAATAATATTTTCAATATATTAAAACTAGATTAAAATAATTTTCTAATGATAATTTGTAACTTTAAGTAAATCTACTGATTTACTTAAAGTCTTCTTTCATCTTTAGCAGATCAGAGTTCATCCTCATATTTTGTCTGTAAAGTCTCTTACCTACAGCAGCCATTTCTCAATCAGGTCTTCACAATTTAAGCTTTTGAAAATACACAAATATTGCTACTTAACTTCTTGATTGTCAAATTACTAAAAGAGTTACTTTGTCCAACTGAACCACTATCAATGAAAAGAGCTACTGGAGTTGTTCTGTTAGCTTCTCTTTCATCTTGTAGCCACGGTAACCATTCACACTTGAAAGATCTATCTATCAAACTGTTCCCTGTATTGTAAATGCATACATTCTGTGTTGTTAATGAAATAAATATACTTAGGTAGTATTTCAAGTACATTTACTCTACTATTGAATAAATAGTATAATGAGATAGTTCTTCATACCCATTTTGAACATGACTATATTTAATGAGATGATTATTAAATGTTTTTATTTATTATTAATATTGTTATTTTGTTTTGTTTTTTTAGCTTTTTTCTCCTTTTTAGTCTTGATATATGTTAAATAAATAAAGATCTTATCTAATCTACATTTCCATCAATGTACTTCTTCCTCAGTACTTTTTCTCTCCTGTCAGCTTAGTTTTTTTTTTCTTCTTTTTTTGTCATTGCTTCATTTTGGATAATAGATATAAATACATCATCTCATATCATCTCTTTAAAATTTTAATGGAAAATATTTTCAGTACATTAATATATCAATATATTAAAACTAGATGAAATTAATTTTCTAATTATAAATTGTAACATTTTTTATGTAAATCTACTGATTTACTAAAGTCTTCTTTCATCTTAGCAGATCAGAGTTAAACCTCATATTTTGTCTGTAATGTCTCTTACCTACAGCAGCCATTTCTCAATCAGGTCTTCACAATTTAAGCTTTTGAAAATACACAAATATTGCTACTTAACTTCTTGATTGTCAAATTACTAAAAGAGTTACTTTGTCCAACTGAACCACTATCAATGAAAAGAGCTACTGGAGTTGTTCTGTTAGCTTCTCTTTCATCTTGTAGCCATGGTAACCATTCACACTGGAAAGATCTATCTATCAAACTGTTTCCTGTATTGTAAATGCATACATTCAGTGTTGTTAATGAAATAATTATACTTAGGTAGTATTTCAAGTACATTTACTCTACTATTGAATAAATAGTATGATGAGGTAGTTCTTCATACCCATTTTGAACATGACTATATTTAATGAGATGATTATTAAATGTTTTTATTTATTATTAATATTGTTATTTTGTTTTGTTTTTTTTAGCTTTTTTCTCCTTTTTAGTCTTGATATATGTTAAATAAATAAAGATCTTATCTAATCTACATTTCTATCAATGTACTTCTTCCTCAGTACTTTTTCTCTCCTGTCAGCTTAGTTTTTTTTTTTCTTCTTTTTTTGTCATTGCTTCATTTTGGATAATAGATATAAATACATCATCTCATATCATCTCTTTAAAATTTTAATGGAAAATATTTTCAGTACATTAATATATCAATATATTAAAACTAGATGAAATTAATTTTCTAATTATAAATTGTAACATTTTTTATGTAAATCTACTGATTTACTAAAGTCTTCTTTCATCTTAGCAGATCAGAGTTAAACCTCATATTTTGTCTGTAATGTCTCTTACCTACAGCAGCCATTTCTCAATCAGGTCTTCACAATTTAAGCTTTGAAAATACACAAATATTGCTTCTTCAACTTCTCAGTTCTTAGATCAAGAGGGAATGTTTGTCCAACTGAACCACAACCACTCAGACAAGCTACTGGAGTTATGGCTTTGTTTGGATCTCTTTCATCTTGCAGCCATGGCAACCATACTTGAAAGCTGCCATCAAACTGTATAGTACATGTATACATTCAATGTTGATGAATTAAATAAATATACTTAGTATTTTTTTAGTTAGTTTTTTCTTTCTTTCTTCTTTATTTCCCGGTGTCGGAACCAACTCACCTACTTTTCACCCACTGAACCATCATGAAGGGTCCCAAAAATTAAAATAAAATTTAATTGTGCGCTTCTCTAATTTCTGGCTTATTCAGAGCCATGAACTTTTGGCCAAAAATGACACAATAGAGAACAGGATAGAGAGATGGCACATCAGAGTGTCTCAGACTAGTTGAGCCGTGAACCATAGATCAGGAACTGCCATCATCAGCTTCACGACACCTGAAACAGAGAAAAGAGAGAAGGGCGGGGAGAAGGCACTGACTGCAGAAAAACATGATACATTATTATCAAGTCTGCCTGCCTTGGCCTTGGGCCTCACTCCAAGTGGCCTAGTCAACACTTATTATATAGGTGACGAATCTCTTCCTGTTTATTGGTAGCTAACATCAACTCCAAGGTCTGTAAATGTGACCATTCACAGATGAGCCCATATCTACTCTAGTGGTTAGGTTATGTCAGTCATGTTTATGTGGACTGTAAAATATAACCAACTACATCAGAATTTGAATCTCTTCTCGTTTATTTGTAATGTAACAGCGATTACAAAGACTGTAAATGCGACCATTTACGGACGAGCCCATGTCTGCTCTAGCGGTTAATGCTATTATACAGTATGCACTTCAGCATATAAGTGGGTTTTAAGTTTAGCCTTAAAGGTGAATGACCTGGGCAGCTCTTTCTGCGTTATCGACACCCCCCCCCTCCCCCCCCCCGCAATCCCCTCCACATGCAAGCCACTTTGGAAACCACCCGGAGCCAATGCTGACCTGTTTGCTGTTTGTACGCAAATAATGCACACTTGCTCCTGAACACGGGTGCATGTTTGTACAGAAAACTCTGTGTAAGATGCGGCTGGGGGAGCCGGATCCTTTCCGTGTTCACTCCAAGTACACTGTTTGTAAAGGGCTTCAGTATATGTATTGTAACGCAATTGAAAAAATAATGATTGGATCATAGTCTAAAGGCAAATGTCATCTTCTTTTTGAAGAAAATATATATTCTTAATGACTTCCATTACAACTTCAGCATTGTTGTTGGATGTGTTACAAAAATCATAAATATGTCCAAGTTTATATCTCAATAGTACATTTCTGTCTAAACAAATCAATAATAATGCACTGATAGTATAGAATTTACTGTTATTATATGTCTTTGTATGAACTTAAGGCGGCACAGCAAAGGCGGTGCGGCGAAGGTGGCGCAATTTGATGAAGGCGGCGGGGCGAAAAGGGTTATTTATCGCCGTTTGCTTCTACATTATATTATATTTGTACTATCTGTTTCCAATAAAAAAAAATGTATTACAAAAAATAAACTTTTATTCAACACACACCAACACCAACTTTAAAAATAATGATAATGTTGCTCTGTTAGATTGGAAACAAAACACATAATTTCATCTTATGTTATAAGTAGGTTTTTTTTGTTTAGGATGTATTCATTCAATCAATTTCAAAGTTTATAACGTATATATGTTTTCTCAAAAAGTCTCTAAGACTGTTTCACAAAGCAAAACACGGACAGCTGATCATCACCACACACTCCTTAACTCCCACAGGCCAAACTGAAAACTTTAATGAAGATGCACGTGTTTGGAATGTGAGATGAGAGAGTAAATCCATGCTTTGCTCTGGAGGAAAATACAAAGTCTCAACAGTGTGAGGACTGATCACCCAAAGCCTTAATAAAACACAGCAGTAGATGGTGTAGGATAAGTCGGTTCAAATGAGAAAACGCTATGTCTAAGGCATGGGCTAAAGACTTTAAAGAATGTGAGATACCTGAATACATGTGTAAATACATACAGTAAGTAAATGCTGTTGTGATTAAGCAGTTCAGGACAAAATAGAAATGCCCAATTGTACAAATTTTAGACGCATGAGAAAAGGAGAAATATACAATACATGGGATATAAATAAACACTTTTCAGACAAAATCACAAAAAGTTTAAAGACAATGCAATTAGGTAGGGCTGGGCAAAAAATCGATTTATTGAATTTGTAGCTAAAAACAATTTTTATTTTGCAAATCCAAGTTTTTGTTTTTTGTTGTTTTTTTCCCAACACAGTTTATTACGGACTTTTTCGCGTTCCATCCTTGTGTGTTATCGTAGCCAGAGATGTCCAAATTGCAGTGAGGAACACAAGTTGGAGGAATGCAGTGAAGGTGTGCAGCCCAAATGTAGCGTGTAACTGTGGAGGGAAGCACTGAGTTATGGACAGAAAATGTGAAATAAGGAAGAAAGCAGAGGAAGTGGAGAAAGTAAAAAGGTTTAATGACATCAGCTAGGAAAAATGAAGAGAGCGATTATTTATTATTTTGGTGCTCTTACATCCTAAAGCTTGAAATAGTAGAATGACAGAGCCTCGTTTACTTTTTATTTTGGGGTTGTTCTATGCATTTTAGCTCTGACAATCACAGCAATAAAGTTGCACTGTTGACAATATATCTGATGTCTGTCGTGTGCATTGCTGCTTTTTTTTGTTTTTAAACAATTATAAAATAGAAGGAAGAACAAAATAAAATATAAATAAAAATAAAATTACAGGGGAAAAGGATTTCAAATCTCAAGGGTTCACAAGTGTCTTTTAAAACATGTCTCCTCTCAGTTCACATTGTCCCTGTATAATATCAATTTCTCCCATTTATCCTCCAACTGGGAAGCAAATACAGTTTTTGATAATTAAACTGAGACTTTTAAGAAAAAAAAAAATATTAAATGGTTAAACCTATCCACAATGTTCCTAGAGCTGCTCCTTCCTGGTTATGGGTGCGATAAAAAAAAAAACATAAAATACTGTTTTGGAGGGGTGGTACCATGAGATATAATTGTAGGAGATACGCCTCCAACATTAGGATTATTGTGCCTTTATTAACTCAATGCTTATATTTGATGGCAAAAAAAAAGTTCCACTTAAAGAGTTTTGACAAACTTTTAGTGAGTCTCTTGTTTCTTATTGAACTCAGTAATCATGTGTGCTTTATGTGTCCAGGTGCCATTACAGCAGTGGGCTCTTTTTCTCTTAAAGCCAATGAACTTCTGCAGTAAGTGTATACCTACAAACATATGTCACTTTCTTTTAAACTGTGTAGGATTTGGTTTTCTTCTACTTCGGTGCTTGTTTTTCTGTTTCAGAGTCATTGACAAGAGCATGAAGAACTTTAAAGCCTTTTTCCGCTGGCTTTATGTGGGTAAGACGTCCAATCCACTTAAGTTTAACTCTATAGTCTTCATGTGCGCTGCTGAAACCTGCTTATCTTGAGTTCCGTATGATATCCAGAATGAAGATTAAAGCTTATACACTACAGTACGTTTTGTCCATGTGAGACGAGCATGATTTTAGTAAGTTTGACCTCATGTGATTGTTAGAGAACTACCGGTAGAGCAAAGATCATCTTCAAAACTGCAGGTATTTCCAGTTTGCAGGGCTCACTATCAAAAAGTGGAACAAGAAAGGAAAACATGGCTGTGTAAATCAGTGATCGGGGTTTAAATTAAAGCCACGAGCAACATTTGTTTTCAGGACAAAAACAATATTTTTTATCTTAGAAATATTTTCGGGAAAAGTTAAGTCTGAGTATATGTGTGATGAATTATTTTGGTAATTTATTTTTTTTTTTAAATAATTTAAAAAAAAAATCTAACTACATATTAGAAACATTTTTCAAATATGTGTTATTAACTTATAGTTACTGAAAGCCCATTTAACATTTAAACATTATTTTGTTAAAAAGAGAGTTGAATTATTCAAGGTTTGGCTTTGATTTTCAAAAAAATAAAGAAAAAGATATACTGTATATATATTAGGGATGCACCAAAATGCTAATTCTTGGCCGAAAACCAAAACACCGAAATGTATTATTATGCAAAATATGACCTTGTCCCATTGCATTTATGGGTATTAATGTGCATTAACTTCACTAAAATTAAAACATTGCAGTTGTATTAATGTCAATGCTTCAAAGAGTGAATCAATTAAAAATGTGAAAATATTTATTTAGCACTGACATACCAACAATTCACAAAAGAATAAAATTTTAAAAAAATGTTTAACTTGACTCACTCACACTTTAAATGATGTTGTACAGGTTACAGGTACAGGTCAAGTTAAATATGTTCTCTCATTGAAACGCAAAGTGCATATTTGGTGGCCAGAATTTTGGAGCATATATATATATATATATATATATATATATAAAACATTGACTGGCATAATTTTATTAGTTATCAAAGACTGTGTGGGCTGTAAAATGAAAGGTGATGGTTGGATGTTCCAGTAAACCTGTGTGCTCTGACATTAAGAAAAGCTGTGCTAACAAGTGACTTTGCAGCAATTTAGAAGCTGTAATGATGAATATGCTGGTGGTCATAGTGTTATGGCTGATTCGTGTCATCACATTAACCTTTTTCTCCCAGCCATGCTAAGGATGTGTGAGGAGCATGTACAGCCAGAACTCAACAAGGTGAGATGTACCTCCAAGACGTTCTGTTTCTCTGACAAAAGTCACTGATGCTGACGTGTTGCTTTTTCTCTCAGATGACACAGAAGGACATTTCCTTTGTAGCGGACTTCCTGTCTGAGCATTTCAGTAAGGTACGAGCAGCAGATCAACATAAAGGAATGTGTGAAGGTCTGTTCTTGCTCTCACAGTTAAAGTTAAAGCGCCTTTTGTTTTGACAGAATGAAGAACTCTTTGATCGAAAAGGGAAATACTTCAACGTAGAGCGAGTCGGTCAGGTGCGAGCTTTTTTTTTCTGCGCCCACGGGGATTTGTTGTGTCCTACTCAAAGACGTTCATCTCTTTGTTGTGTGAACACCTGCAGTACCTGAAGGACGAGGAGGAGGATCTTGTGTCTCCACCCAACACCAAGGGAAACCAGTGGCTCAAGTTTTTACAGGAGAGCAAACACCTGAAAGGTTGGCACTGATGTTGGCAAAGTCTATCACAAAAATGGCTTTGTTTGATCCAAGGGCCACATTATCATCATTCATGTCAACATTTAGAATAATGACCAATCTGAGCTTTAACTCAGGAAAGAACAAAGAGTTTTAACAGTAATTGTGTGTGTTTTTCTGTCATTCTGTGTATGTTTGTTGTCGTCTTGCTCGTATGATTGCATTTTGTGCATTTTTGTTATCCTTTTGTATAGTTTACCTGTAAAATGTATGTTTTTTTGGAGTCATGTTGTGTATTCATGCTGTTATTTTGCATTTTTTGGAGTAATTTTTGTGTATTTCTGTTGTCGTTTTGCTTGTTTGTTAGTACTGTGGGTTTGCGGATTCATTTTTTGTGTTTTTCATGTTTTTTTTCCATTCTTCTGTTGTAATTTTGTATAATTTTTCTGTTATTTTTTGTATTTTTGTTGTCATTTTGCATTCTTTGGAGTAATTTTGTGTAGAACTCGTCAGTTTCTTAATTTCTGTAGTAGTTTTGTGTGTTTTGCAGTATTTTCTGTGTATTACTGTATTTTTCTTTTTATTATTTAATGTATTCTTGCTTTTGTTTTGTGTGTTTTTCTGTCATTTTGTACGTTTACTTTGGGGGCCGCCAGTTGCCCATGTCTGCCAAGGGCTTTCATGGTAATATATATACTTTTTGAAGTTTTACACACTATTTAAATAGTTTCTTCAGTGAGAGCTCATTTCATCTCCAGTTGATGATCAAACGTGTGATTATACATTTGATCCATTTATCAGATGAAATGTTCCATCTATAACAGATGAAATGTTTGCTTGGTGTGTTTAGAAAGCCCGTTGCTGTTTCCTTCATATCCCCAAAAGTCCTTACACTTTGTCAAGAGAATGATGGAGAATGTCATTGAACATTGCCTACAGAAACCTGCTGTGAGTCTTGTTCCCATTTAAATGTTCTCTTTCTAATTATTAGCGACACTAACTGTGCTTATATTTGTACAGGAAGTCATTGGGAAGTCAGTGACAGTAGCGGCCTTCTTCCCTTTATACACTGTGTTGGAGAGGTACAGCTTATTTATTAAAGGCTCAGTAATTGTAATTGAACTTAAGTAATTGAGAACATAATTGTAATTGACTTTCAGGGGAAAACTAATAATTGGAATTGGGAAAAATGCCAGTCACTGTTATCGTAATTGAGTTGTAATTGAACATGGATAATTGAAGACGTAATTATAATTTAAAAATGTAACTGACCCCAACCCTGCCAATGATGTTGTACAATTGTAATGAAACATATTTTTTTTTCAGCTCTGAAAACGCAGCACGGCTGTTTGAACTTCCATCTTTGTATGTAAAGCAGATATTACCAGGTTTTGTTTCTCATCATCATGTCAGAGGTTTGGCTTAACTCTGTTTCTTACATCTCAGGTGGAACGACAAGAAGACCAAGATGCACTATGTTGTGTTCTGCATGCCGGAATCCTCCCCCTCCAAGCTGTACTTGTTACGCAGAGGCACAGACCCAAACAGGTGCATGTGTGTGATTGCAGATCTGTGAGTGTGAGCGTATTTAAGCATGTGCTTCATGATGACAATGTGGTTTTTGGTCTGTTTTTTCCCCTCACGCAGACACGTCCCAAATAGTGTGATGTCCATGGACCTCAGCCGACACCTCGACAACACCAAAGATGATGTTGATGTGCAGTGAGTGTCTCACTCACTCTCACCGCTGATTTGTGTGTGTGCGTGCGTGTGTGTGTTTTATTGTGATCCACTTTTTTGTCATCAGGACCCGACACACTTTCAGGTGCCTGGATGCTCGTTTCTACGACGATGAAATGCTGACCGTGGTCTTACAAGGATCAGGTGAACAGAGCAGTTGTCATTTCCTCGCTCAGCTTCCTCTTGCTTCCTGTCTGGCCTGTGAAACCCAATTCAACTGGGACTCCAACCTGAGGTATGTGTTTATTGTTCCTCTGGGTATGGCTTTTTATTTAACGGCTTATGCTCTTTTTGAATCTAAGACACTCAGCTTGTTTCACACAGAAACTAATGTTTGTTTTTATGGAGGGGGAATTTTTATAAGCAGTTTTAGTTATTTCTTGTTGCAATACAGATTTTAAAAAAATTTTGGGTTTCGAGTGCCATAATTACGCTCCTCGCTGGAGGTTCAAGCACAAAAGCAGAAGTTTGCGATGGAACCACCTCACCAACAGGTTTGACCGATATGTACGAAATTCGCCACAGTCATTCACCCGGGATGAACAAAAATGTAAATCATGACCATGCTCAAAATAAAAACAGGAAGTCAGCCATCTTGGGTCAAAGGTCAAAAATGTTGTTTTGCCCTGGAAACGCATTTGTGCGAACTACAGTAGTCTGAGGAACTTCATCCGATCCGCTTCAAACTCGGCCAGGACCCTTAGGACCCACTGAAGATGAAAATATATCAAAGGAATTTGCGTATCTCTAATAACATGGTCGTGGCCCCGCCACAAAGTAGCAATGCTAATTTTCATTAGCACGCCACAATTTTAAAATCCCGATAACTCTGACACGCAAAGTTCTATCTGCCTCATATTTCACACAAATGACAACAAGCCTATACAAGAATGCTTTGAAACATTTCCCATCATGCCTTGCGTTCTCGACTGGCGCCATTCACGGTCATGTGCACTGTTAGGAACAAGAAAATTCCATATAACTCTATTATACAAAGTTTAAACTGCCACATTTTTTTTCAGGAAAATGCATAAAAATAGATTTTTTAAAAAAAATGTTTTTGTGGCCTACTACTGGTCTGCAGCCCGGTGGTTGAGAACGACTGCTCTATAAATGGTGTGCCTACCTGAAGATGATCCCAAAAAAATTGTCAATTTACAGCAGCAATTAAAGGCTGTGATAAAATGATTAATCATGTTGATAGAATGAGATAACAATTAAATAATTATTTGATGTGCTCATCTCAACAGTAAGCAAATAGCAAGATATCAAAGGTACACTTTGATGGATAAGGTGTGGAAGTTTTGGTGCAACAGTGGAGACATTGCTAATTTCTTACTTAAAAACCAAGAAAATGTGCTTTGTCAAATGGAAATTAGATTAAACAGCAGAAAAATTATATGCTGGACTTTCATTTTCCCAGTTGTTGTTTTTTTTTTGTCTTCTACTCTGCACTGTAACTTCATCATCGAAGGATTGAATTTATTCAAACATACAAAACACATTTTAAAATTCAGACGTTGTTTTTAGGTTGGCCCAGCAGAGCGGCGCCATTCCCTGCCAAAGTCTGTTGTTGGGGAATCAGTGGCGAGAGCTGGAAAGCATGAAGGCTCAGTTTGTTGCCGTCAATGGAATCCGCAAAGTTTCCTGTGTGGTAGGTTGAAGTCTGATGATGTGTTGATGCAGAGGGCTTACATTGGACGGTGTGTGAATAGATCCCACTATTACAGTGAGGTTGAATGATCTTCTCTTATACCTCGTCATTCACATGTTTTAATTACGATCGCTGCCAAATATCTTTGTTTTTTTTCTCTTCCAGCTGAGCTCCAATCTACGGCACATTCGCGTGTTTGAGATGGATGTTGAAGATGAGGATGACGAGGGCGCTGACTCACAGAATGCCAGTACGGACCAGGACGGGCTGGAAACGACCCTGACCAGTCAGGGACATGCTGAGGAGAGTGTGGTGGCCGGTGGAGCTGGAGAGGAAAGTGAAGAGTCACTACAAAAAACTGCAGAGAGTCTAGAGTCTGAGGAAGCCTTGGAGCTCTCCTGAGACACGAGGGACCTTTAAAAAGGACTTCCTTAATGTTCACAGTGCTCTGATATATACTGTAGCTGATTAATTAACGACTTCATAATAATAATATTTATGATGTCTATTTTTTTTCTTAGTTTGCCATGTTTACTTTATTTCAATTCAAAATGAGTGAACTGTATTCTGTCCTTGATATTCTATCTTATGAGGAAATTAAATCAGTAACTCACTCACAGCGACTCACTATCATCTCAAATGTTGCAATTTGTTTTTACTGTTTGAACACATGGTCATTTTAGCCAAGAGAGTCCATTTTCAGCACTTATCTACCCTTTCCACCACATGTCACATGTTGACCCACATTCACCACATTTTATGTTTATTTTTTGCCAATGTAACAACATTCACGACTTGCAATGCCCATTATTTGCCAGTTTAAACCAAATTTCCCTACATTTCTAAATTCCATTACCCAAAATGTACAACTTTTAACCACTTTCTGTGGTTTTTTTAAAATCCCATTTCACCAACTTTTCCACCATTTTTGGTCACTTTTAACCTATTTTATTTTTGATTAAAACAAGGATTTACATCTTTAAGATGACTATATACTATGGCACAAAAAATTATACACTTCCTGGATAACAGTGGATATTATTCAGATAAATAAATAAATGTGGTTATCACAGATTCATAGAACAATACATCATCATGTTGCTGACTTTATGGATGGACCCAAAAATCTCGCCTTTATTAGATGACCCTGTCTCCACATGACTGTTCTTCAATGTTCATATGAAGGTACAGTGGGGGTCCCCAGTCTGTGGTACCTTTATTTTGGGGGTTACAGGCTGAAAACGTTGAGAACCACTGGTGTTTAGGACCACTGAGTATTGCTGGGTGCTGTTTAACAGCTTGTGGTTCTAATCTGTACAAGTTTATATGTTAATATTCATGCTTTTATGATTAAATAGACTTAGAACATATTTACTGATGACTCTGCTAAGTAAAGGTGGAGCCAAACAGGAGCTGCAGCCTGTGTTTTAGCATAATTCATTATCTGGAGCCACAATCATCAAGTTTAACCTAGTTTAAAATATTACTACAAATATCAATGACTTCATATTCTTAAAATATGCAGGGGCACTGATGTAATAATTCAGTAAACAACATAAGCAGTGTTTTAAATTGACCTGAAATAAAAGGGAGAGAAAGTTTCTTAACTCGTGTAAAATGTCCAAAT
This sequence comes from Gouania willdenowi, assembly GCF_900634775.1. Classification (NCBI taxonomy): domain Eukaryota; kingdom Metazoa; phylum Chordata; class Actinopteri; order Blenniiformes; family Gobiesocidae; genus Gouania; species Gouania willdenowi. The sequence continues at coordinate 30,091,986 of NC_041047.1, read as the reverse complement.
TCATTTATGGATCTGATCCCCTTATGTGGGGTCGGCTGTCTCTTTCTCAGCATCTGGATTCACACACACACACACACAATTGTTAATCAGATGTAATAGCTCGGTAGATTTATTTGAGACTTTGATTTAGCATAGGGGTTTTCAACCTTTGGTTCGTGACCCCATGTGGGGTCGCCTGAAATGTCTAGTAATAAAATGTAAAGAATTACTATTTTATTTTGCACAGTAAAAAAAAGCAACACATAATTCAAGGTTTCAAGGATCTTTGTATGTCATTATGTGCATAAATATGTACATAACAAAATAACGTCCCCATTGATCCCTTAAAGAATAAATGGAGTAAAAGAATATTAGCATAAAAGAATCAAAATAAATAAGAATCAGTAATATAAATAGAATATAGACAAAATACAGTAATACAATAACATACAAAACAATAGTGATCATATCACAGAAATAGATATACAGTATAGTGCAGGAAGGGGTAGAAAGCTTAAATAGTTTTTCTTTTTCAAATTAATTCACCACATACAATCTAAAACAACTGTTTTCAATACTTTCACTTTCTCAAATGTAAATCTAGTTCAAATAAATAATTTTTGTTGTCGTTTTTTAGGGTTTCTTGTCATTTTTGTGTGTTTTTGCGGTGTTTTGTGATCATTGTGTAATTTATTTACATCATTTTGTGTATTTTTGTTGCCGTTTTGGATATATATATATATATAATCATTTTTATGGTTGCCTTGTGTGTTATTGTGGTCCCTTTATGTGTTTTGTGTATTTTTGTTGTCATTTTTGTGTTTTCTATTATTGTTGTGTATTTCTTTAGTTGTTTCGAGATTTTGTTGTTTGTTTTTGTTGTTGTCTCATGTGATATATATACCTAGGTCTGGGAAATCAAACTCGAGATTTAAAGTCAAATAAAAGCATAATTATTTTATAAACTGCATTATTTTTGTCTTTTTTTTTTCTTCTCAAAAATATAATCATGCCTTATTGTATAGTGAACTCAGTACTTTGTCTCACCATTAGTAAATAGGGGCATGATGATAAACCAAAACTAATCAAAAACGAATCTGGGAAATGAAGACTTAAAAATACGAGTTAAATTATATGTATTAAACTAAACTTAAGTCAGATTAGTTGACAAGTCTAAAATACAATCAACTAAACTAGTATTCTAGATATGGGAGATTCGATTTAAATAATGTATAGAAGTTACGCCACCGTGAACACAACACAAGTACCAGCGTGACTTCACGTTGACGCGCATATAGGTGTTGGTTGCGTGCTCGCTCCCGTGGCTGTGCGTGCTTACCTCACTGTCCGCCTGTTGGTCTTTCACAGTTGGTGACGAGACGAATATGATGAAAATGGCCTCGACCCTTCCTGTCAGCGCCAAGAGCCGGAGAAGATGACGGCGAGGAGCGTCTTAAGTCCGCCCAACACCGAAGAGTCTCCTCCGCTGACGGCGCTAGTGTTCCGGTGAACAAAGTCAGAGGAAGTCCCGCTAACGAGAGCAAACAAACACAGCAGAGCACCGCTGGTTCGCTTCGAGCTGAGGAGCCACCATGGAGGATATCAACTCTAATATCAACGCCGACCTGGAGGTGCGGAAGCTCCAGGACTTGGTGAAGAAGCTCGAACAACAGAACGAGCAGCTTCGTAGTCGCTCCACAATGTTGTCCTCATCCGGGGCGATGTCAGCCAACCACAGACCCCTCAGCGCCGGCTACGAGTCCTCGTCCCTGTCGGCGGGGATGGCAGCCAGTCTGTCCGGCTTTCCTGGGGTGGGGTTCGGTGGGCTTCTGGAGAACAACCGCTGTAGGAGCCCCAGACTGTCCTTCGACAGCATCAGCTTCAAGAGGGCGTATGACTGCGATGGGGCTTCGGCTGCCTCCTCCATGTCCACCATGAACTCTGTGTATTCAGACAACAGTGGAGTGTTCCCCGGAGAAGCAGAAAGCTCCATCCTGGATGAGGTGGAGATCTTAGATCTGGAGGACATGGACTGTCTACATGAAGATGAAGACAGCTGGTGAGTGTGGACACTTGACTCCATAGCAGTGAGCTTCTTTGGGTGGGGGAAGACACACACACACACACACACACACACACACACACACACACACACACACACACCAGGTCAGGGCAATATATCGATATTCAAGATATATCGAGTTTTCTATTTTGGCGATATGAAAAAATTACAATATCTCCTCTATCGAGATATATATTTATTCTTTATAGCTTATTTTGTTTTGAAATACTTGTTTTTGGAGTCTCTGCTTTCACTACTTCTCAGAACACCATAAAAAACACATTTTGATGGATTGCCTAGCGTGTCCTAATCCAGACCTTCCCCTAAACAAGTCACACTACAGAACTCACTCACATGTGCTGTCCCTTAGAGGAGAAAAAGACTAAAAGTGTCTATTTGTACAGTTGCTGTACAGACAGGCACTGGTGCTATTGGTACGGTTACCGAAGTACACGTACGTAGCGTCTTAGCGTTAGGGTTAGGTTATAACCCAATATCGTAACAATTTTTTGAGTTAGATTTAGGGTAAGGTTTAGTCTTAGTCACATGACCTAAACTGACCAATGACTGACTTATCATGTGACCTAAACTGGCCAATGAGGGGCGATGCCTATGGATAGAATGTCGGTATATTGATATGGCAACTGTACGGATAGCCACTGCCTATTGTGTTTGTTAATAAATGTGTCTGTGGCATTTTTTTCATAAAATTTAACCCAGAATTGTCTTTCTGGTCAGACTTCCTTTGAAATCTTGTCATTATCAAGATTTATATGGTATATCAGAAAAAATATCTGAGTTTTGGTTCATATCGCCCAGCGCTAACACGCACACACACACACTCACTCACAACCCTGTGTGTGAACCAGAGTTTGTTTTGGTTGACGAGTCTCATCATAGTTATTTCATGACTAATAATGAACTCACCTGGCTAAAACTAGATTAAGACTAAATGCTGTTAAAAGGTAAGATGACTAACTATTCCATTCATTGTGTTTCGTGAAACTAATCAGAACTAATTTAGTTTAATTAGTTTCTAATTTTATATTTGGAACAATTTGGTGTAAAATAATGTTAGTGAACTGAATCTTCCGTGATCCCAATGACTCCTTGGTGTGTCCCACTGATTTTAAGTCATGTAACAAACTTTCATACTGTCATGAGACTCTGATCGATAAACATTGGTATCATTGTTAAAAGTCCACGCTTGATGTTTATGGAGATTAAGTGAAAATGCTGCTTATATGTTGCACATGTAAACTTATGATGACATCCTGTTCGTGGTCCCTCATAGTTTCATGTTATTTGCATAACCTTTTCCTCTATGAATCATGATAACACAAACATTGCTGCAGCTCTTGATCTTCTCATTGCATCTTTTCCATCAACAGTCCAGCCTCTGAGGCAGCAAGCTATCGGGAATCATTTTCCATTCCTGATGCTTTGATTTGGTAGATCACTTGACTTGTCATAGCAGAGGTGACAGGATATCAGCCTGTACAGTCAATATAACTCAATGCCAAGAGGTTTTTTACTGCAGCAGCCACAGTAAGAGAGAGATGGTGTATCCTGCCTGTCATTTTCTTTTAGCATTGGATTTGTTACAGGCCTACAAATGCTCTGCAGCAATGAGAAAGTGAGACATGGGACTTCAAACAGCCTGGGAGTTTTGTTACTTGGGAATACCCATGTGATGACATCAAAAAGATGATCAAATCAGCGGCAGTTTCAACACAATCAGCTGTTATTGTAATGTAAATGGTTAGCTGGAATGCTATTGGGTTTTAGACCTCATCAAGTGAATTGTTCTCATTAGCCTTGTGTTAAACGCCAAACCTTTTCTTTTACACTCAGTACTTTAGGAATTTAAACACAGGTGATATCTAGAGAATAAATGACTAACTATAAGGCAACAGGTACCTGTGCTAAGTTAGGAAATTAGTTCTGCGATTCAATGTGTTTTACATGATTTGAAATCGTGCAACAGAACATATTGTATATAATAATGATATATAATGACTTCAGAGTTTAGCAATCATTAATAAAAACATTAACAGAGCTTGAGATCAATAAAATTATTATTATTTTTTAATCTCCCTCTCAGTCATGAGCACTAGAGAAAAATAGTTCCTTTAACTTGGATTTCAAAGTGTTCACATGTGATGCTGACATCAGTTCTGCTGCAGTTTGTTCCACTTCTTTGCAGCATAACAACTAAAAGCATCATCACTATGTTTACTGTGAACTCTGGGCTCCACTATCTGACCTGTGTTCATAGATCTGAGAGACCTGCTGGGTTCATACCTGATGTATTTTTGTCCAAGCCCATTCACACATTTATACACCAGCAGCAGAACTTTAGAGTTTATTCTGAGGATGACTGGTAGCTAGTAAAAAGACTTTGACATTGGACTAATGTGCTCCCTACACGTTAGTTCAGGAAAACAGAATATACATCAGACTCCAAACTACTTTATTTTGCAACCGTGTATAAACGTATGTACTGCAGCTCAGCATTGTGAGAAACATTGTTTATTTCTCCTATTAACACTTTTTTTCTTTTTTCTTTACCAAGTGTTAGCAGTTGTGAGCTTTCCCAGCTTTAATGTGCACATAGCTAGCTACACAACAGGGATGAAGCTAACTGTAGCTTCGGGGTAGCTTCCTTTCTTTCAACATCAGTGGGGAAAGAGTTGGCTTGTAAATTATCCAGTGTTTATTCAATGTGTTAATTACATTATGTTATAGTTCTGTTGTAGATTTGACTTGTTTCAGAGCTGTAAGATATATATACACACGTGCTGGACTGTTGTGGCAACCCCTCGGCCCTGTGTTAATGTGGTCTGATGTAGATCTAACCCACATGAGTTAAACACAGATTGGTTTGATTCATGTTAGTTGTCCTGAGAATAATCATTTTAAGTGACTCCTTTGAGCGACTCGTCCTCCATGAGCAGAACAACCTCAGCATTTGTTCTCTGGCTCTGAATCTCTGACATCAGACTACTTTTCTCAGATTGCTCACTCATGCCCAACAAAGAGCCGAGTCTCATTACATCCTGGCTGAGTGTTTGCCCTCTAGATTGGATTGATATCACGGATTACCACGTACTACCAAACTCCTGTAATCTTGTAGATTAGCATCAGCGTGGACTTCAAGTGTAGCATCGTGGCCTTGTGGCGCTTCCTGCGCCTTGTCAGATACTTATTGCCATCCCGTGACTGTGTGTGTGCAGCACTAACCATAAAAGTCGCAGCAGAGTTCTCATTGGCAGGAATGCAACAAATGTAAATGGTGAGTGATCAGCTGAAAAACAATAACAGTGACGGTCTCTGATTCATGTTGAAAAGACATTTCCTACAACTGCAAAGATGCTAACGGCAGCTAAATCTGATTCCTGATATGAAACACATTTGTTCCCTCTCAGTTATTTTGTGGCCTCCCTTTGTGTCCAGGAGAGTCCATCATTATTTACATTTTTATGGTTTAATTGAATGAAATGTCTGCCTATTTCTCACTCGTTGATGTCTTTATTTTTTCTTCATAGGCTTAATTTCAGCCTTTCCTCGAAGCCTAGACAAGAATTTAAAGATGTAAAACTGTGGTCTAAACTATCTACAGAATGTGTTTTTACAAAGGGCGGAGTAAGAATTGCTGAATGTTAATGTTTAAGCTCACTGCAGATTCAAAACTATTTGACTCAGAGATTTTATTTATTTCCAAGATCCCTATGAAAGTAGAACAGAAACCGCATTTAGTTGTTTTTTCTTTATTATCCCCCACCACAAAATGTGGAAGGGGGGTATATTTGAGTTCCGTCCGAATTAAAGGGGACAGCTTTTCCCCAAAACTGTTTAAGATAGCATAACCAAATTTGGTGTGTGGCTTCAGGGTATCAATACCTTAATGGAGTTCGAAAATGAGATGTGCGCAATTATTTTTTCTGGAGTTATTTCCCTTGTGCCGTTTTTTTACTCTGTTCGAGATATCTTCAAATGGGACAGCTTTTCTTAGAAAACGTTTAAGATAGATAGTCATTTTATGTATACCTCTAAGTTAGATTTAGGACATTTAGGAAAAGTTTGTGAGTTATAATGATGACCAATCTGGCGGGGTATGTTGATGACTGTCTTCTGTTTGCTTTCCTTTCGAGGTGTAAATTACTCCTGTTGTATGTTGGCTTGACCTATTGAGGAAGTTGTAATGTGTGCTGTTGTATAATTTTTCCAGGTTATACGAGGCCAAGCTAAACAGTCCCCTGCAGAAAGCTTTGAGTCCCATCGTGTGGTGCCGCCAAGCTCTGGACAACCCCAGTCCTGAGATGGAGTCAGCCAAACGTTCTCTGATCCACAGACTGGACCTCACCATGTCAGGTACGTGTAAGCATGGCTTCCCCCCAGTGACAGAAGAGAAAGCGTTTGTATCAGGATTAATGTTGTCTGGATACATTTGTCTGTATTCAATGATCTACTTTTAGTAATTTGGAGAAGTCACACCTTTTATTTTTTTATGCTTCTTGATCATTATTATTATTCTGTAACAAACTGATTTACATGCCACAAAAATAATCCTCTGGAGCAATAGTAATAAACATACAATAATCTAACAAAATCATTTCATGTGACCCTTTAAATGGGTATTGCATAAATCGTGTGTCAAACTCAAGGCAGGGAGCCAAATCCGGCCATTTAGAGCAACCAATTCTGCCCTCAGGAGAAAGTAGCAGTAACTGGGTTTTCATTACAGATTTTCACAAAATAAAAGCATTAATTCTAAATGTCGACTAAGTATGATTCCGCTTTGAACGTGTTTCCATTGAAGGTTGTTTTGGGTAGGAGCCTCTTAACTCCTGTGAAATCTCATCCCGTGAGACTTCGCTGCAGAAAGACGGACGCTACAAACCTCCTCATAACACTCCACATTCCTTTGTTGTTTCACGTCTAATGTGGCAGTAATAATTTTTTAAGTATAATGCTAAGAAATGTCTCGGTCTCCTCTTCTGTTCACACGTACCACGCTATGTTTTCTCTGAGAGAAGTGGTGATGTGACCAGGTACCTCACGTTCTTTGATGTGTGTTTTGCAGAAAAAGTGTTTCCATAGCACTTTTGCGACACATTTCAATAACGCAACATCTGAAATTCCTCCTTGTGAAAGCATAAAAACTTTTTAGCGATATTTGAGTGTTTTTTCAAACTTCAGGTGTTTCCCTTACCAGTTTTTATTGCCCTATTTATGGAAACACAGCTACAGATAACATGAATCAGTGTATAAATCAACATCAAATTCAATTATAGATTTCTCAGCCCCTCCAAATTCTCAATTTCAATGGAACGCCACAATGTTTTCACGGCTCAGTTTTCCATGCCTTATAACACATAGTGTGATACAATGTCAGTGTTTTTTAATCTGAAAATGTTGAAAGAACTCTGAATTTTTCCACATTCCTGAAATTTTCCCCAGATTATTCCACTAGATTAAAAAGGAATTGGTCACTAAATCAAAGTCAATATCCCGTAGGAACTGATATCTGTGACTTATTGCATGCATTATATGTGGAAGGACAAACTATGACATGTTAATAATGAAATTGCTTGTTTTTCTGCCTAAAATATGTGGCCCACTTGAGATGAAACTGGTCCGTAATTGGCCCCTGAACTAAAATGAGTTTGACACACCTGGCATAAATAAAGACAGATGCATTCATGTTCAAATTGAGGTCAATTAAAAAAAAAATCCCAAGTTTAACAATAAAGAATGCAATTTGTCATTAACATAAAAAGTGAAACACAAAAACTTAAAAGAAAAAGAAATTCAGCTGTGATAATGTGTGATATGCTTGTTTGACACCATAATCAAACTACAAAATAGCAATAACAAATACAGCTTCTTTCAAAAGTAATTATTGATATCACTTCTTTAAGTGTTAATGTTTATGTAATTATGTGTCTGTTTCTATGTTCAAATTTAAAAAAATTTTATCAGCATGTAAAACATTACATTTAAAATGACGAGAGGGAATGTGTGATGTTTTGGCTCAGAGCGTCCATTTACAGCTTTATTAATTTATATAATCAATTCAGTGCAGAAACTTGTGATAAGTGCGTTGTCGTTTTTCACCCGTTTCCATGTATGCCTGTGCTTAATTTTTGTAAGTGCTTTGCCCCGCCCCCTTGACAAGCCCACTTCTTCAAATAGATCCTCCTGTTAAGGTACTGCTATGAAATGCTTAAACTGCATTGCAGTGAATGCACCTCACTCAACTGTTATTCTTGGAGCACCACTGCCCTTACTTCCTCTATTTAACCGTTTAAGATTGGGAGCAGCTGCAAGTGGTGCTCCAAGAATAACAGTCCGGGTGCAGCGCGCAGCACTAAATGACAAAAATCACACTCAGTGGATCCAGTAACACAAATCAAATGACTCATTTTCTTAACCAGTTTAATCAACATGTTGTTTCAGCGTTACAGTGATCTAATTCCTGCCAAATTAAATATTGTACTGGTGCTTGTTTGGAGGAGATAACATCAGAGTGTGAGCTTTACACTCTTTGTTCAGCTTGTAATCATACCTGCAGTAGATGTGTGATTACCTGTAGATTTGGTCCTGTGTGTGTGGCTGATGCCATTGTTTTCTTACTGCTGAGTAATTTAACATTTACAGCTTATTACTGCTTCTTCTTTTTAGACATGAATTGCACTTTTATGGCATGTCCTGCTGTGGAATAAAGATGTGTCCAAAAACACAAACTACACCTCGCTCCTAAGAGTGAATGGGTTTGTGACTGTCATTCTCTAAGGGTCTGAGTGAGAAATAGGTAGTCTTTGATACTACATCAGCGATGGGCAATTCTATCACAGCGGGGGTCAAAAAAAAAAATGTGATCGTATCTGACCCGAGGCCCACATTATCAACATTCATGTCAGCATTTAGAATAATGAGCTATCAGAGCAAAATACAGAGGAGAGGGGAAAGGGTTTTGGCTTTTTTTTCTTAGTCTGAAGTTTTGTCAGTTTTTAGTCATTATGTGTGTTTTTGTTACTTTTTGTGCTCTTGTTGTAATGTTGTGTATTTTTCTGTATTTTTTGTTGTTTTCTGCATTGTCTTGCCATTTTGTCTGACATTGTTGACAGTTTGTGTGTCTTCACACATTGTGTTTTTTGTGTTTTCATAGACATTTTGTTTAAGTGGTTGTTGTGTCTATCTTTGTTGTCATTTTTGGGGGTTATT